>NC_083720.1:139408344-140033344 GCF_028564815.1 Eubalaena glacialis | reverse complement strand
CAGAAAGCTAGTGTACTCTCCTCATACCTTAGTTCCAGCTCCATGGGGGCACTCTTCCAAGCTCCTGAAGAACTGGCTTTAAAGTTTTATGTCCCAGCTCTGTAGGGCTCCATATCAACTTCTAGGTTCTAAACACCCAATCTCTTTTCTTTGTTCTCCCAATCCTAGGAGTAGTGGCTTATTTAAGCAGTAACTATCTCTGTGTTATTCAGTGTTATATTTTTGCCCTTTTTTCTTCTCTAGAATCTATTTAACTCATTTGGCATATTGAATTCTTTCTGTGAAAATAACTGGTGTGTATCCTGTTTTCCTGATTGCACCCTGACTACTATGCTATTAAATATAAGTATTCTTTGAAAGTACTCAAATTCTATATTAAAATTAATTTTATCTTTAAAAGATAATATGAAATCTTATTAAATATTTTATAAAAATTATCAATTATAGTATTCAATATCCATCTAGTTATGTTTAGACCTAGGCATATGCATATTTAAGAGTAATACAAATAAATTGTCTAATGTTGCAAAATGTGTCTCAGCCATCACCGGCAACTGTTGTAAATATCGCCCAAATTCAAGACTACTGCCAGAGACATTATTTGAAATACCAAGCAAAATAATAAAGTGAACGCTTGGCATTACTGAGGCCGATACTTTTTTACACAGGAATTTATTTCTTCATGCTATCTGAGAGGAAAGATTTGATAAGAAAATTTGCCATTTTTCTTACGTGAACAATGATGCAGCTCAATCCTCCCCACTTAGTAACTGTGTTCTTCTCTTACATCTGCAGCAGGACAACTTGCAGGCCTCATGGCATTTGTACACAATGACCTGTTTTGAGGTCATAGGGCAAGAGATGTGGAGAAGTACTTTCTGTGGTATGTCAATGGTCATACTCTGCCAGTGCTAAGCATAATATCCAAGCACACAGTTGCCTATGTGTGGTTCAAAACAACTGTGTGTGTGCGTGTGTGTGTGAGTGTGCACGTGATAACATGGGGACCTATAAAACATGGGAACCAGAGCAGGAGCTCCTCTTGCCTGGGGCCCAAGGACATTACAGTTCAACTTTAGCATAATGAGATACTGCAGTATTTAGTAGATTTTGTTTTAAGACCCCATCATCTTTTTTGATCTTTTCCTGTCCTTTATGTGATTTCTTTCTTTTCTTTACTAAGCATCAATTTCTCTTTCTCAAACTCTTCTTTTCTTTTTGAGTTTTACTTTCTCTCTCCAGGGAATTTATTTCTTCACCTTTCCATGACATAACCAATGCTAGGTGTCTTTTGAGGTCCCCTTCAACTGGTCTTCAAGTCCTCTTTCATTGACGCATTTTTCAAAGCAGCCATATCACTTATTTGCAGTTTACACAATTCTAAGGCTCACTTTGCAATACACTTATTATGTATTTACCGGGATCTGTAACTTCCTCAAAGGTTTCCATTGCAATTGATCACTTTGCTCCAGGAAGTCACAGCCTCTGAAAACCTTCAATACAATTATATTCCCTTTGGTACTAGGCTTAAGTAGAGCAGTTAAGTTTAAGGATTCATTAGGGAGCACCAAGTTCTTTTTCACTATGCAAAGGAGTTAAAAGTCTGCTCCTAAAGGTATGAAAACTTTGCATTTACAGCTGTTATCACATCACAGTTGTTCACCTCCATCACTCAATGGATCTGCCTTCCTCAGCTTAAGCTTGGTGTGCCATGTGACCTCTGAAGATAAAGCTGCTAATATGGAAGTCTTCTATTCTCTTTATTCCCACACCATGGAAGCCTTTTACGATAAGAAGTAAATAGGATTTCCTGATTCTCAAATATCCAATTCAAGAAAGTGTTCAAAATAAAGTCCTTGAGTTTTTCTGCATAGCTGAGTCTCTTCTCCATCCCTCAGACAAAATGTCCACGCAGGAAATGTGGTTTGATTACCAAAATCTTGTCATTTTATGGTCACCTTTCCTTCTGTATTAGGCATTCCTGAGTGTTTATCTTGTTGTTTTTTTCTCAAAAAAAGAGCTTCATTGTAGTTTGACTGCAAGAGATCTTACTTTGCGTAAAATGTACCCATTACCGTATTTAATTGGCACCTATTAAAATGTCAATGAATGATCCACCTTGAATTTGACCTGGCATATTCCTGAGTAATGAAGTTTTTAATCCTCTTAAATGTTCCAGGGATTTTCTTCTTGGCTGTATTAACTATAAGTGTTTATCTTGAAGTCATGTCTCTGGCCCATATACTCTTCTAGTCCTAGAATTATTTTACATAAAAATATTTAAAAGAACTTAATATAATTTTTCAAACTTTTATATTTTGTTCTTTTTCTCACTCTGCACTGAACTCTAAAATTATTACCTATTCAACATTAATCCCTTAATATATCTATATTTCATAGTCAAATTTAGTCAAATAGAATTAAAATGCATCAATTAATAAAAATCTCTAATAGATTAAGTACACTAGGAAACAATAATATAAAACTAAGCATGCACATTAAACTAGAGCAAACATGTTTAAATAATTTCTAGGCATTTTACCAAAGTAATTATTTTTACTGTATAAAGTGGAACTTGGTGAAATATAATCCAAAGGAAATTTTAATATCTTTATTAATATCATAGGCCACTGAAATAGAATATACCAACATTCCCTTTAAAGTTTTTAATTTTAAAAAATATTTGAACTTTTGTATGGTCATATGGTCAACAGACCCTTTAAAGTTTTTAATTTAAAAAAATATTTGAACTTTTGTATGGTCATATATTTTCTTTACTATCTGATTATGTCACAGTGATTAAATAAGCCTGATGATTCTTTTTTTTTTTTAATACGGGTATAGTTGTTTTACAATATTGTGTTAGTTTCTACTGTACAGTGGACTTCCCTGTGCTATACAGCAAGTTCTCATTAGTTATCTATTTTATACATATTTTAGTATAAAAAATGTATATTAGTGTATATATGTCAATCCCAATCTCGCAATTCATCCCACCCCGTTCCCCACCCCGATGTCCATACGTTTGTTCTCTACATCTGTGTCCCTATTTCTGCCTTGCAAACAGGTTCATTTGTACCATTTTTCTAGATTCCACATATATGCGTTAATATACAATATTTATTTTTCTCTTTCTGACCTACTTCACTCTTTATGACAGTCTCTAGGTCCATTCATGTCTCTACAAATGACCCAATTTCGTTCCTTTTTATGGCTGAGTAATATTCCATTGTATATATGTACCACATTCTCTTTATCCATTGGTCTGTCGATGGGCATTTAGGTTGCTTCCATGACCTGGCTATTGTAAATAGTGCTGCAATGAACATTGGGATACATGTGTCTTTTTGAATTATGGTTTTCTCTGGATATATGCCCAGTCATATGGTAATTATCTGGATATTTGCTGGGTCATATGGTAATTCTATTTTTAGTTTTTTAAGGAACCTCCATACTATTCTCCATGAAGACATCTTAAAGTCTTCACAGAATAATTGCAAAGTATATAATTCACAATCTTTTTATTGACAAAACACTACTCACCAAGTGTAGTAGGACATAATCTTATCTCTTTATTCTCAAGTTGGGCAGAACAGTCTCATAGAGGCAGGAGAGGACTTAAGGGAGTATGAAGCATGTGTCATTTGAAAACGTAATTTCCCTCTTCACCAGTATCTCCAAATACAGTTGAAAGTCACTGATGTTGTTGCAATTCTGTTGATGCACTTTACAACTGTTTTTAAAAAGCAATGATGGGAAATGCTCTTAATATTCCAAATGTTCAAGTATAATTTGCCTGAGTGTGAACTTGATATCTAGACATGTGATAAGGGTACTAGTGACTTAATCTTAGAAGTTACAGGTAACACATTCTCTGACAGTAGTAAACCCTAGGGAGAAGCCAAATATACTATCCAAATTACCTACCCCTCAAAATATAGCTTGTATGGCTCAAAATAAAACACATTATAAAAAACAGGTGTTTTACAAATTCCTTGGCTTAAGCAGAGCTTTGATTTACATAGGCGGTCTAACCCAATGGCTCCATCTCGTCTTGAAAGCCCATCGCTTGTCTTTTGCTGACTCCACCAATCTCATGTTCTAATGCATGGCATTTCTTTTAGGACAGTAATTAAACTACTACTTAAAATGAATTAATTTAAGCCCCAAACTGAGCCATTTATTTATCCCAGGCATTGGAGATTATATTGATATAAATGAAATTTAGAAAGTTCATCTGTTAAAAGAGACATGTAAAATTAAACTTTAGAAACTATACGAATCTGTATCAGGGAGTAGATGTGGTCAGTGTTCTCTTTTGGGCCTAAATTATCCACTTAAGGGTAGGTAAACAGAAGACAAACTAAAACTTTCAGATTCTAGAGTACCAGTTCTTGTATTATTGCTATGTACTGTCAATTACATGCATGTAATGTATTCTCAAAGAGTTCCTATAACTTTTTTTTGCACACTCCTAATTGCAGTGTGGATTTTGGAATTGAATTTTAGGCAGATAATCTATTACAGTGATTTAAAATGTTGGTTTTAATGCAATGCAAACCTGGGTTTCAGAATCACATCTTTACCAATTATTAGTTTTATACCCTTGGATAAGTAAAATTTTCTGTTCTTCCTTTTCCTCACTTATAAATTCAGGATATCAACAGCAGCATCACAGGGTTGTTTAGTATTAAGTAAGATAACAAGAGTAGAGATCCTTGCTCATAGTAAGGACTCAGTGAGTGGTACTTATTTTTGTTGTGATTATTTTATTTATAATCTTTACAGAGTTTTTCTAGAGGTGAAAATTAAAGGAAACAAACAAACGACAATGTCAGTTGTACTGGAAAATGCACTAAACTAAAATCAGAACATAAGGTGCTAGTTTTGACTCCAACAAGAACTTACAGGTTCATTCAATGACTCTGTAGAAATCAGTTAAACTGGGCTTTTTTTGTTTCCTGATTTGTAGACTAGGATGATGATATTTGAGCCCCCAACTCAGTTAGTCGTGAGGATAGTAAAATAACATGTGGGAATTTATGTTGAAAAGTATCAATATCCATCATATTTAGTCTCAAATACAAAAATGCTTAGAACTGATGTGAAACCAGTTATATTATCAGTATTTTAAAATTATGAAATAGTGTACACACATGAAAGAACATAATGTAATATATATAAAGTTTAAATTTGTAATAATAAAATTATGAGAGCACCCAACCAGAAAAACAGAGCATGACTGTTGCAGCTTCCTGTGTGCCATGTTTCCATAACCCTCTCCTGGCTTGCCTCCAGAGATAAGAGGCATGATGATTTTGATTTTGTGCTTATTGTTATCTTGTGCATATATCTATTACCATGAATAATGCATTTAAAATTTTATTAAAATGATAATACACTTTGGGCAATCTCTGTGACTTTAAAAGAAACTGCTTTATTGTGATGTAATTCATGTAGTATATAATTCACCTATTTAAAGTGTATAATTCAATAGTTTTTAGTATAGTCAGACTTATGCAACCATGGACACAAACTAATTTTAGAACATTTTAATCACTTCCCAAAGAAACCTTGTACTCATTAACACTCACTCCCTATACTTCCTCAGAGCCCCTAGCCCTGTGCAATCACTAATCTATGTTCTGTGTGACTTGCTTTTTTACTCATTATTATGCTTATGAAATGTATCTACGTTGACGCAAGTAACATTAATTTATTTTCATTGTTGATTTTCTTTGCTTAATCTATCAACTACTGGGAGAGATGTATTAAAATCTCCACCGATTATGATTGATTTTTCAATTTTGAAGCCACATTATTAAGGACATACACATTTAGAATGATTAGATTCCTGGTGATTTGAAAGTTTTATTTTCATATAGTGATCAGTATCTCTTGAAGTGCTTTTTGCTTTAAGCCCTCTTTTATTTGCTATTAATAGAGCTATATCAACGTTTTTTCTGACTAATGTTTGCCTAAATATCTTTTTTTACACTTTTACTTATGATTTAGGTGTGTTTCTTATAAAGAGTATATTGGCTGGTATTTATTAGATTTTGAAAAACATATTTTTCTTTTGAGAGCATTTCAGAGTAGAGATTTAATCAACTTATAGATGTATACATATGGGTGTGTATGGACCTACAAATATTTATCTTAGGTTTTCTAGCCTGGCTTATGTTGGCATACCTGGTCAGTAGGGAACATAATAAAAAGGTTTTTGGGTGGTTGATGTACTAGCCTTTGCTGAGAATATTTTTATATCTCATCAAAGCAGATGTCTAATCAAAGGAGAGCTAATGGTATTAGTTTAATTCATTTCCCAATTTAATCTCAAAATGGAAACCCTGAATATAAATGTTTCACAAACTGGAAGCACACAATTTCTAGTGCTTCCTGTAAACCCTGGAACAGTATTAGGAAACAAATTTAAGTTGTCTAGGCAACTTTTTAGAGGGAAAATATGTGGGTGCCAGAGGCCAAGTGTGTGTATTAATAATACAAATACGTTTGACTATAAATGCTATTTTAAGCGAAGGTTTCCAGACTTCTGAGCAAAACTCAGTTTGTGTAAACAAAAATGGAAGTTTCAGAAAGCAAGTGGGGATATACACTCTTATAATTAAGAATAATTTTCCAAAGAATTTTGAGTCCACATTGCTTCACTGAAGAATAATTACTACCAGCAAGAAAGTTCTAGAATCAGACAGATCCAGGTTACAGCCTGGAGCCATCTTTTATCACACTTTGGGCATTGTTGGCTTCTTTCCACATCTGTAAAATGGGGACAATAAAGATATTTATCTCATCAGTTTCACATTTTTATTTTTTTAAAAAAATACTCTTTCATTATTATTTTATTACTAAAATTTATAGATTATTAACTCTGTGCCAAACATGCTACTAAATGTTTGTCTTGAGTTATTGGATTTAATCTCACCCAAATTCATGGGTATGTACCAGTATTGTCCCCATTATTCAGATGTAGCAGCAGAGCTAGGACTGAAACTCTAATTTCTTAAAGCTATGCAGTGCTATCTCATAGTACTATTGATATTATATCCTGGTTTTCTTCCTAATCCCATGAACTCTTTGATTATATCTCTTCTAATAGCTTCTCATTTACTTGCTAACTATAGACATTTCTTAAACTCCCAGCCCTTTATCCTCTTTCTCCTTGTCTTATGATCTTATCTAAATCTATGTCTTCAGCATTCTCCTTTATTGTTCTTAGATTTACATCTCCAGACTTGAGGGCTCTACTGTATTTCAGATTCTTATTTTCAACTACCTGCTGAATAGAGCTACCTTGATGTCTTCATACACTTCGAAGTCATTATGTCAGATCCTAAACTCATCTTTCCTCACAGAACTACTCCTTCTTCTGGCTAGGATATTGCTATTCTCCTAATTACTTGAGTATGAAAGCTAAGAAACTTCTTAGACTTGTTCTTCTTGGAGAGTAACACTCAGCCATTTGTGAGCTCTCCTTTATTGCCACCACTGGTGTGTCTCTCCTGTTTCTCCTCCACTTTCTAGTTCTGCATCTATTCTGGCTTATAACATCATTACCTGGGCTATCTTCAGTAGTTCTTGATTCATCTCCCTCATCTATTAGCTTCTCTTCTTTTGATCCAATCAATGTATAACTTACAGATGGATTTATCCTAAAGCCCATCTCTAATCATTTAGAAGAAAACGAAAGAACAAAAGCAACCTGTGAACACTACGGGGTCCTTTTACCTACCTACCAACTTTAGATCAATATTTTACAAGGACTCTTTTAAACCATCAAGACCATTCATAATTTGACTCAAACTCATCTTTCTAGGCTAGTCTTCCACAAGCTCTTTTTGGAAGTAGCCCACTCAGCTGGTAAACTAGACTATTTCCATTTCTTAAAAATATCTTGTTTTTTATTAAAAAAAATGTGTCACATGGTTTTCTAATTCTGCTCTCTTTTCCTTTCTCTATTACCTAGCCTTACCCAAATAAATATCTGACACTATTACCTCCTTTCTAATAGGAATGTATACATCTTTCATGGAGTAGAGTATAGTTCACTTAATTTGTTTTCTGTGGTCATGTCTTATCTATTAAATTGTGATGGAGAAGAGAACTAACATTTAATGAGGACTCCAATGGAGCAAGCACAGTATCTTCTCAAGAACTGTATGTGACAGCATTAATTTCATTCTACAGAGAGGGAGGCCCAGAAAGGTCTAGTAACTGTTGATGTTTTGAATTCTACTTTGAAAAAATTCTGATAAAATTTAATCACCAGGCCAGGATTCCACGTATCGAAAGAAGAATGATTCCTTAGGTCTTGCCACAGCACGCTTGTTTCTTATTTGACTTTTCGTCATGACGACATTTGCAGTGGTGAGACTGAACTGTGACTGAAAACTTGCCTATTTCACTTTGTTCTAATTTTCCTAGCATTACTGAGGAGTGACTTCTTGCCCTTTCATATAACAATTCCAATTCAATGAGGAAAATTTTTACAGTTCTGTAATTATCACTTTGATATTTTATGTTTTGTAGGAAAGCACTTTTACGTTGCCGTTCATAGCATAGTTTGAGGTTTTTAAATGCCAACTAGAGACATAGAAAAGAGACTTTTCCTGGAGAAAACACCAAGCCTCAAATTCAGCACTGAGAAATTTTCAGAATTCTTAGGTGTTACTGTGAAGAGTGAAGATGTTATTTGATGAACGAACATAGAGCTCCAGCTTGCTTATTTATTGGCTCACAGGAGAAAGGATGGGTCGACATTTGAATAAAAGAAGGAGGAGTGGTTCTGTACTTTACTTCCTTTATAATCTACATACAGGATCACCTGGAACATTAGACAGTAGGTAGGAATCAAAATAGAATCCCCTGGGAAATAGCAATTTCTATATATCTTGGTAAATCATGATGAATGGAAGTATATATTGCAGATGTGAACGTTTTAGAGGTAGATCATAACAGTCTATTTCATAATCTAGAAAGAACAAGTTCAGAAAAATTAAGTTTTTGCAACAAACATTTAGATACTCAGCATGGCTTAAGATTTTTCTCAAATTATTGTTGCAATATAATCAGTCTAGTTGACATATTAATGATAAATAAATTATACAAATAGCTTTTATCTATCACATAGAGATTTTCTATGGTATTTTTGGAATTTAAATGTCAGCAGTTGTGGTAGCCTTAAGCAAGCATGGGCTGTGGATGTCAGCATGGAAATACTGATAATTAAAGTCTCATCATAGTATAAGGTTTACTGTTCCTACTATCATTTAGGAAAAAAGTGAAATGATTTAATTTTCACTGCCATTGTTTTTCTATTCTTTATTGTTTTCCCAAAACAGCATAGTGTATGATCCAAAAACACAAAATAAAGAGAACAAAAAACCCTGTTTAACTGGCTGTTGCTGACATTTTTGCCTTTTCTCAGAAAGCAGCCTTGATTAAGAACAACTCAAAGGCACTTCTGGTAAGCACTCTGTCCACGAATAAAGACATCCCAATGTTAGCAATTTTATATGTTATAGTTGGTCCTGAGAGGAAAAACCCAGGGTGATATTTGTGTTCATTACATACTTATGAAAGAGTATGATCTAAAGCTAATAGTCATGAACCATGTGAAGTTGACATGTCTTTGAATGAGATTATTTATCACTGTGCATTCACATGTGTGGTGAATCCGTTTTAAAACAAGAGAACCCCACAGAAAGACAAAGACATTATTTTTTTGAAGCTGTTGGCAGGTAAGTTGACAAGATTAGTGTGGAAACTTCTATCATTGGTCCTTTCCCATTCTTATTTTTTCCTTGTGTTATTTCATTCTCAACCGTGACTTCAACTATCACCTATACACTGATATTCCTAGAATGCCAACTAAGATTTCAAATCATGCTCTATCCTGAACTCCAAACTGCTATATTCAATTACAGGCATCTGTCATTTTATTGCACTTTATTTTAGTGCACTTCACATATACTGCATTCTTTGAAATTGAAGATTGTGACAAATCTGCATTGTCAAATGATGGTTAGCATTTTTTAGCAATAGAGTATTTTTTAGTTAACATACGTACTTTTTTTAGACATAATGCTATTGCACACTTAATAGACTATAGTATAGTGTAAACATAACTTTTATATGCTTTTTGGGGAAACCAAAAAAATTCATGTGACTCACTTTATTGAAATACTCACTTTATTGCAATTGTCTGGAACCGAACATACGATATCGCTGAGGTATGCCTGTACTGTACTGTATTAGTTATCTACTGCTGTGTAACAGATTACCCAAAACTTAAGGGCATAAAACAACAAACTTTAATTATCTCACATTTTCTGGGAGTCAGGCATCTGGGCCTAGCTTAGCAGGGTCTTCTGACTGAGGGTCTCTTGCAGACAACAAGGCTGCAATCACTTGTAGGCCTTGACTCTGCACTCATCTAAAGGCTCAACTGAAGGAGGCTTTGCTTCCAAGAGCACTCTCATGATTGTTTCCAGGATTCACTTCCATGAAGCTGTTGACCTGAGGCCTCTCTCAGTGTCTTGCCCCATAGGCCTCTCCATTGGGCAGCTCACAGTTTGGCAGCTGGCTTCCCTCTGAGCAGGAGAGTGAGAGAAGAGCAAGCAACAAGCCAGTCTTATTATAATATAATCTTGGAAGTGTCAACCCATCACTGTTGCCATATTCTCTTCATTAGGAGTAAATCATTTGGTCCAGTCCCCCCTCAGGTGAAGGGATTACTCAAGGGCCTAAATACCAGGAAGTGGAGCATCCAGGGCCATCGTAGAGGTAGCCTACCATACGTATGAACCGAACATTTCTTTCTACTGTATCACAGGTACTTGAAACTCAACATGTCCAGAAGTGACTGCATTGTAATTGTTCCTAAAACTGCTTCTCCTTCTGTGATCTCTATTTTGAATATAAGTCACAGATTGTGATCTATATAGTTTCTGTTCGTGTGTGTAGGTGTGTGTGTGTGCGCCTTTTGGTGTGCATGTTTATTAAAGTTTTTTTTAATTAATTCATTTTTTTTGACTGAAGGGCTGGTTGATGAAAGCTTATAGTATTAGTACAGAGATCCTGGAGCCAGAGTGTGAGAAGGGAGCACAGCCTAGGTGTGTAATTCCAGGAGACTTCATGCTCAGTGAATTTATGTTGAAAGATCAAATATCTATACTCTGTCTGGGCTGTCTTTTTTTCCCCAAATGTGTGGCATGATAATATCTTACCTCCTTATTGATATTGCTTTCACTCTCATGTCTGGTGGAAGCCCATTGCCCTTCCACTAGGTGAGGCTTATAGAACCTGTCTGTCCAGCATACTGCTGTGGAATTATAGTGGGGAGAATGAACCAGGAAGAGTGGATCCAATTTGTACTAGGATGTTCTCTCAACTCCAGCTCTTATATTTTCAAATTATAGGGATCAAAATTGCCTCTTCTTGCTTCCTTCATTTCTTAAGCAAAGAAGTTATGACATCTTTTGAAACTAATTGCACTATAATATTGTAGTTATTTCTCATTAATTTTTTGAAATATGGGTAATATTTTCAAGTATTGATCCCTATTTTTATATTATATTACAAATTTCCTTTGGGATCTGGAATGGGTTGGAGGTGAGGTGAATTAGAAGTCTAGGTTCACCTGGCTATTTTACAGAGTTTTTTAAAAATTACTTTCTCTCTTGCCTTGACAACAAAAGGGATTTTATTATATAATCTATTCTACTGTAGGTTTAATAACATCTTGAAAAATTTTCCTGTCAAAAACTATTACCTTCAAGTTCCTCCTTCTTCAACCATTTACTTGTTCTTTCCAAAGAACTATAGTAGATTAGTGAAAACTAACGTTGCTTTATATCAGTAGATTGCATTTCAAAAAATAGCTCTATGCCTATAACTTCCTTGCCATGGAGGTAAAGTTAATTTAATTGTGTGATCTGTTGCTTTTTCTGGAAGCTTTCTGGGAGTTGGGGCATATCTTGGCAAGTCTCTGGTTCTCAGAAAGTTGCTACTTGTATGATCAAGGCCATGTACATTAACCATGTTTTATACATATATACTTATGGTTTTCCCAAAATTTTGGTTAGAGATGCAGTTTTTGTACATCTGCTAAAAGATTATTTGAAATGGGAATGCTCTGTAAATTTTTTTCAATAAATACCAAAATAGAGTTTATAGAGTGTTTGCTATTTCCTTGTCATTCTTGAGCACAAATTTGGTAACATAAAGACCAAATGGTCCCAATGATTCCACGTTTCAATTTATTTAGAGAAAAGTCTTTTCATAGATTGTATCTCACATAGCAAGTATCAGCTAGGGGTGCCTAAATGTTCACACTCGTCTTGCTATTCTTTATTATTTGCAAAAGTTTCTTTAGATAGTCAGAGCCACTCTTTCCATTTTTCTCCTATTAAATGCTTAACTTTTACTTTGGTATTCTCTTTTCTGAAACTGAATAACCATGTCATGGATATCAATTACATCAAGATCTTCACTTGCTGCAAACCATTGCAAACATTGATTTTGCTTTTATGCCTCTAGTATATGTCTGGATGAATTTGTCTATATTTCCTGGCTTGGCATTTCTGCCACTTCCTATACTTGTCAGTTGTCTGAGCCATTTAGTAGATTACTTTGCCGTCCCCATTTTTCTCAAGTACATCATCAACTTGCAACAGACAACCTTTGCAAGGCTAGTGTCAATCTGAGTGCTTTTGCTGTTCTGCATTCATCCTTTACCACATTATTACCAAAAAATATACAAATTATTTTTGCCAACATTTTATATTTTAGGGACAGCAGATTGGTTACATTTCTATTCATACTCTCTCTTTTCCTTCAGTGAGTACTTCTGTTTATTACAGGAACATTTCTGTGGCTGAGGTCAAACTTCAAGTGGGTTCTCAGCACTTCCAGGTAATATCCACAGTATTTCCCAGTCAATTCACTCTAACATTCTTAAAGTAGACTCAGCTGATGACTATGCTTTTTATTTCACTGAGAATATGATATCAGTGAGAAGAAAACTTTATCCTCCTGCCAACAACTTTACCACATACATACCTATGTATCTGTATACTCTGTTTCCTCCTGCTACAAAGCATTGAACAGTCCTATTCTTACTGAGGGCACTATACTTACATATTTGATCTCATTCAATTTCTTCTACTCAAGGACTTTTGCTCCTGCAAATATATTACCTCTTTTCTGCATCATCAAAATTTTCCTATTAAAGGATTATTCCCACTAGCTTGCAAACACAATATAATATTTTCCATGCAAAACAAACAACATACACACAATTAATAGAGGGCTGGTTACCCTCATTTTTCAATCGTTCTAATTTTACTTCAGTTAGACATTAAAATTAAACATAATGCCAACACATATGCATTAACAATGTCACTTAATGGAATATCATGGCCCCAACTTTTTTCTATGCACTGTATATAGAAATTCTAAACATAGATCATACTCTGTTAAAAGGTAAATAACAGATTGACCAAGGACACATTTATATTAATTATTAGATTATCACCAAAAGGAAAATATATTTAAAATTCACACAATTTCTAGATTCATAAATCTAGGACTAGAGTTTGAGAACCATTTCAAAAGAGGGTGGGGAATTAACTCCAAAGCTTGGGTCAGCAACAAATCTGGATTTATTTGCCCTGAGTGCCCTTGAGCACATCTTTCTCATGGATATAGAGAAAGAGGACTGCTCATGGATTTGCATATTCAGGATCTAGCCAAATGTTCTTATATATTTTCATTATCAATGTTCACTATTAAAAATGACCCTTTTATACATCTTTAGGTCGTGATTGTCACTGACAAATATAACATAATCACTCAAATGGAATCAGACCTTGTGATCATTCCACTAAGTACAGCAGTTAGTGTGGTATAATAGATAAAGCAGAGAAAACAAAGCATGACACTCAGGAGGCTGAGTGCATCCAGGCTTTATGTCCTTTGCAAAATTGTTTTCCTTCTCTACAGATTGACAGTGTTCGACTAGATGATCCATATCCTCTTTTTCACTCTGAAACTCAAGGAATATTTTTTTTGGCCAACAATATTTAAAACTAACCTTTTATTTTCAGCTCTTCTAGTTACATTTCAGAACTAGTGCTTAATATGGATTATGTAAAATTTAATCCTCACAACAATCCTTTGAATTTTGGTACAATTAATATCACAGATAAAGACACTGACAATTAAAAAGCTAATTAAAATGCTCAGAGGCTCTCAGTTGGTAAGCGGTGGAGCTTACTGGCCATCTGACACAAAAGCTGAGATCTCTTAACCATCTCACAAGACTACCTCTCCCAAAGAGTGGGCAGAATTGTAGAGTGAATTATAATATAAGTAGAATGAAATACTGTTTAATGAATATCTGTGGTGGGATTAAATTTTGAGACTTTATAAACCTGGCAATTTCCTTACTCTTACTCTTAAGAGGCAAGCATTTCTTCAGGGCAATGATTACGTAGACTATAGAGAACAATGAGCTAGATTTTTGGCTTTTGAATATCTAAATTGACTTTTTAAACTATGGTGAGTTAATTAGTTTTTGAGAGCCAGGATTTTAAACTTTTAAACAGTTAGGTTCCTAGGAGTATGGAAATGAAGTTCATGTCTTTATCAATGGATTTAAAAGGGCATGAGAACAAGTCTACATCTTACTCAGAAATTAGGAGGTACAGCAGCCTAGACAGAGAAGAAGAGTCAGAAAGGAAGGAAGGGAGCTAGAGCTGAGGAAAAGGGATCTATGACCTATTCTCTTGTGTCTGAAAATCTTGGGGAAGGGAGCAAGTGATAGAAGCCCCAAATAACTCTTCTAGGGAACTAGAGAGTAGTGGAGATGTAGGTTGATATTTTTGGCTAGAACCCTGGGAGTGTCAGCCTCTCAGAAGATCCTCATGGAATGGTGATATCTATGAAACAGATATCTAGAGTGAATATGCCTCCATAGAAGAACCAGGGGGTTGGAGGCAAACTCCACAAATTTCTGAACTTGTGTCAACATGGAAGAACACTTCATTTTTCCTGTGCCGTCACAGAGTGTGTGGAAGTTAGGTAAGAGGGACTTTAATTTTGGGGTAGACTCAAGTTTAGGATAAGGAGAATGCAGAGTAAAAGGGCATCAAATAGAGGGACCGGGAAAGGTGGATGGTAATAACCTGATGTCAGAAAAAATACAGAACTATCAGTCAATATGGAGGAGGTTACAGAATAACAAGTAACTGACTTCCGAATTACCATGTATGTACCCGAGGAAGTTAAATGTGTTTCAGAGAAAAGAGGAAGGGGTGTCAGATCCTGAAGTGACTGCATCCATCTTGAACTGACTGAAAACATTTTGGCAATTGAACTAAATCTATTATGTTTGAGAAACTGACTAGGAAAAACTGGAGTTAACTGAGTTAAGTTTTCTATCATCATGTGGAAGAAGGGCTTGAAATAGAAATCGAGTTCAGTTTGGAAAATATAAAGCAGTTAAATATTTCCTGTATTTTCAGATAAGCAGACTAACAACATCATAGTAAAGAAGGAAGACTATATTGAGAAATTAGGGAAAACTTCTCAGAGGATTTGGGTTCTGAATTGAGCCTTGAAATGTGAGTAACATTATTAGACAAAAAAATATGGGAGAGAGGCAGGGGTGGAAACTGTATACCAGCTGCAGACAGTATGAACAAAGAAGGCACATAGTTGCAAAAATTGTTGTCTTCAGGGACCAGTGTGACTAGAGCATAGGGCTTTTGGAGGGCATAGCAGGATATATAACAAGAAAAGTTGTTTGATCATGAATGGAAAAGAACACTATTCTTATGAGTTTGGATATTTTCCTACCTGCAGACAGTGAGAGGCTGTTGAAAGATTTTGAGCAGGGAAGAGATATAAATTGCTTGCATTTTCATAAGTTACTCTTCTAAGTACCATGCTGGTTTATCCAACTTCCTACTTGACATTCCCACTTGGATGTCTCAAAGACAGATAAACTAAACCAGTTTAAGGGTAAATTCTTGACTCCTTCCATATCTTCTCTTTCGGGCTTCTCTATTCCAGGAAATGGCACTTCCTTTCCTTTATATGTTCATGCCACAATGCCCTTGATCCATTTACCCCTCTATATTTAGCTTTTTTTTTCTATTGTGTCAACATTACTAGCAAAACAGATTTCAAATATGCACACTTATCTTCATCTTCCCTGCCTTCACTTCTAGCCCAAGTCACCAGCTCTCCTCATCTGGATCCTTGCAACTGACTCTAACCTACTTTTCTCCATCTTCTACTCTTGCCTCTTTCAATCCCATTACAGCAAGAATAATGTTTCTAAAGCCAAAGTAAGCTCATGCATGCTCTGCTTCAATTCCTTCAGTCTCTCCTTATGACCCTTAGAAAAAAATCTCAAATCAACATTACCAACAGGCCCTGTGTTATATGCCCCTTGCGTACTTTTCCGGTGGCATCTCTTGCCTCTCCTTACTTTACCCTTTAATCTTCAGCTATACCGACTTTCTTCCAGTTGCTGAAATGAATTAAGCTCTTTCCTAGCTGATGGTATTTTCACATATTCCTCTCCTCCAACTGTCTTTCTGGTAACTTTAAACATCCTTTGGTTTCAATTAATATCATTCTTAGAGAATTCTGCTTTGAATCGCAATTCAAATTAAGACCCTGCTTTAACGTTCATCACATCATTTCCTTTTTTACACCACAGCTTATACTTATATATTAATTTATTTGCTGATTTGTTTAATGTTTGGCTCCCCTGGTAGATTATAAACTCCATAATCATATCTATTCTGTTTTTTGATCAATCACTAGCTGCTATCCCAAGGATTGGCACAAATAGGTTCTTCTTAAAAACTTGATGAATAAGTGAGTAAAGGAATGACAGTCAATGATGTGAAAGCCAGGTATCAAGTTTGAAGAAAGAAAATCAGTTTAAAAAACTTGGTAATAAAAAATAGTGAAAGTTGGAATTTGGTGCAATTGTATGTTATAGAAAAACAAAAGATAAAAATTTATCATTTTCATTTCATGAGGTAGGTGGTCCTAGACAAATACAGCGGCTCCACACTCATCAGATTCCTAGCTGCCATGTATTTTACCGCCCTGCTTTCCCAAGCGTGGCACTATCTGAACCAAGATGGACACACAAATTCTACCAACAGGGCTACATCCCAGGCAGTAGAGAAATGGAAGGGGAGGCAAAGGGCATGCACCCTCTCTTTAAGGTTTTCCAGAACTTCCACAGAACACTTCTCTTTACATCGTGTCGGACAAATATTAAGTGGTCATAACTAGTTTCAAAGGCTCTAGGAGTATGTTTTCCCAGAAACAATTGGGGTTCTGTTATCAAGAAAGAAGGAGAGAATGAGAGTGTGGGTTTGGACCATTAGCAGTCTCTGCCATATGGTGGTTATAATGAAAACAGAGAGAGAACAAATATGAGCCACCTTTTAGAAGTCTTGAGCACTCAGTTCTGATTAGATGAGCTCCACTATATCTCATTTTATAAATGAAAAAATGAGGTCAGTTAGAATGAATATCTGTATCTACACACTTTCTTACTTCCTGTCACCCTAATAACATAAGGCTCTTTCTGGTCAACAAATGATTTCATTTATGTTGACATTTTAAACAAATTTCATTTGAACTAAAACTTAATGAGGAATTCACAAAACATCCTCAAAATGCTTAAGCAGTTTGCACAGTGTAAATATTTAAGACAAATATATCCAAATATATAAACACTGGCTGTCTCATCTTTCTCAAAGATAAATCCAAACATATCAAGGGGGGTAGTGAAAAGTCAGCTGTCTTTGTTCAGACGTTGTTTAGCATATCCCCAGATGCAGTGGAAAACATTTTGGGGGTGTTCTTTCCTTTCTGTTAATCCTTTTTATCATTGTATAATGTTTCAAAATTTGGAGATATAATCCTGCTAATAGAAAATGTGTCTAATTCAAATCTCATCCACATAAACGTGTTTTGCTCACACAACAAATTTTTAAAGTAAGATGAAAGGCTGAAATATCATCTACTATTTGTGTGTTTTGTTATACCTTATTACAATTAAATAGCACTCTGTGCTTACAAAATATCTGTACAATGTGTAGAGGTTTATCTTCTGATCATGTCCTTTGTTTTTCCTTTTGGGCAAATTTGGAACTTTTGGTTTAGTAATAACTTCTCATCTCAAATAGAAGCTTTTGCCAAAATTCTATCACGTTGATGTACAGTAATGTAGTAACATAATCCATATTCACACAGACATAAAACCATGACAACATTAAAAATAAACCAAATAACAATTATGGAGTATTTATAGAAGTGTAGGCAGTGACCTTGGTACTTGACATGCATTATCTACTTGAAAATGATCGGTGATCATTTTCACATTTCATTGATGAGGAAACTAAATTAAAGCTATTAAGCATTATATCCAAGAATATAAAGCTCACAGAATCAAACCAAGTCTCTGTGACTCAGGTCTTACCCCGTTCTAGATTGCGTGCATATCTGCCTGCCCTCCCCTTAATCTTGATGGACATTTGTCTTGATGGACATTACATTAATTAAAAAACCCAAAAAATATATCTAAGGATATCTGGGTAATTTTTTTTTTTTTCGCTTTTATGGGAGGTGTGGGTTCACACCTTATCAAAAGTTTTTCACTTGAAAACCAGTGGGTTCCAGAATATGCTTTGTGCCTATGAACTTCCTGAAATTTTATACATTTACTTAGGGAGAATGTTTATAGCCTCCATCAGATTCTTACAAGGATCTTTGATTACTAAACACGTAAAACTCTAGAAAAATCAATAAATATTCGCGAATGATCAACATGACAAGCTGGTAAGAAACATGTTCATATATTCCTTTGAAACACGGCACTGCTCTTTTTAAGAAACTTGAGTGGGTGAGACTTGTTGAAATATATCCACTACTTTAAATTACTATGGGAGAAAGGTCAAGTCAGTATTCACTAGAAGCCTGTTGCTCCATTGGGTGGTACTGGGGTGTGTGGTAAGAACACAGAGGTGTGAGGATTGAATTCTACTTGGACTCAGACCCTTCCCTCTCTGACTCTGGGGTAAGTTTCTTAATAATTCTTTCCTCAGTTAAAAAAAAAATTTGGATGATGGTATAAGCCCTGTCTAAGCAATTGCAAATGAGATAATATATATAACAAACAAACAAACACAATTATCATTAACAGCAAATTGAATTTCTGAACTTCTCTACTTCATTCTAGGTTTTATAATGACAGAGTAAGTCATTTTACTGATCTGGGACTTCAGTTCCTCTTAGGAAAATAAGAATCCTCTCCTCTGCTCTGCCTCCCAGAAGCAGTGTTTGAATAACAATAACAATAAAGTGATATTTAAAGGCTATTTCTTCAGTGAAGCCTGCCTATCTGAAATAGTATCAAGTTCATTAATGCAACAATGAACTAGATGCCTAAACTAGATGCTTTTTAACTAGATGCTTAAACTAGAACTGGAATTGGAGTAGTAAACTAGATGCATTGAGTACTTTTAATTCAATAGTTAAATAAATTAAATAATTAGTTCAATAAATTTGCATAATTCAATAATCCCTTCTTCCTTGACCATGATCCATTCTTCACCATCCGAAGTTATATAAGCTATCCATTTATTTCTTTGCCTGTTGTTTCTCTGCCCCACTACAATGGAAAATCTATGAAGTCAGGGCGTTTTTTGGTATCAGCAGTGTCTAGAATAGTGCCTGGAACATAGTAGGCACTAACAAATATTGTTGTATGGATGTTGGATAATTTACATGAACAAAATGCTTTGATACAATGACGGAAAAATATTATCATTTACATGAAAAATTTTATTGCAATTACCTTTTTCCTTATTTCTCTATTATTTAATTATTTTTCTCCTGTGGGCCTTTCCTTTCTTCCCAACTGTTGATGAGTGCTCCCTTAATTTCTTATTACTTCCACCACAAATCTCCCCTTTCATCTCTGTTGGGCACTGTCATGTCACTGCTGCAAACATGACGCAGGAGCCAGAGCTGCGTGGTGACAATGGCTCAAGCTCTGTGGTCAGTCACGTGTGAGCTCCTGACTCAGCCACTAACTAGCTGTGTGTCCTGGGAAAACTTGATTAACGTTTTTAAGCCTTAGTCTTTTCTAACCTGTAAAATTTATTTTTCAGTTTAGAATAGAGCAAGAGAAAGAATATAGGAAAAAGGGAATCACAAAACTTACCTTGGCTAGACAGTGGGGATTAGAAAATCATAAATAGGAGAGTTCATAGACTAACCTTGACAACTGGCAAAAGGAGTGAATTTTAAAGTCATGACATGGATCTCAGGTTTAAGTTTCAGCAGCAGCCTTTATAATGGAAAAAAGCTGTTATATCCATTAGTAACTACATCAATAAGCCCTTCTGTGGTTGTTCTTACTATTTGGACTTTAACAAATGCCCTAAATATGTGTGTTCTTCAGGGAACATTTGACTACATTCTGAAGCACCTCGGGAGCTCCTATGTGGGCAGACACAGATTGTTGGGGCCAGATGGGCTCGTGGATTTTAAGTATAGTGGCATAATAACACACCTTCTCAGAGTAGTTCTTCCATCCAAAAACTCCTACTTGGTGCATATTCCTCCTTTAAACCACAGCACATAAATCATTCCATGCTGAGAGCTCTAAACTTACTCAATAGGAAGGTGAAGTATGAAGATATGTGGGATAATTCCAGGAGAAAATCAAGTTACTATAGATGATATTTTAGTAAACAACTTTGATGGGAACAGAAAGTCCAAAAGTCAATTGTGTGCCAAGGTGGAGTTAATTTCTCACTTTTGAATACTAATTAAACATATCTTATTGAAGTCTTTTGGGATGACGGGTCCTAAAATGGTGGACGCGTGTGGAGTGGTAGAATTAAAAAGGGTTCGGAAAATGTTACCAGTATTGGATGAGTCCGTGAAAATGATCTTCCCACAGGAGTTGTGATGTGATGCTCATTTTCCCATGACTTCACAGATTTTAACAGGACTGATGACAAAAGAAAATGGTCTTTCTTTTTTATTTTTTGACCTATTTTACTTTCATGATGTTTACACTTGGGCCTTGATTCAGTTGGTCTTAATGGAAAACAATTTAAGAAGCAATGAAGTTAAGTTGTCTGTTTATTAGGGCAAAAAGGATGCTGCACTTATCTGCATACATATTTATACCTGTATAGGTAATTTGTCTCAAAATGATAGTAAAATTGTAATTGGTTTGGATTGCCAAAATTTAAGTCTATGCCATTTTTGTCATAGAGTGGTGGAAAAAGGCTGCAAGGTCTGTTGAAATATGAGAGTATACCAGTTAATTTGGATGCATTGTCCATTTCTTCTCATCATTTGTATACATTAATGGTGTATACAAACACCTGTGACTCTTGTCTCTCTCAGTTTCTTGTGGGAAAGCTTGAATTGCCTGGTGGTTAACAATTCCAGGAGTAGACCTTAACCAATGCTCGACAGGAGTTGGTGGATAAATACCCCAGCACTCTTTCCCCTTGGGTGGGATAACTATGAAGCTTACATTATTGGGTCTCCCAGAAGTCCCCAACAGGACTGAGCCCTAGCTGTGCAGCACACTGTGATAATCTGCTCATTGACAATCTACTCATTACACACTCCGTATAAACTTCCTTTCCTGTCTCACTTCTCTACCCCAGTACTTATGCTTCCTGGGATCACTTATCAAATAAACTATTGATATTTCACTCAAATAATTATCTTTAGCTCTCCCCCCAGAGGGACCCTAACTGAAGACATGGAGTCATAAAAAGATGCAGAAGCATTGTGGATAGGATTTCAGAAAGAGTAACTTACGGATAAGGGTAGACCATTTCATTTGTTCATTTATTCATTCATTCACTTCCTCATTGGTCATTTACTTGATAAGAGCCTGTAATGTTACCATAATTAAGGTAGACCTTGTAATGACTAATAATACTTCACTCCCATTCATGGGAAGCTCACGGTTAACAAAATATCTGGCCTTTAAAGGCTTTAAAAGGCTGACACTATTACAATTTTTTCCCCTGTGCTAGGAATCAAACTCTAAATTGACAAGATGGAATAAGGGGGATTTGCTAATTCTTCCTTTACAAATAATGGAGGTTTTAAACATAGGCACAGGGCAGAGCTAAAACAGGACCCTGTCTGTGGAGACTACCATTTTTGTTTCATATGCAAAGGGAAATCATTGCCATATGGACTCTCTACACCCAGCTCATAAGGGTGGCATTAGTGAATTCTTTTTTTGTGGATTTCCTGGATTTAAGATGCTCCATAAGTACAAGGCGTTATGTTCTCAAGTCTTACTATATTTTTTCTGTAAAAAAATCGCACAGGTTTTGTTTAAACTGGCATGTAGGAGGTTTTAGAAAACACATTTTATTCCCACTCTCTTGTTCTGTTCCCTCAGTACCATCTGGTATAAGGGAGCGCCTCCTTAATTGACACTAATGACTGGGAGATCCATTGCAAATTACTGAATTTTGCAGATTAGCAAACATGATTATAAAAATCAAGGAGTCTGCATTGAACTAATGTATTTTGTTGAGAACTAAGAAAAAAATTTAAACACATTATTAGACTTAATCTTCTAATATAAATAGATACTTTATAGGGGTTGACTGTGCCATTAGGGAACACAGGAACATAATGTTCTGTGGAAAAAATCAGTTGCAATTTGAAAAGAAAATGTCCTCATGCTTTATGCTTTTTCTGAACGTTACCAATATTCACACTACACATGAACTAAGAGTAAGTTAGAGTCGTCCCATAAGAATCTTAGAGGTCATCTTGTATCATTTGTTCTGATGTACAAAATGCACAGAGATTATTTGTGCATGTGTGTCTCTTTCTGTTGTGCCTTACTGCTTTATAATAACACTGCTTATGTTAATGGAAATTTTGTGGTTTGTAAACATTTTAAATGTCAGCTGTTGAGGCTCTTAACGCTTATTATTCCAATTCCCATTTCTGTGTTATCCTTGCTCTTTATCGGACAACAAAATCTCTCGCTTCCTCCCACACACCAGTGTAAATAGTTTAACACACACAACCCATATTGCATACAACTTTCTTAGGCCCAGCTGTGTGTGCCTTCTGCATCCTTCAGGAATTCAATCATCAAGAGGGGTAAGGGGAGAAGGAAGGGAGGAGGAGAGAGAATGAATATAGAGGAGACAGTCACAGCATAGATAAGTTAGAGATTTTTTTTCTACCTTTAAGGATTGTCCTAAACAATACTGTGTATTATGAAGTAATAGTATTGCCAGCTTCTTTTCAAATAAAAAACTCTTTGAGATCAAGTTGAAGTTAGGTGTAGAATTTTGAGCTCCAGAGGTTGTTGCTCTGACTGAGCTACTTTTCTGATCACAAGGAAACTAGGATGAAAAGGCCCAGTGCCATTTACCTCACTGTGATATAGTCAAAAGCCATAGGAGGAGCATGCCCAGGAGAGGTAGTCAAAAAGTCACCCCATGTTCCCTCTCCAGCTGGGAACTACACTACGAAACATCCTGCCTTGCATGTGATATGAAGTTAACACTTCTGAAACTAGAAGCAAGAGGAACAAAGGATGTACATCTGATTGTGTGAATTAAGAGAAATAATGTCATTTAAACAAATAAGAACTTACTTAAGCCATTACTTATTTTTCTTAGTCTAGATTTCTTCCAGTAGGAACTCTTAATCCACATTTGATTTTTTAAAATAAGCTATCTTTAAAAATTAAAATTAAAAAAGTATAAAAGCAATTTAAAAACTTTATTATGGTATGTTTATGATTCAATTAACAATATATTAAATTTACTGCAAGAAAAAAATTAAGATAGAATGCAAATGCATGGCACGGTTTTACCTTTTTTTTTCCTTACTGAATCTTTTGTAATCAAGTTCTGCTGAACTTTCTCATTTCTCACTGAGCAAGTTGGAAAAGATTAGAAGAGATCATCTTAGTCTTAGGTATTATGTGGATTTAGCTTTTTCCCCCCTTCATTGTAATTCTTTTTTTTTATTCTTTTTATTTTTTGCTTTTTTTATTTAATAATTCTTTGAGATTCTTCTACATCAGTACATATAGCTATTCTTTATTCCTTTAAGAGCTGAAGAGTATTTCAGAGTATAATGGATCGTCACAGTTTCTTTTAAAGATCAAAACATTTAAAAATAAACATTCTCCATGGGAGGGAGGGAGATGCAAGAGGGAAGAGATATGGCAACATATGTATATGTGTAACTGATTCACTTTGTTGTAAAGCAGAAGCTAGCACACCATTGTAAAGCAATTATACTTCAATAAAGATGTTTAAAAAATAAAATAAAATAAACATTCTCCAATGACTAACATCTTGTAAATTTATTTAAAGACATAAGTTGTGTGGAAACTCTGCTGTTTTTGTTTTTTTTTTCACACACACTGTATTTTATTTTTACAAGAGATAAATAGACTGACACCAAGCATTGTACATGGATGACCACAACAAAAGCAACAATGATTGCAATTACCAAACATGAAACACACTCATACTATGTCATAATATTGACATTCAGTCCAGTAATCCTCCACTGCAACAGCTCCTTTACTTTGCAGTGAAAATTGATTTGTATATTCTTTGCCTCTGAGTTCTTGTGGGATTTTTTCTTTTTTTTAAATTCAACCAGAAAGTCACAAAAATTATACTCATCCTCATCAGTTCACTCAGTCCCATGTAATTAATTTTTTTTTTTCATCTTGATCTTTAGTTAGCACTTTTATGAGCTCATCAGTTTTTCATTAGAGTTCTGAATATGCTTATTCATTCAGTTCAGCAGTACAGTCAGGTACCAGAAACCTGTACTTGTCAGAGTCTTTTCCATGAATTTCCTGAAGATGAAACCCTTTTATAGGAACATATTTACAAAAGCATCAGAGTACACCCAGAACTGTCTGTAAATGACAAAAGACTTAAAAATGACCACGGTTAAAGATTTGATGAAAGTTCATAATAATGCAGTTGACAAGAAAATTAGTTATTTCTGAGATATACATTTTAAAGTAATAACTAGGATTATGACTTATAACATTATACCAGAACATATAAGATTTTTAGAAATTTCATGTAATGTCTGAAACATTTATATTAACATATTTCCATACAAATAACCCAATGAAAGTTTAGTATTAGTTGTTTTCTTTGTTTTTTTATACTGCAGGTTCTTATTAGTCATCGATTTTATACACATCAGTGTATACATGTCAATCCCAATCGCCCAATTCAGCACACCATTATCCCCACCCCACCGCAGTTTTCCCCCCTTGGTGTCCATATGTCTGTTCTCTACATCTGTGTCTCAACTTCTGCCCTGCAAACCGGCTCATCTGTACCATTTTTCTAGGTTCCACATACATGCGTTAATATACAATATTTGTTTTTCTCTTTCTGACTTACTTCACTCTGTATGACAGTCTCTAGATTCATCCACGTCTCAACAAATGACTCAATTTCGTTCCTTTTTATGGCTGAGTAATATTCCATTGTATATATGTACCACATCTTCTTTATCCATTCGTCTGTTGATGGGCATTTAGGTTGCTTCCATGACCTGGCTATTGTAAATAGTGCTGCAATGAACATTCGGGTGCATGTGTCTTTTTGAATTACAGTTTTCTCTGGGTATATGCCCAGTAGTGGGATTGCTGGGTCATATGGTAATTCTATTTTTAGTTTTTTAAGGAACCTCCATATTGTTCTCCATAGTGGCTGTATCAATTTACATTCCCACCAACAGTGCAAGAGGGTTCCCTTTTCTCCACACCCTCTCCAGCATTTGTTGTTTGTAGATTTTCTGATGATGCCCATTCTAATTGGTGTGAGGTGATACCTCATTGTAGTTTTGATTTGCATTTCTCTAATAATTAGTGATGTTGAGCATCTTTTCATGTGCTTCTTGGCCGTCTGTATGTCTTCTTTGGAGAAATGTCTATTTAGGTCTTCTGCCCATTTTTGGATTGGGGTGTTTGTTTCTTTAATATTGAGCTGAATGAGCTGTTTATATATTTTGGAGATTAATCCTTTGTCCGTTGATTCGTTTGCAAATATTTTCTCCCATTCTGAGGGTTGTCTTTTCGTCTTGTTTATGGTTTCCTTTGCTGTGCAAAAGCTTTGAAGTTTCATTAGGTCCCATTTGTTTATTTTTGTTTTTATTTCCATTACTCTAGGAGGTGGATCAAAAAAGATCTTGCTGTGATTTATGTCAAAGAGTGTTCTTCCTATGTTTTCCTCTAAGAGTTTTATAGTGTCCAGTCTTACATTTAGGTCTGTAATCCATTTTGAGTTTATTTTTGTGTATGGTGTTAGGGAGTATTCTAATTTCATTCTTTTACATGTAGCTGTCCAGTTTTCCCAGCACCACTTATTGAAGAGACTGTCTTTTCTCCATCGTATATCTTTGCCTCCTTTGTCATAGATTAGTTGACCATAGGTGCGTGGGTTTATCTCTGGGCTTTCTATCTTGTTCCATTGATCTATGTTTCTGTTTTTGTGCCAGTACCATATTGTCTTGATTACTGTAGCTTTGTAGTATAGTCTGAAGTCAGGGAGTCTGATTCCTCCAGCTCCGTTTTTTCCCCTCAAGACTGCTTTGGCTATTCGGGGTCTTTTGTGTCTCCATACAAATTTTAAGATGATTTTTTCTAGCTCCGTAAAAAATGCCATTGGTAATTTGATAGGGATTGCATTGAATCTGTAGATTGCTTTGGGTAGTATAGTCATTTTCACAATGTTGATTCTTCCAATCCAAGAACATGGTATATCTCTCCATCTGTTGGTATCATCTTTAATTTCTTTCATCAGTGTCTTATAGTTTTCGGCATACAGGTCTTTTGTCTCCCTAGGTAGGTTTATTCCTAGGTATTTTATTCTTTTTGTTGCAATGGTAAATGGGAGTGTTTCCATAATTTCTCTTTCAGATTTTTCATCATTAGTGTATAGGAATGCAAGAGATTTCTGTGCATTAATTTTGTATCCTGCAACTTTACCATATTCATTAATTAGCTCTAGCAGTTTTCTGGTGGCAGTTTTAGGATTCTCTATGTATAGTATCATGTTATCTGCAAACAGTGACAGTTTTACTTCTTCTTTTCCAATTTGTATTCCTTTTATTTCTTTTTCTTCTCTGATTGCCGTGGCTAGGACTTCCAGAACTATGTTGAATAATAGTGGTGAGAGTGGACATCCTTGTCTCGTTCCTGATCTTAGAGGAAATGCTTTCAGTTTTTCACCGTTGAGAATGATGTTTGCTGTGGGTTTGTCATATATGGCCTTTATTATGTTGATGTAGGTTCCCTCTATGCCTACTTTCTGGAGAGTTTTTATCATAAATGGGTGTTGAATTTTGTCAAAAGCTTTTTCTGCATCTATTGAGATGATCATATGGTTTTTATTCTTCAATTTGTTAATATGGTGTATCACATTGATTGATTTGCGTATATTGAAGAATCCTTGCATCCCTGGGATAAATCCCACTTGATCGTGGTGTATGATCCTTTTAATGTGCTGTTGGATTCTGTTTGCTAGTATTTTGTTGAGGATTTTTGCATCTATATTCATCAGTGATATTGGTCTGTAATTTTCTTTTTTTGTAGTGTCTTTGTCTGGTTTTGGTATCAGGGTGATGGTGGCCTCATAGAATGAGTTTGGGAGTGTTCCTTCCTCTGCAATTTTTTGGAAGAGTTTGAGAAGGATAGGTGTTAGCTCTTCTCTAAATGTTTGATAGAATTCACCTGTGAAGCCATCTGGTCCTGGACTTTTGTTTGTTGGAAGATTTTTAATCACAGTTTCAATTTCATTACTTGTGATTGGTCTGTTCATATTTTCTGCTTCTTCCTGGTTCAGTCTTGGAAGGTTATACCTTTCTAAGAATTTGTCCATTTCTTCCAGGTTGTCCATTTTATTGGCATAAGGTTGCTTGTAGTAGTCTCTTAGGATGCTTTGTATTTCTGCGGTGTCTGTTGTAACTTCTCCTTTTTCATTTCTGATTTTATTGATTTGAGTCCTCTCCCTCTTTTTCTTGATGAGTCTGGCTAATGGCTTATCAATTTTGTTTATCTTCTCAAAGAACCAGCTTTTAGTTTTATTGATCTTTGCTATTGTTTTCTTTGTTTCTATTTCATTTATTTCTGCTCTGATCTTTATGATTTCTTTCCTTCTGCTAACTTTGGGTTTTGTTTGTTCTTCTTTCTCTAGTTTCTTTAGGTGTAAGGTTAGATTGTTTACTTGAGATTTTTCTTGTTTCTTGAGGTAGGCTTGTATAGCTATAAACTTCCCTCTTAGAACTGCTTTTGCAGCATCCCATAGGTTTTGGGTTGTCGTGTTTTCATTGTCATTTGTCTCTAGGGTATTTTTTGATTTCCTCTTTGATTTCTTCAGTAATCTCTTGGTTATTTAGTAACGTATTGTTTAGCCTCCATGTGTTTGTGTTTTTTATGCTTTTTCCCCTGTAATTCATTTCTAATCTCATAGCGTTGTGGTCAGAAAAGATGCTTGATATGATTTCAATTTTCTTAAATTTACTGAGGCTTGATTTGTGACCCAAGATGTGATCTATCCTGGAGAATGTTCCGTGCGCACTTGAGAAGAACGTGTAATCTGCTGTTTTTGGATGGAATGTCCTATAAATATCAATTAAATCTATCTGGTCTATTGTGTCATTTAAAGCTTCTGTTTCCTTATTTATTTTCATTTTGGATGATCTGTCCATTGGTGTAAGTGAGGTGTTAAAGTCCCCCACTATTATTGTGTTACTGTCAATTTCCTCTTTTATAGCTGTTAGCAATTGCCTTATGTAATGAGGTGCTCCTATGTTGGGTGCATATATATTTACAATTGTTATATCTTCTTCTTGGATTGATCCCTTGATCATTATGTAGTGTCCTTCCTTGTCTCTTGTAACATTCTTTATTTTAAAGTCTATTTTATCTGATATGAGTATAGCTACTCCAGCTTTCTTTTGATTTCCATTTGCATGGAATATCTTTTTCCATCCCCTCACTTTCAGTCTGTATGTGTCCCTAGGTCTAAAGTGGGTCTCTTGTAGACAGCATATATATGGGTCTTGTTTTTGTATCCATTCAGCAAGCCTGTGTCTTTTGGCTGGAGCATTTAATCCATTCACGTTTAAGGTAATTATCGATATGTATGTTCCTATGACCATTTTCTTAATTGTTTTGGGTTTGTTTTTGTAGGTCCTTTTCTTCTCTTGTGTTTCCCACTTAGAGAAGTTCCTTTAACATTTGTTGTAGAGCTGGTTTGGTGGTGCTGAATTCTCTTAGCTTTTGCTTGTCTGTAAAGCTTTTGATTTCTCCATCAAATCTAAATGAGATCCTTGCCGGGTAGAGTAATCTTGGTTGTAGGTTCTTCCCTTTCATCACTTGAAGTATATCATGCCACTCTCTTCTGGCTTGTAGAGTTTCTGCTGAGAAATCAGCTGTTAACCTTATGGGAGTTCCCTTGTATGTTATTTGTCGTTTTTCCCTTGCTGCTTTCAATAATTTTTCTTTGTCTTTAATTTTTGCCACTTTGATTACTATGTGTCTCGGCGTGCTTCTCCTTGGATTTATCCTGTATGGGACTCTCTGTGCTTCCTGGACTTGGGTGGCTATTTCCTTTCCCATGTTAGGGAAGTTTTCGACTATAATCTCTTCAAATATTTTCTCTGCTCCTTTCTCTCTCTCTTCTCCTTCTGGGACCCCTATAATGCGAATGTTGTTGCGTTTAATGTTGTCCCAGAGGTCTCTTAGGCTGTTTTCATTTCTTTTCATTCTTTTTTCTTTAGTCTGTTCCGCAGCAGTGAATTCCACCATTCTGTCTTCCAGGTCACTTATCCGTTCTTCTGCCTCAGTTATTCTACTATTGATTCCTTCTAGTGTAGTTTTCATTTCAGTTATTGTATTGGTCATCTCTGTTTGTTTGTTCTTTAATTCTTCTAGGTCTTTGTTAATCATTTCTTGCATCTTCTCAATCTTTGCCTCCATTCTTATTCCAAGGTCCTGGATCATCTTCACTATCATTATTCTGAATTCTTTTTCTGGAAGGTTGCCTATCTCCACTTCATTTAGTTGTTTTTCTGGGGTTTTTTCTTGTTCCTTCATCTGGTATATAGCCCTCTGCCTTTTCATCTTGTCTATCTTTCTGTAAATGTGGTTTCTGTTCCACAGGCTGCAGGACTGTAGTTTTTCTTGCTTCTGCTGTCTGCCCTCTGGTGGTTGAGGCTATCTAAGAGGCTTGATGGGAGGCTCTGGAGGTGGGTAGAGCTGACTGTTGCTGTGGCGGTCAGAGCTCTGTAAAACTTTAATCCACTTGACTGTTGCTGGGTGGGGCTGGGTTCCCTCCCTGTTAGTTGTTTTGCCTGAGGCAACCCAACACTGGAGCCTACCCGGGCTCTTTGGTGGGGCTAATGGCAGACTCTGGGAGGGCTCACGCCAAGGAGTACTTCCCAGAACCTCCGCTGCCAGTGTCCTTGTCCCCACGGTGAAACAGAGCCAGCCCCCGCCTCTGCAGGAGACCCCCCAACACCAGCAGTTATGTCTGGTTCAGTCTCCCCCAGGGTCACTGCTCCTTCCCCTGGGTCCTGATGCACACACTATTTTGTGTACGCCCTCCAAGAATGGGTTCTCTGTTTCCCCCAGTCCTGTCGAAGTCCTGCAATCAATTCCCACTAGGCTTCAAAGTCTGATTCTCTATGAATTCCTCCTCCCGTTGCCAGACCCCCAGGTTGGGAAGCCTGACGTGGGGCTCAGAACTTTCACTCCAGTGGGTGGACTTCTGTGGTATAAGTGCTCGCCAGTCTGTGAGTCACCCACCCAGCAGTTATGGGATTTGATTTTACTCTGATTGCGCCCCTCCTACCGTCTCACTGTGGCTTCTCCTCTGTCCTTGGACGTGGGGTATCCTCCTTGGTGAAGTCCAGTGTCTTCCTGTCGATGATTGTCCAGCAGCCAGTTGTGATTCTGGTGCTCTCGCAAGAGGGAGTGAGAGCACGTCCTTCTACTCCGCCATCTTGGTTAATCCTCCTCTCCATTGTAATTCTTTAGAGTACTTCCTCTAATGTTGTATTCTCTTTTCTGTTTTAAACAGTTTTTAACAATTTAAAACACTGTCAACATTTTTGTTTGAAAGCTGTTCAGTAGTGAGAATGTCATAAAACTTGACTCCTAAAGGATTTTAGATTATGAAATGTAAATGACTTAGTCACTGATTGGATTATGCTTCTAATAACTAAAACATCAGAGATCAAACGTATATGCTTAGATTTATTTAAATTAATCCAGGGAAATTTTTGATGAAAATGCATCATTCATTTTTGCTCCTTAAAAACAAACAAAATAAAGCAAAAGATAATTTTTGAGCACTTCGTTTGTGCACATTTCTATAACAGTAGGAAAAAAAATCAATCTGCATGTGAATGGCTAGAATAATTAATTTTTCCTATGGTTTTCTAGCACAAAATGTATCTACTTCATGGCGTCTTGACTTTTTTTTTTTTTTGAGTTTATATTGGTTCACCCCACTGAAAGAATTGAGAAAAACACAATACAAAAGAGGGGTTAATTGCCTAAGCTTGCATGAGTAATGCCTGACAGCCTGTGGTAACACTGAATTAATTGAATAGGAAACCAACTAAGAGTTGGGTGATGCAGGCTTATATAACTATGGTGGATAAGGATGTATAGCATATTTTCAGGAAAGAAAAAGGAATCACTGATGCACCAATCAATACAAGGAAAAGCAAAAGATGTGGTGAATAGAGAGAAGTTCTAACCTCTTTTCCTAAGGAAAATGTTCTCTTGATATGAATAGATAAGTTGGCAAAGGAAGGAGCTGATGCTGAGTCTTGTCTTGGTGTTCCTGTCTGTCACCGCTACGGCTGAAACGCAGTCATTTCTAAGAACTTGAGAGGTATTCCCCAGCAGTCACCATAATGTTTACCCGCAGGGAGTTGGGCCCAACAAGTCCAGCAACCAAATTGGCTTAAAGACATTTCATCTCAAAAGGTCTCTGTCATGTTCAAAAAGAGCAAGTCATCTTTAATCTACTGTTTAAATTGAAAGTGAAAGACAGTAGACATTAACCTGAGGTCTCCACTCCAGTCACATTACAAAATTGCATTAAAATGCCCCGGGTAGAATGACAGTCTATAATAACTCTCTGTGCTGCCGCTCTAAAATATTAATCATTCTCTTTGTAGGCCTGGAAGATGGTATGCAAGTGAAAAAATATTATAACAAATGCAGGTGGTAATAGGGACCTTCCCCTTGAGCCTTAGGAAATGTTCTAAGCAATGGGGAAAAATATTCAGACCAGAAAAAGACCCTAATTATTGTATAATCAGATTCCTCTGTACTTAGGCAACACACATTGTTTCTATCTCACCCAGATTCTCTAATGTAAGTCTATATTATTCCCATTTCAAAGATAAAAGCACTAAGACACATTTCTTTTTGCCATGGCTTGATACATTAACATTCTTAGTAAAATAGAACCAAAGTTGAAAAGATGGACTAAATCACCAAGGAAGACTCAAATTAATTTCTGAGCCAGGCTAATAACACTGAGCTCTTCAGTCTTAGGCTTTTGCTTATTCTGTCACTTCCTACTGCTTCTTTCTTCTAATCAGCCATGAATCCTTCTAAAAGGACTGTGTTCCAGTTAAAGATGTTCGCTTAAACAGCGTTGTTTCTGAAACCATGTGGACATAAAATTGAGTCATGGTACAAGGTGAGGCATAGGATCTCATGGTGTCCAGGGGCAAAGGACCCGGGCACTTTGTGGGCTGTTGTGAGGTTCACTGGAGTCACAATCTGCTTACCAACTTAAGCAGCTTCTAGCGTTTGCAGTATCAGCCACTTGGACTATTGCCATCCATTCAGCATCTTCAACACTCTCGAGACAAAGGTAGAGAAGGAGTCCTAAGAGAAGAGGAAGAAGCTTAACAGCAAGTCACTTGAGTTCCTGGGCCTTCTCTAGCTTTGCGCCCTCATTTGTCATTGTTACCTACCTTTTCAAGTAGGGCTCCAACAAGGGCCCTCCTGCCCGGTGTCACTCTCGCCAATAGACAGAGTTCGGTTCAGAAGCAAAGGACAGCGTTATTCTTCGATCAGAGGATGGAGAGGGGCGAGCTCACGCTCTAGAGCACACGCTGTCGCCACAGGCAGAGCTGCTTTCCCGGGCTCTCCTCCGCGGGGAGGGGGTGGAGCTCTCGGCGTGCACAGTCTTGCCGCTCACAGCACCGCGCCTGCGCGCAGAGCTGACGCAGCGTCTCTGCGCACGGCCGGCCGCCGCCATCTTGGCTCGTGGTGGTGTGCGCAGCGCTTCTCCACACAGGCGCCGAGGTGTGTCCCCGCGGCGGTTCTGCGCTGGGAAAGCCAGTCCGAGGAGTCAGGTGCAAGGCCTCTGCACACGGCCCCCTACAGGCAAGTGAAACTAGACTAAGGACAAAAGAACAGGTTAGACCTTATTTTATCATTTAGATTCCATCTTATTTTTCCCGGAGACCTCAGTGGGCTTTGCCAGGAACATCGGTTCCAAACTTCCAGCTGCTGGTGGTGTAGAAGCAAGAATGTGGGCTGTAGTTTCACTGAAGTGGTTGCACTCGACAATTTTCTTAACCTCTCTGAGCCTTATTTGCTTTGTATGTGTTTTTACACATACTATAAAACCCAGTTCACAAGGTTGCTTTGAGGACTTCATATTATAATGCTCCTGGCACAGTCCCTGAGAGAGTGGAGCTCACTAAATGTTTGTTCTTTACTTGCAATAACTGTACCTGAGTCTGAACGTTTGTGGTCGTGGCAGAGACTGTTCATTTTCAGACAAAGTCTCCAGCTCCCAGAAAATTGCGTAGAACGTGACAGGAACTCAGGACATAAGAGGTCTCATTTCGTAGCCTCGCCTCATTCACAGTGCTCCACACGCACTGCGCTTTCCTCTTTCCCTTGAATCTTTCAAGCTCCTTGCCACATCTTTTGCATTTTACAGCTGCTCATTTCATTTCTGGAATGTCAGTTCCACACCTCTTCATACTGTGGCCTCCTCTTTGTCATTTGGGTGCCAGCTTAACTGCCTACCTCCTTGGTGAAGCCTTCCCAGTTATATTTATATATAAACAGCTTTCTTCTAAGTGAGGAGTCCCCTCCAGGTCCACATCTTCTGTGTGATCTTTCAGACCCAACCACAGACCATAACAAGGGTGGGGTGACAGTGGAATTGCCCTCTGCACAGCACAAGTGCATTGCAGTTTTCTGGAGGGAGGTGCAGTCAGGAGTCAGGAGTCAGCCCCTCCCTCCCCCCCCCCCCCCCAACCAGGTCAAGCACGCTCATACTCTCATCTGTCTGTTCCTAACCCCGGCGTCTCCATTCTGAGGTCTCTTTCTTGGGGAACTTGGCTGAGGCACATGTACTTTGACACAGCATCTTTCTCCTCCTAGCCCTTCCCCCTCTACCTTCTCCCAGCCCATGGATCTAGAAAGAGAAAGAAGCATTTCTGTATGGGCTCCTCTTCAGTGAGATGATTCCCTCATCTGTGTGCTTCATCCATCTGACACTCACCCTGTGCTTTCTGTGGGGAAAAATGGAACGTTGGTAAGCTGATGCTTTTTTTGCCTCTTGCTTGCACTGTTTCAGTAGGTGAATAAAGGCTTGATTGTTATTTTATGTTTGCTTCATTGCCCATGAGCGGTTGATTGACACTAAGAACTTATCAGTATTTGAAATTATCTTGTTTGTTTATTGGTCTTCTTTACTGCCTCCATTTCCTGACTTGAGTGCAAGCTCCACGATTCTAGGGACTCTGTCTGCTCTGTCCACTGCTACACCTGCAGTACCCAGACGAGTACCTGGCATATATTAGGTCTTCAGTGGAAATATGAACACTGAATACCTGGCACACATACCTGGTAAACGATACTTCATCTGGGCTCTTCCCAGCAGGCAGATCTGTGTGCACCATGCTTCTCACAAGGATAGGAATAAGATTCAGGCCATTAATACCAGTTCTCTGGTCTTCTTCATTTTCCTGATATGATCAATATCATACAGTAAATATACTCCACCTGCCTAGTTTTTTCATCCACTGCATCTTGTAAGACAACTTCAAACGACATTCTTTATAACATACTGTGGTCTACACTTACAGTTTCCATTGCCTTGTCTGCTACTGATGACTGATTGGCTGGGACATTCCTCAGTTGCTTATTAATTGTTGCTTCTTTTATTAAATAACCCATCTCTATAGGTCTTTCCTCTCCCATGTCCAGGGAATCTTACACTTGACCCATTTCACTTGTTACAACAAATGCTAAACTCTAAGACAGAGGTCAGAAAATTATTGACAATGGGTCAAATCCAGCAAGTGGCCTATTTTTCTATAGTTCTGGAGCTAAGAGTGGATTTTACATTTTCTAAAGGGTTGTTCAAATAAAAGGAATACGGGATAGAGACAGTATTTGGCTAATAAAGCCTAAAATATTTACATTCTATCTGGCCCTTTGGAGGAAAAGATTGCTGAACCCTGCTCTAAAAGATAACCAGCCAGCCCCAGGAATGCCAGCACCCACAGATCTACTTGCTATCAGCCAAAAGGCTGCACTAATATGGCTAGCTAGCCTTCGAAGAAGGCTATTTACCTAATTATTAGAGAAATTAGCTCTTCTGTCTTTGGCTTCTGTACCAGGAATATAATTTTTACAAAGTGACTTCCTTATATAAATCTGGGGACAAAGTTTCAGTTGCCACTTCAAATAGTAAGCCAACCCTACTATTTATTCTATCTGTTCTTCTAATTAGAAAAGAGTTTGAGGCCTCCTTTGGACTTGATAGTACAGTGTTTGTCACTTTTGCTCTCTGTCCCTAGGTGGCAATTATTTGCAGCAGTTTACTATGGAGTATAGAAGATCATTAATAAAATAGACAGTGCTAAGTTTCTAAATTTATGCTGGCAAATAAAAGAAGGGTGGGCCAAGGTGGGAAGCCAAGGGGATTATAAAAGTGAGAAAGACAATTTGCCAAGATTCATCCATCAGGAATATAAAACTGTGTAGACCTCCACTAAGTTTTCTGTTGTTTTGATGAAAATGCCTGAAAAAAAAGAGGTGACTGCATTTGGAAGGCATAGAAGTGTCCTTTTGGCTTCAAAGAGCAGTTACCTTCATTTACTGTTTACCAAGCATTGTTCTAGGTACTACAGATGAAACAGTGAACAGAATAATGTTCCCACCTTGACACATCATTTTAGTGTGGGAGGCTGGCACGTGTTAGGTGGTGGTAAGTGCTATGGTGGTAAATAAAATAGAGTGAGGGAGATAGGAAGAGTCAAAGAAGGAATGTTGCTATTTTACGTGGAGAGTTTAAGGAAAGCCTGGCTAATGAGATGACAGTAGAGTAGAGAGAGGAAGGAAGTATGAGCGTTGATATTGGGACAGGAGCATTTTATGCAGAAGGAACTGCAAAAAGCCAAGATATCAAGGTGGAAGCATGGTCCGTTCAAAGAATAGCAAGGAGGTTAATGCAACCAAGTAGAGGAAAAAGGGGAGAGTGGAGAAGGTGAGGTCAGAGAAGTGGCAGGGAACCAGATGTAGAGGATGTTATTGACTTTTATTCTGAATGAGACAGGAAGTGATTGCAGGCTTTTAGCATAGGATTAAAATAATATGATTTAGACTTTAAAATGATAGTTGGGACTTATCTCTATGGAGAATAGATTTGAAGGCGGGGAGTTGGGAGAGCAGAGTGAACACTGGGATTTTAGCTAGGTGACCATTTCAGTAATCCCAGAAATGATTAAAGTCAGGACCAGAGAGGTAGCAGTGGAGGCAGTTAAAAGATGGTTTTTTAAAGAACATACTATATTTTGAAACTGGAGCCCATATTTTTTTGATGTATTGGATACAAGGTATGAGAGAAAGAGACGGTCAATGATGACTCCAAACATTTTGTCCAGAACAAATAGAATGATGAAGTTGACATTTGCTGAGATGGAGAAAAACATGAAAAGAGCAGGTTTGATGGAGTAAATCGGAAGTTTGGTTTGGGACTTGTTAATTTGAGATACTTATTGGACATCCATGTGGAGATGTGTAAGACACAGAAGAATGTACAAGTCAGAGAGGGATTTGGGCAGATATATATATATATATATATATATATATATATATATATATATATATATGAGTTGTCATTTTGTTTAGCTTATATTTAAAAGCATTAAATGGAATGAGCTTCCCCAGGGAGTCAGTGTCTTTAGAGACGAGTAGTTCTTTGAGAACTGAGCTCTGGGCTGTAGATGTAGGGAACGTAGAGGAACAAACAAGGGAGACTGAGAAGGAGCAGCCAGTAAAGTGACAGAACTGACAGACTGTGGGTGTTAGTACCTGAGTGAAGAGACTATATTAAGGAATGTCTGATCAATTCTGTCAAGTTCTGATAATGCAGAGTAAAGTGAACAATAGATTTTTGCAATGGAGGGCCAAAGTAATCTTTGGTAAAGAGAGGGAGAAGATGGAGTGGGTTTAGCAGAGAATGAGAGAAGAAAGTACAAAGCCAATTACTCTCTTGAGTAAGTTATTTTGAATTTTATGGTAAAGGGGCATAAGAGAAATTAGCTAACAACTAGGAAGCATATATCTCCAAGGAAAACATTTGTAAAGGGAGATATTATAGTATATTTGGATGCTAATGGGAAGTGAAGGAAATATTCTAAAAAGCAGATGAGAAAGGGGACAGTCAGTGGCTGGAATGGTGTCTCTGAATGCATGGTATCCAGAGATTGGAGGAATTGGACTTCCATAGGTGCATGGAGAGTGCATCCATGATAAAAGGAGAAATATAGTTAGACTATGAAATGTGGTGGTAAGAGTGAGTGAAAACTCTTTGGGTTGCTTCTGTTTTCTCAGTGAAATAGGAAGAAAGGTTATCAGCCAAGAAAGAGGATGGGAGAAAAAATATTGCAGGTTCAAAGAGTGATTGTGGAATGAATGTGAGCTACATGAAAACCAAGTTGGGAGCTGGGACCAGATCAGAAGAAGGGCTAGTGTAGTTGCTTATGGGGCTATAGTCCTGAAGTAGTGTATTTAGAGCAGATGAACAAAGGTGTTACACCTATTAGGTGGGGTCAGACCACTGTTAAGCTTCAGGTTCAGGTGATGTTACAGGTTGAACTAGGGTAGACTAGGCAAACGTGAACACTTATATGGCAACTCAAACTCTTCATTTAAGAGCAGAAAATAGCACCTATGCCAATTTTGAAAGGCCTTAGAATAGAGTGACACCCCCAGGCTCTGAGACGGTTGTTGATTCTCTAATCCTCCCAAATCATGGGAGTCAGTCACATTTAATGTCTTTTTCTTTATTGGGAATAAGCATGGGGATATGGCAATGGTGTGAGGAGTGTGGGGAAAGATATGTAAGTAGTGAGTAATTAATTAAATTTCAAGCCTTACTTTTTCTGTGCTGTTTTGATGGAGCAACAAATCCTGTAAACCAAAAGAATTTGGGGCAGAAAAGTAAGATCTTAGCTCTTCTTCTAACTTTGTTATTTTAAATAGTTTTACAGTTAATCTCTCTAGACCTAATTTAGTCACCTCTCTGGGACCCATGTTAATAATTTGCCCATGGTTTTGTAAAATTAAGAAAAACACATCAATTGCCACCTGTTTAACATCATCATTTCATTGTTGGTTGTTGTTTGGTTATTTTCTTAAGACATGGATATAGAAATTAAATGTATGCTTAGTTTTAACTACAAATGTTTTGTGGAGATTTAGTTATCATCCTTGTGGCTTTTTATTTAAAGTGTAACAACTCTGATAATTGGAAGAACATGGTGTTATAATCACTCCTTCAAGTTGAATTTTATGAACAAGAGGAAATTTTTAAAATGCTAGAGTTTCACAAGGCTCTTAGATAGCCTCATCCACCAGAGGGCAGACAGCAGAAACAAGAAGAATTACAATCCTGCAGCCTGTGAAACGAAAACCACATTCACAGAAAGATAGACAAAATGAAAAGGCAGAGGACTAAGTACCAGATGAAGGAACAAGATAAAACCCCAGAAAAAGAAGTAAATGAAGTGGAGATAGGGAACCTTCCAGAAGAAGAATTCTGAATAATGATAGTGAAGGTGATCCAGGACCTCGGAAAAAGAATGGAGGCAAAGACTGAGAAGATGCAAGAAATGTTTAACAAAGACCTAGAAGAATTAAAGAACAAACACCTAGAAGAATTAAAGAACAAACAAACAGAGATGAACAATACAATAATTGAAATGAAAAATACACTAGAAGGAAACAATAGCAGAATAACTGGGGCAGAAGAACAGATAAGTGACCTGGAAGACAGAATTGTGGAATTGACTGCCACGGAACAGAATAAAGAAAAAAGAATGAAAAGAAATGAAGACAGCCTAAGAGACCTCTGGGACATTAAATGCACCAACATTCACATTACAGGGGTCCCAGAAGGAGAAGAGAGGAAGGACCCAAGAAAGTATTTGAGGAGATTATACTCAAAAACTTCCCTAACATGGGAAAGGAAATAGCCACCCAAGTCCAGGAAGTGCAGAGAGTCCCAGGCAGGATAAACCCAAGAAGAAACATGCCAAGATACATAGTAATCAAATTGACAAAAAATAAAGAAAAAGAAAAATTATTGAAAACAACAAGGGAAAAATGATAAATAACATACAAGGGAACTCCCATAAGGTTAACAGCTGATTTCTCACCAGAAACTCTACAAGCCAGAAGGGAGTGGCATGATATATTTAAAGTGATGAAAGGGAAGAAACTACAACCAAGATTACTCTGCCCGGCAAGGATCTCATCTGATTTGATGGAGAAATCAAAAGCTTTACAGATAAGCAAAAGCTAAGAGAATTCAGCACCACCAAACCAGCTCTACAACAAATGCTAAAGGAACGTCTCTAGGCAGGAAACACAAGAGAAGGAAAAGACCTACAATAACAAACCCAAAACAATTAAGAAAATGGTAATAGGAACATACATATCGATAACTGCCTTAAATGTAAATGGATTACATGCTCCAACCAAAAGACATAGACTGGCTGAATGGATACAAAAACAAGACCCATATATATGCTGTCTACAAGAGACCCACTTCAGACCTAGGGACACATACAGACTGAAAGTGAGGGGATGGGAAAAGATATTCCATGCAAATGGAAATCAAAAGAAAGCTGGAGTGGCTATACTCATAACAGATAAAATAGACTTTAACATACAGAATGTTACAAGAGACAAGGAAGGACACTACATAATGATCAAGGGATCAATCCAAGAAGAAGATATGACAATTATAAATATATATGCACCCAACAAAGGAGCACCTCAATACGTAAGGCAAATGCTAACAGCTATAAAAGAGGAAATCGACAGTAACAATAATAGTGGGGGACTTTAACACCTCACTTACAGCAATGGACAGATCATCCAGACAGAAAATTAATAAGGAAACACAAGCTTTAAATGACACAATAGACCAGATAGATTTAATTGGTATTTATAGGACACTCCATCTGAAAACAGAAGATTACAGTTTCTTCTCAAGTGCACACAGAACATTCTCCAGGATAGATCACATCTTGGGTCACAAATCAAGCCTTGGTAAATTTAAGAAAATTGAAATCGTATCGATCATCTTTTCTGACCACAACACTATGAGATTAGTAATAAATTACAGTGAAAAAAACGTAAAAAACACAAACACATGGAGGCTAAACAATATGTTACTAAATAACCTGAGTTGAAGAAATCAAAAAATACCTAGAGACAAATGACAACAAAAACATGATGATCCAAAACCTATGGGATGCAGCAAAAGCAGTTCTAAGAGGGAAGTTTATAGCAATACAATCCTACCTCTAGAAGCAAGAAAAATCTCAGATAAACAATCTAGACTTACACCTAAAGGAACTAGACAGAGAAGAAAAAAAAAAGAAACCCCAAAGTTAGTAGAAGGAAAGAAATCATAAAGATCAGAACAGAAATAAATGAAATAGAAACAAAGAACACAGTAGCAAAGATCAATAAAACTAAAAGCTGTTTCTTTGAGAAGATAAACAAAATGGATAAACCTTTAGCCAGACTCATCAAGAAAAAGGGGGAGAGGACTCAAATCAATAAAATAAGAAATGAAAGAGGAGAAGTTACAACAGACACCTCAAAAATACAAAGCATCATAAGAGACTACTACAAGAAACTCTATGCCAATAAAATGGACAACCTGGAAGAAATGGACAAATTCTTAGAAAGGTATAACCTTCCAAGACTGAACCAGGAAGAAATAGAAAATATGAACAGACCAATCACAAGTAATGAAATTGAAACTGTGATTAAAAATCTTCCAATGAACAAAAGTCCAGGACCAGATGGCTTCACAGGCAAATTCTATCAAACATTTAGAGAAGAGCCAACACCCATCCTTCTCAGACTCTTACAAAAAATTGCAGAGTAAGGAGCACTCCCAAACTCATTCTATGAGGCCACCATCACCCTGATACCAAAGGCAGACAAAGATACCACAGACAAAGAAAATTACAGAGCAATATCACTGATGAATGTAGATGCAAAATCCTCAACAAAATACTAGCAAACAAAATCCAACAGCACATTAAAAGGATCATACACCATGATCAAGTGGGATTTATCCCAGGGATGCAAGGATTCGTCAATGTTCACAAATCAATCAATGTGATACACCACAGTAACAAATTGAAGAATCAAAACCATATGATTATCTCAATAGATGCAGAAAGAGCTTTTGACAAAATTCTACACCCATTTATGATAAAAACTCTCCAGAGTGGGCATAGAGGGAACCTACCTCAACATAATAAAGGCCATATACGAGAAATCCACAGCAAACATTCTCAATGGTGAAAAACTGAAAGCATTTCCTCTAAGATCAGGAACAAGACAAGGATGTCCACTCTCGCCAATATTATTCAACATAGCTTTGGAAGTCCTAGCCACGGCAATCAGAGAAGAAAAAGAAATAAAAGGAATCCAAACTGGAAAAGAAGAAGTAAAACTGTCACTGTTTGCAGATGACATGGTAGTATACATAGAAAACCCTAAAGATGCCACCAGAAAACTACTAGAACTAATCAATGAATTTGGTAAAGTTGCAGGATACAAAATTAATGCACGGAAATCTCTTGCATTCCTATACACTAACAATGAACGATCAGAAAGAGAAATTAAGGAAACAATCCCATTCACCATTGCAACAAAAAGAATAAAATACCTAGGAATAAACCTACCTAAGGAGGTAAAAGACCTGTAGTCAGAAAACTATAAGACACTGATGAAAGAAATCAAAGACGACACAAACAGATGGAGAGATATAAAATGTTCTTGGATTGGAAGAATCAATATTGTGAAATTGACTATACTACCCAAAGCAGTCTACAGATTCAGTGCAATCCCTATCAACCTACCAACGGCGTTTTCCACAGAACTAGAACAAAAAATTTCACAATTTGTATGGAAACACAAAAGACCCGGAATAGTCAAAGCAATCTTGAGAAAGAAAAACAGAGCTGGAGGAATCAGGCTCCCGGACTTCAGAGTATAATACAAAGCTACAGTAATCAAGACAATATGGTACTGGCACGAAAACAGAAATATAGATCAATGGAACAGGATAGAAAGCCCAGAGATAAACACACGCACCTATGGTCAACCAATCTATGACAAAGGAGGCAGGGATGTACAATGGAGAAAAGAGAGTCTCTTCAATAAGTGGTGCTGGGAAAACTGGACAGCTACATGTAAAAGAAGGAAATTAGAACACTCCCTAAAATCATACACAAAAATAAACTCAAAATGGATTAAAGACCTAAATGTAAGACCGGATACTCTAAAATTCTTCGAGGAAAACATAGGAAGAACACTCTTTGACATAAACCACAACAAGATCTTTTTTGACCCACCTCCTAGAGTAATGGAAATGAAAACAAAAATAAACAAATGCGACCTAATGAAACTTAAAAGCTTTTGCACAGCAAAGGAAGCCATAAAAAAGATGAAAAGACAACCCTCAGAATGGGAGAACATATTTGCAAATGAATTGACAGACAAAGGATTAATCTCCAAAGTATATAAACAGCCCATGCAGCTCAATATTAAAAAAACAAACAACCCAATCCAAAAATGGGCAGAAGACCTAAATAGACATTTCTCCAAAGAAGACATACAGATGGCCAAGAGGCACATGAAAAGTTGCTCAACATCACTAATTATTAGAGAAATGCAAATCAAAACTACAATGAGGTAACACCTCACCCCAGTCAGAATGGCCATCATCAAAAAATCTACAAACCAACAAATGTTGGAGAGAGTGTGGAGAAAAGGGAACCCTCTTGCACTGTTGGTGGGAATGTAAATTGATACAGCCACTATGGAGAACAATATGGAGGTTCCTTAAAAAGTAAAAATAGAATTACCATATGACCCAGCAATCCCACTCCTGGGCATATACCCAGAGAAAACCATAATTCAAAAAGACACATGCACCCCAATGTTCATTGTAGCACTATTTACAATAGCCAGGTCATGGAAGCAACCTAAATGCCCATCGACAGACAAATGGATAAAGAAGATGTGGTACATATGTACAATGGAATATTACTCAGCCATAAAAAGGAACAAAATTGGGTCATTTGTAGAGAAGTGGATGGACCTAGAGACTGTCATACAGAGTGAAGTAAGTCAGAAAGAGTAGAACAAATATCGTATATTAACACATATATGTGGAATCTAGAAAAATGGTACAGATGAACCAGTTTGCAAGGCAGAAATACACAGATGTATAGAACAAACATATGGTCACCAGGCGGGGAAAGCGACTGCGGGGGGCGGGTGGTGTGATGAATTGGGAGATTGGGATTGACATATATACACTAATGTGTATAAAATAGATAACTAATAACCTGCTGTATAAAAAATAAATTAATTAAATTAAAAAAATAAAATGCTAGAGTTTCTACTATACTATGTTTTAAATTTGTACACTTAAATGACCTTTTTAATTTCATTTACAATCATGCTAAATGAGACTTTTTCTCGTAACATTTTTAAGTATTAGAGAAGCCTTTATACTCAGTTGGCTCTAAAGATCAATCTTTAACATTTAGTAGATGTAAGTACAAAAGACATGATCTCATCAAACCCTTATATGAAATTTCTTTTCATTTTATAGTTCGTAATTTTATTTTTTCATTACCTAGTAAGAATGTTGTTCAGGGTTAGACTTTGCTATTCTAAAGTTCTATATTCCACCTGTTGTATTGACATTTGAATTAGAGAGGAGTTGTTGAATGGCTAGTATCATATAAGGCTTAAGTAGGAGTCATTAGTTCACAATTGATTTTTTTGTTTTTTTTTTTAATAATTATTTTATTTATATTATTTTTGTCTGTGTTGGGTCTTCGTTGCTGTGCGTGGGCTTTCTCTAGTTGCACTGAGTGGGGGCTACACTTCGTTGCAGTGCACGTGCTTCTCATCGGGGTGGCTTCTCTTGTTGCAGAGCACGGGCTCTAGGCGTGCGGGCTTCAGTAGTTGTGGTGCACGGGCTTAGTTGCTCCACGGCATGTGGGATCTTCCCAGACCAGGGCTCAAACCTGTGTCCCCTGCATTGGCAGGTGGATTCTTAACTACTGCACCACCAGGGAAGCCCCTCAATTGATTTTGGTGTGCACCAAAATTAACCAAATCTTCCCACTAAATTGTACCTTTAAAAATTACAATATATTATAAATTTAGTTGCTGCTGTCTATCTCAGAACCATGTCATATGGGGAGAATTTTGGCACTGGTATACCTTGTGTATATTACTTAACTGACCAGACCCTCAGTGTCCTTTTGTACACTGAGGGGATAAATGAGATGGCTTTGGAATCTAAGCTTTTCCAACTCTAAGATCCCATGAATCCATTTGAAGTTATGTAAGTCTTTGCACATTTAAAAGAGTTGTCTAATATTTACCTAATTGATAAGCAAGACCAATTAAACTTTCCCTATCCAATTAAATGTCTCCTAGATTCATTATTTACTCTCCTCCTTTCATTGCCACTACTTGACTTGTGGAACTAAGCACTTAGAATTTTGCATTGGCTTCCAAGCTGGTTTTTTGGTGATATCTATACTGAACTCCAATAATAGATTGCTCATTAATTACTTCATTCAACAAATATTTTTTAAATGTCTAGTATGTTCCAGGCACTATTTTGCTTCAGCAGAGACAGCAGTGAATAAAATAGACAAAACTGCTTTATCTCATAGAGCTCAGATTCTAGTGACGGAAGAAAGACAATAATAAACCAGTATAGTATACATGTTGAATAGTCATAAGTGGAATGAGAAAAATAAGCAGGGTTTAAATTTAGGGAAAACTGGGGTAGGGTAGGGTGGAGGAATAATTTAAAGTAGGATGATCAGGGAAGGCCCACTGATAAAAGGACTTTTCAACTGAGACTGCTCAAGTATTTATTGTAACACATTTAGTGAGTGTCAGATAATGTGTCATGTGAAGCATTTGCAAGAGGAGGAAAATGCAGAAGCACAATCTTAAAATTCAAGGAGATTAGAGTTTGGTGGGAAAAATGAACAAGCAAAGCGTACAGTAAAAAAGGTGTTTATGATATAATCTCAAAAACATGAGTCCAGATTCATTCTCTGCCACGTTTCAGTTGTGCTGTCTGGAAATTGATTAACATTGCTAAACTTCAGTGTGTTCATCTATAAAACATATTATAACAGTACCCACACCTGTATCCTGATATAAGTAAAAAGGTTAAACGCACTCATACATTTTATTTTGTATCTCATAAACTGAGTGCTGTAGCCAGCATACAAGTTGGTACTTAATATGTGTTCAGTGATTAAATAAAAGAACAATAATTTGTTTTTTAAAAAGTGATTTTTGTTTTACAGTTTTACCCATTGTACATAAACAGTTGTAGAATTTTTTAATGGTAAACTTTTTAAGCTTTTAAAATTTATGCTTGTCTTTTGAATTATCTGAGCTATAAAATAATCTGAGCACAATAGCAACTGTGAATTGAAATAAAAACAACCTTAACAACACTGATTAAAATGTTAAATCTTTGGTCTATAAATATAATTTTCTATGAACAAAAATAAATATTGACTTTAAATCCACAGCAATTTTTGTTAGCCTCTAGGATCCTTTAGGTAGCATGAAAGAGTGTTACTTTACAAGATGAACGAGTCTGTTTCCTTCTGCTACATGAAGGTTTAATTTTGATGACAGTGAAGGCCATCCCTAGTACCTGGGTAACAGCTATTTACATATTGGATTGAAGTTGGCATTTAAAACCATTTTTAGATAGAGTGAAACAAGCTGTAACTCCTTTTAGCCGAAATTGGGTTAATCAAAGACACCAGTCAGTTTCATACTATAAAAGAGGTAATATGAAAAGAATGCAATATAAGTACTGTATATATTTGTTTTGCTGCTCAGCTGTGTAGTACAACTATAGAACCCACTATGAAATATCATGTAGGCAAACGACATTACTTTTTATCTCACACTCTTCCATATTTCAATATGTTGAAATCAAAAGCCAAGTTAAGGGTTTTGTGAAAAGCCACAACTCTTTCATCAAATTGCTATACCTAGTACATTTCTAAAATGGTAAACCTGATACAAATAAAACCAGGAAAATTGTTTTTGATGCATTTTAGCTTTGCATCAGAAAATATTGAAATAAGCACTTAAGGCAAATAGTTGTCTCTCAAAGCTATAGTAGCTTTTTTCCCCCCTCACAAAATCCATCAGCTTTTGAAGAGGAATAAGTCATTCACTTGAAAACAGAGGTTATATCAGCAAAAAAGACAATACATGCTTGACAAACAAAATCCTCCCATTCATGAGAAGAATTTTATTTAAATTTCAAATCAGTAGCAAACCCTATCCAAACAATTTTGACCAGAAAAGAAAATGAACTCTGTATTTCTATGGAGAGTTTGTGAAGCATAACATATGATAGATGTTATCTTTCTTATACCCTTGCTTACCACTGGGAAGTACCGTAGGTCATGAAAAAGTACGGCACAATTCATAATGTTTAATTCAGTTTGATAGTACTCATCCTGCATGGAGCCAAATAAGTAATCCTTGAACCCAATTATTATAATTTAATTATCCTTAAACCCTTATAGTACATACCAGGAAATATTTTTTGATGGTTACAAATAAGCTTTAATATAAGTTGTTAGCAAACAAGTGTAAATCATATCAAATCACAGAAATTAATTCTTTATTTTCAAGGATGAGGCAGGGCTGATGTCACTTTAAATTTTTATATCCAGCATCTTTATTTGCAAGATTAGCAAGCCATCTTTGACTTTTTTAATATTATAAAACTTGTTTGGGAAAATACTTGTAGAAAAATGCATTATAAAAACTATAGTTAGTATATCATTTGGGAAATAAAAAGAAACATGTTATTGGAAATGGAGGTTATTGAAATTTTCAGTCTGAAAGTGATTTTGAATTAAGTTCTGTGAAATAATTTGACATTGTAAGAAACACATGAAAGGCAGTCATTTTAATATTTTCAAGTTCTGGATATTAAACATTTTATAGAGCAGATAATTATATTTTTCACTTTCAGTCTAATGTTTGGTATTGTGCATTCATTGCCATACTGGAAAAAAAGTTTGATGGGGCCACAGATTATGTAGTTTGGGCAACATATTTTCCATTGGATTACATCAAATTCACATGACTACCAACCCTCTAATCACAAATACAACATGTCATTGCAGAATAATAAAATATGACTTGTTGGAGGTGTTTTTAAGCAAAAGAGTCATAAATAGGATGTGTTTTCCACACATAAGTTCTGAACCAGAATGAGACAGAAACCAAAATAACTCATTTATTGATTCAGTGAGAATTAGAGGACTTGGCTTATATCTGAAGGCAAGAGGGCTTCTTAAATTCAACCACAAGTTACCTAGAATTCTTCCCATAGGGACAGACTTTCTAGAGGAACAGAATGGAGTGAAAATATTTTTGATGTGAGTCTGTTCTCTTACGAGAAAGAGAAATAGAGGGATGGGGTTGTAAGTACCCAGTTTCTTCTCCCATGCTTACTAGTTAGAAAAATCAATTCCATCTAAACTGGAGTCAAAATATGATTAGAGAGGGCAAGAATATTAGCCAATGAGTGATCCTTTCCCATGCAAGGAAACATCAGGGACTGGAGAAGCAGACTAATGCTTGCTTCACCTAAAACGTCTCTTGGATATGGGATAATGGAGACAAATAAGGAATGGTGCTAGGTAGACAAGGAATCTGACCAAGACTGCTACTTTAATCAACATTTATCAAGTAGCTACCATGCACAAAAGACAATGCTTTATACAGATGTTTGCAGAGGTTGAACTCAGTAAATAAAGTTAATTAATAAAAAATGATATAAAATCTCCAACTGAACATAAAAATCCAAGTCAAGAGTTAATTAATTGGTGCCACAATTCCAATTGTCTTTGTTTATGGTTTGGAAAAAGAAAAAGAAAACAAGCAATAAGCAGAGTACCAAGTTGCACTGTCATGTATTTAACATCTTGATTTCTTTTGCTATAGATTGCAAAAACTGGCCTCAATTCTTCCCTGCATCATGCATGCATGATCTTTTTAATCTAGCTTTGCAGTGTTCTGGGATTGGCCATGGGGCTTGGTTGGGTCAGTAACATGTAGCAAACATGACTAAGTAGAAGCTGGAAAAGTGCTTGAAAGAATAAGCTTACCCTCTCTCTTGCATTGCTTCCAGCACCAGGCCTGGTCTACAGCCTGCTGGAGTGTAGGAGGCATGTAGTAGAGTTAATTTATTCCAGTTGTCCCAACTGAAGCTGGCCTAGGTAAGCCTGATGCCAATAAAGTGAGTGCAGCAAAGTTCAGCAGATACAACTAGAAAGTAACCCAGACACTTGGGCATCAAAAGCTTACTGTTATAGCCACTGACATTTTTTATTTTTTTTAATTTTTATTTTTAACACCTTTATTGGAGTGTGATTGCTTTACAATGTTGTGTTAGTTTCTGCTGTATAACAAAGTGAATCAGCTATACATATACATATATCCCCATATCCCCTCCCTCTTGCGTCTCTCTCTCACCCTCCCTATCCCACCCATCTAGGTGGTGACAAAGCACCGAGCTGATCTCCCTGTGCTATGTGGCTGCTTCCCACTAGCTAGCTATTTTACATTTGGTAGTGTATATATATCCATGCCACTCTCTCACTTCGTCCCAGCTTACCCTTCCCCATCCCCGTGTCCTCAAGTCCATTCTCTACGTCTGCATCTTTATTCCTGTCGTTGCCCTAAGTTCTTCAGAACCTTTTTTTTTTTTTTTGATTCCATATATATGTGTTAGCATACGGTATTTGTTTTTCTCTTTCTGACTTACTTCACTCTGTATGACAGGCTCTAGGTCCATGCACCTTACTACAAATAACTCAGTTTCATTTCTTTTTATGGCTGAGTAATATTCCATTGTATATATGTGCCACATCTTCTTTATCCATTCATCTGTTGATGGACACTTAGGTTGCTTCCATGTCCTGGCTATTGTAAACAGAGCTGCAATGAACATTTTGGTACATGACTCTTTTTGAATTATGGTTTTCTCAGGGTATATGCCCAGTAGTGGGATTGCTGGGTCATACGGTAGTTCTATTTGTAGTTTTTTAAGGAACCTCCATACTGTTCTCCATAGTGGCTGTATCAATTTACATTCCCACCAACAGTGCAAGAGGGTTCCCTTTTCTCCACACCCTCTCCAGCATTTATTGTTTCTAGATTTTTTGATGATAGCCATTCTGACCAGTGTGAAATGATATCTCATTGTAATTTTGATTTGCATTTCTCTAATGATTAATGGTGTTGAGCATTCTTTCATGTGTTTGTTGGCAATCTGTATATCTTCTTTGGAGAAATGTCTGTTTAGGTCTTCTGCCCATTTTTGGATTGGGTTGTTTGTTTTTTTGTTATTGAGCTGCATGTGCTGCTTGTAAATTTTGGAGATTAATCCTTTGTCCGTTGCTTCATTTGCAAATATTTTCTCCCATTCTGAGGGTTGTCTTTTGGTCTTGATTATGGTTTCCTTTGCTGTGCAAAAGCTTTTAAGTTTCATTCGGTCCCATTTGTTTATTTGTGTTTTTATTTCCATTTCTCTAGGAGGTGGGTCAAAAAGGATCTTGCTGTGATTTATGTCATAGAGTGTTCTGCCTATGTTTTCCTCTAAGAGTTTGATAGTGTCTGGCCTTACATTTAGGTCTTTAATCCATTTTGAGCTTATTTTTGTGTATGGTGTTAGGGAGTGTTCTAATTTCATAGTTTTACATGTAGCTGTCCAGTTTTCCCAGCACCACTTATTGAAGAGGCTGTCTTTTCTCCACTGTATATTCTTGCCTCCTTTATCAAAGATAAGGTGACCATATGTGCGTGGGTTTATCTCTGGGCTTTCTATGCTGTTCCATTGATCTATATTTCTGTTTTTGTACCAGTGCCATACTGTCTTGATTACTGTAGCTTTGTAGTATAGTCTGAAGTCAGGGAGCCTGATTCCTCCAGCTCCATTTTTCGTTCTCAAGATTGCTTTGGCTATTCGGGGTCTTTTGTGTTTCCATACAAATTGTGAAATTTTTTGTTCTAGTTCTGTGAAAAATGCCAGTGGTAGTTTGATAGGGATTGCATTGAATCTGTAGATTGCTTTGGGTAGCAGAGTCATTTTCACAATGTTGATTCTTCCAATCCAAGATCATGGTATATCTCTCCATCTATTTGTATCATCTTTAATTTCTTTCATCAGTGTCTTATACTTTTCTGCATACAGGTCTTTTGTCTCCTTAGGTAGGTTTATTCCTAGATATTTTATTCTTTTTTTGCAATGGTAAATGGGAGTGTTTTCTTAATTTCACTTTCAGAGTTTTCATCATTAGTGTATAGGAATGCCAGAGATTTCTGTGCATTAATTTTGTAATCTGCTACTTTACCAAATTCATTGATTAGCTCTAGTAGTTTTCTGGTAGCATCTTTAGGATTCTCTATGTATAATATCATGTCATCTGCAAACAGTGACAGCTTTACTTCTTCTTTTCCGATTTGGATTCCTTTTATTTCTTTTTCTTCTCTGATTGCTGTGGCTAAAACTTCCAAAAGTATGTTGAATAATAGCGGTGAGAGTGGGCAACCTTGTCTTGTTCCTGATCATAGTGGAAATGGTTTCAGTTTTTCACCTTTGAGAACGATGTTGGCTGTGGGTTTGTCATATATGGCCTTTATTATGTTGAGGAAAGTTCCCTCTGTGCCTACTTTCTGCAGGGTTTTTGTCATAAATGGGTGTTGAATTTTGTCGAAAGCTTTCTCTGCATCTATTGAGATGATGATATGGTTTTTCTCCTTCAGTTTGTTAATATGGTGTATCACGTTGATTTATTTGCATATATTGAAGAATCCTTGCATTGCTGGAATAAACCCCACTTGATCATGGTGTATAATCCTTTTAATGTGCTGTTGGATTTCTGTTTGCTAATATTTTGTTGAGGATTTTTGCATTTATGTTCATCAGTGATATTGGCCTGTAGTTTTCTTTCTTTCTGACACCGTTGTCTGGTTTTGGTATCAGGGTGATGGTGGCCTCGTAGAATGAGTTTGGGAGTTTCCTCTCTCTGCTATATTTTGGAAGAGTTTGAGAAGGATAGGTGTTAGCTCTTCTCTAAATGTTTGATAGAATTCGCCTGTGAAGCCATCTGGTCCTGGGCTTTTGTTTCTTGGAAGATTTTTAATCACAGTTTCAATTTCAGGTCTTGTGATTGGTCTGTTCATATTTTCTATTTCTTCCTGGTTCAGTGTCGGCAGGTTGTGCATTTCTAAGAATTTGTCCATTTCTTCCAGGTTGTCCATTTTATTGGCATAGAGTTGCTTGTAGTAATCTCTCATGATCCTTTGTATTTCTGCAGTGTCAGTTGTTACTTCTCCTTTTTTCATTTCTAGTTCTATTGATTTGAGTCTTCTCCCTTTTTTTCTTGATGAGTCTGGCTAATGGGTTATCAATTTTGTTTATCTTCTCAAAGAACAAGCTTTTAGTTTTATTGATCTTTGTTATCGTTTCCTTCATTTCTTTTTCATTTATTTCTGATCTGATCTTTATGATTTCTTTCCTTCTGCTAACTTTGGGGTTTTTTTGTTCTTCTTTCTCTAATTGCTTTAGGTGCAAGGTTAGGTTGTTTATTTGAGATGTTCCCTGTTTCTTAAGGTAGGATTGTATTGCTATAAACTTCCGTCTTAGAACTGCTTTTGCTGCATCCCATAGGATTTGGGTCGTCGTGTCTCCATTGTCATTTGTTTCTAGGTATTTTTTGATTTCCTCTTTGATTTCTTCAGTGATCACTTCGTTATTAAGTAGTGTATTGTTTAGCCACCATGTGTTTGTATATTTTACATATCTTTTCCTGTAATTGATATCTAGTCTCATAGGGTTGTGGTCAGTAAGATACTTGATACGATTTCAATTTTCTTAAATTTACCAAGGCTTGATTTGTAACCCAAGATATGATCTATCCTGGAGAATGTTCCATGAGCACTTGAGGAGAAAGTGTATTTTGTTGTTTTTGGATGGAATATCCTATAAATATGAATTAAATACAACTTGTTTAATATGTCATTTTAAGCTTGTGTTTCCTCATTTCTTTTCATTTTGGATGATGTGTCCATTGGTGAAAGTGGGGTGTTAAAGTCCCCTACTATTATTGTGTTACTGTTGATTTTTCCTTTTATGGCTGTTAGTATTTGCCTTATGTATTGAGGTGCTCCTATGTTGGGTGCATAAATATTTACAATTGTTGTATCTTCTTTTTGGATTTATCCCTTGATCTTTATGTAGTGTCCTTTTTTGTCTTTTGTAATCGTTTTTTATTTTAAAGTCTATTTTTTCTGACATGAGAATTGCTACTCCAGCTTTCTTTTGATTTCCATTTGCATGGAGTATCTTTTTCCATCCCTTCACTTACAGTCTGTATGTATCCCTAGGTCTGAAGTGGGTCTCTTGTAGACAGCATATATATGGGCTTGTTTTTGTGTCTATTCAGCCAGTCTATGTCTTTTGGTGGGAGCATTTAATCCATTTTCTTTTGAGGTAATTATCGATATGTATGTTCCTATTCCCATTTTCTTAATTGTTTTGGGTTTGTTTTTGTAGTTCTTTTCCTTCTCTTGTGTTTCCTTCCTAGAGAAGTTGCTTTAGCATTTGTTGTAAAGCTGGTTTGGTAGTGCTGAATTCTCTTAGCTTTTGCTTGTCTGTAAAGGTTTTAATTTCTCTGTTGAATCTGAATGAGATCTTTGCTGGGTAGAGTAATCTTGGTTGTAGGTTTTTCCCTTTCATCACTTTAAATATGTCCTGCCACTCCCTTCTGGCTTGCAGAGTTTGTGCTGAACAATCGGCCTATAACCTTATGGGGATTCCCTTGTATGTTATTTGTTTTTTTTTCCTTTGCTGCTTTTAATATTTTTTCTTTGTATTTAATTTTTTAAAAATAAATTTAATTGTTTATTTGTTTATTTATATTTGGCTGCATTGGGTCTTCGTTGCTCTGCATGGGCTTTCTGTAGTTGTGGCACACAGGCTTAATTGCTCCACGGCATATGGGATCTTCCTGGACCAGGGCTCAAACCAGTGTCCCCTGCATTGGCAGGCAGATTCTTAACCACTGCGCCACGAGGGACGTCTCTCTGTATTTAATTTTTGATAGTTCCATTAATATGTGTCTTTGCGTGTTTCTCCTTGTATTTATCCTGTATGGGACTCTCTGCGCTTCCTGGACTTGACTATTTGTTTTCCCATATTAGGGAAGTTTTCAATTATAATCTCTTCAAATATTTTCTCAGTCCCTTTCTTTTTCTCTTCGTCTTCTGGGACCCCTATAATTCGAATGTTGGTGTGTTTAATCTTGCCCCAGATTTCCCTCAGACTGCCCTCAAGTCTTTTCATTTTTTCTTTATTCTGCTCTACGATAGTTATTTCCAGTATTTTATCTTGCAGGTCACTTATCCGTTCTTCTTCATCAGTTATTCTGCTATTGATTCCTTTTAGAGAATTTTTAATTTCATTTATCGTGTTGTTCATCATTGTTTGTTTGCTCTTTAGTTCTTCTAGGTCCTTGTTAAACATTTCTTTTATTTTCTCCATTCTATTTCCAAGATTTTGGATTATCTTTACTATCATTACTCTGAATTCTTTTTCAGGTAGACTGCCTATTTCCTCTTCGTTTGTTTGTTCTGGTGGGTTTTTACTTTGCTCCTTCAATCTGCTGCGTATTTCTCTGTCTTCTCGTTTTGCTTAACTTACTGTGTTTGGGGTTTCCTTTTCTCAGGCTACAGATTCATAGTTCCCGTTGTTTTTGGCGTCTGCCCCCCGGTAGGTAAGGTTGCTTCAGTGGGTTGTGTAGGCTTCCTGGTGGAGGAGACTGGTGCCTGTGTTATGGTGGATGGGGCTGGTTCTTGTCTTTCTGGGGGGCAGCACCACATCTGGTGTTGGGTTCTGGGGTGTCTGTGAACTTATAATGATTTTAGGCAGCCTCTCTTCTAATGGGTGGGGTTGTATTCCTGTCTTGCTTGTTGATTGGCATGGGGTGTCCAGCACCGGAGCTTGCTGGCTGTTGCATGGAGGTGGGTCTTAGTGTTGAGATGGAGATCTCTGGGAGAGCTCTTGCCGATTGATATTACATGGGGCCAGGATGTCTCTGATAGACCAATGTCCTGAACTCGACTCTCCCACCTCAGAGGCTCAGGCCTGACACCCGGCCAGAGCACCAAGACTCTTTCAGCCACATGGCTTTTGGGAAGTCTGTGGTCTTCTGCCAGCATTCAGTAGGCGTTCTATAGTTGTTGCTCCACATGTAGATGTATTTTGAATGTATTTGTGGGGGTGAAGGTGATTTCCACATCTTACTCCTCCACCATATTGAAGGTCCTCCTCAAGATATTTTAGACGTGCCCATCTTTTGGGGCCACCAATGTAGGTGAAAGTAAAGGTAGAGTGTGAGTATCTGAAATCGGGCAGGACATGGTCATGGCGGGGCCAGGGGTGCTCCGCCACTGAGGTTTTGTGGTTCTTTTTATACAGCATTATGGTGGCCATAGATAAATGGTACAGTTTCTTTCCATGCTCCCTTCCTCCCTTTCTTTATGCCTATTCCTGCAATCTCTTTCTTTCTTCCTTCTTTCAATGATAGATCAAAATTTATTCATCATTTTCTGCATGTCAGGCACTATGCAAAGAACTGGAGATGCAAGGATAATGAGGCACTAACCCAACCACTTTATCCCTACCTCTCTACAATTTATGCTTTCTTATGACTATCAAAATCAATAGGCTATAAAATTAAGTGACTATCTGCAGCCATGTCTAATTTGGTTAATTGTTGAATTCAAAGCTCTTTGAGCATCTTAGTGAAGGTAAATAATAGACAGTGCTTAGTCATTACTTTTATTGTTAGCTCTAGCTTCATGTCTAAAAGCCTGGGCATAAAGCCATGTGCTAACCTTTAAGGTTGTTGCTATCTAAAATGCCAGGGGAAGAAAACATATCAAGTGAAGTATACTTTAATCATAGGAGTTGCTAGAAGGAAAATATATACTAATGTGGGACTACACGTGATGTGATGACATACTATCAATATTAAAAGTCATACTTTAAATGGCCTTACAGAAAAAAATCTAAAATATATAGATTTATATTTTAATTAAAATTTTTTATTATGAAAAACTCTCTCTCTCTTTCTCTCTCTCTCTCTATATATATATTGTGTTGGCCAAGAAGTTCATTCAGAGTTTTCGTAATGTCTTATGGAAAACCCCAAATGAACTTTTTGGCCAACCCAATACATGTCATATATTTGTTAAACCAGAATCAACAAATATCAACACAAGTCCAGTTTTGTTTCATCTGTAGCCACACTCACCTTCCTAGATTTTATTTTGAAAGAAATCCCAGTCAGCATATTATTTTATCTGTAAATGTTCAGTACAAATATCTAAAAGATAGTCTTTAAAAAGCAGTAATACCATTATCACTCTAAAATATAATAATTACTTCTCAATATTGCAAATTCTACAGTCCATGTTCAAATATTGGCAGTTGTCTCATAAAAGTGTTCAAATCAAGAGGCAAACAAATTTTACACATGGTAATTCATAGACATATCTTTTAAATCTCTCAATTTTAAAGATTAATCCATTTTCCCTTTGCAATTTATATTTTGAAGAAAAAGAGTCATTTGTTTGAGATCACAACAGTTTGAATTTTGCTGTGGAATCATATAAAATTGTCCTCTAATTCTTATAGTTCTTGAAATATTGAAGTTAGATCTGTGGGCCTGATCATATTTGATCAAAAATACTTCAGAGGTAGTTTTGTGTATTTCTATCAGGAAGCACTTACACCTCTCTTTCCAAACCTATTAATTATCTAAATCCATTAATTCATTAAAGACTGCAAATTGATGGTACTCTAATTATATCTCTTTCACTTGTTAGCTATAACATAATGTTAAAGAGAAACTTCTCTAGACATATTTGGTTACCCTGGGATGCAGTTGGTATAGGAAAATGTGGATAAATGCTCAATTCTTTTCTGTATTAATCAGTTTTCAAAATAATGAATTGGTAACCTTGCATTTTTCAAAGGCGAACAATGAGTTTTCTCTTCTACTTTTCTCTTTTCTGTGGTTTCTTATTTTTTAAAAGAACCTTAATGACCCATAGATTTAATCATATTTGATTTATTTTAATTCATTGGTCAGCAAGAGATACTTCAAGTTGCCTACTGAGTCCTTTTAATTAAACCTCAGTTGTCTTTGATGACTTCTTTTGCTTCCTGGTTGATGCAATGTTCCAAACTCATCTTGTACATCACACCCTGCCACCCCAAACTAGAATCAGGTACTTCTTCAAGGAGCCCCTGGTTTCTTTGTATAGGAAATGGTATTTAGATAACTACAATTTGAACACTAGTGGCATCATGCAACTAAGTTCGTCATAGTTTCAAGGCCTTTTCAGTGGAAGAGCTAGCAAATGCATATGTAATGCTTAATGAATTTATTAAGACTCTTTCAATTCAGATTTAGGACCAGTTAGATCAGAATTGTATATATAACTATAGATCTTATATCTGCATCACCTACCAACTAATGCTGAAAACCCATGTTCCCAGTGACTCCAATATAATTATTCATTGGTTTTTTTCTACAATAGACATATAACACTATCAACACTACCAGAAACAGTATCAGAAAACGCTGTCAGTACTACCACCAAAAACATGATCACACAAAAAAGATTGAAAATTTTTTTCAGTTATTTTATGTGTTTAGGATATATCTAAATAACAATATATAGTCAAATTTAGTGTTTAGTCACTTGAAAAAGTTCCTCTTTTTGGTTATGTCAGTACCCCAATAAATAACTAGAATGCGTGAATATTTAAAATTTAGCTTCAGAGTTTGAGATATTTCTGTGGTATTTAAATTTTCCACCATATAGTTAGAGTATTTTCATTATTTTAAAGTCAAAAATCACAAACAAGTTGTAATAACCAGTCGCCAATGTGGCCCACAAAGATCTTTGCCTCCTGGTATTCATTTCATTGTATAATCCCCTTTTACACCAAATCAGGTTAATCAGTATGACCAATAACATACTTTGAAAGTGATGATGTGTGACTTCTAAGGAGAGGTCATAAAAGACACTGTGGCTTTCAGCCTTCATCTTTTGAATCACTCATGAGGGGAAACCAACCACTATGTCTTAGGTATTTCTTTATACATTATTAAAGGGTGCATCCTTTGGGCTCTCTCAAAGTGTTGAGTGTACAATTGTACATAATAAAACTACTTACATATCTGTGTCTTCTTAAGCCTTCAGATTCCTCCTACTACATTATGCCAAAGAAAATCAACTTTATTGAATATAGGCTGCTCACAAATCTATGTTTTAATTTAAAGGAAACTGCTAGAGCTGCTTATATTGCTGGAGCCAGCACCTTAAATTCAGAATCTGTGATAAGTGCATCTATATCAATAATTAGGCACGATCAAAAATTATATTCCATCCTCCATGGTTAAACACTCAGAATTCATTACCACATATATTTCCCAAAGTTTCCAGTGATATAAATTAACAAAACATTGCAATTATTTTGGAGTATAAACTATCTTCTTCTTGCTTAGACTTCACTTTTGTTTCCCTCAAGCCTTCTGATATCTGACACTAAATATAGATCTAGAGGCAATAGTGGGTGGTTTTGGGGAGTCTTGAGGTGCCCAGCATCTCCTTACCATATGACTGCCTCAGTAAGTTTATTATGTGTTCTTCAGGCAAGGGAGAGTGTTTCCTCAGACATGGGAGGAGGGGAAGCTTTAGCTGGTAAAGAAGACTTAGGAAAACTGGGGGTTCAGGATGCTCACCATTATTCAAGTTCACCCATGTGTTCCCATTTCAGATCACAGTGTCCCAATATTTCCCAGTCAATGCTGTAACTTTCAGTTGCTGAATCTATTAGTTCAACTTACATTGAACTTCTTTAACTTGCACAACTAAATGTTGGGTCTTATATTCAGCAGGCTTGGCTCTGTTGGCTGTAAGGTATAAGTAATTTCTTTAGGTATGCCATAGAATCTGATTTAAATAGAGTTTAAAGTCCCAATCTTGTCTTCTCTTTGTAAAGCTCTCTAGTGCAATAAGAAATATCTATCCTTCCTCACAGCTTTGAAAGTGACCATTACCACCACTTTACAACTGTAAAGTGCAACAACCATTTGATCTCTTAAGATACTTACTTCAGTAGGCACTTTGTTACAAACAACTGCTTACAATTTAATTTACCATGATGACTCTGAATACTGTGGATTGCTAGAATCTTATTTCACATTGACATGGAATCTAGCCTGCATTCAAACACATTGCCAACCAACCCAGTAATCTTCTCAGTCAAGATTCATACTGGAAAAGAGCAACCAAACTAGATATTTCAACAGAAGGAATTTAATAAGTGAATTGATTACACAGGTGTTGAAAGTCTGAATGAGAAATGGAACCCTTGGGTAACATGATGATAATAACTGCAGAAAATAACTACTACATTTACAGGCAAGAGCTTGAGGTTATCAGTACATAGACGATTAAGGGAAGGCATCATGTAGCTATAATTTAGAATTTCTTATGGGATGCCTGTCCAACTGCCAAGGATAGTGGTGAGTGGGGACAATGGAGCAGTTCTGGGAATGCTCAAGGCAGTTAGAGGCTGGAACCAACTCCTACTGTTGTGTTGAAATGTCCTGACTAGGGCATTTCTATCAGGAACAGTATGAAGAGAGGAAAAGAATAAATTCATTCTCCCCTCCTCTGCCTTCAAGTCTTACTACTATTGATAGAATGTAATGGGTTGCCATTTGACCGTTGTCTGCAGAGTCCCAGATACAGCATCAAAGGGGAGAGTACAGAAGGACAGATTTGAAACTAAAGGTTGATAAATCAGTGACTGGCACGATTACCGGTTTTCTGTTTTCTTAGTTGGGGAGGGATATGTTCTCCGGCTTCACATCTCTAGGGCTCCTTCCTCTGTTGTTAACACTAGGTGTTCAACATATAGACATGTGTTCTTTGAGATCTGTGTCATCTTCTTCTCTCCCTACTTTTACATGGAACTTCTTTTTCCTTTGCACCAGTGTCTCCTTCCTGCTCAGTGAAGTTTCTCTTTCCAGGAGTTTTTTTTCAAGATGGACTGAATCCTTTAAACCAGCTACATTTGGTTGGTTTCTAGAGTTTATAGGGTCCAGACTGCCATGTACTGTCCACATTTTCCAATGTCTCCTTTATTCACCTGTGAAATTTTGCATGCTGATCAGACTCTTTTTACTTGGGAAAGAGTATGGTTGATAGTCCCCTTCATGATGTCTCTGACTCTCGGCCAGTGGGAATCTCTTTGGCTTCTTTCTGTGTCTTCCTGCATGGTTGCTGCTACCACACAGTCCTTTTGGCAGTTGTGCTTTGGCCCCACCTTCGTATTTTGTTATTTTGAGAACACTCTATCATTGATCTTGCTGTAGAAGTTGTCGGTCGGATTTTTTAAAAATTGAAGTATAGTTGGTACCCCTATCTTACCCTTCACCCTTTCCCTCTCCCCACTGGTAACCTCTAATCTGTTCTCTATATCTGTGAGTTTGTTTCTGTTTTGTTGTATTCATTCGTTTGTTTTATTTTTTAGATTCCACTATAACTGATAACATACAGTATTTGTCTTTCTCTGTCTGACTTATTTCACTAAGCATAGTACTTTCCAGGTCCATCCATATTGTTGCAAATGGCAAAATTTCATTCTTTTTAATGGCTGAATAGTATTCCATTGCATGTATATGTGTGTGTGTGTCTGTGTCTGTGTGTGTGTATATCTCACATCTTCCTTATCCAGTTATTTGTTGATGGACACTTAGGTTGCTTTCATATCTTGGCAATTATAAATAATGCTGCTATGAACATTGGGCTGCATGTATCTTTTCTTTTTTTATTGAGGTATAGTTGATCTATAATATTATATGTTTCAGGTGTACAATATAGGGATTCAATATTTAAAGGTTATATTCCATTTATAGTTATTATAAAGTAGTGGCTATATTCCCTGTGTTGTACTGTATATCCTTGTATCATATTTATTTTATACACAGTAGTTTGTACCTCTTAATCCCTTATACCTATCTTGCCCCTCCCCCCTTCCCTCTCTCTATTGGTAACCACTAGTTTGTTCTCTACATCTGTGTGTCTGTTTCTGTTTTGTTATGTTCACTAGTTTGTTGTATTTTTTTGATTCCACTATAAGTGATAACATACGATATTTGTATTTCTCTGATTTATTTCACTTAGTGTGATATCCTCCAAGTACAACCATGTTGTTGCAAATAGCATTATTTCATTCTTTTTTATGGCTGAGTTGTAGTCCATTGTGTATATATACCACATCTTCTTTATTGATTCATCTGTTGACAGACACTTAGGTTGTTCCATATCTTGGCAATTGTAACCAATGCTACTCTGAACATTGGGGTGCATGTACCTTTTTCAATTAGTGTTTTTGCTTATTTTGGATAAATACCCAGGAGTGGAATTGCTGGGTCATAAGGTAGTTTTATTTTCAGTTTTTTTGAGAAACCTCCGTACTGTTTTCTACAGTGACTGCACCAATTTACATTCCCATCAACAGGGTATAAGGGTGCTCTTTTCTCCACATCCTCACCAACATTTGTTATTTGTGGTCTTTTTGATGATAGCCATTCTGACAGGTGGGAGGTGATATCTCATTGTGGTTTTGATTTGCATTTCTTTGATATTAGTGATGTTGGACATCTTTTCATGTGCCTGTTGGCCATCTGCATGTCTTCTTTGTTTTTAATAGCTTTATTTCACATACCATACAATTCATCCACTTAAAGTGTACAATTTAATGGGTTTCATTATAGTCACAGAATTTTACAACCAGCGCCACAATCAATTTTAGAACATTTTCATCAACCCCAATGGAAACCTATTAGCAGTCAGTCCCATTAAGTATGATGTTAGCTCTGGGGTTTTCATAGATCCCTTTATCAGACTAATAGAGTTCTTTTCTATTTCTAATTTGTTGAGTGATTTTTATCATGACAGGTTGTGAGATTTTGTCAAATATATATCCTGTGTCTTTTGAAGTGATCGTGTGTTTTTTGCACTTTTTTCTATTAATATGGCATATTATGTTGATTTATTTTGATATGTTAAACCAACCTTGCATTCCTGGCATAAATCTCACCTGGTAATGGTGTATAATTCTTTTTTACGTGTTTCTGGATTTGGTGTTCCAGTATTATCTTGAAGATTTTTTCTGTCTATCTTCATAAAGGCTATTGGTCTGTAGTTTTGGTTTTTTTTCCTCTTTTTTTTTTTCTTTCTTTCTTTCTTTTTATATATATATTTTTGGCCGTGTTGGGTCTTCGTTTCTGTGCGAGGGCTTTCTCTAGTTGCAGCAAGCGGGGGCCACTCTTCATCGCGGTGCGGGGGCCTCTTCACTATCGCGGCCTCTCTTGTTGCGGAGCACAGGCTCCAGACGTGCAGGCTCAGTAGTTGTGGCTCATGGGCCTAGTTGCTCCGCGGCATGTGGAATCTTCCCAGACCAGGGCTCGAACCTGTGTCCCCTGCATTAGCAGGCAGATTCTCACCCACTGCGCCACCAGGGAAGCCCGTGTAGTTTTTTTAAAATTTGTTTTGTTTTGCTTTTCTTGTAATATCTTGTTTTGGTTTCATGGAAATACTAGCCCCATAGAATGAGTAGGAAAGCATGCCATTCTTATTGTTTTTGAAAACGTTTGTGAAGAATTGGCCATAGCTTTTTAAGTGTTTGGTAAAATTAACCAGTGACACTATCTGGGTTTTGGATTTCTTTGAAGTGGAAAGGTTTTTAATTATTAATTAATTCTCTTTACTTGATATAGGTTTAGTCATATTTTCTATTTCTTACTGAGTCAATTTGGTATTTTATGTCCCTTTAGGAATGAATCCTTTTATCTGTGTTATCTGATTTGTTATCTGATTTGTTAGCATACAACTATTCATAGTATTCCTTATAATCTTTTTTATTTTTGTAAAGTTAGTTGTGATGTCACCTCTTTCATTCCTGATTTTCTTAATATGGATTTTTTTTTTTTTTGTCAGTATAGTTAGGGTGAGTCATTTTTGTTGATCTTTTTGATAACCCAATTTTTGTTTTTGTCGATTTATCACTGTTGTTTTTCTATTCTCTATTTTATTCATTTCCAGCGTAATTTTTATTTCCTGTGCTTGTGGCATGTGCTTTTGTTTATTTGTTAATTTTAGTCTAGTTATCTTAGTTGCTCTGTTTTTATAGGAGGGTATGGAGGGATTTAAAAATGGCTTTGGAGCCACTTCCATTTTAGGACCAATAGAAGACATTTTAAAGCGACAAGGAAATAAAGCTTGTTTATACGTTTTTTTAACAGCACTTTCAGTAATGCATACTTTATCATGAGCTTTCTTGAGTAAAGAACTGCAGTGTTATTGATCCATCATTAAAAATATACAATTTCTTAGATGTTACTTTTAAGTCACTGACTATATTGTGAAAGTCAGTTTGATCAGTTAAAAATTATTTAATTTCCAAGTTTTGTAGACCTGAGTTTATTAATAAACCAGGTTCTGCACATATGTATTTATACATATGTGTATATATGTATATATATGCATATAGATATCCATATCTGTATATTATATATTCACATATATTATATATATTTATATGACTATATTATATATTCATATTATATACATATTTACATGTATATAATTTATATTTATATATTATATACATTTGTATATATATGTTTACATATGTAAATAATTTGCATTATTATATGACTGCTATCCTTTTAAAAGACTCTGAGCTCTGGGAACTTTGACTTCTTAGAGTGTCACATGAGGAAACAACAAACTCTGAAACGTGTCATTAATAATAATAATAAATTTTAAAACTAAAAAATATAGGATATATGCTTCATATACATTGTCTCACAGAGCCCTCACTACTCTGAAAATTGGTTTTAACATGTCCATATTAAGGAAACTGAGGCTCAGAGAAGTGAAGATCTTGTTCATAGCCTCACAAGAAATAATTGGCAGAGCAAAGATTCAAACAATGTTTATAGGATTTCAGAGCTCTGCTCTGCTCCTTTTTAAATATAGCTCTGCAGTCTCAATGCAGGATTAGAGATGAAGTACTTTTAAGTATATTTATCATCCCTTGTGAAGAGTAAACACACCATATTTAATGGGAATAGATTGAGTTACATATGAGGTGAGCTAACTAGACTCATTCTGTCTGTATAGAGAAATCTAGGCATCTATGTGGTAAAAATAGGGCAAAAAAAATGTGGTAAAAATAGAGAACTGACCTTGCATCAAGATGTATTTCTGTAGTTTTAAATGTCTGGCACACTTATATCTCTTTCTACTTTCTAAGATGTGATTCTTTGGGCAGAGGTTGCCAGGTTATGCCATGTCAAAATGGCTACAGGGCCTTTCAAAGAACAAGTCATTGATGTTGATTTGCAAAGCCTTAGAATAGGCATAAAGCTCCCACAAACAATCATGAGCAGAAATGTAAAGAACCTAGTGATGGCTGACTTCTCCATTCTTGATATGATTGATTATGGAAAGTCACAAACAATACAGGAGTGATCACTAAATAGAATAGCCTCAAGGAGAGAGGTCCTTTGTCCAAGAAGATTAGTCTAAGAAGAGGGTACAGCACTGAAAACATGAATTATGGTTTGGATTAGGAAGTGATAAATGAGATCCTTCTGTTGATATTCAATGGAACCCAGGGGCTATTTGAGATGGTTAGGAAATGTAACTGCATTAGGAGATAGACAGCTGCATGGTAAGAAGGGTCTTCAAAATACTTTAATTGACATAACCTTTATCTCCTTAGGAGTAACACATTAGCTAAATTTTTTAAAGTCCTGGGGTTACCTGCGTATCACAATTTTGTTGTTTCAATCTCTCTCCAATCCACCCCCCTCAATGGTCAATTGCATACTGACCATTTCTGAAGAAGAAAAGAAATACTAATATTCCAAAAACTGGCTATGTGAAATTGTGAAAGATTGTCACATCCTTTTTTGTTGTTGTTGTTGTAATGTAAAGGTTGTAGAATTTTGCCAAGATTGGAGAGAGGGAAAAAGGGGAAGAGAGAGGAAGAGAGGGAGAGGGAGAGAGGGAGAAAGGGGAAGAGAGAGGGAGAGAGAGAGAGAGAGAGAAAGAGGGGGAGAATAAAAACCTATAAGCTCCACTTACTGCAAAGATATCCCATTAAATGGAATGATGACTAATTTTGATTTCAGCTTATGAAGTTTGTTGAGTATTTGAACTACTGTCGTGTCTCTCCCTTTTCCATACTTCCTGCCACCACACTACTGCCCATGATCCTCAAACCCAAGGCCATGGGGGTTTTGTTCCTGGATTTTTGTTTCTTCCTCTGCTGCAGGAGGTTTGCCTGTCTGTCCCACTTAGTAGACACTGAGGGACTCTAGTACAAATTAGGAACAAGGCAGCTCTATTTTCACCTTTCTGAGATTCAAATTACAATTGTTGAATAAATTTGTTCTCCTTGTTCAGAACTCCCTTTTGACTTCTGAGTGTGATGAAAGCTGTCAGAGATCTTAGGCTAAACTGTTTCTTCCATCACCCCCTTTCCTTCTCTCTTCTTCGCACTGCTTCCTGCAGTCCAACGCCTTCAACCACACAGGTAACTCTCCTGAAACTTCCTGCTGAATTTTCTGAATTTGCTTCAGCTATTAATTGAAGCACTAGGAGCTTAAAAAACAAATAAACAAACAACCTATTTTCCTTTCTTATTTTTATTCTTATATAGTACAAGGTAGGATGCCTTCCTCTTTTTATCTGGGGTAGACCAAATTAAAATAAAATGAAGAGCTAACTGCTTAGATGTAGTTGTAGATTTACAGAAAAGAAAAATCTAACTGATGCCAATCACTGTGTCATGCACTTTTCTACATGCTTAAAGAAGACTTTTAGCTTTGTGGGCTAGCTGTCACATTAGGATAAGCAAGAAGACAGGAAACTAGATCAGAAGCTCTGGATGTTATTGAACTGTCTGTTAATTTCTATTCTTCATGGATTGATGGAAGAGCAATTATGGCACAAGATGATGAGTAAACGTAATAACAGTTTGTTAACTCAAGAAACCTAAAATTAACTGCAGTATAGACATGTTCTGAATAGTCTCATAATTCAATCAGCAAGATGAAATTTTAACAATAAAATTCAAGTTTTCAGAGCAGATAATTTTCATTCCTACCACTAGGTACACTCATACTAACTGAAGATGATGTAGAAAGGATTCATTTTTCACTTGTTCTTTCCTTTCTCATGAGCTTGGATTTAAGAGAAGTAGACAGTGTATATGTGGGAGGGAGGCTTTGGACTAATATTTAATTTTTCTGTCCTTCAGTAACACCAGTGTTAAAATAAGGATGGTAATATCACACCAAGATTAGTGAGAACATGAATTAGATAATGCCTGTCAAGGTCTTATAGCTTCTTAGAGAAAGGTATTGTCATTTGATTCAAGCTCACTTGTAAATGGCTAGAGATGTAAAGATAAAGAATTTACTTGCCTTCTTTTAATTTGTATTATAAAATTTCAAGTATATTGGTATTTTGTGTTCCCACTATACATAGGACTCTGAACTCAGGTTCAAACCTAAGACAAAGCATTTATTATACAACATAGGCAGGTGTTTCACAATGAATAAGAGTGACTATAAAATAAAATTATTCACATTTTTAATGTGTTACATGATTAAAAGAATAAAGGCATTTGGTTAAAATAGAGAAGGTATTCCAGTATTAATCTTTTTACTATAGCCTGCCATTTTGTCTCTACAGTCTCTTTTCTTAAATGTTTCACATTCAAAGTTTTAAAACCCAATTTAATTGGAAAAAAAATTTCACCACAGTTTTCTCAAGCAAATTGTTTTCCTTTAAGTTGTAGTTGTTACCCTTTATTTGGTCACTGATCCTCTTTGGTATCTGTTGAAAGTGGTGACTCCTCTGCTTAGGTAAAAGTGCTATGTCAACCAAAGTCTTCACTGTGAACCACCGGAACCAATTCTGGTTAGCTAAAGCAGAGACACGACTTACTAAAAGATTGTAAGTAGCTTACAGAATCTTTGAGTGGGTCAGAGAATTAGGCTTGGTGGCTATGTAGTTCAGAACAGTGCCCCAAACACACCACTGTATGTCATTGCCCACCCAGGGCTTGTATCACCAACACTGCAAGCTACTGCAGAAAATTTGACTTTTGCTGCTTTTGGAAACTAGATTGGGTTGATGCTACCTTTGATAGCAAGAGAAGGATGAAAAAGCATACTCTTTTGTTTGTTCATTGATTTAGCCAATATCATGTAAGATTTACCATGCTATTAGGCACTAGGGAAATCATAGGGAATAAGCAAAGGAGATAGTCTGTGGACTTGATAAAGTTTCTTAGAAGCCTCAAAATAATCGTGGCTGAGTCAAGGGGATTTTGTAAGAATTTTCTCTGGAAGTATTTGACATTGTTGCCAAAAGCTGTAGGGCTGCTTTGGGAAAATGAACTAGGGGAGAGTCAATAAAAAAGCAGTGCCATTACTCATAAGACTATAACATAAAATGGAAAATTCCAAGAAAATGTAAGAAGCAGCCCATAGAGTGGTGGTATGAAAATAATGTCCACAATAGAATTAAACAATGACTTAACCAATAAAGAAAAATTATAACGAGACGAAATTTGAAATAAGCATATATATGTACATTTAGTCTGAAGAGCCAAGTAATTAGTTTGCAACATTATATTATTTTGCAACAAAATACCACAGACTGGATGGCTTAAACAACAGAAATTTATTTCTCATATTTTTGGAGGTTAAATATCCTAGATCAAGGTCCAGGAGGGTTTGGTGTCTTGCGAGAGCTCTCTTCCTGGGTTGCAGACAGGTAGCGTCTCACTGGGTTCTAACATTGATGCAGGAGATAGAGGGGCTTCAGGCCAGACACTTACAACTAGCCTCCGGTTTGTATTTCCTGAGACAGGAGATAGGTGGGTTCCAGGTTAGGCATTTACAATCAGCCTCCTGTTTGCCCTCCAAAATGGAAGTAACAACAGAAACAGGGTAAATAGCCAGGGTTTGTCTCTTGTGGACACCTTAAGATAACAGTCACGGCAAGAACAAAGAGAGGCAAAACCTTGTTTGAGTAAAGGATCAAGAGAACACCACTCCCCCCACCCTTCCTTGGGGCAAGGGAGACATTACACATGTGCAGAAAGGCTCCTTGGGGGTCAAAAGTCAGGGGGCAGCACCAGGCCATAATGAATCTTGCTTCTCCCAGACGCCTTTGCATCGAGATCCATCTTGGCCGAGAGGTGAGTGCACACCTAGCGGGAGGGTCCTGAAACAAATTAGCCAGGGGGGACAAAACAAGTCAGTTGGCCAGAAGGAAGACAAAGTCCCGGAAGAACTGCCCTATATTAATGGTAGACACTTTTCATTTAAAGCGCATAGTAGACTTTTAGCACTCTCTAATTCATATTAACTTAAGTGAGATTGAAAATTTTCTTTGGGGAACCACTCCTACTCATGGGGACATAATGAGTAAGATTTAATAAAATATGACTTTATTTTATTTTATTTACTGTCCCAGGGGTTTCTTGAGAACTCTAAACCACAAGAACTTGCCTGTAGTTGGGATGTCATTGTATAAGATTGGAACTCAAAACCCAGTAGTTGTTGAACACCGGAAGGGCTACAGCAGAGCAATAATTGCTCTGAGACCTATAATTCCACACCATTGTTTAATCTAGCTAGACTGTAGATTTAAAAAGCCTTTGATGTCATCTCTCAAGGTATTTTCAAATTTCAAATTTCAGATTTCAAATCTGCATGAATAAAGCAAAAAGGCATAATGCAGTATTAAAAATAAAAGCAACCAAGCAAATATGCACACACAAAACCATGCCACACTCATCAGAGACTAGAGCATTTTTTATAATGCAAACTAGAGCATTTTTTATAATGATCATGTCAGTCTTAGAATACAAATTTGTCTTCCTCTAAGATAGTATTTGTATAGTTTAAATTATAATGAATCTCGTAGTATTTCTTCCCTCTTTGCACCTACTTTGGAGTGTACAATCTGAAGTAAGTTTTCCTTTGCCTGATATGCTTGATAATATTTTAGGTATTATGTATTATTGAGATATCCCCAAAGGTTGATACATGTTTCTTGTTTGCCTGTGGCGAGGACCACAGGGATTTGTTGAGCTAATTGTATGTATTTCTTTCCTTGAGGTAACGCTTACTTTTACCTTTTTAGAGCAAAAGGCCCCATTGTCCAGTTTGTTTTCATCAAAGGATTTATTTTATTTCATGAATGTATTTATTGCGAAACATTGTTTGAGCTAGGGCAGGTTTTGCTCATGATGTATTATGAGCACAGTTAAACTGGTGCACAGAGACGGACAGAAAAACCAAGCTTTCTGAGACCATGTATATATATTCAATAATGTTGACTAAACAAAGATTTTCCACTAGGCTTTGGAAACAATGGATTTATAGTTTTATAAAACAACAAATATCATTAGTGCTAATTTTAAGTAGTATTGACTTGGATCTTTTAATTTTTAATGAAGGAAAATTTTGGAGTAATAACATAATACATTTTATTCCTATTCTTTTCACCATAAATACTTTATCTTAAGGAAGCCAAATTAATGGTTTATTTGGCTTTTCATTTAAACAGCTAAGTGATAATATTGTTATTACACAGTTACATTTATTAATTTTCAATGAAAAAAGGAACATTTTGCTGAAACATGTACCTACCAATATTCCTAATTACTCTGAGCAATAAGGAAAGACTTTTGGTTCTATTACTAAGGTACACAAATCAATTGGAAGATAATAAAGTTAAATACTAGTTGAATTTTAAATATATTTCATTTTTGTTAAAGTGTTATGAACATTATTTTTATTTATAATATTGGTGTAACTTATTAAAAACTACACCAATGTAGAATAATTTACATAGATATGAAGACAGTTCAGTTTTGTTGCATTTCAGTAACTTAGAAAATTTTCTAAATATTCATTCTAGCAGTGTGATTAAAATTTTAGAATAAACCGTTAAAATTAATGTTTATGTTGTTTTTCTTTCATCATTCTAATGCCCATTTTTTGTTGAAGTATTTGATAGCCAGAATAATGGTCCCCCGAGGATGTCCACACCGTAATATCAGGAATTTCTGAATATATTACATTACATGGCAAAGGAAAATAAAAGTAACAGATGGAATTAAAGTTTCTAGTCAGCTGACCTTAAGATAGGGGGCCCTTCCTGCATTATTTGATTGGGTCTAATGTAATCACACATATTTTTAAATGTGAAGCAGGGAGCTAGAAGAGGAGGTCAGAGTGATTCAGTGTGAGAAAGACTTGACCCATCCTTGCTGGCTTTGAAGGTAGAGGAATGGGCCACTAGCCACTGAATGTGAATGGCCTCTGGAAGCTGGAAAAAGTAAGGAAACTTATTCTTCCTAGACCCTGAAGAAAGGAACACAACTGTGCTGACACTCTTGTCAGCCAGGAGTCACTCCCAGTTCCTAGAGGCTGCCCTCGGGTCCTAACCTTTAGGCCCTCTCATAACACAGCTTAATTCTTCAGTTAGCAGGAGAATCTTTCCAGCCTGCTACAACAGTGTCTTGTATAATGTAATTTAATCATCAAAGCAATTATCCCTTCATAGTCATAAGTCCTGCCTACGCTCAAGAGGAATACATATACAGGGCGACTACACCAGGGGACAGAAACCTTGGGGGCACTCTCAGAATTCTGTCTAGGTCTCTCTCTCTCTATGCAGATGTACACACACACACACACACACATTTGTTTATTTTATCAGTATAGACATATCACCTTCTTATATTGATTTTTAAATGTTTTTTACTAGTTTAGTCATAATATTTCTGTTTTAATTATCAGATCCCATCTGATTCATGAAAACACCGTAAAGAAGATAGAATTTCTCTGCATTCTTTTCCTCATGGCATTCCATTGCATACCCATAATCACAAAAACCACACAGTTATTGAGACTAACATTTCAGATAATCTATTTTAATATTAATTTATTAAAGAATTTTCTTCATCTGTGAGAGTTATGTAAAAATTAATTAACAGCTCTGTATTTCTGGTGACAAAAGAAACTGTAACTGAAAAATCTCCACACGAATCTGCACTTTATATTCTCAATGTGTCAGGTGATTAATTAACTCCTAACACTCTTATGAGGGAGATTGGGTATTTTTATAAAGAGAAAAATTACAGCTAAGGTCTTAAATCAAGGCATCCGGATTATCCAGGAATGCATGCCTCCAAACTGAAGACTTATAGGAATATAATTTTAAAAATTTCACTGATAGCAAATGATATAATAAAATATACTTATTTCTATAGTAAATTTCTAGAAGTATGTGATAATTTTGTGAGTTAAGAGAGGTTGCAGAATATGTAAAATACTGCGTGTGTGTGTGTAACATTTTTAAGTGCACCGAGAAAACATGAATGAGGAACTATGAAGCATTAGTTCTGTGTATATATGCTGGAGTCCTCTCCCTTGAGCCTAACCCTGTTTCCTGACTCAGTTATGGTAACTGCAGGCTAAAAATGAACCTCTTTATCACTGTGAATGACTTGTTTTTTGTTAATGCAACTTATAATTTTTTATATAATAGTAAAAAATATATGTTTAATGTATAATGTTGAGATTTTACAGAAGAAATTGTAGTTTACATACATCTTAGCATTTTTCTAGAAGGATTGCAATCGTTCTTCAGTGTGAAACCATCCATCTTCTGAAAGAAACTTATGTAGTTAACTAAAAAGAAATAATTCATTATGATCTGTGGGCCCAGGCAACCATGCACTACAAATCCCATTTGGTTACAGGATAAAAAACATCTTATTGATTTTATAAAAATCAAAAAGAAAGAAAAGAAAAAGAAAAGTCACAAGTAATCCCATTACTATCTTCCCCAAATATTACTGCTAATAAGGGTAGATTTCCTTCTAGTCTCTCCTCTTTATTTCAGATGTAACTGCCATGTGGATCAAGCATGTCTTGTGGGATATAATCACAAAGCACATTTATTCTTGTCTCCTGCTATCTTTCTTCATCTAGTGTGTTGACTAATTTTTCTCCTAGTCCTAGTTCTTTTCCTGGATGGAATTTAGGGCAAGTCCCCAGGCTTATCAAGTCATTTTCAGATAATGAAATCTTCTCCAAACAGTAATATTTTCAGTCCACTGTAATATTCAGCATTTTAAGCTCATTCAAAATACTAGATACTCCCCCTTTCCCAGCTTGTGCCAGCTGTAGGGTAGGCAACTGCAGTGGGAGAGAAGGGTGCTTTCCCCTCTTTCCCTGACTGATGTCTTTACCCCTTTTTCTTAGCTTTGTCAGTCACAGCGTTTGATCCCTACGGGGGAGTGGGAGAGAGGAGGAAGAAAGGAAATGAGACACTCTTTTATCTGACTGATACTGTTCAGAGGTGGAATGTGCTCTTTATCAGGGAGATATTTAAAACTTTCCCTTATGGAAAACTTTCTTGGGTTCTTTGGAGACTGCTCTGCATGACCTCTCTGCCTAATGGGAGTTTTTACCTGAAATTCCCTTGCCCAGGTAATGGCCTCGCCTCTCCCTCTTGCTTTCTTTTTCTCCCTGGTTCTCAGTGTTCCACTGCCACATAAACTTTCTCTCACTGTTGGGGTCTCCTTGTCCCTCTGGATTGCAATGACTGCAAGCCCAACAGGCTATCTCCCACTTGAGAGCCATATCTGGTCAGGACAATCTTGAGGATACAGGCAGATACCCATGTAAAAGCACCCCTACTTCCCTCAGCAGATAAACTTGTCAGGGAATTACTCATCCTTAGATTTCTCAAACTCATTCTGATATCGGCCCACCATGTACAGCAATTGCAGGTGACAAATATTAAGCCCCTTGATAGTTTCCTCATCGTCCACTCTCTCTAGTTGACAAGGGAGAATCCCATTCATTCTCCTTCCTTTGGTGTATGTACTCCACATACACCAGCACCCTGAAGACTCTAGCTAACTCTTCTAATCTTCTACTTCTCCTCTTGATGTGAATGAGAGGGTTGGAAACAAATTGTTTTGCACAACCTCCTTTTGCAACTTCTACATGATGGTCTCATGCTTCATTATGGAATCTGTTTTCTGGGTCCTCAGCAAAAACTAAAATATTTTTATGTTAACATTGTGTTATACTAGCTTTAAAAAATGAACACACACTTACCTATATTAATTAAATATGTAGTTTCCTTAACAATCTTGTGATTCAATTGTGTATCATGTTTTATTCAATTATTAAATTGAATAAGCACTTTCTATCTTGCTGCATTTTGTTTGAAAACATGACTTTAATGGTGGTGTAGTATTTAGTATTATAGACGTCTAACCATATTCCATTGTTGGGCATCTGTAGGAAATCCGATTTTTAGGTATTATATGGTACACGTAATGGGCATCTTTTAGCCAATTTTTTTGGTAAAAGGGTGTAACAATTTATATTATCACCAGTATTGTTTAAGCAGGTCCACTATTTATAACCTTGACCACAATTTTTTCAATTTAATAGGTAAAATGGTATTTCCTTGATTTATTCATTTGCACTTATTTGATAAAGTGGAATGAAATGTTTTTGTGTGATTATTGCTCTTCACCTTATCTGATAGGCTCCATCTTTTAATAAGTGAACTTATTTTTGTCACTTTTATATTTATATTTACATTTAGCAAATCAATTTATTTCTGTTTATAACCTTTTTTTCCCTTTCCTTTCTATTTGTCTATTTGTCTTTCACTTTTTTTTTTTTTGAGAAAGCTTTCTGCATTCCCTCTGCTCTTTTCCTTGAATGGTGTAAAGCAGTCTGCAGTTGTTCTTTTAGAGGTTATCCTAAAATTTTTAATATAAAATCTTTACCAAGAAGTTTTTTTTAAAAACAAGGCCTGTATTTAGCAGCAATGCTTTCTCACCTAACTTAGGATAATTTACATGCTCAGTGAACAGTCCCCTATCACAAACTCCTAAAATTTTATGCCAAGAGTTATTTAAATATATCAATGTTTTAACAAAAAATTACATTTTACCAGATCCCACTAGTTTCAAATTTCTTCTTATCGAAGGGCATCTTTTGTAGTTTTTCATGAATGAGTGTGAATGTTGAGTACTTTAGGTTAGCACTGCCCAGTAGAAATACAGTACAAACCACAAATGTGAGCCAGATATGTAATTTAAAGTTTTCTAGTAGCCACACTAAAGAAAGGAAAAATAAATAGCAAAATTAATTTCAATTTTAATAACATTTTATTCAGTGCAACATATTCAAAATAATACCATTTCAACATATAATTAACAAAAATGTTAATGGAGAATTTTACATTTTTGTACTATGTCTTTGAAATTCAGGGTGGATTTTACACATACAGCACTTCTCCATTCAGAGTAGATTTCAAGTTCTCATTAGCCACATATGACTAGTGGCTTGTGTATTGGACAGTGCAGTTTTAAGTCTTTAAAATTCTTTAATTTTAAAAGCTCAAAGGTGAAAATTGTTTCATTTTTATTCCCCTATATTTACCCATTCTATTGTTCTTCCTCCCTCCCTGATGGTTCAGGTTTCCCTTTGTTATCATTTTCTTTCTGATCAAAGAACTTCCATTAGCCATTCACTTAGTCTGGTCTACCGGCAATAAATTATCTTAGTTATCTTCATCTGAAAATGTCTTTTATCTTCCTTTCATTCCTAAGGTTTATAGAAATTTGTTGTGGGTTGAATTTCTTTCCTTTCAGCACTTGAAAAATGTTTTGCCAATTCCTTCTGACCTTCATGGTTTCAGATGAGAAGTTCACTGTTTTTTTTATTTGTTGTTCCCTTTAGGTAATGTGTCGTATTGTGCTAGCTGTTTTCAAGATTTTTTCCTCTTTCTTTAGTTTTCAGACATCTTATTATGATATATTTTGGTGTGGATTTCTATAAATTTATACTTTGTGTAATTCATTCATCTTCTTGAGTATTAAGGTTTGTATCGCTTGCCAAATTATGGAAAATTTTGGCCATTACTTCAAATATTTTTTGAGACTGACACTTTTTTTCTTCTCTTTCTATGACTTTAGTGACATAAGTTTTAGATCTTCTTTATCATCTGCATGTCCCTGAGGCTCTGTTCATTTTTTACTTTTAAATCTATTTTCTTTCTTTGTTCAGATTGGGTAATTTTTATTGATTGGTCATCAAATTTATTGATTCTTTCTTCTGTCACTTTATTCTGCTATTGAGCATATACAATGAGATTTTTAATTTTGATTCTTGTGTTTTTCCATTCTATAATTTCCATTTGATTCTAATTTTTTTTTAACTTTTTAATGAAATTTTCTACTTTTTCCTCTTGTTTCAAGTGTTGGTAATTGCTCATTGAAGTATTTGTAGATGGCTACATTGCTGATGTTATCAGATGAGCCTGATAGCTGATTCACCTGCAGGTTGCTGTCTATTAATTGTCTTTTCTTATTCCAGTTGTGATTTTCCTGTTTGTTGACATGACAAGCAATTTTCAAATATATCCTAGACATTTGGGGTATTATGTTATTAGACTCTGGATCCTGTTTAAATCTTCTGTTTTATCAGATAGTCACCACATTTAGGTTTGGCATACAGGTCTGTTTAGTTTTCAGTCTTTGCAGTGCTAGTCTGCTCTGCTTTGTCTGTGTGGTATCAGAGGTTAGTCTGAAAACCTCAGTGGTTTTCCAAATAGTAAACCAGCTCTCAAATATTCTGCTATGCTAAATCTGGTCAGTTTCTTATGTGGGCTACTCAGGAGTGTGCATAGAACTTCATGTATAGGTTTAATAAATCCCTTTCACTAACTCCCTCCCCTAAAAGTCTGGTTGGGAGTGGAAGCGGGTTCCTCCTGCCTATGCAGGAAGTTGGTCTTAAGTTCTCCATTTGGCCTCGGTGGACACTAGCATAATTGGGGTAGTGTAATGCCACCCACTAAAGCTGGGCAGGGTTGAAAGTCCAGACTCCCCACCCAGCTACCACTGACACCAACTCAGCAGAAGAGGCAGAGCACTGCCTACTACCACCTGATGGTGGTAGAAGCCCAGGCTCTCTACTTGGCCTCTGATGATGTCACAGGGGGAGAGGGAGAAGGTAGGAGAAAAGGGAGACATGGTGGTAGTGAAGTGGTAAAAATATGTTTTTCTGTGTGTGGTTGGTTGAAGAAGTTTTCTCTTCTTCCAGGTAACTCTTTTTTTTTTTTTTTGATTCTTTGGCTAGAGAGAGCAGTCTTTCCTTGGGCCTTTTTTGTCTGTACCTATTGGCATTTCTGGGTTGCCATCTTCTCTAGACCCCTGTCTGGAATATATGAAAAGCAAAAAGATAACCCAGAAAACACACTACTGTGTTATGCCTAAATCCCAAGATCTGTCTTCTTTTCTTCACCTTTTACACTCTTCTTATGTTATTTGTCTTATTATGTTCAGTGTTTTACTTGTACTTAGCAGAAGTAATAGGGTGAAAGGATTCTATTCCATTTTATCTGGAACTGGAACTCCTATTGTTCAAATCAAATTTACCTTCATTGATGTTAAAGTACCTCTCCATAACTAATTTTGAAACAACTCAAATATATTAATATTCACGAATGTTATTTCCATTTAGTGTACATATTTATTTTAAAAGTACTATAATAGCTGATCAAGTTAAAGAATCCTAATTTATGTAAAAATAATTATCCTTTAAGGTAAAACTTTGATTTATCAATTTTGTAACTGTTCTTCCCAGATAAGGAGTGATTTTCCTTTAGTTAGCCTTCCTTCCCAATAATATTTAAGTCAACACTAAAAATAAGATTCAAAACTTGAAAATAATTCATTACAATATTTAACCTTTCAAATGCTTTAACAATTTGAAAGAAATGTCAAGGATTATTCAGGGTTTATGTTGTTAAGGGGGTCTAATTATGTTTAATCATGTTCTACTAGAGTTAATATTACTTGTTGAATGAACAGACTTGTGTATTGAAAGGGCTTATGCCCAGTTCTGCAAACATTTTTGCACTGATTTTTGCAAAGATATTTAATTTGTTTCAAGGGTATGTCCATGAAACACATGTTTTTATGATTTTTCTATATCTTTAAAAATTGCACATAAATTTATACAAGGAATAATATATTATCATATATTTAAGACAGATTAATACTTTATAATGCAGACTTTTGAAATGTATGTTGTACCTGAGCAGTTGCCTCCTGATAATGTACATATTTATAGTTTTAAAATTTTATAGTATTATTTAACATATGTGCTATTATGTTGCTGACAGAGCTTTTCCAGGTGCTCATGTAAATATAAGATAAATATCAAAATGTATTTAAGCAATTAAGTCTTTTTATAGTTGCATTAAGTATCAGAACTATTCTGTTTACATTTTGTTTGCCTACGTAATTTAGTTGAGAAAAATGTATACATTATGTATGTTGTGGATCATCTCAGAATTAGGATTTATGAGTTCATAAAGCATATTTTTGTTACTTGGGAATGTTTATTGGCTATTGATTTTTAAACTTTATTATATGTCTGATATAATACTTCAAATGCATATATTTTGAATTAATACATTGGTTAAAATGAGTAAAGTTAGTAAAATGAGTAAAAAAATTACAGGTATGATGCTTTTCAGTACTTTACATATCCAGGGTTTATGACAGTTGTGCTAAAATAGGTGATGTAGAATTGTGGCCAGCAAGCTATGTTCTCAAGTTGGTTCCAAGAATGACTTACTGACAAGTCATCAAGCTGCTGCTTAGAGCTATATGAGAAGGACCCTGTATATGATCTCTCTCTTTTGACGATATTGTGAGATATTGCCTCAAAAGCATTATTAGTGGCTTAGAAATGGGTATTTTAAAATATAAGGAATTATGTTCCTAAGTAATTTGGTCTCCTTGAAGAAAAGGAAATATATATTCTCACATCTAAATGCTCTTCAGGGATCAAATCACAATGTGTAGCTATGTGCAGAGGCAGGAGTGATACAATTCTATGTCCTTAGCAATAATGAAGTGGGAGATATACAGTTAGGCCATAGTTAATGCACACAGTTGCAGTATGGGAAGCCTTCTGCCTCAACTTCCACAGCACCAATACAAAAAGAAAAAAAAAGAGTCATAAAATCATGTCTGAGATAATAATTACAGCTCTTCACTGTCCAGTGATACCCAAATTGACATTTAGAGTCTATCACTGTGAACATTAAGTCACTGGTTTTGGGAGTATAAGGGAATGGTATCCTTTAGAACTGTTGAGGAATGCCAGTTAATTTCACATTGATTCATATTTAGCCACATCTCTAGTGATATTCCATGGGGTATTTCAGTATCTAGACAGTAGGAAACTCCCTTTATTCTAAGCAACAGCTTTCATTTGTTTTTTTCCCTTATACATCCTGTGTTTGAAGATATTTTCTCTACCAAATCACCATATTAATTTCCAGTATTTATTTATTAAACAAATACTGTTGATTACCTACTATTAACCAGCACTATTTGAGGACCTGTGGACATAGTTCTTCTGGAGGTAAAAATATTCCCTCATTTCACAGTAATCAAAGACATGAGCAAATTTCTAACAGCTTCTCATTATTAAATAAAAACCAAGGTTATTATACTGGCTAGATATAACACTAGGCAAAAGCAAATTATCACGGTGATTTGCTTTACTTTTTTAGCTTATATATCTTATGTTTCTAAATTTAGAAAATAGCCCAACAGCCTTTCATTACTAACTCCTGTCTCCTAAGGGTACAGAGAATCCTTCTAGGGCATTTGCCCTGTAGCTTGAAACTGCTGATTTTAAACACTAAGGTCATTTGACAGAAGTTTATCTTGATCTATTTTCTATTCTATTTGGTTATTTATATAGTTGCTATATTTGGCTGAGCACTCTTAGGAATGAAATCGGACAAAGAGTAAAACTCTAAAATTGCTCATGTTAATATCTTTCATAATTTGTCTTCCTATTTTTCATTGTATTCTGAATTTTTAAATACTATTCCTATTGTTGAAACCAAGTTCATGTGCCTGATGCACAGTGAGGTCAGACAAACCTAAATGTCAGAATTGGAACAGAGAAAAGTTTATTGCAAGGGCCAAGCAAGGAGAATGGGCAGCTCATGCTTAAAAAGCCCACACTCTCTGATGGGTTTCAGGGAAGGGTTTTTAAAGGCAAATTTGGGGGGAGGGCTGCAGGATATATGACTTTCTTCTGATTGGTTGGTGGTGAGATAATGTGGTGTTCCAAAAGTCTCAATCATCAGCCTTCTGGTTCCAACTGGTCTGGGGTCCACATGCTTATGCTCGGCCTGAAGTTACCATCCTCCACCTGAGTGGCCATGTGACTGTCTTTGGCCAATGCAACACTAACACTGAACATTAATCTGTCCTCTTGGAATATTCTTCATGGATTTCAGATACCATATATATGAGGAATGCCAAATAGCCATGTGGAGTGGTCCACGTGAAAGAAAACTGTGGTCCCTAGCTAACAACCTCAGCTGTCAACTGTGTGAATGAAGCCATTTAGACCTCTAATTTTGCCCAGGGGCCTACCTGATACACATTGTAAGGGAGGAAAAATTCTCCTCTATCAAATAAGTGACTAGAACAGAAAGTTTTAATATCTTTTAGATAAAGAAACAGTAAATTTGTGAAGAAATGGCAAGACAAAAGTGATTAGGCTGGGGAAGTAAATTGTGGGGAAGTGACTAGGCAGTGTATGGGGTGGGTACAAAACTAGTGGAAGACAAGTGTTATTTTAGTAAGTTTGTATAGATCTATTTCAGTGTCGACTCCCAGTCTCTGGTGATAGGGGATGTTCTCTTCCTGGTGCAGGGAGTGTACCTTTCTCATGGGAAATTTTATGACCTGTTTTAGGTAGAAATGGATAGGTCAGAGAACCCTTCCTACATCCACTCTTTCTCAAGTACCTTTAGCTCAAAATAGTCAGTATACCAAAATGTCATATTTCGGGCTGGCGTGTCCTGAAGTCCTTTAACATGAAGCTAGATGTAGAACTTATGGGAGAAGTTAAGGTGGATGGATCTTTTGGATCTTTTGTCTAAAGAGAAGTTAGGGGAAGCTATGTGAGTTGATGGGAATATTAATGATGAGAGATTAGAGAAAGAAGAGCAGCCAGAAACGTCTGATGACTACTTTAGTTCAATACTTAAGCAATCAGAAGAGGATTTATAACAGGAGAAGAAGCATTGAGAATGAGAAAAATGCTCATTTAGCAAATATTTATTGAACATATACCATTTTCTAGCCTGGGATAAAGAGTAAAAAATAGAAAAAAATGGCCTCCATTAAGAGTCTTATACTTTAAAGAAGTTCAAGAAACAGGCTTAAGGATTTTTAACACTCATTAATAAATGGACTCTTTTAAATATCCTTATGATCATACTTTGTATTTGGTCACAGGAAGGAACCTATGCCGTCACATCAGTGTAAAATGAAGATGCTTCTCTTATTTGTGCCATTATTGCCAGATTCAATTTACAGACATAAAAACCACTCATGTTCTTGATTGGAAAATGTGAAAGCAATTTACCATTGGTGAGTTAATATACACCTGCTGGTATTTATATTCTTATAAAGGTTTGCAGCTTTTTGGAGTTTAAAAAACCCATACCTATCTCTTAGAATATGTGAAAATTTCCTAGGCATATCTTTGATGACTTGAAGACCTAGTCATTCTAAAGCAGATTTTTTTTTTAAAATTAGAGTATAATAGATATGGTTGCTATATCTCATAGAATGCTATTTCTTGGACCTATGTTTCTATGTTCTTCCTGCTTTCCATCTTACCCAGGCATATTGTCAGACACAACTAATGATCAGCAAAAATATTTAAATTATCTTCATAGTTAACTTCCTTAATTTATAAGAAATGATTTACTTAGATTTAGAAGGTTATCCAGACATTCTGTCTTCCCCTCTTCTTTAATTGTTTTTTGAACAAGTACAGTTTTTGGTACATTCTCTAAGTTCCCATGAATCAGACTTAAGAAAATATAATTCTTTAGCATTACTAAATTTCTAAATTGTTCATATTTATGATTTCAAATATAAAAATGCATACATTTGTGTAACACACACACATATATATTTGCACACATATACATATGCTGTGCATATAGACATACTCTTATTCCACAGTACAGCTGAGTTTGCAAATAGTATTTTCTGTAAATTAAAATAATCACACACACACGCACAAACACACACACATACCCACTTATGTACTAATCTGAAGTTAGGGCTTCAAATAGTAAAATGCTATAAAAACCTTAATTGCAGAGGCATTAACGGGAACTTCTGTAATGCTAGGAAACTATCCACTGAATAATGCCTCTCCAGAGAGACTTGCTGACTACACACCTGCTTCAGGAAATGAATGCAGAACTCGTGCTTCACTTCATATCTTCAACCTTAAAACTGCTTAGAGTCCTCACTCTTCTCATTTTGATATATCTTTTGTATGAGTGACAAGTACATACATGAGAAAATAAAGTGTGTTAAAATAGTCTGCTTGGTAGTGTTTTTGCTGATGTATTAGTTCATTTCGTTTCACGTGCTATATCACCATCACGTCCAACCAGATTTTATGAGAGGGCTCACTGAAGTGAAAATCAAGCCAATGAATCGTTTAATATGAACTAATGAAAACCAGATATAAAAGGCTTTAGTAACTGTTTTGGAGACTTAATTGTCAAGAGGATGTAAATTCTGAGCACTACTAAGTAAAGGAAAAGACTGTAATGAAGAAATTGGGATCACTGTGTGATAATTGGTTTAATTAAAGAGTCATGTAGCAATGATGTCCTGGATGAAGCCACTGAAATAGGAAGGAGCAAATGTTTTCTCCAAGGTAGGAGACGCCTTTTGTTTATTTTTATTTTCCATAATTTGAGAGAAAAGCATTATTAGCATGTAACAGTCATTTAAACAAAGCTCAATTTGTTCAGAGAAATCCATAAGAATATTTACATTTTTTGATATAAAAGCTAACAAAACATTTCTAAACTTCTGTTGTGTGTTTATGGTATTGATGTGATAAATTTGTGGGTTGGCATGCGATTACCTATTACAGTGCACAAAGAGGCGCCATAAATAAGATAGCTGTAAACACAATTCATTGGTTGTCCCTGGATGTTGAAAAAATATCTTTATTGTATTAAACTAGGCATTATCTATAATAATTGATTCAGCGAAAGGCAAGAAAGTAGATGATAAAAGCATGGGGTGAAAGATTTTTAGGGAATAGGTATTGGTATGATGCCAAAGTATAATCCAGTAGAAAATTTACTAAATACAAATAAAAAAATTACAACTTTATGATGAAGATGTCTATAGATAAGACCCTTAAATAGCTCATCAAATTTAGCACCATCACTGATAATGCTTCTTGATATGGTACAGTAAGAAATATATAACATCACAGGTAATATTTGTGCTGAAATATATAAGATCACTTAGGTAATATTTGTGCTGAATTTAATCATAAGGAAGCAAGCAGACAATTCCAGAAAATAGAGCACTCTACAAACAACTGGTCTGAATGCTAAAACAAAACCCAAATCCCCCCAAACCCTACAATGTCATAAAACACAAAACAAAAGAAAAATTCCAAAATATGAAAAGAGAAGGTACAGTTCTAATTTAAGAGACAGAACACCAAAGGCAATGATTAATTTTTGGATACAAAAAAAGAAAAGAGATTATGAAATATTTCTTCTGGAGAAAATTGAAATGTATAGTGTATTTTGGATAGTATTGCATTAATATTGATTTTCTTAATATGATAATGGTATTGTGGTAACGCAGGTGATTGTCTTATTCTTAGGATATGTATGCTGAGGTAGTGCTTAAGTATCATGATGTCTGCAACTTTCTGTCAAATGATTCATCTCCAAAATACCATCCCCCAAAACACACATACACACACACACAAACAGGAAGAGGAAGAGACAAACAAATGTTTATAGTTTGATTTATATATCTAAAGAGTGTATAAGTGTTCATTGTACTAATATTTCAACTTTTCTGTAGATTTAATATCTTCAAAATAAAACTTTGGGGAGTATTGGCATTCCATATGGTATTGCATAAAGATAATTGTATTTGGGACCTGCCGAATATGTAAGTACACACTTCAGTTGAAGAATTTAGATCTGTTTACCTTCCCAGTGTTACTAAACTCAGGGTTTTGAATAGTTATATACAGATAAATTAAATAATTCAAAGTGATAATTATTTTCTGAGATGTCACAGCCCAAATTTCTCCTGATGTAAAAGACTCAATGATGTCAATTATTTTTGCTCAATATCACAGTTAGGAATTATATTTAGCTTTCTTAAATTATAAGGATGTAAAACATTTCAAAGAATTAGTCAATGCATCTGTATAATTTAGATCAAGAAATATTTTATCTTTGTGAATTTTAGAGAATGCTGAAATAAAAAGAAACTCCTTAAAAGGAGTTAAAAAGGCATATTCACATGCATTTTCTTATATATTCATTTAAACAGCCTTGGCGAATGAACAATCCAGTCATTGAGTTATTTTGCTCACACCATTATTTGACTCATTCTGTTCAATAACTTGATTTCCCTTATTGTTGCAAATGGATACATTTAGATGTTTGTCAAAAATCAACAGTTAGTACTCATGAATATAGAATTGAAAATACCCATCCAGCTGTTTATCAAAATAATGAAGTGCCTAAATGTGGAAGTGGCAGTTAATGTGAGTTTGATTACATGGACTGTACGCTTTTTTAACCTAGCTCATTATCATACAGGCATGCTATGGAGAATTCGCATGTTCGGTTCCATAACACACCAATTAAGCAGATACCACAGTAGAGTGAGTCACAGGAACGTTTTGGTTTCCCAGTGCATATAAAAGTTATGTTTACGCTATACTGTGGTCTATTGAGTGTGCAATAGCCTCGTGTCTAAAAAAACAATAATTCAAAAATATTTTATTGCTAAAAAATGGTAACCACCATCTGAGACTTCAACAAGTTATCATCTTTTTGCTGGTGGAGGGTCTTGCCTCTATGTTGATGGCTGCTGACGGCTCAGGGTGGTAGTCGCTAAAGGTTGGGGTGGCCGCGGGAATTTCTCAAAATAAGACAAGAAGTTTTCTGAATCTATTGACTCTTCCTTTCACAAACGATTTCTTTGTAGCATGCAATGCTGTTTGATAGCATTTTACCCACACTCAGACTTCTTTCAAAACTGGAGTCAATCCTCTCAAACACTGCCACTGTTATATTAACTAAGTTTATGTAATATTCTAAATGCTTTGTTGTCGTTTCAACAGTCTCCACAGCATCTTCACCAGGAGTTGATTCCATCTCAACAAACCACTTTCTTTGCTCATTGATAAAGAAGCAACTCCTTATCTGTTAGGGGTTTGTCATGAGATTGTAGCAAATTCAGTCACATCCTCAGTTACCAGCTACGTTAGCCCCTAACAAGAGAATCAGCCTGTGTTTTGAAGCTTTGAAGCCAGGCATTGACTTCTCCTCTCTAGCTATGAAAGTCCTAGATGGCATCTTCTTCCAATAAAGTGCTGTTTGGTCTACATTCAAAATCTGTTTAGTGTAGCCACCTTCATTCGTTATCTTAGCTAGATCTTCTGGATAACTTGCTGCAGCTATATCAGCACTTAGTGCTTCATCTTACACTTCGATGTTATGAAGATGGCTTCTTTCCTTAAACCTTATCAACCAAACCTCTGCTAGCTTCCCATTTCTCTTCTGCAGCTTCCTCAACTCTCTCCACCTTCACAGAGAAGGGAGTTAGGTCTTTGCTCTGGATTAGTCTTTGACTTAAGGGAATGTTGTGCTTGGTTTGATCTATTTAGACTTTTAGACTAAGCTAAAACTTTCTGCAAAACAGCAATAAGACTGTTTCACTTTCTTATCATTCATATGTGCACTGGATTAGCACTTTTAATTTCCTTCAAGAACTTTTCCTTTACATTCACAACTTGGCTAACTGTTTTGTGCAAGAGGCCTAGCTTTCAGCCTGTCTTGGCTTTTGACATGCCTTCATCACAAAGCTTAATCATTTCTAGCTTATGATTTAAAGTGGGAGACATGTGACTCTTCCTTTCTCTTGAACACTTAGAGGCCATTGTAAGGTTATTAATTGGCCTATTTCAGTATTGTTCTGTCTCACGGATTAGAAGCGTTCAATGTGAGGGAGATAGATGGCAGAATGTTCAGTTGGTGGAGCAGTCAGAACACATACAACATTTATTAAGTTAGCAGTCTTATATGTGCATGGTTCTTGGAGCCCCAAAACAATTGCAATAGTTACATCAAAGATCACTGATCACAGATCACTATAACAAATAAAATAATAATGAAAATGTTTGAAATATCATGAGAGTTACCTAAATATGACAGAGAGACACAAAGTGAGTAAATGCTTTTTGGAAAAATGGTGCTGATAGACTTGCTTGACACAAGGTTGCTACAAACCTGCAATTTGTTTAAAAAAATGCAGTATACGGGAAGCACAATAAATAGAAATGCTATAAAAAGAGGTATGGTGATCCCGCCCCTCTCCTCGTGGGCCTCCCAGTAATGGTGCCTTGCCTTTCTGGAGGGCCCGGCTTCTTCCTAGTACACCCTCAGTTAACACAGCCTGACCTCTTCAGGCTGTTTCCCCACCTAACCCTTGTCCTCTCCCTGGGACTGAGCTCTGGAGTCTGAGCTTCAGCACCAGACCCCAACACCCACTGACAGGGGAGTGTCTCAGGTTGGGGAGCACAAGGTGGTGGTTCCGACCCTCTGTGCAGGTTACTCTTCGTTTTGCCTTCCACAAACCTGTTACTGCTCTCTCCTCTTAGGCTCTGAATCTCCCCCTCCTTCCAGTCTGATCTCCCCACTGGTGAGGGGACTTCCCAAGGTGCAGGAAACTTTCCTTCACAGCTCCCTCCCCGGGGTACAGGCCCCACCCTGATTCCTTCTTTTTCTTTTTCCTTTTGTCCTACCCGGTTACATGGATGTTTTCTTGTCTTTTCGGATGTCTGAGGTCTTCTTTCTGCGATCAGTAGCTGTTCTGTGTAAATCGTTCCACTTGTAGCTGTATTTTCAATGTTTCTGTGGAAGGAGGTGAACTTCCTACTCCTCTGCCACCTTGATCTCTCTTATCCACCTCCTAGAGTAATGAAAATAAAACCAAAAATAAACAAATGGGATCTAATTAAACTTAAGAGCTTTTGCACAGCAAAGGAAACCATAAACAAGACGAAAAGACAAGCCTCAGAATGGGAGAAGATATTTGCAAATGAAGCAACTGACAAGGGATTAATCTCCAAAATATACAAACAGTTCATGCAGTTAAATATCAAAAAAACAAACAACCTAATCAAAAAATGGGGGGAAGATCTGAGTATACATTTCTCCAAAGAAGACATACAGATGGCCAAAAAGCACTTGAAAATATGCTTAACATCACTAATTATTAGAGAAATGCAGATCAAAACTACAATGAGGTATCACCTCACACTGGTCAGAATGGCCATCATCAAAAATCTACAAGCAATAAATGCTGGAGAGGGTGTGGAGAAAAGGGAACACTTCTACAATGTTGGTGGGACTGTAAATTGGTAAAGTCAATCACTATGGAGAACAGTATGGAGGTTCCTTAAAAGACTAAAAATAGAACTACCATATGACCCAGCAATCCCACTCTTAGTCATATACCCGGAGAAAACCATACTTCAGAAAGATACATGAACCCCAATGTTCATTGCAGCACTATTTTCAACAGCCAGGGCATGGAAGCAACCTAAATGTCCATTAACAGAGGAATGGATACAGAAGATGTGGTACATATATACAATGGAATATTACTCAGCCATAATAAAGAACAAAAGAATGCCATTTGCAGCAACATGGATGGACCTAGAGATTGTCATACTGAGTGAAGTAAGTCAGAAACAGAAAGACAAATATCATACGATATTGCTTATATGTGGGATCTAAGAAAAGGGTACAAATGAACTTATTTACAAAACAGAAGTAGAGTCAAAGAGGTAGAAAACAAACATGGTTACTAGGGGATGGGGGGAGGGATAAATTGGGAGATATATACACTCTATAGAAAATAGATAACTAATAAGGACCTACTGTATAGCACAGGGAGCTCTACTAATACTCTGTAATGGCCTATATGGGAAAAGAATCTAAGAAAAGAATGGATATATGTATGTGTATAACTGATTCACTTTGCTGTACACCTGAAACTAACACAACATTGTAAATCAACTATACTACAATAAAAGTTTTAAAAAATAAAAAGAGGTATGCCCATATGTGACCTGAAAGAATCCGAGGAGTGCAAGGATGGTATAATGTCAAGAAATTGATTAATATTACATAATTCATCAGTAGATCAAATATATTAAAATCAGTTTTTCCAAGAGAGCCCCTAAAACATTTGATAACATTTAAACTATTCCTATTATAAACTGAATCCATTCTACTAAAGAATAAACCCACCCAGGAATGGGATTCTAAACTAATATTATGAAAAACATTTGCTTCAAATAAACAGCTAACATCACTTTTAATTCTGTTTTTTAATTGGTGTGAAGTGGGGTTGGGATCAGCAGTTTTTTTGTTTGTTTGTTTTTTGTTTATTTTTCACTGCACATTTATTATTATTTTTTTAATTAATTTATTTATTTTTGGCTGTGTTGGGTCTTCGTTTCTGTGCGAGGGCTTTCTCTAGTCGCGGCAAGCGGAGGCCACTCTTCATCGCGGTGCGCGGGCCTCTCACTATCGCGGCCTCTCTTGTTGCGGAGCACAGGCTCCAGACGCGCAGGCTCAGTAGTTGTGGCTCACGGGCCCAGTTGCTCCGCGGCATGTGGGATCTTCCCAGACCAGGGCTCAAACCCGTGTCCCCTGCATTGGCAGGCAGATTCTCAACCACTGCGCCACCAGGGAAGCCCCTAACATCACTTTTAACAGTACAACTTTAAAGGCATTCCCCATAAAATCAGCAATATGTAATGATTGACAGTAACACCATTGTTTTTTATACTTTTTTGGGAGTAGATTTTATAGAATATAATTTAGCTTGAAATAGAAACAAGAACTATAATTTTGGAAATTAGGAGAAAAATCATTACTTACAGAGTATATTAATATATACTTATAAAACAAGTGATTTAATTGAAAGAAATAGACACAATAGGAAAATTAGGTAAAGCATTTGGGTCAAGTGTAATAAACAATAGCTCTCTTATTAAAAATATCAATCAGAACATTAAAACATTAAAAAAATTTCATTCATAACACCATAAATTACAAAACACTAAGAATTAAATTTAGCAGGAAATTAGTAGGGTATATGTGAGGCAAGTTATAAAACTTCTTTTGATAAATGAATGATTTGAAAAAAACAAAAATTTCCAATAACAGGGAAATAGTTAACTACCTTGCCAGCACCTTATTCTTAGACTTCCCAGGCTCCAGAAGTGTGAGAAATACACTTGTTGTTTAAACCCCTCAATCTATGGTATTTTGTTATGACAGCACAAGTGGACTAAAATAGGAGAGGAGAAGGGCACCAAAATCTGCTCTCTGGATCTTTGATATATTACCATTATCCACTTGAGAATTTTGGGCCGTGGGCAGTCAACAACACCCATGCTCATGGCAAAGGTTAATTCTTCCAATTGTGCAAAATACTATCCTCTCACTGACTCTAGGATGTCTCTCTCCAGCATCATCAATTCACCCCTTTCTACTGTATTTTTGCCATCAGCAAATATTCATAATCCAACCACCCCTCACCTCCCCCACTGCTAATATCCTGGTCCATGCACAGCCTTCTCTCCCCTGGCATATTGCTATTGCTTCCTAACCGGGCATAAAACAGAGGTAAACTAATGTAACTATGTTCTACTTTTTCCCCTACTACCTTACATCATTTGTGTCCTCAATATTCTTTTGTTTCAACAGTGTAGCTAGTTGGCAGACTGGCCAAGGATGTATGTTCAAATAAAGTGGAGCACTGGAATTTCTTTTAATTTATTTCTGGTTTTGTAATCTTTATTTTTTAGTTGAATGTTGATTAGGCCTCCCAGGCAGGCTATCAATGTGAAAGATCAGAAAATATTGTATATTACGAAAAATAAATTTGACACTAAATATATAAATTTCATGCATCAGTGAGTGGTGAGTTTAAGATACAAAGGACTGTGTTTATTTTAGGAAGATGTCCCATTAAATAAGGAAGGACCTCAAGGGTTAATAAGAAATTTGAACTTTATGTGAAGGGAGTGATAGAATTAGAGTTATATTTTAGAACTAGGAGAGGTGTGGCTACAGCCTGAGTAACCAGTTAGACACTGCACCGTACTTTTGGGAGCCACACGCTGAGCTTCACAAAATAGAGTAGATGTTATGAAGAATAACAACCAACTTGATATCCTGAACTACTCTATGTTATCTGCGCCATACTCTTTTTTTCTTCTCTCTTGACTTTCACAGTTCCTCACTACACCTTGCCTCTAACTCAACTATTCATCTGCCTTATGTATCAGCTTCATGAAAATATAAAGACTCTCTTGGACTTTTGCTCTTGGTCTCCCTCCAGACTCAATTTTTAACTTTGTCTCTTAACATGGAGTATTCTTGAATTACCATCTACTTGGGAACAATTTTCCATGGGTCTCTCATGTTTCTGCATGTCTTGTGAATGAGGCACTGATTGCCCTTTGTTTTGGACTATCTTTTCATGTATGTATTTACAGCAAAAAACCTTGGAAACTGTATATATTGTCTCCCTCCAGAGCAAAAGGCAAGTTTTCTTACAGCCTTGGGAGATGGAGATAATGTCTCTCTAGAGCAAAGAGCAAAGCTGCCAGGTTTAATGCCCCATTATAGAAAATTCAGGTTTCCTGAGCTCAGGATTCCACTCATGTAATGCAGTTCACATTTGCAGGTATCTAGGTCCTTCTGTGTCACTACATGGAACTCAGGGTTGAGAAGAATTAAGGCAAATATGATACTCATTCTGTTTTCTGCACTGTGAGTAATAAAGTCCTTTGTCTCTCACCCAGGAAGACTGTATCTTTTGCTAGCATCCTTGAGACTGTGGCAGGCTAATTTTCTAGTTTGCAAGTAATGTGAAATTTCAGATTATTCATTTTTTTTTCTGTCTTGGATTTTATTTTAACAGCTTTATTGAGATCTAATTCACCTTTATAGAGCATACAAGTCAAAGGTTTTTAGTGTATTCAGAGTTGTGCAACCATCCCCACAATCTAATTTTAGAACATTTTCATCACCTGAAAAGAAAACCCTGTACCCTTCAATTATCACCACCCAATCTTCCTATCCCCCAACTCCAGTCTAATTTTTGTCTGTACATATTTGCCTATTGTGGACATTTCATATAAATGGAATCATATATATATATATATATATATATACACACACACACATATATTTTTCATTAATCAGCCACTTATTATGCTCATGGATTCTAGGGTTTAGGAATCTAGACAAGGTACATCAGGAAAGGCTTGTCTCTGCTCCATGATGTTGGAGTTCTCAGCTGGAAAACTTGAAGTCTAAAGGTTGGGATCATCCGAAGCCTCCTTTACTCATATACATCACGTACTTGATGTCTGTCACTGGGAGCTTCAGATCTTCTACGTGTGACAAGTTGGGCTTCCTTACAGGATGGTGGCTGCCTGGATTCACTACTGTACAGTTACTACTTCTCACTTTGTTATTAATAAGTAACTTAGAGGGAGATAGTTTGAAACTGTATAAATACTCTATATCTCAATCATGACTTTTCCACTCTTTAGCAACTACTGATGATTTTTGCCTGCAACAATTATAGCTGTAGTATTGTTGCAAACTCTTTTTTTAAAAAACTAAATTTATTTATTTATTTTTGGCTGCATTGGGTCTTCGTTGCTGCGTGCAGGCTTTCTCTAGTTGCAGTGAGCAGGATTACTCTTCGTTGCAGTGAGCAGACACCTCATTGTGGTGGCTTCTCTTCTTGCAGAGCATGGGCTCTAGGCATATGAGATTCAGTACTGCCAGCATGCGGGCTCAGTAGTTGTGGTGCGTGGGCTCTAGAGCGCAGGCTTAGTAGTTGTGGTGCATGGGCTTAGTTGCTCTGCCGCATGTGGGATCTTCCTGGACCAGGGCTCGAACCTGTGTCCCCTGCATTGGCAGGCAGATTCTTAACCACTGCACCACCAGGGAAGCCTGCAAACTCTATTTTTATATTTTTAATAGATATTTATTGGAGTATAATTGCTTCACAATACTGTGTTAGTTTCTGTTGCACAACAAAGCGAATCAGCCATATGCATACACATGTCCCCATATCCCCTCCCTCTTCAGCCTCACTCTCATCCTCCCTATCCCACCTCTCTCGGTCATCGCAAAGCAGTGAGCCAATTTCCATGTGCTATGCTGCTGCTTTCCACCAGCCAACTATTTTACATTCAGTAGTGTATATATGTCGATGCTACTCTCCCTTCGCCCCAGCTTCACCCTCCCACCCCATGTCCTCAGGTCCATTTTCTATGTCTACCTCTTTTTTTTTTTTTTTTTTAAACATCTTTATTGAAGTATAATTGCTTTACAATGGTGTGTTAGTTTCTGCTTTATAACAAAGTGAATCAGTTATACATATACATATGTTCCCATATCTCTTCCCTCTTGCATCTCCCTCCCTCCCACCCTCCCCATCCCACCCCTCTAGGTGGTCACAAAGCACCGAGCTGTTCTCCCTGTGCTATGCGGCTGCTTCCCACTAGCTAGCTATTGTACATTTGGTAGTGTATATATGTCCATGACACTCTCTCACCCTGTCACATCTCACCCTTCCCCCTCCCCATATCCTCAAGTCCATTCTCTAGTAGGTCTGTGTCTTTATTCCCGTCTTGCCACTAGGTTCTTCATGGCCTTTTTTTTTTTTTCCCCCTTAGATTCCATATATATGTGTTAGCATACTGTATTTGTTTTTCTCTTTCTGACTTACTTCACTCTGTATGACAGACTCTAACTCCATCCACCTCATTACAAATACCTCCATTTCATTTCTTTTTATGGCTGAGTAATATTCCATTGTATATATGTGCCACATCTTCTTTATCCATTCATCCGATGATGGACACTTAGGTTGCTTCCATGTCCTGGCTATTGTAAATAGAGCTGCAATGAACATTTTGGTACATGACTCTTTTTGAACTATGGTTTTCTCAGGGTATATGCCCAGTAGTGGGATTGCTGGGTCATATGGTAATTCTATTTTTAGTTTATTAAGGAACCTCCATATTATTCTCCATAGTGGCTGTATCAATTTACATTCCCACCAACAGTGCAAGAGGGTTCCCTTTTCACCACACCTTCTCCAGCATTTATTGTTTCTAGAGCTTTTGATAATGGCCATTCTGACTGGTGTGAGGTGATACCTCATTGTAGTTTTGATTTGCATTTCTCTAATAATTAGTGATGTTGAGGATCTTCTCATGTGCCTCTTGGCCATCTGTATGTCTTCCTTGCTGAAATGTCAATTTATGTCTCCCATGCATTTTTCAACTGGATTGTTTGGTTTTTTGATTTTGAGCTCCATGAGCTGTTTGTATATTTTGGAGATTAATCGTTTGTCTGTTGTTTCATTTGCAAATATTTTCTCCCATTCTGAGGGTTGTCTTTTTGCCTTGTTTATGGTTTCCTTTGCTGTGCAAAAGCTTTTGAGTTTAATTATGTCCCATTTGTTTATTTCTGTTTTTATTTCCGTTACTCTAGGGGGTGGGTCAAGAAAGATCCTGCTGTTGTTTATGTCAAGGAGTGTTTTTCCTATATTTTCCTCTAAGAGTTTTATAGTGTCTGGTCTTACATTTAAGTCTTTAATCAATTTGGAGTTTATTTTTGTGTATGGTGTTAAGTAGTGTTCCGATTTCATTCTTTTACATGTAGCTGTCCAGTTTTCCCAGCACCACTTATTGAAGAGACTGTCTTTTCTCCATTGTATGTCCTTGCCCCCTTTGTCATAAATTAGGTGCCCATATGTGCATGGGTTTATCTCTGGGCATTCTATTCTGTACCATTGATCTATATTTCTGTTTTTGTGCCAGTACCATACTGTCTTGATTACTGTGGCTTTGTGGTATATGGGAGCCTAGTTTCTCCAGCTCCGTTTTTCCTTCTCAAGATTGCTTCGGCTATTCGGGATCTTTTGTGTTACCATACGAATTGTAAGATTTCTTTTCTAATTCTGTGAAGAATGCCATTGGTAGTCTGATAGAGATTGGATTTAATCTGTAGATTGCTTTCGGTAGTATAGTCATTTTCACAATATTGATTCTTCCAGTCCAAGAACATGGTATATTTCTCCATCTGTTTCTGTCAACTTTGATTTCTTTCATCAGTGTTTTATAGTTTTCTGAGTACAAGTCTTTCGCCTCCTTAAGCAGGTTTATTCCTAGGTATTTTATCTTTTTGTGGCAATGGTAAATGGGAGTGTTTCCTTAATTTCTCTTTCTGATTTTTTGTTGTTGGTGTACAGGAATGCTAGAGATATCTGTGCATTAATTTGTATCCTGCAACCTTTCCAAATTCATTGATTAGTTCTAGTAGTTTTCTGGTGGCATCTTTAGGATTTTCTATGTATAGTGTCATGTCATCGGCAAACAGTGACAGTTTTACTTCTTCTTTTCCAATGTGTGTTACTTTTATTTCCTTTTCTTGTCTGATTGCTGTGTCTAGGACTTCCAAAACTATGTTGAATAAGAGTGGTGAGAGTGGATGTCCTTATCTTATTCCTGATCTTAGAGGAAATGCTTTCAGTTTTTCACCATTGAGTATGATGTTTGCTGTGGGTTTGTCATATGTGGCCTTTATTATGTTGAGGTAAGTTCCCTCTATGCCCATTTTCTGGAGAGTTTTTATCATAAATGGGTGTTGAATTTTGTCAAAAGCTTTTTCTGCATCTATTGAGGTGATCATATGTTTTTATTCCTTAATTTGTTAATGTGGTGTATCACATTGATTAATTTGCTTATATTGAAGAATCCTTGCATCCTTGAGATAAATCCCAGTTGATCATGGTGTATGATCCTTTTAATGTGCTGTGGGATTCTGTTTGCTAGTATTTTGTTCAGGATTTTTGCATCTATTTTCATCAGTGATATTGGTCAATAATTTTCTTTTTTCTGGTTTTGGTATCAGGGTGATGGTGGCTTCGTAGAATGAATTTGGGAGTGTTTCTCCCTCTGCAATTTTTGGAAGAGTTTGAGAAGGATAGGTGTTAACTCTTCTCTAAATGTTTGATAGAATTCGCCTGTGAAGCCCTCTGGTCCTGGACTTTTGTTTGTTACAAGATTTTAAATTATGGTTTCAATTTTATTACTTGTGATAGGTCTGTTTATATTTTCTAATTCTTCCTGGTTCAGTCTTGGAAAATTGTACCTTTCCAAGAATTTGTCCATTTCTTCATGGTTGTTCATTGTATTGGCATATAGTTGTTTGTAGTAGCTGTATAATCCTTTGTATTTCTTCATTGTCAGTTGTGATTTCTCCTCTTTCATTTTTAATTTTATTGATTTGCATCCTTTCCCATTTTTTCTTGATGAGGCTGGCTAAAGGTTTATCAATTTTCTTTATCTTCTCAAAGAACCAGCTTTTAGTTGTATTCATCTTTGCTATTGTTTTCTTCATTTCTATTTCATTTATTTCTGCTCTGATCTTTATGATTTCTTTCCTTCTACTGACTTTGGGTTTTCTTTTTTCTTCTTTCTCTGGTTGTTTTAAGTGTAGGGTTAGTTTGTTTGAGATTTTTCTTGTTTCTTGAGGTGAGGTTGTATTGCTATAAACTTCCCTCTTAGAACTGCTTTTGCTGCATCCCATAGGTTTGGTGTCATCGTGTTTTCATTGTCATTTGTTTCTAGGTATTTTTTAATTCCTTCTTTGATTTCTTCAGTGATCTCTTGGTTATTTAGTAGTGCACTGTTTAGCCTCCATGTATTTGTGTTTTTTACAGTTTTTTTTCCTGTAATTGATTTCCAATCTCATAGCATTGTGGTCAGAAAAGATGCTGCATATGATTTCAATTTTCTTAAATTTTCTGAGGCTTGATTTGTGACCCAAGACATGATCTATCCTGGAGAATGTTCCAAGTGCACTTGAGAAGAAAGTGTATTCTGCCACTTTTTGGTGGAATGTTCCATAAATATGAATTACATCTGTTTGATCTGTTGTGTCATTTAAAACTTGTGTTTCCTTATTTAATTTCTGTTTTGATGATCTGTCCATTGGTGTAAGTGGGGAGTTAAAGTCCCCTACTATTATTGTGTTACTGTCAATTTCTCCTTTCATGGTTGTTAGCATTTGCCTTATGTACTGAGATGCTCCTATGTAGGGTGCATAAACATTTATAATTGTTTTGTCTTCTTCTTGGATTGATCCTTTGATCATTATGTAGTGTCCCTCCTTATCTCTTGTAACAGTCTTTATTTTAAAGTCTATTTTACCTGATACGAGTACTGCTACTCCAGCTTTCTTTTGATTTCCATTTGCATGGAATATCTTTTTCCATCCCTTCACTTTCAGTCTGTATGTGTCCCTAGGTCTGAAGTGTTTCTCTTGTAGACAGCATATATATGGGTCTTGTTTTTGTATCCGTTCAGCCACTCTGTGTCTTTTGGTTGGGGCATTTAATCCATTTACATTCAAGATTATTATTGATAAGTATGTTCCTATTACCATTTTCTTAATTGTTTTGGGTTTGTTTTTGTCGGTCTTTTTCTTCTCTTGTGTTTTCCACTTAGAGAAGTTTCTTTAGCATTTTTTAGTAAAGCTGGTTTGGTGGTGTTGAATTCTCTTAGCTTTTGCTTGTCGGAAAAGCTTTTGACTTCTCCATCTAATCTGAATGAGATCCTTGCTGCATAGAGTAATCTTGGTTGTAGGTTTTTCTCTTTCATCACTTTCAGTTTATCCTGCCACTCCCTTCTGGCCTGCAGAGTTTCCACTGAAAAATCAGCGGATAACCTTAGGGATTCCTTTTTATGTTATTTTTTGTTTTTCCCTTGCTGCTTTTAATATTTTTTCTTTGAATTTAATTTTTGTTAGTTTGATTAATATGCATCTTGGTGTGTTTTTCCTATGGCTTATCCTGTATGAGACTCTCTGTGCTTCCTGGACTTGGGTGACTATTTCCTTTCCCATGTTAGGGAAGTTTTCAACTATAATCTCTTCAAATATTTTCTCAGTCCCTTTGTTTTTATCTTCTTCTTCTGGGACCTGTATAATTCGAATGTTGGTGTGTTTAGTGTTGTCCCAGAGGTCTCTGGGATTGTCTTCAATTCCTTTATTCTTTTCATTCTTTTTTCTTTATTCTGCTCCTCGGCAGTTATTTCCAACATTTTGTCTTCCAGCTCACTTATTCGTTCTTCTGCCTCTGTTATTCTGTTATTGATTCCTTCTAGTGTATTTTTCATTTCAGTTATTGTGTTGTTCATCTCTGTTTGTTCTTTAGTTCTTCTAGATCTTTGTTAAACGTTTCTTGTATTTTCTCATTCTGTTCCTCCATTCCATTTCCAAGATTCTGGATCATCTTTATTATCATTACTCTGAATTCTTTTTCAGGTAGATTGCTTATTTCCTTTTCATTTATTTCATCTTGTAGGTTTTTCCCTTTCTCCTTCATCTGTGACATTTTTTTTTGCCACCTTTTTTTTTTTGTATGAGTGGGATATTGTTCCTGTCTTACTGGTTGTTTGGCCTGAAGCTTCCATCTCTGGAGTTTGTAGGCTACTGGGTAGAGCTGGGTCTTGGTGCTGAGATGGGGAACTCCGTGAGACCTCACTCTGATGAATATTCCCTGTGGTCTGAGGTTCTCTGTTAGTCCAGTGGTTCGGACTCGGAGCTCCCACTGCAGGAGCTTTGGCCCGACCCCAGGGCTCATGAACCAAGATCCCACAAACCGCTGGTTCACTGTGGGGTTTCTCCTGTCTCCTTGGGTGTCAGAGTCCCCCACCAGCAGCCAACAGGCACCCTAGTTGTGGGGAGACACTAACTCCGCATCTTCCCACACCACCATCTATGTATATATGTTTTGGATTTATGCATTCTATGGCATTTATCTATACTTCATTCCCTTATATTGCCAAATAATACTCCATTGTGTGGATATACCAAATTTACTTATCTATTCTTTAGTTGATGGATGTTTGGGTTGTTTCACTTTTCAGTTCCAATGAATAATGGTGCACATTCATGTACAAGTTTCTGCCTGGACATATGCTTTCATTTTCCTTGGGAACGTACCCAGGAGTGGAATTGCTGTGCTGTATGGTCACTCTATGCTTAACATTTTTAGGAACTGCTGGGAAATTTTCCAAAACAGTTCCACAACTTTGCATTTGCACCAGAAAAATATGAGGGATCAAATTTCTCCATATTCTCGTCAACACTTATTATTGTATGTTTTTATTGTATGTTTTATTATAGCCACATATTATTGTATGTTATTATTGTCTGCTTTATTATAACCCTCCTTGTGGGTGTGAAACGATTTCTCATTATGGTTTTGATTTTCATTTCCCTAATGACTGATGATATTGAACATCTTTTTATGTTTTTACTGGTCATTTTTATATCTTTGGAGAAATGTCTATTCAAAACCTTTATCCATTTTTAATTGGGATATCTGACTCTTAATTATTCAATTATAATATTTCTCTATATTCCTAAATCTGAGTCCTTATCAGCTACATAATTTGCAAATATTTTCTCCCATTCTATGTATTGTCTTTTCACTTTCTTGATAGTGTCTTCAGAAACCCCAAATTTTAATTTTAATGAAGACTAGTTTATCTGTTTTTTGTTTTGGTGCTTATTCTTTTGGTATCATATCTATGGAGACTTTGCTTTTCATAAAATAATAAAAATTTATTCCTATTTTTCCAGACTCAATTTTTTTTCTCTTGCATTTAGGTGTATAATCCATTGTGAGTTAATTGTTGTGCATGATATATGGAAGGAATCCATCATTCTTTTTCATATAGTTATTCAGTGGTTCCATATGTTGCATCAGTATTTATTGAATTGTCATCCTGTGTCAGAAATCAACTGACCATAAATGTGTGGGTTCATTTCTGTATTTGCAGTTCTGATCCCTTGATTTACATGTTTACTATATGCCAGTTCCACATTGTCTTGATTTCTATGGCTTTGTAGGAAATTTCGGAATCAGAAAGTATGAGTTTGTCATTTTTTTTTTCCTTTTTTCACGTTTGTTTTGGCTAGTGTGGATCCCTTAAATTTCCTTATGACTTTTAGGTTTATTATTTTAATCTGAAAAAAATCTAGGCAGGATTTTGATAGATATTGTACAGAATCTGTAGATCAATTTAGTAAGTATTTTCATCTTAACAATGTAAAGCCATCCAATTTATAAACATGGGATGACTTCCCATTTATTTAGGTCTTTAATTCTTTCAACAGTGATTTGTAGTTTTCAGTGTCCAAATTTTATGCTTCTTTTGTTAAATTTGTTTCTAAACAGTTTACTCTTTTTGATACTAGAGTAAATGGAATTGTTTTCCTGATATCATTTTGGATTGTTCATTGATAGTATATGGAAATATGAATGATTGTTGTGTATTGACCTTGTTCACTGCAATCTTGTTGAACTTACTAGTTTTAATAGTTTTTTTTAAGGATTCGTTAGGAATTTCTACATATAGAAGATCATATCAATTGCAAATACAGTTTTACTTCTTCCTTCCAATTTGGATGCCTTTTATTTCTTTTTCTTGCCTAATTGCCCTGGCTAGAAATGCCGGTAGAATTTGAATAGAATTGTTGAGAGTGGACATCCTTGTCATGTTCCAGACCTTACGGAGACAGCATTCAGTCTTTCACTGAATGCTATACCATGCTAGCTGTGGATTTTAATAGTAAAAAATGAGGAAGGGACTTCTATTCCTCATCTAATGAGTGTTTTTATAATGAAAGTATGTTAGATTTTGTAAAACGACTTTTCTGCATCTATTGAGATAATCAAGTGGTTTTTGTCCTTTATTCTTTTTATATGGTATATTACTTTATTTGGATTTCATATGTTAAAACAATATTGCATTTCTGGGATAAGTCCCACTTGGTTATGGTGTATAATCTTATGTGTTGCTGGATTTGGTTTGCTAGCATTTTGTTGAAAATTTTTCTATCTTTATTAATCAGAAATATTGGTTTGTATTTTTCTTTTCTTTTTTCTTTTTGTGTGTGGTGTCTTTGGCATGTTTTATATCAAGGTTATAATGACCTCAGGGAATTAATTAAGAAATGTTCCCTCCTCTTCTGTTGTTTGGAAGGGCTTGTAAATAATTGGTATTAATTCTTCTTTGGATGATTGGTACAATCCACCAATGAAGCCATCCTTTGGGTCTGGGTTTTTCTTTGTGGCAAATTTCAAAATTACTAATTCAATCTCTTTCCTTTTATATTTAAATTCATAAATTTTTTTATTTCATCTAAGTAATTTTGTTGGTGTCTAGCTGTTCATAGTATAGCCTCATGATCCCATTTATTTCTGTAATGGCAGTAGTGATAGCCCCTCTTTTATCCTGATTTTACTAATTTGAGCCTTCTCTAGTTTGCTTTTGGTCAGCCTAGTGAAAAGTTTATCATTAAAACTTTTCTTTCAAGGAATACTATTCTCTATTGATTTTACTGTCATCTTTACTAATGTCTTTCTTCTGTTTGCTTTAGGTTTAGTTTGCTCTTCTTTTTCCAATGTCTCAAGGTGAAAGGGTTGGTTATTAATATGAGTGCTTTTTTAAAAAATAGGCATTTACAGCTATAAATTTTGCTCTATGCACTGATTTACCCACATCCCCCAGTATTGATACCTGTGTCTTTATTTTTCTTCATGTCCAAGTATTTTCTAATTCACATTATATTTCTTTTACCCATTCATCATTTGGGGATGTTTCAGTTTCCACATCTATGTGAATTTTCCAAATTTAATTGATTTATTGATTTCTAATTTCATTTCATTGTGGTTGGAGATCATACATCTTATGACTTTAATATTTTTAACCTTCTTGGGGCATGTTTTATGATGTAGCATATGGTATATGCTGGAGAATGTTCCTCATGCACATGAGAAGAAGGTATACTCTGCTCTTATGGGTGTTCTATAGATGTCAGTTAGGTCATCTGTTCTAGTGTTGTGCAAGGCTTGTATTTCTTTGTTACTCTTCTACATAGTTGTTATAACCATTATTGAGGATAGGGGACTTAAATCCCCAACTCTTATTGTTTAATTTTCTATTTCTACCTTCAATTTTGTCACTTCTTTCCTCCATGCATTTTGGGGCTCTGTTGTTAGATACACATATATTTATAATTGTTATATCTTCCTGATGGATTGACCTTTTTAGTATTATCATTATAAAATGTCCCTCTTTGTTTCTATTAACTTTTTTTCTTACATTTTATTTTGTTTGATATTAGTATAGCCACTCTAGCTTTCTTATGATTGCTGTTTTCATAAAACAATTTTTTCTTTCATTTCCAGCCTATTTGTATCATTAAATCTAAGGTGTGTTTCCTATGCAGCACATAGTTGGATCTTTATTTTTCATTGTCTGGCAATCTTTTGCTTTTGGTTGGATTAATTCATTCACATTTAATGTTATCATAGATAAAGGTGGATTTATGTTTGCCATTTTACTTTTTTTCTACATGTCTTATGTGTTTTTTGTTCCTCTATTCCTACTTTACTGCTTTGTCTTACATTGAGTATTTTGTAGTGTACTATTTTAATTCTCTTAATAATTTGTTAACTTATATTATTATGTGAGTTATTTTCTTAATGGTTGCTCTAAGGCTTACCATAAGAATCTTAACTTATCAGAATCTACTTTAGATTTATACTAAATTAATTTCAGTGAGATATAGAAATGTTACTCCCATAGAGCTATATTTCCTCTTCTCCCTTTTTATGTTATTATTGTTATATATATTATATTTGTATATATTACAAAATGCATTAATATAATTATTTATTTATATAATTTCATGTTGTTTACAGAAGCTGATAGAGGAAAGGAGAGCAAATATATATTTAAAGGTTTTGTTACATTTATTTTATTATTTATCATTTTTGGTTCTCTTCTTTTTCCTGCAGATTCAAGTGACCATCTGGTATCGTTTCCTTACTTTAATGAAGTTTGTCCCTACTCACATTTTTATGCTATTATTCTCAAATATATTTATATATGTTATAGATCCCACAGTACAATTTTATACGTATTGTTTATTACAATTACTTTTTAAATCAGCTAAGAGAAGCAAAGAGAATATGCATTTATACTGTATTTTTAAATTACGTAATTACCTTTACTAGCACTTTTAATTTTTTCATGCAGATTTGAATTATGGTCTGGAATTGCTTCCTTACAGCCTGCAGTAGACTGTTTTTTTTTTGGCTGTGTTGGGTCTTCGTTGCAGTGCATGGGTTTCTCATTGCAGTGACTTCTCTCTTGTTGCAGAGCACGGGCTCTAGGCATGCTGGCTTCAGTAGCTGTGGCACATGGGCTCTAGAGCGCAGGATCAGTAGTTGTGGCACACAGGCTTAGGTGCTCTGCCTCATGTGGGATCTTCCCAGACCAGGGCTCAAACCCATGTCCCCTGCATTGGCAGGTGGATTCTTAACCGCTGCGCCACCAGTGAAGCCCTATGCAGTAGACTTTTAGTATTTCTTTTAAGGCAGTCTACTAGCAACAAATTCTCTCCATTTTTGTTTATCTGACAAAGTCTTCTGTTATAAAAGATAGTTTTCTAGATATAAGATTGCTGTTTCACAGGTGTTTTTTTCCCCCCAGCACTTTGAATATGTCATCCTACTGCCTTGTGACCTCCTCTGTTTCAGATGATAAGTCAGATATTGGGTTTCTTTTGGAGCTAATGAATCATTTTTCTCTTGTTGCTTTCAAGATTTTCTTTGTCTTTGACCCTTAACATTTTTACTGTGATGTGTCTGCATGTAGATCAATTTATGTTTATCCTACTTAGAATTCGTTGAGCTTTTGGATGTGTGAATTGTTTTTAATCAAATTTGGGAATATTTTAGCAATTATTTCTTTAAATATTTTTCTTCTCCTTTTTCCTTCTCTCCTCCTTGTATTCTCTTTATGCATATGTGAGTATATATAATGGTGTCCCACATTTTTCTGAAATTCTGTTCATTTTTAAAAAAGTTTCTTAGTCATGCTGTTCTTCAGATTGTCTAATTTTCATTGTTCTATCTTCAAGTTCATCGATTCTTTCTTCCACCAGCTCAAATCTACTTTTGAATCCTGATAGTGAATTTTTCATTTATATTATTGTAATTTTTAAACTCCAGAATTTCTATTTTTTCCTTTTTTTAATATAATTTCTATCTTTTACTGATATTTTCTATTTGATGAAACATTGCCATCAGATTTTCCTTTACTTCTTTAAATGTGGTTTCCTTTACCTTTGAACATATTTATAATAGCTTCCATGAGGGCTTTGCCTGTTAGGTCCCCAACTAGGCCCCTTCAGAGGTAGGTTATATTGCTTGCTCTTCCACCCACTGTGTATAGATCATACTTTCCTGTTCTTTGCACGTCTTGTATTTTTTTTTTTGTTGAATCTGGGGTTTTTAGATAGTATATTGTAACAACTCTGGATAATTATCACCCTCTCCTAACAGAGATTTGTTTTTGTTGTTTGTTTTCTTTTTTTTGTTTAGTGACTTGGTTGGACTGTTTGGTAAAGTCTATCTCCCCTGCAGTGTGCAGCCTCTGATTTCTCTCCTTTGAAGGCACAGTATTGAGAATGTGTCCAACCTCTTTGGGATGACAGTGGTTTGCAAAACTCTCTTTGTCTCTTTCCCTGATCTCTCTGTTAAACTGTCTGTCTCTGTTGATATGATACCCATAATTGACTGATGATGACAGTGATAATTGCTGACTGAATGTCCATTCTTCTCACTATGCATAGACCAGGACTCATAGTGACTTCTAGTTGTTCTCTGGTGCTAGGAGCAACAGGGGAGCTTTTATTATGAGCCTTTATTTCATAGCATATTTATTTATTTTAAAGCTTATTGGCTGCTCTTTTGAAAATTTAGGCTTCAATGATGGGAGAATTTCCACATAAACTAAGGTAATTTTTCTTTCCAGTATAGAAGGCTTTCAAGTATACACACTAGAAACTCTACTAGCTATACCTGTCTTTGAGGAAAACATTTAAGTCATAAAAGTACAATTGATAACAGCTGAGGAGATGTCACTTTAGCTTTAAATTACTGTAAGCACCACTTGGTCTGCTAGAGAAGTAATCTCGGGGGAAAAATTTCCTATTATACCTGTACTAAGTACTTAGTGTTTTTAAAAGGTATACTGTGCATTCATTTAAGATTAATTTAAAGTAATGATTGCAGTGTACCCAATCCTTCTCTATGTATGACACAGTTTGAAGTTTGTATTTTTTCCCCCAAGAATGGTTTGTTACCCTATATAATGATCAGCTTTTTTGCTGAACTTTTTGTATTATAGGTAGAAAATAGTACATTAGATGTTGTAAGTCCTTCTGCTTAAATATTATAGAAGAATAATCCCTAACCATATGGCATATTACATGCATTTTAATGTATTCCTCACAGTATACATAGTTATTTTATTCTGCCATATACCCTCTGTTTGTTTTTTATTATTATTGTTGTTGTTATCATTATTATTATTATTATATTAACTTCCCTGAAAGTACTCTTGCTCTTTGTTGAGCATTAAATGAGCTAGTTTGAATGTGCTAGAAGTTCTGGCTAAAAAAAATAGCCATTTACTTCAAAACATTTTGTTTATAAGGAAAATGTTTTCTTTTCAAGGGAGAAAATGTATTTCATGAGAAATTACTAAATTACTGAAATTTTACTTCTAGCTATGCATAGTAAGTAGTCTGAAGTACACTGGAAGATATTCTGGAGAAAGCATGCTTATGGAACCATCTATGTTAAATTAGCATTGATAATTTATTAAATGTAACAAAGACCTTGAAGTCCTTTAGTGAGATTTTACTGTTCTTTACACATATACTTTTTCCTGGTTAGGTGCAAACATGCACAACAGTGAACAGTAAACAGTTTACTAAAAGCATGCTAAATACTTAAATCCTTCCCTATCCTACTGGCAGTGAAAATAGAAAAGAATCATGATAATTTTAAAAATAAACAGAAGACACATTTTTATTTTCAGAAAAAGCTAATGTTGTAGACGAATAAGAACCAACATAATAAATTATTTCCTCATATAGATCTGTTTTTCTTTCCTAAATGCTTCCACAATCTGTCCATTTGCCCAAGTTAGAATTCTGAAAATCATTCTCATTTTTTCCTTAACTCCACGTGTATTTAATCAGTCATTAAAGCCAGTCAATTTTCTATTTTTAATACTCTAAAATCTAGGTCTTCCTTCTCTACTGTCTGTCACTGACTTGGTTCAGGCCATTACTGTCTCTCACCTAGCTTATTAGGACGGTTGTCCCTTCCTGATCTCCCTGCTTCCAGATTTCTCCACTTGAATCATTTACCAGGGAGATATTTATAAAACATCAGTATCATTTTCTGGTCTAAGCAGTCCATGGCTCCCTGTTACCTTCGTGATTAACACACTATTCCTTAGCATGGTGTGCAAGGCCCTTCATGACCCAGCTTCAAGCTTTGTCTCCAGTTTCATCATACGCCCCTTCTCCACTCTCCACACATTGTTCCCCATTCTCCACATAATTTCCAGCTCTCTAGTTGTACCACATGTCCTTTTCTTCTCTTCTCCTTCCTGCCTTCCTGCCTTCCTGCCTCCCTTCCTCCCCTTCCAGTATCCTCCCCCTCTTCTGTCTGTTTCTCTGTCTCTCTCCTTTTCTCCTTCCTTGTGAAAATTACATCTTCTCTGCCAATAATGGCCCTTGTTCTTAATCCTTGCATGCCTAATTCCTAAAGTGATACTTATCATGCCACCTGAATTTCCCTGAAGTATTTTACTTCCCACAGCCAGAGTGGTATTTCCAAAGCACCAGTATCACTCCCCAAGGTTATGGGACTGTCTTCTAAATTACACTATTTCTCTATGAATTTACCATTTTTGAAGGCTTTATGACTCTATATTGCTATTGTTGGTTTCTTTGTCTCAAACACATGACTCTGAACTTTCTCAGAGCTAGGATTATGTTTCACAAAAGTTCTAATTCAATACCTGAAACACAGTTGGGGCACAATAAATGTTTAATAGACATGGTACTTTTGAATATATTTTACTGTTAGGAAAAAAATAGTTGCTCTTTTAGAATTAGTCAGAAGTTTAAATAGTTGTTGAAGCACAAAATAAAATATCAATAAATATGACTACATAAAATTAATAATCCTTGACATAAAGCACCTGTAAAGAAAACACACACAAATGTGGAAAACAGTATTGAAATAAAAGCAACAAATAGCTATGGACCTTGTGCTCATAGCTGTAGAACGCTGATGGGCCAACTTAAACTACTTTGAAGTTTATCAAAGTTCTCCACCATTTCTTGAGGCATATGAACCACTGGTCTTAGTATTAAATATTCATGTGAGGTTTTTTTGTGTTTGTTTCATTTGTTGTTTTAGTGGAAAGTTTGGACAGACTGTAGAGTGACAGCAACCAAAGCAATTTTAAACTATCAGGAACTGGTACTGTGATTTTCTTCCTTTTGTTTAGTTGTCCCTGTGGGATCCTGATACAATCCCGTAGTATCACATTTACCAGGTTATGATATAGTTAATGTTTTTATTCTCTACAGGAATTGTGAGCTCATTGAGGGAACATGTTTGTTTAGTCTTTTTATCTTTAGATCCTGGCCCAGAGACTGAGGCTTAAAAGATATCCCAAGGTGTATTTGAATAAATGAATGGAATTCCCAGTTTGCCTGAAATAATGTTATGAATTATGGTATGCTTACAAGTTTTCATTTCATTATGAAAAAAAAACCCAATACACACTTAGCCATTGTTCTGTTTTGTCTGTTTCAGATGATTAAACCCTAAGGGAAAGGGACAGGAGAGGGCAGCATCTTGCACATACTATGTATATGTTGTAAAAAGTAAACAATATATCACTTTTAGCACCTCAGACTTCCACTAAACGTTCTAGTTACCATATTGTATCAAGGAAAAATCTATGATAAGTAATTCAAATCAAGTTAAAAATTGTTATCCCCTAGGTACTTCTTCAGCAAGTTGTTCTATTTGTGAGTTTTGGCTCTTATATTTGGATTGTGTTGTAGTAAAACTTGTATCATGGAAAGAATTTTATTGGCTTGATGAACTATTTAGTCATATTACCACAGGATTTTAAAGTATTTTGAAAGATAAAAGACAATGTTTTATATTCACCTTTATGATAATCTATGGATTTTACCACATTGAGTTATCTGCTACAAAAAGGCAGTTCCATGAGTGTATCATCCACTAATTCCTAAGCATAATCCTGTGGTTGATTGATAGCTGTATTATAGGTTAAATTTTGTACTCCCTCCATCCACCAAAGAAAAAAGATATGTTGGAGGCCTAACAACCAGTACCTTATTTGGAATACAGCTTTTTCAGAGGTAATCAAGTCAATATGAGGTCATTAGATTGGGCCTTAGTCCAATTTGACTGTTGTCCTTATAAAAAGGGGAAATTTGTACACAGAAATGCACAAGGAGAATGTCATGTGAAGACGAAGACAGAGATTGGAGTGATACACCTACAAGCCAAGAAACACCAAAGATTGCCAGAAAACCACCAAAACTAGGAGAGAGGCAAGAAACCGATTCTTTCTCACAGCCCTCAGAAGGTACCAACCTTGCCAATATTTTGATCTTGGATTTCCAGCCTCCATAACTGTGAGACAATAAATTTCATCCAGTTTGTGATACTTTGTTATAGCAGCCCTTGGTAAGTAATAAAAGATGAATCCCAAGTATCCCAATATATCATTTGTTCATAGAGGGGGGTCTGCATTAGTTCAGGTCTTCTGAGAAACAGATGCCAGGAAGGGATTGCACAGGCAAGGTCTTTTAGTAGAAGAAATACCTGTGTGAAAGAAAAGAGGGAGGAGTCAGGTAAGACTAGGGCAGCTGGGGAAGGCTAGGAGAGTCATCAGATCACCGTGCAAGTCTGACACTGGGTGAAAGGAAGATGGAGAAGACCATGGACAGATATATCCTAGATTGCCCTGCAATCTAACGAAGGTTGAGGTTGGCAAAATCATTGTACTGTCTTCTAGTCAAAGTTAGCTGTCAGCTGTCAGGGATATCTTGGGTTTTCCAGGAACAGGTTGGCTTAGTATTCTTGCCATTCTCATTCACTGACTTTGAGTAGCTGTGGCAGATCCTCAGCTCAAATGAAGTGATGGATTTCCAAATGCAATTCAGGGCCCTTGGTTAGTTCCACTCCCTGGGGAAGGAGGTCTGTGAAGAACATGCTCATGGCCCTCAGAGATGCTGCTCAAGTGACTGAAAAACTGATACAGAATTCAGTCCTTGAAAGAAAATGAATTAAATGTAAATGTCTGTATAAGAATAGAGAAAAATCAGTCATCTAGAATATAGGTTAGGGTAGACCAGGCTGCGAAAATAAAGGCTCAACACAATAGAAACTTTCGTTGCTGACAAGGCAGGTTAGTGAAACTTGGCAGTGGGGGTGAGGAAATTGCTCTTCTCTGCTCCTCACAAACAAGGAGACACACAAGCAACAGTAACTCTACTATATTAAATATGTGGCTTCCAGGTTTGCCCTAGGGGGGAGATTGCAGTCACCACCCTAGTTAGTCAGAAGAGAAAAAATATGGAGAGATATATATGGGAGATTTTGATGATCAAGGCCTTGAAGTGGCACTTATTTTGTCCACTCACTTTCCATTGGCTAAAAGTCAGTCACTGGACCCAACCCAGTTGCAAAGTAGACTGGCAAATAAATATACATGAACTACATGTCCCAAAAAAGAGAAAAATGGATCCTGGTGTACAGCTGGCCATCTCTACCACACTTGCAAAAGATCAGATATCAGTATTTGATCAAGTGGCATCAAGTTAAAAAAGATTCCAAAAGATTGACTGAAATTTTCAGTTGTTATCCAGCTATTTGGCATTATGCAAGTACAGAAAATGGTCATTTACCAATGCTTTTAGGATTAAAGGTACCGGGCTTCCCTGGTGGCGCAGTGTTGAGAATCTGCCTGCTAATGCAGGGGACACAGGTTCGAGCCCTGGTCTGGGAAGATCCCACATGCCGCGGAGCAACTAGGCCCGTGAGCCACAACTACTGAGCCTGCGCGTCTGGAGGCTGTGCTCCGCAACAAGAGAGGCCACGATAGTGAGAGGCACACGCACCGCGATGAAGAGTGGCCCCCACTTGCCGCAACTAGAGAAAGCCCTAGCACAGAAACAAAGACCCAACATAGCAATCAATCAATCAATCAATAAATCTTTAAAAAAAAAAAAAAAAAGATTAAAGGTACCTACAATATTTGGAGACACGTTACTATAACATAAATAAAGTAAATTAAACATACACTGAAACTATTATTATAATTCCTTGCTTCATAATTTAATAATTTTCCCCCAGTTTTTACAAATAAAAAATGCAATTAAGTATTCTAGAAATAGAATTACAGATGGTTCAAATGAAAATGTATGGAGGTGGATAAACCCGACATGTTGAATCAGTCCTATAAATAAATTTCTCTTCAGTTTTGTTTTACAGGTTTTTAAGGGTGTATTTTCAGGCTCATCTTTTTTTGGATTATCTGTATTCTTGGTGTATATGCATTCATAGGCTTGTAATAAGAAAGTTATAGGGGACTACAGGAATCCAAATTATATTTCTAGTAACAAAACAGTAAAAAGATAATTAGGAATAAATGAGGACTAATTATCAGTAATATAATCTTTGTAGAAAACAATATTAATCAAATCTGAACAAGTCTCAAAGTTCACAATGTGCCTGGCTATCTACTTCTCCCTGGTCCCTACCCCATCCTTGCCCTACTGTGTACAGTGAGTATTCTGCTGCCTGTAGACAGCCTTATCTTTTCCCGGATAGCTCTGAAGCCCAGCCTGAAATAAAGCCTAAGAAGTATTAGTGTGGCGCATATTGTCAGGTGGACCCAGATTGGAAGGCCAGTGGTACTAATTAGATGAATGATCTTGGGAATTTGCAAATTCCCCAAACTCTCTATACCTCAATTTCTTTATGTATAAAATGGGAATGACAGTAAGTCGTCATAAAATTATTGTAAGGAATAAATGAGATAATCTGTGCATAGTGGTCATCATGAAGTTGACACATGGTTACTGTTCAATCATATTATAAATTATTACTATTATTAATATTATATAGGTATGTTATATGTATATATGTATCTTATGGATGAATATAATATATAGATAAATTATATATGTACATATTTGTATGTACATATATAATTTCTTAAACCTTCTATTCCACTACTAGTGGTATCTGGAAAATAGTTCTCAGTTTAGGATAAAATGTTTGAAAATTCAATTGACCACTTAGTGTTTCATCTACATTACCAAATGCAGGTCCCTAAATAAGTTTGTAGGAGATTGGTCCCTCTGTTTAGTTTCTGGGGAGGTATAGATTTCACAGGGGCCTCCTAGGTTCTGGCCCTATGATCCCTGAAAGTCAGATGGCACTTGCTCTGCAGCTGCATTTTTGTGAAACAGTTTCTGGAAGCCAGACAAAGTTCAAGCACTTCTCCTTAATTTACAACTGGTCCCAATAGTCAACCCTACTGCGTCCTATCAGAAAAAGTTTCCATCTCAGCAAAGGCTGCCAATGGACTGGAGTTACTAAGGTCCAATTTTTGGAACGACTCTTTGATTTAAAATCCTTTTCTGGGTCACTTGTTCTGCCCTTAGAGTGTCCTGAGTTATTACCCTAGTGTCTTCCACGTAGCTTGGTCTCCCTTCACCTTTTTGTAAAAGACACCAGTTTAAAAATAAATTATTTATATCTTTTACAAGTGTTATTATTGTATTATCAATATAATTTTTTTTCAGGTAATACCTTTCCATATTGTGTTTTTAAAAATCTATATATCAGATTTAGTAACATCTCGTCTATAAGATTAAATTCATATGATAAATGGTGATAAAGTCATGCCTTTGTTTACCTCATGTTCTAATGGTTACAGTAAACAGTAAAATTGTATTCTAACTTTGATATAATTTTTGATAAAAATTTGAGTTGTAAAAACAAAAATGACATGCAATTTTCCTTTTATGTTCCCCCCAAAATGTGATATACATATTTTTAAAGTAAGAACACATCTGTCCTTTTATATACTATTTATTTTAATATCATTCCACCTTGAAACTGCTCACATCTTAATTTGAGGAAAAAAAATTCTGCCTTTTGCAAATACTTTTCTTTTTTAAAAAAATTTTTTTAAACTTTTTAAAAACATTTTTATTGGAGTATAATTGCTTTACAATGGTGTGTTAGTTTCTGCTTTATAACAAAATGAATCAGCTATACATATACATATATCCCCATATCTCCTCCCTCTTGCATCTCCCTCCCACCTTCCCTATCCCACCCCTCTAGATGGTCACAAAGCACCGAGCTGATCTCCCTGTGCTATGCAGCTGCTTCCCACTAGCTATCTATTTTACATTTGGTAGTGTATATATGTCCATGCCACTCTCTCACTTCACCCCAGCTTCCCCTTCCCCTCCCCGTGTCCTCAAGTCCATTATCTACATCTGTGTCTTTATTCCTGTCCTGCCCCTAGGTTCTTCAGAACCTTTTTTTTTTTTTTTTCTTTTTGGATTCCATATGTATGTGTTAACATACGGTATTTGTTTTTCTCTTTCTGACTTACTTTACTCTGTATGACAGACTCTAGGTCTATCAACCTCACTACAAGTAACTCAATTTCATTTCTTTTTATGACTGAGTAATATTCCATTGTATATATGTGCCACATCTTCTTTATCCATTCATCTGTCGATGGACACTTAGGTTGCTTCCATGTCCTGGCTATTGTAAATAAAGCAGCAATGAACATTGTGTTAGATGACTCTTTTTGAATTGTGGTTTTCTCAGGGTGTATGCCCAGTAGTGGGATTGCTGGGTTGTATGGTAGTTCTATTTTTAGTTTTTTAGGGAACCTCCATACTGTTCTCCATAGTGGCTGTATCAATTTACATTCCCACCAACAGTGCAAGAGGGTTCCCTTTTCTCCACACCCTCTCCAGCATTTATTGTTTCTAGATTTTTTGATGATGGCCATTCTGACTGGTGTGAGGTGATACCTCACTGAAGTTTTGATTTGCATTTCTCTAATGATTAGTGATGTTGAACATCCTTTCATGTGTTTGTTGGCAATCTGTATATCTTCTTTGGAGAAATGTCTGTTTAGGTCTTCTGCCCAATTTTGGATTGGGTTGTTTGTTTTTTTGATATTGAACTGCATAAGCTGCTTGTATATTTTGGAGACTAATCCTTTGTCAGTTGCTTCATGTGCAAATATTTTCTCCCATTCTGAGGGTTGTGTTTTCATCTTGTTTATGGCTTCCTTTGCTGTGCAAAAGCTTTTAAGTTTCATTAGGTCCCATTTGTTTATTTTTGTTTTTATTTCCATTTCTCTAGACAGTGGGTCAAAAAGGATCTTGCTGTGATTATGTCATAGAGTGTTCTGCCTATGTTTTCCTCTAAGAGTTTGATAGTGTCTGGCCTTACATTTAGGTCTTTAATCCATTTTGAGTTTATTTTTGTGTGTGGTGTTAGGGAGTATTCCAATTTCATTCTTTTACATGTAGTTGTCCAGTTTTCCCAGCACCACTTATTGAAGAGGCTGTCTTTTCTCCACTGTATATTCTTGCCTCCTTTATCAAAGACAAGGTGGCCATATGTGTGTGGGTTTATCTCTGGGCTTTCTATCCTGTTCCACTCATCTATATTTCTGTTTTTGTGCCAGTACCATACTGTCTTGATGACTGTAGCTTTGTAGTATAGTCTGAAGTCAGGGAGCCTGATTCCTCCAGCTCTGTTTTTCTTTCTCAAGATTGCTTTGGCTATTCGGGGTCTTTTGTGTTTCCATACAAATTGTGCAGTTTTTTGTTCTAGTTCTGTGAAAAATGCCTTTGGTAGTTTGATAGGGATTGCATTGAATCTGTAGATTGCTTTGGGTAGTATAGTCATTTTCACAATGTTGATTCTTCCAATCTAAGATCATGGTATATGTCTCCATCTGTTTGTATCATCTTTAATTTCTTTCATCAGTGTCTTATAGTTTTCTGCATACAGGTCTTTTGTCTCCTTAGGTAGGTTTATTTCTAGGTATTTTATTCTTTTTGTTGCAGTGGTAAATGGGAGTGTTTTCTTAATTTCACATTCAGATTTTTCTTCATTAGTGTATAGGAATGCAAGAGATTTAGTAGCAAGATACAAACTATTTTTCTTTTTTCATCATATGAGTATTAATTCTTTCAACTGATCATTTATTTTCATTTTACTACCATGTGCTAGGATATTATATTAGATATTGTTTTTCAATAAAAAAGACAGAAACTACCCATATTTTCAGAGACCATATACTCTAGGAGTCCATGAAGCTAAAATAACTGTCTTTAAGTGGAATATATTTCATTTGTGAGATTATTTCTTCTTTCATTAAGTAATTATTGAGCATCTGTCTGTGCTATGTGCACTATTTCTTAGGTTGGTGGAATACAGTGGCCAATAAGGAAGTCAGTTATTACTATTTTTCAAACCCATCCTAGCCAAAATCCATCTTGTCCCCTGTGTGCAATAGAATTCAGAATACACAGAACTTTAGTTATACAGGACTAGGGCATTGGAGAGATGGGAGGAGGAGGGAGTCTTCCACTGATTCTTTTGCTACACTGCATAGCTCTCCTTCCTCCCTATCATCACCATTTTCCTACTTTTTGGGATTTAGGATGAAAATGGCAAAGTAGGTTTCTCTTCCCAACTCAGTTCCTCTCTGGCCATTTTGGCGGAGTGGAGCAGTGAACTCTACAAAGCAAATCCCTGTTTCTTCTCCTGGAAGTGACGTAATACCACACCAAAAACTTCAATGGAAATAAAAGTCCTGTAAGTGTCTAGAAAACCACTTCATTTCCTGGATTGTCACTTATGAACATATGAGGTGACAGCAACCCTTTTATGAACTTCTCTCTAAGCATTAAGAAAAGAACAATGAAAGAAAAAGTTCCTGACTATTATGTAATGCTAGGTGCCTCATTATACTTAAGCAAATGGAGCACTAATCTCAAAGAACAATAAGAATTGTTGAGGGTGTCAACAAATTAGGACTGAGGTTATCTCAGATTGAACCTAGTCTTGATTATTTTAAAAGGACTAGTGGAGCATGCTATATTGTTAGAATTTAATATGACTAATAATTTAATATGGTTAATAATGATGTGAAGAATCAAATGTCAATGATGTCAAGTGATAAAGGTCCAGCTACTTAAAAACTTTCCCACTGGAGGCATTTGTCCACAAAGTTCCAAAGCTATTAAAGTTTGTATTTTAGCTACCTAAGAATAACTCATATTCTCAACTTACCATATTCCATTTGTTAATTAAAAATAAATTACATTGGAGAAAGCCAACAAGAACAAAGTTCTGATATTCACTGATATTTTGATTTGGGTGAACTTTACCCTTAGAAAAATAAGGTAATATTTTAAATAAATTTAAACATTAGTGATATCACATGTTAAATTCTGACATAGGAATACTATATTATTTTTCCAACTCTGGTTTCACATATAAGTTAAGTATATTTATGTGAAGTTTATACCAATGATGAGATTATTGTGTATATATATATATGGCATACATGTATGCCATATATATATATAGATAGATAGATAGATTCAATTTGACTGCAAATTAGTACAGCAGATACAATGATATAAATAATAGTATAGGGTCTCTCCTGTACTCTTTCTTTTTTTTCTCTTTAGAACTGGCAGACAACTGTTCTCATGTATTATAATTGTTCTCTAATTATTCATAGTTGTTAAAGAGAGATAAGATTAAATAAGGATGACCTTTGGTTCATCTCGTTTAACTTATAAAGTTAGAATTCATTTTTACGTCCAGGATGAAAGGGTACCACAGTTGACACTAATCTCTGACACAGATTTGGGGAGCCAAGTAACACTGCATCTCTGTTAATGATTTCACCTCTTGCACTGTGTTCCTACCAAAGGAAACATAGCTTTCAGCTTGAAGTATGTGAAGGAGGGAGAAATGGAACAATTTAGCCTAAGCCCTGAAGATAAGATAAGGTTGTGCTTAGCACTGCTTCTGCATGGGCTGCCCTCTAAACCTAGACCTACAGTGGGGTTTTATCTGACTCTTTGTCTCTAGACATCCTTTTCTTCACCCCAGGATGAACTCTTATTACTGTTTTTAAGACTTTTTAAGAGAAATTACAAAAAGTACCATTTACTTCTTTTTATAATTGTTTAAAGAGAAACAAATGGAAGACAAAACTCTTTAAGTTAGTGACTTAAATTAGCTATGCTGGAACTTAATGATGTTTAGGAAAATAGACAAGGGAATTACATTTACCTTTAAATTCAGCAGGAAAAAAACCACCCTACATTCATAAAATGTTTCTCTGAAAATGCTAATCTCTCAAGAAAAATATTTTTTCCCTGGGCTATTCATTTTCAAATTATAAAGTGAGTTAAGAAAGACGTAATTATAATATATGCTTGCATATACAGTCATATTAATATATGTCATATAGATGTATACATTCATACTGGTATACTAAAAATCGTAGTAGTGGCAACATCAGAGATGGTCATTAAGTCATCCACTATACTTCTTTGCTGAATAGAAGTTTTTCTTCATAGTATGTTTTCCAATCCTTTGCGTACTTCATGCTTAAGTTACTCAGCCACAGGGACTTTGAAAATTTCCTTTGAAAAAGTGTCCCATAGGCTGATACATTAGTATACAGAGATGTTCCAAGATTCTCAACCTAAATTTTCTTTTACTCAATTTTATGTTGCTGTTTCTAGTCCTGCTTTATTTCTACTACCTTAAAATTGTTTTTAAGATGATCATTACCCTTATATCAAGCCAGAGAAACTATAATTATAAGAGCATCCTAGTTGATTATTATTTTGCTTGCTATACCTATGAAGTTGTTTGCATTATTTCATTTTAAAACACCCTCTTGCCCCTTAGTCACGCTTTGTGGTTTGGGTAAATGGTTCTCATTACTGCTAACAAGTATTAGTCAAATAATTTGTTCTTGTTGTACTTTAAAAGTGAGCCTTATTTTGGAAATCTTTCAGTTCTTGGCATTCAGAAGCCCCTATACGGTTCAGTGGTTGTGGCTTAGGAGGTGGGATCTCAGTCTTACTCAGATCTGTATCCCTTACTTTAGCAAGTGTGGAAACGAGGTACTTAGTGAGACCGTTACTGAATGAAATCAAAACCTTGTCCTCTCAGGGTGAGGATCTATTAAAAATACAGCGTTTGTTATTAGAATTTTAAAGATCAAACCTGTTCTTTCTTGAAAAACTGGCTCCTCCATTAAATTCCATTTAGATTGTCTCCCATTTCAGGTATTATTTCATTGCTTCTTGTATTGGATTTTAGCTCCATAATTTTTGTTTATGTTCACTATTTCAGCATTCTTTTTTCCTACATCACTGCTCATTGGAAGATTTTGAGATAGTCTTGAGCAGTGCAATTAAAAAGGGGAACCAAGGATAAAATTGTGGGTCATTCCAAAATTTAAAAAAAGACCCTCTTGGGAAACAGAAATAAGCTGAACCAGTAGTCATATAGGTTACCTTTCTAGATTTTTTTTCTTTCTCAGTATTTAAGTGATGAATTATGTTGAGATTATATATTTAGTTACTAAATATTGTACTTAAGTTCCATATAAGATGGAATGAAGCTATATAATTTTCAGAAAATATCTCTGTTTACAACTGAAGGTATTACCCTGCTGAATTAGCTCAAGGTGTTACAGATTTTTTGTATTATAAATTTCTTGCCCATTCTGGAGGATCTTTTCAGTTTCTGTGTATTCAGAACTTGTGGCATCTGTGTGGACATAGCTACAAATTCTTTGTGAATATTGATGCAGGCACTGTATTACCACTATGGTCATGATAGTACTTAATAATAATTTCTGTTACAACTTTATTATCTCGTTGGGTGAATCTCCAGCTTTTGGACCCACAAAACTTAGAACATCTCAGACAATATCTTTCACAAGGTCTTTGTGGTCACTGTTATGACACTATATTACCAGGGACCATGTGGCACTAAATAATAAATATACATGGAACTCTTAACCCCAATCATTCACTTTGGATGAGAACTTTAGATTCTCCACAATTCTGACACAGGACTATGCCCTTTCAGCATCTTTCAAAATGTATTGTTTCACCAAGTATTTCGTTATTTCTGTAGTCTTAACAAAAAAATGTGTGAGATTGCTAGAGGGACAACATAAGGCAGTACATGGAATTCCACTAAAAGATTTCTGCTTAATATTGTTTGTTCTTGGCAATGCCCAAGGGATTTCTCTTCCCCAAACAGCACAAAGTCTTTAAGTTTCAACTATTTTTCTTACAGGGTTTCCCCAAAATTTCAAATTCCTCTTTCTCTCTATCATGCAGGGCAATGTTTTAACAATCTTTTACAGTTACAGTGAGACCTTGGGATGATATCCATCTACCATAAGTATGTAATTTGGTGTTTTTTCCCAGAAAAATTATTCCCAAAAAGGAATTCCATAAATTCTATCTTCTCAATATAACTACACATAAAATAAATAAAATCTAAGATAAGAGTGAAATTCAGTTTACAAGCCTTTGATATGATACCATGCCAGGCACTGAAAGAAAATAAGGTTAAGGGACTTCCCTGGCAGTCCAGTGGTTAGGACTCTACACTTCCACTGCAGGGGGCATGGGTTCGATCCCCTTTTGGGGAACTAAGATCTCACAAGATGTGTGGCACGGCCAAAAATAAATGTATAATAAAGTTAAAGGAGAGCGATTTCTGCCTAGTTTCTGTTGCTGCATGAAAAATTAACCCAAAACTCACTGGCTTAAAATGATTTTTATTATCTCACAGTTCCTATTTCAGGAATCCAGACATGATGTAGCTGGGTCCTCCTACTCAGGGTCTCTCACAAGGCTATGATCAGGTGTTGGCCAAGTTCACAAATATCTCAAGTTTTAAGTAGTGTAGCATAAGCTTCCAAGTTCATTAGTGCTCCTTGGTGGGATTTAGCTTCTTGTGGGCTATTGTACTGAAGGCCTTAGTTTCCCTACTGAGAGGTCACCCTCTCAGTTCATCACTAAGTGAGCTTCTCCATGGGGTAGGGCAGCTGGCTTCATCAAAGTGAGCAAGACAAAGACATAGAGGGCCATAAGGAAGTCACAGCCTTTATAACATAATCCTTTTTGCCATATTTCGTTTGTTAGAAGCAAGTCCCTAGGTCCAACCCACACTTAAAAGGAGGGTGTTACACAAGAGCGCATAAATACCAGGAGGCAGGGGTTATTGACTACCATCTTAGAAGGCTGTCTACCACATTTAATTGTACCCAGGATTAAGAAAATGCTAGGTAACCAAAAATCTAATATCAAATATAAATCACTCTTTATAACAGTTAATGAACTTCGTTCCTCATCTTTCCATTGGTATGAAGTACCTGCTGAACATTGAGCATTGCTATTGCCGTGGATGCCCAGATCACCACCCTCTTGCCGTATTGAAGACTAAAGTTCTCATTCCTCCAGCTGCTGTGAGTGTTGGTGGATGACACCTCTCTACTGTGTCTTTCTTGGAAATTGGCCTCAGTTGACTACAACTGTATTGCCAAAGGTCACTCCCCTTCCTGGGGATAACCTACATCTAATGACTAATCAATGCTGAGTTTTAAAGGCCCAGCTCCCTTGCCTCAGTGTTGGACAGCTCTGAAGCCCCATCTTACCTGCAGGGCTGCTTTTAGATTCAGCTAAAATCTTTCCTGTAACCTAATAGCTGTCCAACTCCTCTCTCCACTCAACCTGGCTTATTTCAGTGCTTTATAAATGGTTATCCCTCGAGCACTCCTCAATAAACTGTCTGGATTCAAATCTGTTAACCTACAGTCTAATTCCTAGGAAACCCAACCTGTAACAGCTATACTTTAACTTTTTCTATGTAAGGGGAAAATAGTTAACATATAAATACTGAATATTAACATGGAGACTGTAGAGATTTTATTTACTTATGAACCTCTTAAAAGGGATGTTTGAGATTCTATAAGAATCTCAAGCCAAGATGTCAGAAATGTGCACTGTGGCCTACTGCATAATTTAAGCAGAGTTCAAGAACATGCCCTTGATGTTCACTAATGATTGTATAAGACATAACCATTTTTATTTACTATAAAAGCTGTTTTAAATCTAGTTCATTATATTCTTTCTGTCCCTTATAAATGAAACTTTGGTTGCAAAACCTTCACCCAGTATTAGAGGTGAATAAGTTTATTTCCTCTTATGTACTGATTTGCTTCATATTTCTAACTTAGACCATGGGGCAAATTTTTACTTTTCTGTGGGAAATCACTGGGACAAACAAGAAGAATACACAAAACATCAAAACCCTTAGTACTAAATATGGAGATTGTTTGCAAGTAAAGATTATTACATTATATATCAATCACAACAATCCTTAAAATATGATTACTATATATTATAACTTTCCTACTTTTTTTAAAAAATATTTATTTATTTATTTGGCTGCGCCGGGTCTTATTTGCGACATGTGGGATCTTCGCTGTGGCTTGCAGGATCTTTAGTTGCAGCATATGGACTCTTAGTTGTGGAATGTGAGATCTAGTTCCCTCACCAGGGATCAAACCCCGGCCCCCTGCATTGGGAGCACGGAGTCTTAGCCACTGGACCATGAGGGAAGTCCCTTAACTTTCCTACTTTTTAAAGATGGAATCCACACAAATCTTTACAGTGCAATGTGGCAATTAAGACGATGAGAGATGGAAGAGAGTCTAGAAAGTGTCCTCAGGCAAAATTGAAATAAAATACAGAAGAATTAGACTTGAAACATGAGAACTGTTAGGGTTTACAATTTTCTTGTGATTTTTATCCTGGACATTTTGCACTCTGACCCCTTCTTCACTCTAGCTGCTTTGCTCTGAGCTCGATGGAGGAGAGCTGACCTCTGAAGTTCTCATTTTCCAGTCTCCTGTGTCAGCTGACTTGCAGAGAGAGACTGGAGGAGGCTGAGACGCTGGGGGAAAGGGTGCCTCTTTCCTTCCCTCTCTGTATTGGGAGGTGTCTTCAGCAGCAGCTGCTTCTCCTCGGTGGCTCCGGCTCCTCTCTGCCTTTCCTGCAGCCTGAGCTCAGGTAGCACAGCCAGCCTCCTAAGTCCTGCCAGCCTAGCAGTGGAGGCTGCTCTCTGCTGTTGTTAATCTTTGGTTTGTCCACCATCCCTTTTGGCTTTTCACCTCTTTTTTATTACCTGGGCAGTAAAGGCTCTACTTCATTTCTATCTAATTTGAATGCATAGAATGGTTTATGGTTGTATTTGAATGGCCACAACTACCTGAAGTATACTCTTGTTCATTACAACAAGAATTCACAAATTTGACAAATGTCCTTAATACCATTAAGAAAAAAAATTAGTCCTCAAAATAACCTAATATGATGTTATTATCCACATTTTTACAGAAAAGAAAGGCAGGATCAGCAAGGATGAGTAATTTGCTTATGATCACATATCTAATGCATAGCTAACATGAGGAATGTGGAGGAATGTGACTCTAAAGTCAGAAGACCTGGATGTGAATCCTGACTCCACCTCTTCTTAGCCAGGCAAATTACTTAACCAGCCTGTGCTCGACTGTCTCATCTATAGGATAGGAGCATCTGTCATATCTACCTCAAAAAGTGTTCTGCAGATTAACTGAAGTAATACAAGTTACAGTTGCTACAACAGTGCTGGCACAGTACATGCTCAATAAAAACTAGTTATTATTATTAGCCACATGGTTTCTGTATTGTTTTAATTACTTTGAAAACACAAAACAAGTTACAGTGATTGCTCCTGTGGCTTATTATGGACCAATGTGCAAGTTTTGAAAAGAATTCATTTGAAAAGAAACATTTACAAATGTATGACATGACATCATACTGAACAATAATTTCTAATTTGGTTAAAAATCTAGTCCTCTACTACTGATTATCAGAACAGTTTAGAAAAGCAAGACTGATTTCTTTTGTGGCATAAGCAAGAATTGCACAGTGGCCTAAGGCACCAAATGATCGCAAACCATCGTCCTGCAATTAAAATGGCCAGAGCTGACCCTCTCTTTATTAATCATTGATCTCTGGCGTCTGAATGCACCAGTGAGTTCAAGGTCTGGATATGTATGACTCATGCTAGCTCTGTGCCATTAAACTGTTTTATAGGAAAAAACGATTCTTCAGTGCATTGAGCCTGACACTTGAGATTCTTTTTATAATTTGAAAATTGGCAGTTCAGAGTATATTTAAATGGAAAGTGCTACCATTTGTAACCATCATCCAGCTGATAGAAACAATGTTTTCACCATTGGAATACCTGTACAAAAAACACTGTGACCAGAAACTATCATGGACATGGACAAATATTAATATTTTATATATAATATTGTTAGCACATATTTTTTGTAATATTTTTTATACTCAGCATTTACACTTGGTAACATTCTCAACAGTATAAAAATTATATGACTGAGTTAAATTATGCTATTTATTTGCAGTCATGTGAAGAAAAAAACAAGCAAATGCATATATTGTAAACAAGGATTTTCTACTAATTACCGTCACAATTGTGTACTTTATAATATTTTTGAGGCATGACTGTGTCTCTAAACAATACAAAATTCAGTGGGGGTAAAATAATTAATCTGAGTAGCTGGACAGATAATTGTACCAAATATTTTAGTTTTTGTTATTTACTTTAATACTTATTATATGTTTTTATCATCAGTAAATCCTTATTGCTTTCTATTGAAATTTCTCCCAATTTTTTTCTATTCTATAACTATACCTTTAATATGACTACAAAAGCTAACCTATGGCAATCTTGGTTATTTTGACAATTGAATAAATATTTAGGAGATTTTGAAATTAATTTCATACTGGGGTACCATATTACCATTGGATATTGATTTTAAACTTGTGGGTATATGTATGGCTTTTTTGCATTATAATACTTTATTTTCTTAGCTGAACCTTGACATATAAATGGATGAATATAGTATTTTTCTTGTTACCTTTTCAATTGACTTAAAATTACACTAAAAACACCTAGACCAGAATTATTGTCCGTTATACATGCTTTTGTCTTTGAAGTTGTGATAGAGCTGTTTACTGATATCATTTTAATCCATGAAGTTTCTTTATTAGTGATAATCTGTTATAAAAATGTATACTATCTAGTCTTTATGATACAAATAGCCAAAGGGATATCCAAATTCACTATCAATTTTGAATTAAACTTAAGTTTTTAAGTCAGTGTCTTTGAAAGGAAATATATGCACATCTTGCCTTCACATATTCCAGGCTTTTAAACTAAATGTGTAAGCAAACATGATTTATATTGGAGTAGAAAGATGTAGGCTAAGTTTACACTCAGTATTTCTAAGGATGAAATTTATGAGCACAGGGAGGGTTGAAGGAAACGTTTTAAAGAATATAATTTTATTCAAAATTTTAAATTTAGAAAGGAAGGAACTACTCTTCAATAATTCAAAATAAAATATAAATCTTTTGTGCAAATATTTTTATTCATCATGTATGTGGGTTAACATAATTAATGGCAGATTAACTGAAATGAGTGTGACATGATGACAAATCTAAATACCTTATGTGAGATAAAACAACAGATATTCCCTTACTGCTCTTCTTATGCCAATCCTTCCATTTGAAGAGCTCACCCATCAATGAGGACATCAATTTCAAACAAACAAAAAAAAACTTCAATTAAGTTTAACCTCTTTTTTAAAAAAAAATTTTTATTGGAATATAGTTGCTGTACAATATTGTGTTAGTTTCTACCGTACAGCAAAGTGAAGCAGCTATATGTATACATATACGTATATCCCCTCTTTTTTGGATTTCCTTCCCATTTGGGTCACCACCGAGCATTGGGTAGAGTTCCCTGTGCTCTATAGTAGGTTCTCATTAGTTATCTATTTTATACATAGTATCAATAGTGTATATATGTCAACCCCAGTCTCCCAATTCATCCCACCCCCCCTTCCCCCTTGGTATCCATGCATTTGTTCTCTATGTCTGTGTCTCTATTTCTGCTTTGTAAATAAGATCGTCTATACCAATTTTTTCAGATTCCACATATATGAGTTAATATACGATATTTGTTTTTCTCTTTCTGACTTACTTCACTCTGTATGACCATCTCTAGGTCCATCCACGTCTCTACAAATGACCCAATTTCATTCCTTTTTATGGCTGAGTAATATTCCATTGTATATATGTGCCACATCTTCTTTATCCATTCCTCTGTTGATGGACATTTAGGTTGCTTCCATATCCTGGCTATTGTAAATAGTGCTGCAACGAACATTGTGGTGCATGTGTCTTTTTGAATTATGGTTTTCTCTGGGTATATGGCCAGGAGTGAGGTTGCTGGGTCATATGGTAGTTCTATTTTTAGTTTTTTAAGGAACCTCCATACTGTTCTCCATAGTGGCTGTATCAATTTACATTCCCACAAACAATGTAGTCTAACCTCTTTATTGGACAAGTGGGGAAAAAACCTGAAGTCAAGAGGGACCGAATAGCTTTCCCTAAAACATTTGATATACAGATCAAAAGTCTGCTTTTTGTGAACTGAATATAGGCCAACTCAGCAATGTAAATCACCTATCATAAGTAAATTAATTCTTACAATTACATGTAAACTATCGAAGCTTCTAACATGGATTTTTAGATCTAGGTAGAGATGGGTTCACATTCAGGCTCTGCCCATTAAGGTATTAGATTTTGATCAAGAGCCTTAAATTCCTGAGAATTCATGTACTAAATATATAATTTCTCTAAAATGAGGATCACTAGATATTTAAGAATTAGAGATTGTAAAGTGAAGTGCCAGCAGTGCCTGGTTCACAGTTGTGGCTCAGTAATTGGTCACCTGGGAAAATCTACCATTTGAAGTAAATATAAGAAGATCATAAGATGTAGTAGTTACTTGGTTTATTTTATATTTCCCTACATTTCCTGAATTATTTTCTAATTGCGTGATGTATTAACTTCATATTTTACATGTACCTCAGAGGTCATGTTGATACTTACACTTCTAGTCCTTTACAAATTTGGTGACCCCTCACTGTGTCTTTACTTTGTCATTATTGATAAAATATGCAGAGTGTATGCATGCCATAGAACTATATGTATTCTGGACTAAAGATTATTTATTAATAGCTGTTAAAACCCATATCTAATTTATGATCATTAAAACCATACTCTACAATGAGACCAAAACTTTTGGTTTTAAAAATGATTACTATTATGTATTATTTTTAATAATAGTTAAAAACTGTTGGTCATGGACATATAAACTTGGGAGCTAACTCATGTCCTGGAGTTCTGCATAAATTTGATTTTATTAGTTCTGAGGATAAGGTATATCCTCAGGTATATCTTAGGATGAAGATGCCATAAGGGAAATATGAGGATAATTATACCCTGACAACTTCCTTGGTGGGCTTGTTTCCAGCTCAAAGAGACCTAATCAGAGATTGTCAAGTAGAATTCACAGCAGTAGCTCAAGAATTCAATAATGTATATCATATATACCATAGACATACATAACATACATAACATATAACATTGCCCTTTGAATCATAATTTGGAGAAAAATAGTGCTGGATAATTTGTGATCTACTGCCTCTGTGAAGATATGATAAAGTTAATATCTTTTTTAGTCAGTCCTTTTTAACTCATATGTTGGGGTCTAGTGGCTGCCCGGCGGACATTCTTGAGGGCTAGGGCAGCAGCTACTGGCTTTACAGTGGTCCTGATGGGGGACAAACAAGGTCACACACAATTTCAGTAAACACCTTCTAATAATAATAACAATAATATTTAATGTTTGTTAATTATTATGAGTTAAGGACTGTGCTAAACTATACAAATGATCTTATATAACCTCAATGTAAACATACAAAATAGGCCATATTATTATATTCCCATTTTACAGAAGAAAAAAGGATACTATCATTAACCTAACAAAAGGTCTATAGCTAGAAGTGGCAGAAACAGGATCAGGTCTATCTACTACCAAATCCCAAGATCTTGGTCACTACTGTACTGCCTCCTGCCCAACCTGTCTTTACTTTGTTATTTTTTTAATGAGTATTGTCTAAGTCAGGCGATAGATACATGGAACTGTGAATTACCTTGATGTTCATTCTGAGATACCCCTGGTGAAATTGATTCTTGTCTGTTCTGAAGCCTAGCTTCTGAAATTTCAATTATTTAGAATACAATAATGACATATTTATTAAGTTCTGTGCTGGAGGCTTCTAAAGGTATTTTCAGACTTGGAAAAGTGTTTTAAATTTTCTAAGATTTTGGGATATGATGGAATATAATTTTTTGAGCAAAGACTGCACTATAATTTTCTTCACATGCATGAACTAAAGGCATAAAAGATGCAGACAGAATAGAAATCAAAGGAGCATCAGAGTAGAAAAGCTAGTGGAAAGCAAAAATTCAGCTCCAGTAAATGAATGGCTGATCTATCACTCCTTTTCTTTGAAGTTTTGACCTGAAAGAATAACAACAAAAAGAGACTGAGGAAGGAAAAAACTTGCTTCCAAAAGAGTAAAACTAAATATAAGTCATGTAATTTCCTCCTTTTTAAAAACCCCAAGGAAGCCACCTTCTGGCTGGAGGACTTCTTTTAGGTTCTTCAATGAGACTAGAGGGAAACCATTTTTAAAATAGGTCAGTATCAAAGAAGTGTCCCTAGATTCACTCATGACACAAGTCTGATCAGATACTGTGATTATTAATGCACTCCAGAGCAAACGCATTTGACATTTCCTTCAGATATACAGAGAGATGTTTGGAATTATTTAGAAACAGCCTCTTTAAAGATGGTGGGTCTGTCTTGGCTCTGTGAAGAATGTTAATCACACTCATTTGAGGAAATTTACTGACATGATGCATATAAATGGAATTCAGTTTACTGAATTATATGAACCCTTGAGACAGGCAAAAATTTATAAACCAATGAAGCTTTAACAAAAAAGCAAAGGAAAGTTAGTTGTAGATATTCCATTTATTTATCAAATATTTACTGAGCTCTATGATTGACAATATGAGGGTGGCTTAAAAGAGGGAGTAACCCCAAAGTTTTGAAGAATCAATAGGAGTTTTCCAGAAATATGAAGGTGCATCAGAATTCTAGGCAGAGGAAAGAACAGGGAAAAAGGGCAGAGAAATAATGAAGGGTCCAATCATTACATGAGGATCTTTAATCAGCTACAGTATAATCACTTGGAGTATTTGTTAAAAATGAGGTTACAGTGTCTTGTTCCATGCCAAGTGAGTCATACTCAGTGACAGCAGAAGGCAAGAATTTACATTTTACTAGGCACACATAGGCTGTTTTAAAAGGCACGCCTAGGTTGTTTTTATAAGCATTAAGATTTGAGAATTGTTGCAATAGATGGTAGAAGTATTTGGACTCAAGCAACAGAATTTCACAATCTGTTTTACACTTATAAAGAATATGCTGATGGCCTATGAATAATGAGAGAGGTTTGAAAATGAAGGAAAGTAACCTGTTAAAATTCTGATACAGGAATCCTTACCTTCCTTTCCCTTTACAGTCTGCTTTAATCAGACTTTAGTTCCTAAACACTTGTCAAAGTTACCAAGAAACTTTAGCTTTCCAAATTGCTAATTTTCAACCTACATCTCAGCAACATTTGAAAAAATTGAACACCCACTCTAAAACATTGAATGTTTTTGGTCCCTAAGAAACTACCTGGTATTCATTTTCATTTGCTTCATAGCCCTCTCTTTCTACTTCTGCTTTATTGGATCCTCCAGAATCTTGACCTCTTTTTTTGTCTTTCAATATTTACTCTTTGAAATAGTAGCTTTAAATTATTCATATAATTAGACCTCAGATATCTATCTCCAGACCCTTTCTTTTCCTTTTACTTTATACTTATATGTTCAACTACCTACTCAAAATCTCTGCTTTGATGTTTAGATGGAGTTTCAAATGTTTATGCTTTAAGGGAGATCACTCTAGATCCAAACTTGCTCCTTCTCTAGTATTACTCATCTTGGGTAATGGCACCCCTACTCCATCGGGCCAAATACCTAGTAATCCTATCTCCTCCCTTCCTTCCTTCCTTCCTTCCTCCCTCCCTCCCTTCATCGCTCTCTCTCTCTCTCTCTCTCTCTTTTAATTTAATTTAATTTTTTTAATATTTCATGGTTGATCCATCAGCAACTCCACTGGAACTTTCCTTAAACTATATCCTGAATCTTACATCTTCTCACCAACTCCATGGCTACCATTCTAGTTCGAGCCACCAGCATCACCTATTGCCTAGACAATAGCAATAGACTCCTACCTGATCTGCCTGTCTCTATTCTTGCCTCATATAGTGAATTTTTCATAATGATCCTGAGTGACCTTTAAGAACATAAAAATGCCACTATCCTGCTCAAAATCCTCCAATGGCTATCTTACTCAAAATAAAATTTAAAGACCTTACCACGGCTCACAGGGTCTTCTATCTCTTCTGCCAATATATTCTATAATTATATTGATACTTTATTTCCACTGCTTCAGCTGCGGTGGACTTCTTGCTGTTTAACATCAAGCTTGTTTTTCTTCAGAGATTGGAATTATGGTTTCCTCTAGTTGGTATGCTCTTCTCCCAGATATCAGCATGTCATTCTTCTTCATTTTATTCTGGTCTCTGCTCATATATAAGTTCCTTTGAATGTCCTTTTTATGAGCACCTTACTTAAACAGTTCTCTCTCCTCTATGTTACCCTATACTCCCCTACCATGCTTTATTTTATTCACAGCATTATCACATTTAAATTGTATCATATAGGTATTAACTAGCTTATATATTGTCTCTCTTCCACATGGGAATATAAACTCCTTAGAAATAAGTACTTTATCTTGTTTACTTTTTCTTAAGCACTGGGCTCAAAAAAAGCATAGTAGTAGATAGAAGGCAGACAAAGAATATTTGTTAAATGAGTGAATCTTTTATACGTAAAATGTTGAAGGCTTAACAATGGCATTATGAATAAGGGTGGTGAGAAAAGAAAAAAGGATGATTCTGCTTTGTGAAATTGTCATTGTACTGACATTATGTTATATTGTACTATAATATGGTAAGATGAAGAACTAGAAAACATATGAAAAATGTCAACATTTCTATTATCAAAAAGACAATAAGAAGGGTAAAATGGTTAATCTATTCAAAAGAATGAGATGTCATCAACAGATCTGGGTTTGAAGGGTTCTTGAAAGTGGAGTTGCTGTGACAGAACAGGAGGTAAAAGAAGAAAATGGGCAGAGATGAGTTGAACAGACACTCTAGGCATAGAGATTGACATTAAAAATCATAACTATTTGGGAAAACTACAAATAATTAATCATACTAAACCACGGGATTGGAGATTAGGGAAAACTGGAAGGTAAGAAATAAGGGTGGAAAACGATCACATCCCAGGAATTTGTAGCTTTGAAGGCCATACTTAAATTATTGGGGATTAACCTAAGTAAGGGATGGGTGATATTAAAAGAGCTTTAAGCAAAGAGGAGATAGTGGGTGTTTGTTGTTTTTTGTCACTACAGAACCAAAAAATTTTGGGGAGTCCCAAATAGCATGGCAGGATTTTAACTCCTACCACAGTGGCTGAAATGGGACAGACTGTACCTCTCATTGCTCCCTGGCAGCCAAGGCAAGGACATATGGCTTAGCCAGTTGGATGCTTTGACTGGGGATTTTGATTCCTGAGGAACAAACAATATTCACAATGGTAGTGGAAGAATCAAGAATTCAGGACTATGGTGGCCCATGAGTGTGAATTGCAGCAACACTATGAAGTACTGAGCACAGCATTCTTAGTCCTTGGAGCTTTAAAAGGCCTTTTCAGCTTTCTGTATTTTTTTGATAAGAAGGTGAATGTTACAAGTCTCAGAAGCCGGCAAAATCACAGATAGATACACATGGGGGAGAATTAGGGAAGGAAATATATGATGTCTGAAGATCGAAAGATAATTTTTATGAAGTTTTAAAGTTTTGTGAAACTTGCTGATAGGGAAAGACAATATTAAATGGTATCCTAGTGGTTTCAACAACTGAACTTCCTAAATTTGAGCACCAGGTTTCATTATATTCATGGTGGTCGACCCATATTTGGTAAATGCATGTCAGATTAGATTAGTGTAGGCAGTTCCATATGATGGTTCTAACATAAAATTTTGATTGTCCAAGTTGATCAGAGTATTTGGAATATTGTCATATTTATACTTCATGTTATATAGAAATGAAGCTTAAGTGAAGGACTCATCTCTTCAGGGTGAATGAACTTTTCCAGTTAACCTGTAGTCAAATGGTTCATAAAGAATTCTTAGAAAAATTTAAATGAATTTGACTACAATCCATTGTAGGACTGGATCCAGTAACAATAATGTAAGTATAAAGTAGTCTTTAAGGGATCTCATCATACAATTAACTTCAATTAATACAAAGATAGAACTGAATAATTTAATATTCAGCTTTTTTGCGTAATAATGTGATATTTTTAATGATTACACTGCTAGAACATAGATCTTTTATCAAAGTTTTGTCTATTAATTTAACGATTCCTTTTCTGTGTTTATGTTAGCCGTAAATAACAGCTGATCTAAATAGCCTGAATTTACTTAAAATTTATGCTCAGAATTTTAAATATCATAAATGAGCTCATTTGCTTACAAACATTATGATCTACTGTATATTACCCCACCCATCGAATATTTTGGACATCTTAAATGTCTACTGCATTGAAAGCAATTTAACGAGCATCAGTGGAAAACTATTATCTGGCAAGAATAGAGTTATATAATGCTATTAATGTCATACAAACTCTGTAAAAGCATGACATTTTATATTATTTGAACATTTTTTATGTATTAATTATAGCTAAACTACTTTGGATAGTTCATTGCAAGCTTTCATCAAAAGAGACTAACAACATTTAGACATAAGTTCTAGAGGTAAAGAAAAATGAAATTTCAATTCAGTTGTTAGAAGCTTTGGCATCTTATTATTTTCATACAAAAAGGTATTGTGCAAGAAGCAGTTGTCTTCTAAATAGACTGACTGTATTCGTGGTTTAGCAGAATCAGTTACTTTGCAACTGATTCTGACTACAGCTAATATTTGAACTTTAAGCACTGTGATCTCAGGATTTTACCTAATGTCACATGTGAATGACTCAGGGCTGAGGCAAAAACATGCAGAATGTGCTCAATCATCATTCTGTTTGCATTAAAGAAACATTTTTCGAGGAAAGCTTCATGAAAGGGTCCAACCACGACCTTAAGATATGAGATTTTTCATAAAATACAGGGACTGGGGAAAATTCAACATCTTGTAAGGAAGCTCATTAACCAAATGGGTGATATAGCACATGGCAATGGGACTCGCTAGGCATTGGTGAACCAAGCTGAAAGTTTGATAGTGGAACATGTTACACATAATTAAATATGGATCCTTCCTAATCAATAGTGAGGGCATAATTACTTTTCTCAAGGTTAGTTAGGCAGGGTTATTTCAGGGGACAGAAGCCAGAGTGAAGGAAATCAAGAAGACAAACCAGAGAATCACACATTTTGGAGTTGAGAAGGCTATTAGGAACTTTGGCACACTCGAAAGACCAGACTACAGTTTTATCAGTAGTCTCATTAGGGAACTATTAGACAAGGTCAAGAAGGCCTGTGAGAACTGATGGGTACATTTAAGCAATGCCTCCCTGCTTCACCAAGTTGCTCAGTAATAGCTGCCACATTTTCATGTCTTTGAACAAAAACATCTTACATGAGCATCTCCTTAAAGTATCGCTCAATTCTGCCTTTTAAAGATGTCATCATTCCTCTGTGAAAACTATCAGTGATGAATTAATGAATGTTTCCTGTAGTCATGGACCCAAACGTTCCAACCACTGACTGTAAATCACGAGGGAAAGAAATATGCACTTAAGTATATGTAGGTGTTTGTAAATATGTCTTCCCCAAACCAGACCCCTGTGAAGGAGGAATAATGAAGAGAAAGAGCACACCAGCTTAGTCCTATCAAGTATGTGGGCTGGTTAGCATTCCTGGAAGTGTTGCTAAATATTCCATCTTTTCTTCTTCCCTTCCTTTTCCTCTCTATCCCTAAATATTTATTTAGTACCTTCACTGAGCCAAGCATTGAATATAGGAGATAAAAAATTAACCTGAAAGACATAGATGATAATGATGTTGATAGGGCTGATGGTGAGTGTCTGCCAAGTATCATCAGATGTCCAAGAAGGCTGCCTATTACACAACAGAGAAAGGATGACTTGAGTTCTTAGTCATGTGAGAATGTAAGTCTATCTGCATAACTGACTTGAGATGCAGCAATGTATGAAGGGATTTCAAATTTATTCCAGGAACAAATAATGTGAATTTGTGTTTACATAAGGATAATACTTTCCTGAAACTTTTTTCCCCAAACATATTTGATGAAAGTGCTGATTTCAGAGAAATTTTTTTCCCAGGAAACTTACAGTATTCTTAAAATAGTCTAAAATCCTAACAAATATATCCCTTAAAAACTTGCCTTTTTACTTTTATTCCTAAAACTTTAATTTGTTCCTTTAACAGACAAGAAAAAAAACATTGCTTTTATAAAAATAAATAGTATATCATATTTAGTAACTATTATGAAATGGTCAAATTTTGATCTGAGATAATATGTATATAAAACCTTTGAAATTAAATAAAGCTTGAGAAAGGAAAGTCTCTTAGGTATTATTTACCAGCCTTTATTTATTTTTAAAGTAAAGCACCAACATCAAAAAAAAATTTTTCCCACTGGATATTTTCAAAGTTCCTTACACTTAAAAATTTTCTTAATTAAAAAAACTAGTTTCTCATAGGACTAGAGAGACTAGCAGTTTTTAACAATGAATATATTTTATAATATGTTTATTAATACTTTCTTTACATGGGCTACTTGTAAAGGCCATTCTCACCTTCACCTTTTCTAGCAGATCTTATTCCATTTTTTTTTTCAGGTATCTAGCAGAGATCTTAGGGATGATGGGCCCCATACCTAGCCTAGGGTTGGGAATTTGGTCAATGAGAGGTATATACAGAGAGACAGAGAGAGAAGCAGAGAGAGAGAGAGAGAGAGAGAGAGGTTTCAGGGAATTGTCTCACATAATTGCAGGATGGCAAATTTGGAATTTGTAGGTCAGGTTAGCAGGCTGGACCCTCAGGCAGGAGATGATGCTGCCGTCTTGAGGCAGGTTTTCTTCTCAGGGAAACCTATTTTTGCTCTTAAGGACCTCAGCTAATCGGGTGAGGCACACTCACATTATCAAAGGTAATCTCCTTCGCTTAAAGGATTGTAAATCATTAGCTACATTGCAGATATTATCCATATCTACAAAATAACCTTCACAGCAACACCTAAATTAATATTTGATTAAAAAACTGAGTATTATAGCCTAGACAGGTTAACTCATAAAACTGACCATCACAGTATTGCTTGATATTTCAAGAAGGGGAAAAATAATCTAGGTCTGGGATATGGTGGATAGCATCCTGATGAGAGTCACTAGTGTGGAAATTCAAGGTAGTTCCTCCTGTTTCCAGAACTAAGGTTATTTATACACTCAGAGGCCCTCAGTTGAGGAGGGTTGAATTCCTTTGCAGAAGGATCTTGCAACTTGGCCAAGTGTATGTTGTAACTCTTCCTCCAGTACTTCACCAGAAAGGTCATTTATTAAGATGACAGCTTATTTGAGAAAATACCCAGAACTTCCAGGAATTGGTAGAAACATGGTTCTGAGGAGATGCTCATGCAAAACTCTACCATAGTCCATGGTAGTATGGAGATAAATGGAGTCTTGACTCAGGGTTATTGTAAAATAGGTCTAGCAGACCCACAGATATCCTGTCATTGTTTTTCTAGTTCCTTATGCATATTTAGCAACAGGATCTCCACACTGGTTCCCTGACCTATGAAGTAATGATTATAATGGAAGGAAGAGCCAAGTATAAGTACCTGGAGTTGCCTCCTCTCACAAACTTATCAATGTAGTGAACCAATACTAATCTTGTTTCCAGGGAGGGATTTTAGAGATTAGTTTCACCGTAAAAATCTTTGAAGACACACAGGTGGCGATTCCTATTATATCACCTCCTAATGTATATGAATGATCTATGAAGAAGCTAAATGAGATTTTGAGAAAGACTGTGGATAATCACAAACTTAGTCAGATGGTGATAACAATCTCGACTATAAGGTATTATTTTTTGGAGAAAATCAACTCAGTTCCTTACACCTGGTATGTAACATTGACTTAGCAGATACTCAATTCTATTTTAAAAAGACAATAGACAGTCATTTGCCCTTACCCAACAGTGGCAACAATATCCTGCAATCTGCCATAATAGAGTCTGCAGGAATCTTGATGATCTTGATAATCCAAAGAACATCATACTAGTCCCTGTGTTAATGGAATTATGCTAACGAGACCTGGGCATCAGAAACTAGTACGTATCCTAGATGCCTTAGAAAGACACATGCTTTCCAGGGGTTAAAAAATAAACTCCAAGAAAATTCAGGAGTCTCCAGAGCAACAGAGCCAATAGGATACATATCCAGAAGCGAGAGAGATTTATTTTAAAGAATTGGCTCACCTGGATGCCTGCTCACTTTTTATTGATTCCGTTAAATCTATCCCTTTAAATATTGTTTCAATGGAGGCTTTACGGTTAAATCATCTGAGTAGAAATCTGTTTCCTACAAGACTCAGATCCAGAGAGTATGTCTTTGTGTCTATCTGTCTTTGTCTCATCTAGACCTAATATTGAGATGAGTATTAGTAAGGCAGTCAGTGAATATTTGTTGACTGATAATTATCATAACAACCACCATTTATTGAGCTTGAACTATCCAGCAGAAACTAGGCTAGGCATTTCACATTTATTTCACTTTAGTCCTCATATTAACCCTAAAAGGGTTTTACAGACAAGAAAAGAAAAACTCAAGAAGGTTACTCGGGTAAGGTCAAACAACTAGTAAATAGTGGCATAGGAATTTAACCTAGATCTGTTTGTAATAATATTTCACCATGCATAATAAAAATCCATTTATTTTCTTGCTATTAATTTTGAAGTAGGTATTGTAAATACACAAAAAATTCCATTCTTTTCCACATGATATACTCAACAAGTATGCAAGAAAGTCTAATTCCGTTATTTCTATTTATTTTTTCCAGTTGCAGTTTTTTAAAATTAATTTTTAATGGAGTAGCTTTACAATGCAGTTCCATTATTTCTTGAACACTCAGTCCTTTTGCCCTCAACTTGCCACACAATGTAGGTGATGTACTTGTCCCCAAATTATCACCACTAATTCACTGAGATTGAACAGGTAGCATTTAGAGCCACTTCATTAGTATATTTGCTTCACAAATGGAATTTGTCCTATACTGGAAGAAATGTACTGTACCTACTTCTTGAGAGCTCTCTTAGAATTTTTTAATACCACCACTAAAAATAGAGACAGAGCCAATATGATTTTTAAGACATGGGGATATTATTGGAATCCCACCATCTGGCTCTACAAATTCTGAGGAAGAATAAGACCTATTTTTCTGGTTTAATGTGGGAAATCTAGTGTCATGATTCCAAAATATTTCCAGGCCCTTCCTATGGACTATTATGTTTATTTGTAATACAGTAATAATTGTTAGGTATACAGAGTCTTAAAAGCTATCCCATAGCTGCTGTCTCGTCACGTGATACAATAGATGGTCAGAGTAGAAATGGAATAAAATCACCAAACCACTGTCTCATTTCCTGAGAAGTAACATGACTGTGGAGAGATCAGGACCATGTATTTAGCTTCTCAGACCTGAGCAGAAGTTCAAATGGGGAACTGACAATAAAGCGTTCATTTTTTCCAGAAGACCTGGATCCATGTTTCCACCAGGGTGGTAGATTAAATTATGTCCTGAAGGATATGAATGACATCTACATAAGAAGCCACAGAGGGCTTCCCTGATGGCGCAGTGGTTAAGAATCCACCTGCCAATGCAGGGGACATGGGTTCGAGCCCTGGTCCGGGAAGAGCCCACATGCTGCGGAGCAACTGGGCCCGTGCGCCACAACTACTGAGTCTGCGCTCTAGAGCCTGCGAGCCACAACTACTGAGCCCGCCTGCCACAACTACTGAAGCCCATACGCCTAGAGCCCGTGCTCTGCAACAAGAGAAGCCACCACAATGAGAAGCCCATGCACCACAACAAAGAGTAGCCTCCACTCGCCACAACTAGAGAAAGCCCACGTGCAGCAACAAAGACGCAATGCAGCCAAAAATAAACAAATAAATAAATAAAATTAAAAAAATTAAAAAAATAAAAAAAGAAGCCACAGAAAAGTCAGTTTTGAGTTGAGTACCCCACAATCAGCAAGCCTCTTTGATCAGAGGACCCACACAATAAGTGATTAACTATGTTTTACCTCATTTAAATTTAATCTAAGTTCTACCCTTCTCTTCTTCCATTTTATATAATCTTGGCACTTTATTTTTAAGAAAGAAGTTGCATTTCCAGGTGCAGTTTCTTCTTTGAGCAAAAGTTTGAAATGAATTCAGCTTTTTTTTCTCAAGATTTACTACGTTGCCATTTCCATTAATATAACAAACAAGAATTTACAGATTTATGACAAAGCATGAAGGGGTAAAGTGACTTGTTCCAGGTTAGGGAGCAACTCAGAAACAAAATCAAGGAGTTACAGAAAGTAAGGAAATACTCAAAACAAAAGGCTGGTAGCATGTTAAAAGGATGTGGGAGATAATGTGAAAGTACTCCGAATGGCCGAGGCAGGAATAATTCAAGCAACAAAATAAAAAACATACTATTATATTATACTCCACAATAGAAAATGAATATCCATAAAACAAATCTCTATTCTAATATAACAAATGATTAAACAAATAACTAAATGAGGAAGAAGATACAAATTTCCTATACAGAAGAATTCCAAATAATTTCTGTACATTTATTACCCACAGTCTCCAGGATATGTAAATTGACACCCCCAACCTCCCCTTCCTGATGCAGTGTGGACTGTGCTTAGTGACTTGCTACCAAAAAGGACAGTATGAAAATAGCTGAGAAACAAAGAATGACTTTACAGTGGAGTAAGCTGGCAAATACTACCTTGACCAGGTAATCCGGATAAAGGTCATGAGTGATAAGTAATGTATCCTTGATATGATGTGATAATAATGGCACTTCACTTCTGTGGTCTTCCTCTAAAAAATCTATAACCCTAGTCTAAAAATGAGAAAACCATCAGACAGACCCAGTTTGAACATTCTTCAAAATATCTGACCGGTACGACTCAAAACTGTCAAGGTCATCAAAATCAAGGAAAATATGACAAACTGTCACACACCAGAAGACACATGATGACTAAATGCCATGTGCTATCCTGAATGGGGTTCTGGAATAGAAAAGGACATGAGGAAAAAACTGGTGAATTCCAAATAAAGTGTGGAGTTTAGGTGATAATTATATACCAGTATTGGCTCCTTAGTTAAGACAAATGTTTTGTAGTAGTATAAGATATTAAAATAGGGGTATCTGAACGAGGGGCATATAGGATCTCTCTGTACTATCTTTGAAACTTTTCTGTAAAGATGAAACAAATCTAAGACTAAAAGTTTATCTTAAAAAATCAGAAAATAAACCATCAGAGAGATTACTAGAGGTCTTTACTGTCCTAACCAAATTTTTATTATAAGATAGGTTTTTTAAAAAAATGTACTACTGAGTAAACTCTTAACAAGCTCCCAGTTTCCATTGCTCAGCACATTCTAGTATTAGAGAAGAATGTTTATAGAATGAAGTAAGTGAAACAGCACTCAGCACATTGCCTTGTATAAAGTAAACCCTCAATAAATGTTTATCAATTGATTGAATAAGATTGCAAATTATTTTTCACCTTGGCTTAAGGTACTTATTACTTTGTTCTGGTTTCTTATGTAATAAGTAGATGGGTATAAGTGAGAGGCTTTTAAAAATATGGAAGTATTAATCCCTAAAAACCATGCTAGTAAGAATCAATAAATAATATAGTAGGTTAGTCATCCGGTGAAGTAATTCATCTGGTGAAATGGTCTCAGTTTATCCTGGAGGAGATTTGAGAAAGGTCTACGTAATCAAGGTGATTGGGAAGTAGGCTCAGGAGTGCATAACGGGAATAGAATTGTTATGAAAGAAAAATAGGTGGATCAATGACATTAACATTCCTGAAGACAGCATAGTTAGCCAAAGTGTGAAGAAAACAGACTCTGAGAAGAATAATTTGTCAGCATTTCCCCAGCACTCTCCACAGATGCCTCAGGCTATCATAGCTTGATGTCATTAACTATCAGGTTCATTCAGCTAACTCTCCTTGCTCTGATTAATTTTATTTCCCTTGTAGATTTTTCAGTAGAAAGAGAATACTCTAGGGTCACTTTGCTAGTTATAGCTCTCATGGTAAATTCATAGATTTGCATTCTGGTTTACTCACTAGTTTCTTAGGCATTTGGTTAACCTAGTTTTCTTTTTTCGCCAAATACGTGTAATGTTATTACCCACCTTATATACTAGTCTTGAAATTAAAATAAGTGACAAAATGCATATCTTGTGCTTAGTAAAATGCCTTCTATAAGCAACCATTAATTTTTGAGTCATCTTGTTGATATTATCATTGTTTTGTTGTTATTGAATCCTTTTCCATCTCCATCCTGAATTTGAGCCATTCTGACAAAATTGAATTCTTTAACCTGAAAATCTGAGAATTAGATAATGGAACACTTACTCTCTTGCTGGCCTGCCTAAGCAGTGGATTGGTTTCCCCTCATACTCCTGTTTCTACTCTCACTTTCAACACCAGCACCCGAGGATTATATTCGTATCTCACAACAGCTAGTAATGGTAGGTAGGCTACTTTATAGGGATCTCTTAATTTATCACTGAAATGAGGCACCTCTGGAGTGGAACGTAAAAACTATTTAGCCAGCAGATTGAGCAGCTGTGATAACTGGCGTATGTGATTTAAATTTGAGTAAAATTGTGTTTAATTGAAAATTTGGTCACTACATGAAACTTTCACTGCAAAGATTAGTATGACATCGAAGGACTGCCAAGGGTGCCAAGAATGTGGAAGAAAGATCCCCTTAAGTTAATATTTCATGAAGCAGTCAGTGTTTTATAAGGCAGAGTTCTAGAAGATATGTTCCAGGACCACGTTCATCAGAATCACCTGGGGCATTTGTTAAATTGCAGGTCCCTTGGCCTCAAAGACATTCTATTGGACCAGAATCTCCCTAAGGGTAATCCAGGAATTTGCAGCTTTTGCAAGATTCACAGGTAATTCTTATACACCCTACAATCTGAGGACCTGGTTTTGCTTTATAAATTAAGAGAGAGCATTTCCTAATCAATGTGCTGACAGATTTTATTCTCGGTGTTCATGCCTTTCCAGGGTCTTAAGTTTAAATCTTAGTAGGCAAAAAGAGGGACAACATCAAGTATTGTGCCTTGCTAATCAACATTTACAGTGACATATTTTTAGAATATGTTTTGTAAACTAAAAAGTGTACTCTGCATTTTTAAATAACAGGTATTTTAATTACAAAAGACTTTAGTTCAGAAAGTTTAGTCTATTTGCATATAAAGGGGTTTCTAGATGCACAGCAATTCTACTAAGCCTAATTTTTTTGTTTTGTATTTTCATTTGTCAGAATCCTTCTATATATGAGGTGGTTTTTCTTTCAATAAACATTTTATGGGACACATATCAGAATCAAGCTCTATCAGCTTAACCTCACTGATATCTCTTTGGATTGGATTAATTTTCCCAGATTTGCTTTGTTCAGTGTCCAATATTTGCAGTCCTGGTGATATTTCTATGATGCCTGATACATGTTTGTGTTTCCAAAATTTATAAAACATATCCCAGGGAAAATACACCAGACTGGTTTATTTGCAGTTAAACGTTCATCCTAACACCAATCCAGTGGAACCCATTGCAACAATAAGCCAGTGGAAACAATCCTGCAAATGATTTCCCTGTGGTCACACTGAAGGAATAGAACTTTGAGTCACAGAAACCTATGTATCACCTGTATGACTTTGAATACATTCTATGGGCTTTCTGAGCCTCTGATTACATACCTATAAAATGGATTGAACAATAAGGTAATATTTGTAAGTGCCCATCATATACCAGCTAAACAGAGAATAGTAGCTAAAAGAAAGAAGCCCTGGAAATAGTAGAACACAGATGGGAGGAGGCTGCATCTTCTGGGGCTTTGCTTTATAGACATAATGCAGAACTCTTCATTTTGAGAACTGGACATCCAGACTCTTTGTGAGTACCAGAACTATTATAAAAGAGAAGAAGAAAAGAATAAAAGTCTCATTTTGTGGCACAGCTAGAACTCATAGTCATTTTGTGATTTTTGAATTGTAAAGTGAGTAAGAATGTTATTTACTTCAAGAAACATTCCCATTGTACCATGGTTGCATGAATCTAGAATTCTTAATAAAGGCAGTGTGCTGTGAGAAATATCTCTTGATGCAGCTGACCTTACATTTCCTGTGCTACTTTTTATTCTTTGACTTCACATTTCCTGTCTCCCCCTTTATACATAATGAATAAAAATTGTCTCTACATTTTATATTATTGTGCACATTATCATTTCTTATTAACATTTTTATCTTCACAAAAAGAGAACAAATGCCATTTTCCATGAAGAAGAGGAAGAATTAAGGGTTTTTAAGCCTTAAAAATATTTATAGCTATTAAAATCATTACTCTGCCTTCTCAAAAAATAACCATTTTAAAGGAAAGGGTCTTTTAACTGTCTCCTGATTACGCAGTGATAACAGTTACCTAATGAAATATGTTAATATAATTGGTTTGGTGACTTTAGTTTTTACAAAATAAGGTGAGTTAAAGGTAATATTTTCATGATATTGAACTGGTGAAGTTTTTACAGTATTTTTTGAAAAATCTGTATGCCCCGCACCGTTTAACTCGGGTTCAAGAGGCTGCAGGAGACTAGAAAACCCACTCAGAAAAAGTGTGCAGTGTTTGAAAAAAGGTTTAATGTATCAAAATAGAAAGAAGGCCTTCAATTTGATAATTAATAAAAATATAAATTAGAATGTAAGTTATTTTCAATGAAGGAAATCTTGTTAACCCACATTGAAATATGGGCCCATAATGTTAGATAAAGTTAGAATAGAAGAAGGAACTGAACCTATGGGACTCTGAGAAGAAAAAAAAAAATTCTGGAAAAACTCCATGAAAAGGTACTAGCTTGAAGATTTGGATTAGAAGATTTTGTTTATTTTCCAGTTTTTTCATTTTGTTTTTATTACATGTTTGTACATGAACTTTTTTCCAATTATTATTTCCTTAGATTTTCAGAACTAGATTTATTGCATTAGAGAAAAATATAAAGCTGTTGCTGGATGTCACTATGAAAACATATAAACATATGTTGCATAGAAAAATGTTTATAAAGTTCTTACCAACAATGTCTGAGAATGCCTATCTGACTATATAATCATTAGTATTTAGCATTACCATTTAAAAGTTATTGCAAATTAGATGAATAAAAATTGCCTCTTCTTTTTTTCCTATTTTTGTTTGATTGCTAATAAAATCTCATATATTATTTGTGATGTCAGTTCTGTGGATTGTTTATTTATGAGCAATACCCATTTTTCAATTTGAGAATTAGCATTTGTTGTTATGAATCTCTATGAGTTCTCTTCATATATTAAAGGCGTTCATTTTTATCACTCAAAATTGTTGCAGATGTTTTCTCAAGTTTGTCATTTGCCATTTAAAGTAATTTTGATAATTTTAAATACAAAAGTGTAATTTTTTATAAATTTAAATGTTCTCTTCCTGAAAACACAGAAAGAAAAAAAAAAACCCCTGTATTTCTGTTTCCCAGTTCTTGTGTGACCAGTTCTGGCGAATGGAATGTAAATAGATGTTATATATACCATTTCCTGGCTTGGCAATGAACTTTTCTGCACTATCTTCTTTCGGCTTCATCATTGTGACTGAAAGCAAATGACTTTGAGGTGGTAGAGACGCGTAATGGCGAGAGTCACAAATCTGAGAGTGCTCAACCTGTATCAAGGTGTACACATTAAGTAAGAAATTAATTTTTGTAATGTTAGGTCCTTGATATTCAGAGATCATAGTTGCCATAGGTTAGTCTAGCTTGCCCTAATATGTTACATTTGCTATTCTGCAGGATATCTGTTATCCAAATCTTTACTATGAAAATTATTCATTTATCCTTCCTTCCCAAGATAATTTCCCAGAATCCACTTTTATTTGCTATTTATTTCTTCAAAGTACATGAATGTCTGAAAAAAAGAGAGTATCCTTGTGATCATCTCAACATTCTAGCATTGACTCAATTGTATATCACCATATGCCAGGGTAGAGGTTGATGAAATATCATTCTCCATATTCCAATCCATGACCATGTTTAAGGAAATGATTTCTATCAATTCTTTTTCCTTCTCAACAATTATGGACTGTGAGGATACCTACATGTGATTTGAAAATAAAGGGAAATTACTTTTACAAATTGTAAACAATATGGTAAAGATCAAAGCCCAAAGCAGAAGATTATAGGTAGGAAGACAAGTTAATATGTACATGTGTGGGAGTCACCTAGAAGAAGCCAGTCAGCCTGAGAAAATAGATAGTAAGCTTCAGAGGATAACAGGAGTGATTCCAAGAATATTGAGATCACATAACTTAATGAGGGCTTGGGAGAGGTGATTGGAAGAAATAGAAAAGAAAATACAAAGGACTATTCACAAGTCAGCAAATCTGGCTTAAAGGACTATAGAGCATCTCAACAGAGAGACATCTGGAGCAGAGCCATATCCTGTCTGCATTCTGGGTATATGGAAATTGGATGAATTTGGACAGTGAAGTTTATGTGTCAATTGTATGTTCCAAGTAATTTACTCTTCTTTGTACCATATTAATCTTCATGATTAATGTGTTGTCATATTTTGACATTCTTTCACCTTTGAAATTTTAAAAATGCCAAGATTTTACTATGATAGCAAACTTTTCTCTGCTACCTTTTTTATTTTGATGTTCCCAGTGTTCCCATGAGTACAGGCTCTATAGCAGACTTCCTGACCCCAAATTGGCTTACTTCTACATTTACTATTTTTTTTTTTCGTTATGTGACCTAGATTCTGTGATTCATTTCTTATCCTTTAATCTCTTGTAACTTGTTCTCCAGCCATGCCTATCCTAAATCAGGGTAGAAATACTATTTTATTTGACTCTGCATCTCTGGTACCTAGCGTCCTAGATAGAGTCACAGGAAAGATTAATTCTCAGAAGTTATTGAAACAATTTTTGTCAAAATTTAAAGAGGGAAAGATTCCAGGTTAAGATACTATAGCTCTTCTGTATGTCTAGAATCTTAGGAAGTAGGGGGAGGAACAGAAATGTAAATTATGCAGTATTTCACAAATCAGGAGGAATAATTTTCATTACTGTTAAAGGACAACACTGCTGTATTTGAGTGACATCAAAAAAAGAATGAAGGTTTGGAAATCAGGAACACACAGTTCTACACTTAAAGGCCTAGGGAATGAGAACCATCATATTTATAATGTAATGTATGTTATATATTTTGCAATTTGGTGAAACAAAAGAGTATTCTCTGATTGATGAATTACAGGAAGTACAGCTTGGATGTCCTAAGGCAGGCTAGATAATGGCAACATAAAACTTGAGCTTGCTTCAATTTATCTCTTTTTAGACAGGTCAGTCCCTGGCTTTCTGTAAACTGATCAGCTTAGAAAAAAGTAAAGAATCAACTAACATCCCTGAGATATTGTAAATTTCTAGCAGACAAAATACTGTTTTATTCTATTCCTCATATGACCTAACAAAAGCAGTAATAGGTGCTTAACAAATATCTGTTGATTTCATTTCTTCGGTTTAGCACAATGCAAGGCAATGTGGGAGCTTAGAATTAGCACAGGACTCAATCTTTCATACTAAAGGCATTTAATCTTGCTAGGAAGACAAGAATTTAGAAGCATTTGTTGCGAACCAGAGGAGTCTTAGTTCTATTTAGAACTTTCTAAATGACCCTAAACTGCGAGCATAATGATCTTACATATGCGTTTTACTGTAGCATGTTGTTTGTTTCTCCTTAAAAGCCATGATAAAATACTTATGACTTTTAATATTTATATATTAATCCACAGGTTGAAAAATGAGACTAGAGGCCACCTGCAAAGACTGATAATTTTCCATTATTAGAATTCTTAGTTCTAATCAATATTACGCCTGTATGTTATCTCACTATCGATTTGTCTGTTTGTTTTATGTTATCAATATTCTTAAAAGAACTCTTCAGGATAGTTCACTCTTAATTTAGCATCTAAAACAAGAAGAAAAATCGCGATATATTTTATTCTCTTTTACAAAATATGTGGTTACAAACTAGTGGTTACCAACACGGAGGGGAAGGGGGGGAGGGGCAATATAAGAGTAGGGGAGTGAGAGGTACAAACTATTAGTTATAAAACAAGCTATAAGGATATATTGTACAACACAGAGAATATAGCCATTTATAGTTAGTTTGTAATAACTATAAATGGGGTATAACCTTTAAAAATAATAAAAATATGAAATAATTTTTGTCACACGTTTAAGTATATGATTAATCATAAGGTTTATGGTGAGAGCTTATTTTATTAATGAAGTGAAATCAACACTTCAACTTAATTTTTGACGTAAGATTTCATATATTTGTGTGTGTTCTCCATGTAAGCTTACTAATATTAAGGAAAACAGAATTTACATGCTACTTTTATAGTCTTGTGACTATAACATGTATGTTTCGTGTTCTGTGAAGACTTGAAGGCCATATCTAGCTGTTAAATGGATAAATAGGTATTAAACATCTGAAGAGAACTTTGGTTTAGGCAAAATAGCAGCCACGAAGCCCAGAAAGGATTTCACACATTTCTATCTTTCCTCTCACTCCTCTGTGCCAAGACTCCAGGATCTCCGGTGATCTCAAGAAAAACAGGACATTTCCAGTGACTTGCAAACAGGATTTCTGTTGTTGAATTTCTAATACAATTGGCCCAGATGTTAGTCTGGGCAGTAACCTGGACTAGGAAAAGCAACTCTAGAGAAGAAGGTGGAAGAGGAAGATCAGGAGAATCAGGTTAAATCGGCCTATTGCTTTGTGATCACAGAGGAAGGAGGAAAGTAAAGTTCGTTGGCTTTACTCTTCTCACTGAGTGTGGCTGTGTGCAATTTGGCTTTAGATCTCTACTCAGCTAACAAAAATATAGTGTCTATTGTGTTTTAAGACCACAAAGCACTCTTTGTGGAAAACATAGTAATAAGCTGTTCCATTGTGCTGGAAACAAAGTTCAGAACAATCTACAAACATTTCTTTCTCTGTACTCAAAACCACCCAGTAGAGAGGAGAGGTGGGTGGATTACCTAATTCCTCAAGAACCATATTTTAAATCAAAAGGACTTACTTAGACAATGTTAATTTTTGTTGCTGTTATTGTTGTTAGTGTAGTTATTATATGAAAAAAACAAAGCTTTGGTAATGTTTCTTTGAGAACTGATCAGTCATAAAATTGATAAAAATAACAGAGTTAGCTGTTTGCAACTGATCTTAATGGTTATATGGCTGTTCTCTTCTTGTGGCTGAAAAATCAATGAACACACGGTAGTTAACGACAGCTATCAGTGACTCAGCTGAGTGAAGACGACTTCAGCAGTTTTCACCATGCTCCATGGTCCATTCTTGCTTGAAAATCTCTACTTTCCTACTCCTGCAAGTGATCTTGCAACTAATGTGTTTTATGAAGACCTGACATTTGTTTGGCCTACGTTCAAGAAGTAAATTTAACATGGCATAAACAAAAAGAGGTTTTAATAGTCATTGTAGGCAAAGAGAATTCCTCCACCAACAAACTAAATTTCCTACTCTTTAATAAATAAAATAGTCAAACGCTATCATTTGTTTCCCATTGTAGAGATTGTCATTTAGTTTTGCCTTTAAAAGCAGGATATCTTCTGCTTATACTGTCTTTGAACAGTGATTTAATATTAAATATTTGAGGATTTGCTACCAAATTTGCTGATGATAGTAAATTCTTCAAAGGGAGTCTCTTTTCCTCTAGGTCGGAAAAGAAATCTTATTTTATGCATTTTATGCCTCCATTTTATTTCACCCCACTCACTCCACAATAGAGGGAACATGATACCAAGAAAAACCATTTGGTGTGTATATTTATTGGAAATATGTGGAGCTTCGTTTTGTATTTTACATACAAAGTTATTGATTCGTCCATCCAAATTCACTCATATGTTTGGAATAGGGCATGCATTGTGTATGTCAGCTAAATTCTGAGATTGGGGCCGACACTGCTGTTATCTAAAACACATAGAGAAATGCGTGTAGTTCAAACTTGAGATTAATAATCAGGAGTAAAATCCTCATCAGCACAGAATATCCTAACTTCAAAGGTAACATATATTTCCACGCTATAAAGGAATTTTGTCCTGTGTCGGTATAAAAGGGTGAAGTTTGTTGTTAAAAAGTTGTTCTGAATCTTGGGAGAAGAAATATAGTGCTGTTTTGAAGTACAATTACATGCAAAACCAGAATGACTTCTTCCAGCGTTCCGGACATGACATTCTTAGAAGTGATCGAGTGATTTTAAAAATAACTTTAATCTTAATTAATAGTAAACAAACCAAGAGGTAGAAATTAAAGTAACAGCAATAAGCTACTCAAGTTTGAGAAATGTTAGGAATCATTATAGGGTCTAATAAATAATAGCCTATAACAAATATCAAGTTATCTGTTGATAGAGAACATGAGATGTATGAGGGCTGTGCAGTTCTTCTGAGTTTACAAAAGTGAAAGCTAATCTAAGACACTTTAGTTATATTCATCCCTTTGTATTTGTGCTTAAAAATATTTATAATTATGTTTATGGTTCATGATTTTCAAGAGTCATAAAATGATTTATGAATGGGTAAATATTATCTCTGGATTAAAGAAGAGAAATTTAATGAGGGAGTCAATATGAGGGTTCTGCCCAAATTAAACTAGACTAAGGCATGACTAAATGGAATAATGATATTTGATACCCCTTGTGTGAAGGTTTCTCTGGGTATAAAGTAATGCTATATCTTGAACAATAGCATTTATATTAGAACCACAAATATCCAATCTGATTGCCTTCTGGGCTGGGAATTCTTAACCAGTGGTATAATCATCCTGATAAAGTTGTTCAAATTAAACCATGTTTGGGGGACTTACTGATTTTTACCATAATGCCACAGTTTTGTTGCCATGTAACTTTTACTTTGGCTCTTGTTCCAGCTATTACAGAGCATAATTCTAAGTGTTACTTTATGTTGATTAGTTTTTTATGTGCTAAAAGTTTTGTTTAATCTTGGGGCTAAGATATCAGGGCATAGGGATGATTACCATCATTTTACAAATGAGAAAACTTAAGTTCTGAAATTTAGCCAACATACTCAAGATCACAAAAATAGTATGTGATAGAGTCAAGATGTCTGTTTGACCCCAGAGCCACAGGGATTTGCATTACATGTATGAAGAGAAACAGGCTACAGCAAAAATGTGTTGGGAAAGAAAGTGTTTCTCTTTAAACAAAACATAATTGAGATCTTAACAGTGGATTTTTTTTTCTTTTTTATGCCCCTATTGATTTTATTGTTTTTGCTTAGAACTGAATTGGATAAATAAAAATTTACTATAAAGAGAGACCAACTTTTATCCCCAAAGCATTTTATATACTCCATGCTGATATCAAAAGGATTGCCTTATGGGAAAGAATAATGGGAAGGCAGAGAGGAACAAACATCTCATGTTTAGAACCCACTGGGAGCTTCAGAAATGTGAAACAATGACTTCAAGTGTAAGATAATTCCTCCCATTCTTCAGTTGGTTTTATTGGCTCAATACTCGTGTGTCTAGTTGTATGAGCACCAATTTCTCACAAATAAGAATCTGTGTGGACCTTAAAAAAATTGTATCTAGAGTGGAAATATTATCACATGCTTCTCCTAGCACCAAGCATACACATGGGCTTTTTATAATGGAAAACTTACTTTACTGCATTACATCATCATAAGATCTGCGCAGCCACAGGACAAATTGATTCCAGTTTGGATGTAATAAACAATGTCTTAATTTTGGTTTGTGATTTACAACTTACAAAGTGTTCTTATATACATTGTCTTAGTTGAATTTCCATTTTACGGAAAAAGACAATGAAGCTTAGTGTTACTTAAAGTTTTGACAGGGTTTTGTCAGTAATGGCAGAACTCATATGAGTTTTAGAAGTAAGAAATTAAAAGAAGATTATTTTTTTAACCTCAAGCCCAGAGTTCTTCCTACTCTATAATGCTAAATCATTTTAGTTAGGCCATGATCTTTAATGAGATTCCTCTGATAGTGTTTTGTTCAGTCAGTGAAAGTTAATATTAATTCGTTTTTGGATTTAATTGTTCAGCAAAATGTAGTGAGATTTTCATATACCAGGTATTGTGTTGAGAAGAGTAGGTGTAACAAAGGAGGAAGTGCACAATTTAGGGAGAAATGAGTGAATTAGTGGGAGATGAAAAAGTTTCTGTAGAGGAAACTACCCTTTGTAGCTAATGCATGAATAGTTTACAAGTAAAGACCTAAGAAATTATTCATAGAATCCGTGTAACACTTAGAACCCGAATTTTGTGACAGAAAATGTTTCACATTATTTTCTAAAAGGAGAATAAAGGCTTTAACTCAAAAAAAAATAAAGGAGGACTCCAATATGTTAAAGCAGATTTGCTCTGCTTGAAAGGGTTGACTTGATTACTTGGTCTTCCCCTTTTACCTATAATTTTCCCTGGGGCCAACTGCTAAGAACTCTCTGGAAAACATCTAATTGCCACCAACTCTGGATGTATGATGTGTTTCTATACCATGCTTTGAGAGCTCAGATCAGTCAGTTTTCAACAGAAATTAGTAGCTATGGGAGGGGGAGAATGGCCTTAGTTTTGTCTCTCCTCTGAACTTGCTGAATGTGGCTGGCAATTGCCACATTCAATCAGTATAAGAAAATCATGATTAATGCAGAGTGTTGTATTCAATATGTATAAGAGGAAAAAAAATGTTGACCTCTGGCGACTGGTTACAAATAACTAGAAGAAAATAAAAATCAATGAAAAAATTAAGGATATATTTCAATCCTGAATTAGGTCCCAATATTTCACTCATCTGATTTACTTTCAGTCTTGATGTTCTAGGCATATTTGCCTATACCTTAAATAAAGAGCCTTCTTTCCTGCCTTTATCTCTCCAACCTAGCCTCTTAAACATAGTTCCTGTCTGCAGAGTCTTCAACCTTATATCTCTTTGTTAGTATGCTTTTTCTGTGTATACTAGCTCTCATTTATTGAGCACATACTGTATTCTAAACACAGGGCTAAATGCTTTATATTCATTTTGGATGCAATCTGCTCTTTGAAATAAATCAGATAAGGATACTGAAGCTTTTAGACTTTCATGAGCCCTAATAGCCAATAAATTACAGAGCTGGGATTAAAGTGCAAATCCATCTGGTTCTAAAGTTTTGGCAGAGACTGCTGATTGCTCCCCATTATCAGACCTCCCCTTCTCTATGTTAATGGAAGTTTCATACGAGTAACTATGTAACAGCTTTCTTTGCTACAAGGAGAGGTCATGTGACTGGGTTCCACTTACTGGCCATGGTAGCACAACTTCTGAGTTATGATCATAAAGAGAATGTGCTCTCCTCTATTTTTTCTCTTTTGCCACTGGCCAGAATACCTTTATGAAGGAGGGAGCCAAAGCTATCACAGCTTGCTTGAACCTCAGGATCAAAGCTGCATCTTTAGGATGCAGAGCAATAAGTCAGAAGATAAGTAGGCCTTCATCACCATCAAGTTGCCAGGTAAGCCACCCAGACTTGTGAACACTGTATTTTTTTGCCTCTTATATCAGTCTAACATCCATCAAGACTAACACAGAGACCCATGCTTTAAGACTCATTCTGAAAGTAAGAAAAATCAGTATTAAACAGAAAGCATTTAATAATCTCCTTTGGGGGTCACAGAAATGGTTTGAGCAGGTTTTGGTAATTTTATGCAAGGAGAAAAGGAATCCAAGTTTTGGGACATTCATGATTAACAAGAATAATTGGTGGTTTTACTTTGGATGGGTGAATGAGGGTTCAAGAAGCAATTTGAATCGTCCAAAACAATTTTGATTCAAGGAATGAGGGTGAAGTATAGAGTATGAAGATGCTGGGGACAATCTGCCTGGGAAAATTATAAGCAATTGGGAATAGTGAGAATGTAGTTTCAGAAATGAGATTAGGTGTGAGAAGAATCAAAATTTTCTACATAACCCATTTTTCTCTGACTGTGTTACACTGTTTCTGAGTCTGTCACAAAAATAACTTATTTTTATTCCATTAAGATATAATAATTTTAATGAATGTGCTGACTACTTGTTCTTCATTTTCATACCTATTAATAATTCTGTTGACTGTTTTCTTTTTGCATGAATATTAACAACTGCCTAGTTTCCAATAGCTTAAAACTATTATATTTTCAAAGAAACTCACTTTTTTTTAACATCTTTATTGGAGTATAATTGCTTTACAATGGTGTGTTAGTTTCTGCTTTATAACAAAGTGAATCAGCTATACATATACATATGTCCCCATATCTCTTCCCTCTTGCGTCTCCCTCCCTCCCACCCTCCCTACCCCACCCCTCTAGGTGGTCACAAAGGACCGAGCTGATCTCCCTGTGCTATGTGGCTGCTTCCCACTAGCTATCTGTTTTACATTTGGTAGTGTATATATGTCCATGCCACTCTCTCACTTTGTCCCAGCTTACCCTTCCCCCTCCCCATATCCTCGAGTCCATTCTCTAGTAGGTCTCTGTCTTTAGTCCCATCTTGCCCCTAGGTTCTTCAGGACTATTTTTTTTTTTGCATATGTGTGTGTTGGCATACGGTATTTGTTTTTCTCTTTCTGACTTACTTCACTCTGTATGACAGACTCTAGGTCCATCCACCTCACTACAAATAACTCAATTTCATTTCTTTTTATGACTGAGTAATATTCCATTGTATATATGTGCCACATCTTCTTTATCCATTCATCTGTTGATGGACACTTAGGTTGCTTCCATGTCCTGGCTATTGTAATTAGAGCTGCAATGAAAATTTTGGTACATGACTCATTTTGCATTATGGTTTTCTCAGGGTATATGCCCAGTAGTGGGATTGCTGGGTCGTATGTTAGTCCTATTGTTAGTTTTATAAGGAACCTCCATACTGTTCTCCATAGTGGCTGTATCAATTTACATTCCCACCAACAGTGCAAGAGGGTTCCCTTTTCTCCACACCCTCTCCAGCATTTATTGTTTGTAGATTTTTTGATGATCGCCCTTCTGACTGGTGTGAGATGATATCTCATTGTACTTTTGATTTGCATTTCTCTAATGATTAATGATGTTGAGCATTCTTTCATGTGTTTGCTGGCAACCTGTATATCTTCTTTGGAGAATTGTCTGTTTAGGTCTTCTGCCCATTTTTGGATTGGGTTGTTTGTTTTTTTCATATTGAGCTGCATGAGCTGCTTTTATATTTTTGGAGATTAATCCTTTGTCAGTTGCTTCATTTGCAAATATTTTCTCCCATTCTGAGGGTTGTCTTTTCATCTTGTTTATGGTTTCCTTTGCTGTGCAAAAGCTTTTTAAGTTTCATTAGGTTCCATTTGTTTATTTTTATTTCCATTTCTCTAGGAGGTGGGTCAAAAAGGATCTTGCTGTGATTTATGTCATAGAGTGTTCTGCCTATGTTTTCCTCTAAGGGTTTGATAATGTCTGGCCTTACATTTAGGTCTTTAATCCATTTTGAGTTTATTTTTGTGTATGGTGTTAGGGAGTGTTCTAATTTCATTCTTTTACTTGTAGCTGTCCAGTTTTCCCAGCACCACTTATTGAAGAGACTGTCTTTTCTCCACTGTATATTCTTGCCTCCTTTATCAAAGATAAGGTGACCATATGTGTGTGGGTTTATCTCTGGGCTTTCTATCCTGTTCCATTGATCTATATTTCTGTTTTTGTGCCAGTACCATACTGTCTTTATGACTGTACCTTTGTAGTATAGGCTAAAGTCAGGGAGCCTGATTCCTCCAGCTCCATTTTTCTTTCTCAAGATTGCTTTGGCTATTTGGGGTCTTTTGTGTTTCCATACAAATTGTGAAATTTTTTGTTCTAGTTCTGTAAAAAATGCCAGTGATAGCTTGAAAGGGATTGCATTGAATCTGTAGATTGCTTTGGGTAGTATAGTCATTTTCACAATGTTGATTCTTCCAATCCAAGAACATGGTATATCTCTCCATCTATTTGTATCATTTTTAATTTCTTTCATCAGTGTCTTATAATTTTCTGCATACAGGTCTTTTGTCTCCTTAGGTAGGTTTATTCCTAGATATTTTATTCTTTTTGTTGCAGTGGTAAATGGGAGTATTTCCTTAAATTCTCTTTCAGGTTGTTCATCATTAGTGTATAGGAATGCAAGAGATTTCTGTGCATTAATTTTGTATCCTGCTACTTTACCAAATTCATGGATTAGCTCTAGTAGTTTTCCGGTAGCATCTTTAGGATTCTCTATGTAGAGTACCATGTCATCTGCAAACAGTGACAACTTTACTTCTTTTCCGATTTGGATTCCTTTTATTTCTTTTTCTTCTCTGATTGCTGTGGCTAAAACTTCCAAAACTATGTTGAATAATAGTGGTGAGAGTGGGCAACCTTGTCTTGTTCCTGATCTTAGTGGAAATGGTTTCAGTTTTTCACCATTGAGGACGATGTTGGCTGTGGGTTTGTCATATATGGCCTTTATTATGTTGAGCAAAGTTCCCTCTATGCCTACTTTCTTGAGGGTTTTTATCATAAATCGGTGTTGAATTTTGTCAAAAGCTTTCTCTGCATCTATTGAGATGATCATATCGTTTTTCTCCTTCAATTTGTTAATATGGTGTATCGCATTGGTTGATTTGTGTATATTGAAGAATCCTTGCATTCTTGGGATAAACCCCACTTGATAATGGTGTATGATCCTTTTAATGTGCTGCTGGATTCTGTTTGCTATTATTTTCTTGGGGATTTTTGCATCTATGTTCATCAGTGATATTGGCCTGTAGTTTTCTTTCTTTGTGACATCTTCGTCTGGTTTTGGTATCAGGGTGATGGTGGCCTCGTAGAATGAGTTTGGGAGTGTTCCTCCCTCTGGTATACCTTGGAAGAGTTTGAGAAGGATAGATGTTAGCTCTTCTCTAAATGTTTGAGAGATTTCACCTGTGAAGCCATCTGGTCCTGGGCTTTTGTTTGTTGGAAGATTTTTAATCACAGTTTCAATTTCAGTGCTTGTGATTGGTCTGTTCATATTTCCTATTTCTTCCTTGTTCAGTCTCGGAAGGTTGTGCATTTCTAAGAATTTGTCCATTTCTTCCAGGTTGTCCATTTTATTGGCATATAGTTGCTTGTCATAATCTCTCATGATCCTTTATATTTCAGCAGTGTCAGTTGTTATTTCTCCTTTTTTCATTTCTAGTTCTATTGATTTGAGTCTTCTCCCTTTTTTTCTTGATGAGTCTGGCTAATGGTTTATCAATTTTGTTTATCTTCTCAAAGAACCAGCTTTTAGTTTTATTGATCTTTGTTATCGTTTCCTTTATTTCTTTTTCATTTATTTCTGATCTGATCTTTATGATTTCTTTCCTTCTGCTAATTTTGGGGTTTTTTTTGTTCTTCATTCTCTAATTGCTTTAGGTGTAAGGTTAGGTTGTTTATTTGAGATGTTTCTTGTTTCTTAAGGTAGGATTGTATTGCTATAAACTTCCCTCTTAGGACAGCTTTTGCTGCATCCCATAGATTTTGGGTCGTCGTGTTTTCATTGTCATTTGTTTCTAGGTATTTTTTGATTTCCTCTTTGATTTCTTCAGTGATCTCTTGGTTATTAAGTAGTGTATTGTTTAGCCTCCATGTGTTTGTATTTTTTACAGATTTTTTTCCTGTAATTGATATCTAGTCTCATAGCGTTGTGGTTGGAAAAGATACTTGATACGATTTCAATTTTCTTAAATTTACCAAGGCTTGATGTGTGACCCAAGATATGATCTATCCTGGAGAATGTTCCATGAGCACTTGACAAGAATGTGTATTCTGTTGTTTTTGGATGGAATGTCCTATAAATATAAATTAAGTCCATGTTGTTTAATGTATCATTTACAGCTTGTGTTTCCTTATTTATTTTCATTTTGGATGATCTGTCCTTTGGTGAAAGTGGGGTTTTAAAGTCCCCTACTCTGATTGTGTTACTGTCAATTTCCCCTATTATGGCTGTTAGTATTTGCCTTACGTATTGAGGTGCTCCTATGTTGGGTGCATAAATATATACAATTGTTATATCTTCTTCTTGGATTGATCCCTTGATCATTATGTGATGTTGTTCTTTGTCCCTTGTAATAGTCTTTGTTTTAAAGTCTAGTTTGTCTGATATGAGAATTGCTACTCCAGCTTTCTTTTGATTTCCATTTGCATGGAATATCTTTTTCCATCCCCTCACTTTCAGTATGTATGTGTCCCTAGGTCTGAAGTGGGTCCCGTGTAGACAGCATATATACAGGTCTTGTTTTTGTATCCATTCAGCCAGTGTATGCCTTTTGGTTGGAGCATTTAATCCAGTTACATTTAAGGTAATTATCGATATGTATGTTCCTATTACCATTTTCTTAATTGTTTGGGTTTGTTTTTGTAGGTCTTTTCCTTCTCTTGTGTTTCCTGCCTAGAGAAGTTCCTTTAGCATTTTTTGTAAAGTTGGTTTGGTGGTGCTGAATTCCCTTAGCTTTTGCTTTTCTGTAAAGGTTTTAATTTCTCTGTCAAATCTGAATGAGATCCTTGCTGGGTAGAGTAATCTTGGTTGTAGGTTTTTCTCCTTCATCACTTTAAATATGTCCTGCCCCTCCCTTCTGGCTTGCAGAGTTTCTGCTGAAAGATCAGCTGTTAACCTTTTGGGGATTCCCTTGTGTGTTGTTTGTTGTTTTTCCCTTGCTGCTTTTAATATGTTTTCTTTGTATTTAATTTTTTATAGTTTGATTAATATGTGTCTTGGTGTGTTTCTCCTTGGATTTATCCTGTATAGGACTCTCTGTGCTTCCTGGACTTGATTAACTATTTCCTTTCCCATATTAGGGAAGTTTTCAACTATAATGTCTTCAAATTTTTTCTCAGTCCCTTTCTTTTTCTCTTCTTTTTTCTGGGACCCCTATAATTTGAATGTTGGTGCATGTAATGTTGTCCCAGATGTCACTGAGACTGTCGTCAATTCTTTTTTCTTTATTCTACTCTGCAGTAGTTATTTCCACTATTTTATCTTCCAGGTCACTTATCCGTTCTTCTGCCTCAGTTATTCTCATAATGATCCCTTCTAGAGGATTATTTTTAAAAATTTATTTATTTATTTATGGCTGTGTTGGGTCTTCGTTTCTGTGCAAGGGCTTTCTCTAGGTGCAGCAAGTGGGGGCCACTCTTCATCGCGGTGCACGGGCCTCTCACTGTCGCAGCCTCTCTTGTTGCAGAGCACAGGCTCCAGATGCGCAGGCTCAGTAATTGTGGCTCACGGGCCTAGTTGCTCCATGGCATTTGGGATCTTCCCAGACCAGGGCTCGAACCCGTGTCCCCTGCATTGGCAGGCAGATTCTCAACCACTGCACCACCAGGGAAGCCCTCTAGAGGATGTTTAATTTCATTTATTGTGTTGTTCATCACTCTTTGTTTGCTCTTTATTTCTTCTAGGTCCTTGTTAAACGTTTCTTATATTTTCTCTATTCTATTTCCTAGAATTTGGAGCATCTTTACTATCATTATTCTGAATTCTTTTTCAGGTAGACTGCCTATTTCCTCTTCATTTGTTAGGTTTGGTGGGGTTTTTCCTTCCTCCTTCATCTGCTGTGTGTTTCTCTGTCTTCTCATTTTGCTTAACTAACTGTATTTCTGGTCACCTTTTCGCAGGCTGCAAGTTCGTAGTTCCTGTTGTTTTTGGTGTCTGTCCCCAGTGGCTAAGGTTGGTTGAGTGGGTTGTGTAGGTTTCCTGGTGGAGGGGACTAGTGCCTGTGTTCTGGTGGATGAGGCTGGATCTTGTCTTTTTGGTGGGCAGGTCAACGTCTGGTGGTTTATTTTGGGGTATCTGTGGCCTTATTATGATTTTAGGCATCCTCTCTACTAATGGGTGGGGTTGTGTTCCTGTCTTGCTAGTTGTTTGGCATAGGGTGTCCAGCAATCTAACTTGCTGGTCGTTGATTGGAGCTGGGTCTTAGAGTTGAGATGGAGATCTCTGGGAGATTTTCGCCATCTGATATTACATGGAGCTGGGAGGTCTCTTGTGGACAAGTGTCCTGAACTTGGCTCTCCCACCTCAGCGGCACAGCCCTGATGTCTGGCTGGAGCACCAAGACCCTGTCATCCACATGGCTCAGAATAAAAGGTGGAAAAAAAAGAAAGAAGAAGATAAAATAAAATAAAGTTATTAAAATAAAAATAATTATTAAAAAAATTTTTAATGTTAAAAAAAAAAAAAGAAAGAAGAGAGCAACCAAACCAAAAAACAAATCCACCAACGATAACAAGTGCTAAAAACTATACTAAAAACAAACAAAAAAATAAAACAAAGAAAACGGACAGACAGAACCCTAGGAGAAATGGTAATAGCAATGCTATACAGACAAAATCACACACAGAAGCGTACACATACATACTCACAAAAAGAGAAAATGGGAAAAAAATATATGTATCATTGCTCCCAAAGTCCACCTCCTCAATTTGTGATGATTCGTTGTCTATTCAGGTATTCCACAGATGCAGGGTACATTAGGTTGATTGTGGAGATTTAATCCGCTGCTCCTGAGGCTGCTGGGAGAGATTTCCCTTTCTCTTCTTTGTTCGCACAGCTCCTGAGGTTCAGCTTTGGATTTAGACCCGCCTCTGCCTGTAGGTCGCCTGAGGGCGTGTTTTCTTCCTTCAAATAGGATGGGGTTAAAGCAGCATGTGATTCGGGGGCTCTGGCTCACTGAGGCCAGGGGGAGGGAGGGGTACAGAGTTCTTGGCGAGCCTGTGGTGGCAGAAGCCAGCGTGATGTTGCACCAGCCTGAGGCGCACTGTGTGTTCTCCAGGAAAGTTGTCCCTGGATCACGGGACCCTGGCAGTGGCGGGTTGCACAGGCTCCTGGGAGGGGTGGTGTGGATAGTGACCTGTGCTTGCACACAGGCTTCTTGGTGGCGGCAGCAACAGCCTTAGCATCTCATGCCCGTGTCCGGTGTCCGCGATGATAGCCGCAGCTCGTGCCCGTCTCTGGAGCTTCTTTAAGCTGTGCTCTTAATCCCCTCTCCTTGCGCACTAGGATACAAAGAGGGAAGAAAAAGTCTCTTACCTCTTCGGCAGCTCCAGACTTTTTCCCGGACTCCCTCCCTTCTAGCTGTGGCACACTAGCCCCCTTCAGGCTGTGTTCAGGCAGCCAACCCCAGTCCTCTCCCTGGGATCTGACCTCCGAATCCCGAGCCTCAGCTCCCAGCCCCCGCCCACCCCAGCGAGTGAGCAGACCAGCCTCTCGGGCTGGTGAGTGCTGGTCGGCACCAGTCCTCTGTGCGGGAATCTCTCCACTTTGCCCTCCGCACCCCTGTTGATGCGCTCTCCTCTGTGGCTCCGAAGCTTCCCCCCTCTGCCACCCGCAGTCTCCGCCCGCGAAGGGGCTTCCTAGTGTGTGGAAACCTTTCCTCCTTCACAGCTCCCTTCCACTGGTGCAGGTCCCATGCCTATTCTTCTGTCTCTCTTTTTTCTTTTTTCTTTTGCCCTACCCAGGTATGTGGGGAGTTTCTTGCCTTTTGGGAGGTCTGAGGTCTTCTGCCAGCGTTCAGTAGGTGTTCTGTAAGAGTTGTTCCACATGTAGATGTATTTCTGATGTATCTGTGGGGAGGAAGGTGATCTCCACGTCTTACTCCTCCACTGTCTTGAAGCTCCCCCAAAACTCACTTTTCAGTACTCAATATTTCATTGTCTTTAGTATGCAGCTATTTTTCATTTAAATTGATTATATTTTGGGGAGATTTATTATCATTTTGAAATACTAAATATGAAAATGTTAAAAATAAAACAATCATATTTAGCATCATTTACAACTAATAAGAATCATAAACTGAATTAATTTATTAGTTTTCTAGGCCTGTATCAGATATGATCCAGTGCCATTAAACTCACTCAAGAGTCAAAAACATGTTTGGAATCTAAGCCATAAAATTCCTTAAAACTTCTTTTAGGAGGAAGGGGAGTCATTCAAAGAAAAAAAAAAAAGATCAACTTGTCATAATGGACCCTAGATCATGCTGAAGGGGTATGGGTGATTGGACATTCCCTCAAGAGAAGGAATTTACTCATTATTGGAGATTCAGAGAACATAAGTTTGTTTCTCAAAGATTGGTGCTACTGTTTGCTATGCTGTTTCCTTTACAGTCCCAACTCATTCAATTTAATAACCAGTCATTATAAAAGATAGATGCTAGGTTCAGTCTGGCTATGGGGGAAAAGATCATTCTGGTATAGGATCGATGGACCATATTGCAAATTGCACTTCCCCCCAAGTGGCTGCATCAATATACAGCCCATCCCGCATCTTCTTTCAATATGGCTTGGATGCTCCTCTACTTTGAGGCAGAGTCTACGTTTCCTCCCCTTGAACCTAGGCAGGCCTTAGTAACTTCTTCAACCAATAGAATACAGCAGAAATGATGCTGCATGACTTCCAAAGCTAGATCTTAAGGGCAGCATAGCTCCCACCTGGCTTGCTCTTTTTATTGGAACACTTCCTACCATGTTGTGAAGAGGCCCAGACCATATGGAGAGGCTACATGTGGGTGTTCTGGCTAACAGCACCAGCTAGGTCTTCAGCTGAGAACCAACATCAACTATCAGACTTGTGAGTGAATAAAAAACTTTAGATGATTCCAGTCCCTGGACTTTGAGTCTTTCAGCTAAAGCCCTAGACATCATGCTTTCCCAACTTCCCATCTGACCAAAAGAAATTATGAGAGATAATAACTGATTACTATTATTGTAAATAATCTAAATTGTTTGGTAATTTGATAGATAGTAATAGCTACCTAATATACGTGGTAACTGGCTACTAACCTTGGCTACCAGTAGATTTTGAACACCCTTCGATTTATCTCCTGCCTTTAGAGTAACACTGATAATAACTCTGTTCTGATAGTGCCCAAACAATGGATTTTTTAAAAAAGTTTTAGCTTCTTGAATAAACAAACAAAAAAGCCGAATAAACTAATCATTAGATTGCTTGGAATACATGTTTTGAGGTTATGATTATTAAGAAGTACAGTGAATATTTTTGGCAAAATGTTAGATATCATAATATTTTCAACACAAGATTTTCCTTTAAGTTAAATAATTTCGCTGAACACATCATCTGATCTTTTAGTTTGATATATTTATATATTAGCCTCCAAAAGTCTGTTTCAGAAATGTGTAATCATATTGAAAAAATTTGTTTTTCTGTGATTATTTTCCTAATTGCTTCATAATGTAAGTATGTACATCTCATTTTGAAATGAGTTAAATCCTGTTTCGGGTACCAGATGGACAGAAGTGGTAGGTGCAGTTCTGTTTTTAGGCTGAGAGCGGATGCAGCACTGAAGGTGTGAATCACTCTCCTCCACACCGTCCTGTTTCTGAACAGCCTGTGCAACTGTTCTGCTCTGGAGGATTCCCCCACTGTTGGCTTTCCATTGAGGCTTCCAGGAATAGGCATTCATTTTAGCATTTAAGGGCTTCTGATCCCCCAGCAATTGAAGTTAGGCCCCCAGTTCATTTTTGCATACATTTATATGCTCAAGGGCTGAGGAGGAAGTGTCTAATTACCCTACATTCATTTTCTTTACCCAATTGTGATGGGGGAATTTAAGTTGAGGAGTCTCTTGTCTCCTTGATCTATTGAAGACCTCCTTTCCTTTACTGTAGGGCATGAAACGTGTGTTATATGTTTTCTGATGAACCACATATTTTTATTTCATTAAATATTAAAGTTATTAAAAAAATAAATAACATGTTTTCGGTGGCTTAGAGTAGTAACATATCCCTGGTGGGGGTGTAGCTAATTAAACTTTTCTTTTTATAGATTCAAGTTCCAGCATTTAATACAATTCCAGCATTTAATAGACTCTGTTGCATTGGTTAAGCCCTGTAAGGCCTCTGTGGCAGATGCCTGTAGTGTCCCACCAATATTCCGTGCCCTTGCCACTTGGTCAGGCAACGTTGCTTTGCTGTGAGCTTTCTCTTGCAACTACATAACATTGTCTCTTGTTTGGCTTGCTGAAAGTGCAGAGTAATGAATGGTACTGGGGCCAGGCCTCAACCAATGACTGACAAGAATTGATATACAATTATCCCTCATTCCTTGCTCCTTGGAGAGATTAAGTCTGAGGTTATGTGTTCTACACTGGCTCCCAAATGTCATTATGAGGATTAAGCTTCAGTTATCCACAGCGATGGCTGGCTGGATAATGCAGTCCCTCATTGGCATTTTCCCTTCCTTATTTCACATCCATATTCTCCTGTGGGTGTTCCCTTCAGCCTTCCAATGAACCCACTCGTTCTGAATCCTTGTCTCAGGGTCTGCTTTTTGGAGAAAGCAAAGTAAGACGTCAGTCATTCTACTATTACTTGGTTAATTTCAATGTCTTTGTTTAATTTCTCTAGGTGATTTTTTTAAAAATAGGTATTGCTTTAATAACTTTTTCATTTTGCTGGTCAAAAAGCCCAGTAACATTTATTCTGTCCTCCTTTAACTTTAAACATGATATCAACTATTTTCCATTAAAATGTATGTTTCCTTAATATTCCTCCCTTTATGGATTGGCTTTTTCTTTCTTTTTTTTTTTTTTTTTTTTTGGTTTCTCCTTGAGCAATATCTTCTTACCCATTATCATTCGTAATCTCTTTTTTGATAAGTTTTCTTCTTTGAATGTATTTTGCTTTGTTAGAATGTCTTAGTGAAAGTCTACTTTTATTTTTTCATTCAGGCTAAAGCAGCCCTGAAAAACGCACCCAATCTAAAGGTGATAGGAAAGATCAAGTTGATAATTGAATATTTTTCCAGGTCCACCACCTTCCCTGCTACCCAACCTGATGCTCTGTGGGAAATAAATGCTTCTATCTTTTCCTTTCCCCACAGTAGGCCTCAGTAGGCCCATGCTGCTACTGTGTGTTTGTCTTGAGGGGCATGGTGGTGTCTTCAAATAAATTCAGCTCTGTGTCATCTCTTCTCACCTCAGAAGCTGTGCCTTCTTGAAGGCTTTTCTGGATGAGACCCATAGGAACTATAATATTAGCAGCTGGTTAATGGTTGTTCAATGTAAAAAATAAAGTATAGGAATAGTAGGCAGGACAAGAAAGTTTACCTATAAAATAAATGCAAGTGTTATGGAACCTGGGTGAAGAATTCACTAAAGAGTGAAGTCGCAAGTAAAGATTTTGTTCTACATTCTTTTTGAGGACCAGCTCTCTCTTTATGGGTGGCCATCCTGTATTTTGGAACTCAGACTCATATTGAAGAAGTCAATAAAGGCCAATTTTCCAGAGGAACAATCTCAGTGGTGCCAAAACATCACTTGGGTGGAAAAATGAGGTAGCAATAATTCAACTTATGGTGAGCCAGTTGAGTGGAATATGTTTGTAAGAAATAAGATGTTTACCAGTTTATTAAAGGATACAGTTGAACAGCCAGGTGAAAAGATACATAGGGTGAGGTCTGGGAGAGCCCAAATGCAGGGGCTTCTGTCCTTGTAGCCTTGGGGTGCATCATCCTCCTGGTGTGGATGTGTCCACCAACCTGGAAATGCTTTGAACCCCATACTGTTGGGATTTTATGAAGGCTTCTTCACATAGGCATGATCAATTATTAACTCATTTCCAGTCTCTCTCCCCACTATGGAAAAGTTGAAGCTTGGGGAATAGGGCTGCAAATCCCAACCTCTAATCATGGCTTGGCCTTTCTGGTGACCAGCCTCCATCCAAGAGCCCACCCAGAGTCACCTCATTCAAGCAAAAGATGCTCCTAGTGCTCTGACCGCTTAGGAATTTACAAGGGTTTTAGGAGCCCTGCGTCAGGAACTTGGGATATATATATCCCACATATTATGTGTATAAATATATATATATATATACATACACACACATATATATGTTTCTATTATCTCACAGATGATGAACTGCCTTCTAAAGTGCGTATATCCTGGGAATTCCCTGGTGGTCCAATGATTAAGACTCTGTGCTTCCAATGCAGGGGGCACAGGTTCGATCCCTGGTAGGGAACTAAGATCCCACAAGCCTTGTGGCCAAAAAAATAAATAAAATAAAATGAGATAGTATTTTAAAATAAGTAAAAACTAAAGTGCATATGTCCAATTCACTGCTGGTTTTTGGCTTTGCTTTCAGAAAGCACGTGAATTTGGGCCTGAATCAAATTTTTAAGGACAACAGTAGAGTGGTAAGCACTGCAATTAATACCTTTTCTCACAAAGTACCCAGGCTTTCTTTTTATAAATGTTTAATAAATATTTAAAGAAAACCATTTTCAATGCATGTCAAATTATTAGCCTTTCCCAAGTATCCATCTCTCAGTCTGGGTCTGTGGTCTTCTGACATATATTTTGTTATTGTGTATACCACCACTGACTCTATCTCTTGAGGTCACTTTAAATTATTAATAGAAAGGAGTAAAACATAAATTATAAATTGATGATTTTATCAATGTTACTTATATTTGTTTTCTTTACAGAAAGTAGTATAGCTTTAAAGTAAATGCATCAACTCCTGTTTCATTCAAGATCCCCGCAAACTCTCCATGCTGTGATTAAAAGTAATATTTGAGGCAGAGCTGGAACTCCTGGCTCTGGGTCTCTTCCCTCCTCCGTCACTGAACTGCCCCGGAACCCGAGGAGAGGGCAGCCTCACTGAGGCTGGCGGCTCTGGAGGGGCCCCAGCAGCCGAAGCCACAACAGTCCTGGGGACCGCGGGCCAGTTGTTTCAACAAGTAACTTAAAGACAAAATGGAAAAACAAGGAGGTTTGTGCCTGAGATCATGTTGATGTGAAACCGGGATGGCCACCTTGTACCAGAGGAGCTTCAAATGGCGGAGAATTAAGACGTGGAGATCACCTACCTCCCCACAAATACATCAGAAATACATCTACATGTGGAATAACTCCTACAGAACACCTACTGAACGCTGGCAGAAGACCTCAGACCTCCCAAAAGGCAAGAAACTCCCCACGTACCTGGGTAGGACAAAAGAAAAAAGAAAAAACAGAGACAAAAGAATAGGGACAGGACCTGCGCCAGTGGGAGGGAGCTGTGAAGGAGGAAAGGTTTCCACACACTAGGAGCCCCTTCGCGGGCAGAGACTGCGGGTGGCAGAGGGGGGAAGCTTCGGAGCCACGGAGGACAGCGCAGCCACAGGGGTGCGGAGGGCAAAGCGGAGAGATTCCCGCACAGAGGATCGGTGCTGACCAGCACTCACCAGCCCGAGAGGCTTGTCTGCTCACTCGCTGGGGCGGGCGGGGCTGGGAGCTGAGGCTCGGGCTTCGGAGGTCGGATCGCAGGGAGAGGACTGGGGTTGGCAGTTGGCGGTGTGAACACAGCCTGAAGTGGGCTAGTGCGCCACGGCTAGCCGGGAGGGAGTCTGGGAAAAAGTCTGGAGCTGCCTAAGAGACAAGAGACTTTTTCTTCCCTCTTTGTTTCCTGGTGCGTGAGGAGAGGGGATTCAGAGCACCACTTAAAGGAGCTCCAGAGACGGGCGCGAGCCGCGGTTATCAGCGCGAACCTCAGAGACAGGCATGAGATGCTAAGGCTGCTGCTGCCGCCACCAAGAAGCCTGTGTGCGAGCACAGGTCACTCTCCACACCTCCCCTCCTGGGAGCCTGTGCAGCCCGCCACTGCCAGGGGCCCGTGATCCAGGGACAACTTCCCTGGGAGAACACACAGCGCGCCTCAGGCTGCTGCAACGTCACGCCGGCCTCTGCCGCCGCAGGGTCGCCCCGCATCCGTACCCCTCCCTCCCCTGGCCTGAGTGAGCCAGAGCCCGCGAAGCAGCTGCTCCTTTAACCCCGTTCTGTCTGGGCGGGGAACAGACGCCCTCAGGCGACCTACACGCAGAGACGGGTCCAAATCCAAAGCTGAACCTCAGGAGCTGTGCGAACAAAGAAGAGAAAGGGAAATCTCTCCCAGCAGCCTCAGGAGCAGCGGATTAAATCTCCACAATCAACTTGATGTACCTGCATCTGTGGAATACCTGAATAGATAACGAATCATCCCAAATTGAGGAGTTGGACTTTTGGAGCAACGATATATATATATATCTTTCCCTTTTTCTCCTTCGGTGAGTGTGTATGTGTATGCTTCTGTGTGAGATTTTGTCTGTATAGCTTTGCTTTCACCATTTGTGCTAGGGTTCTGTCCGTCTGTTTTGTTTTGGTTTTTTTTTCAGGTATAGTTTTTAGCGCTTGTTATCATTGGTGGATTTGTTTTTTGGTTTGGTTCCTCTCTTCTTTCTTTCTTTCTTTTTGTTACTTTAAAACATTTTTTTAATAATAATTTTTTATTTTAATAACTTTTATTTTATTTTTTCTTCTTCTTTCTTTCTTTCTTTTTCTCCCTTTTATTCTGAGCCATGTGGATGACAGGCTCTTGGTACTCCAGCCAGGCGTCAGGGCTGTGCCTCTGAGGTGCGAAAGCCAAGTTCAGGACACTGGTCCACAAGAGACCTCCCAGGTGCACGTAATATCAGATGGCGAAAATCTCCCAGAGATCTCCATCTCAACGCCAAGACCCAGCTCCACTCAATGACCAGCAAGCTACAATGCTGGACACCCTATGCCAAACAACTAGCAAGACAGGAACACAACCCCACCCATTAGCAGAGAGGCTGCCCAAAATCATAATAAGGCCACAGACACCCCAAAACACACCAGCAGACGTGGACCTGCCCACCAAAAAGACAAGATCCAGCCTCATCCACCAGAACACAGGCATTAGTCCCCTCCACCAGGAAACCTACACAACCCACTCAACCAACCTTAGCCACTGGGGGCATACACCAAAAGCAACGGGAACTACGAATCTGCAGCCTGCGAAAAGGAGACCCCAAACACAGTAAGTTAAGCAAAATGAGAAGACAGAGAAACACACAGCAGATGAAGGAGCAAGGAAAAACCCCACCAAACCTAACAAATGAAGAGGAAATAGGCAGTCTACATGAAAAAGAATTCAGAATAATGATAGTAAAGATGATCCACAATCTTGGAAATAGAATGGAGAAAATACAAGAAACGTTTAACAAGGACCTAGAAGAACTAAAGAGCAAAAAACAGTGATGAACCACACAGTAAATGAAATTAAAAATTCTCTAGAAGGGATCATTAGCAGAATAACTGAGGCAGAAGAACGGTTAAGTGACCTGAAAGAAAAAATGATGGAAATAAATACTGCAGAGCAGAATAAAGAAAAAAGAATGAAAAGAATTGACGACAGTCGGAGACACCTCTGGGACAACATTAAATGCACCAACATTCGAATTATAGGGATCCCAGAAGAAGAAGAGAAAAAGAAAGGGACTGAGAAAATATTTGAAGAGATTATAGTTGAAAACTTCCCTAATATGGGAAAGGAAATAGTTAATCAAGTCCAGGAAGCACAGAGAGTCCCATACAGGATAAATCCAAGGAGAAACACACCAAGACACACATTAATCAAACTATCAAAAATTAAATACAAAGAAAAAATATTAAAAGCAGCAAGGGAAAAACAACAAATAACACACAGGGAAATCCCCAAAAGGTTAACAGCTGATCTTTCAGCAGAAACTCTGCAAGCCAGAAGGGAGTGGCAGGACATATTTAAAGTGATGAAGGAGAAAAACCTACAACCAAGATTACCCAGCAAGGATCTCATTCAGATTTGACAGAGAAATTAAAACCTTTACAGAAAAGCAAAAGCTAAGAGAATTCAGCACCACCAAACCAGCTTTACAAAAAATGCTAAAGGAACTTCTCTAGGCAAGAAACACAAGAGAAGGAAAACACCTACAATAGCAAACCCAAAACATTTAAGAAAATGGGAATAGGAACATGCATATCGATAATTACCTTAAATGTAACTGGATTAAATGCTCCAACCAAAAGGCATAGGCTGGCTTAATGGATACAAAAACAAGACCTGTATATATGCTGTCTACAAGAGGCCCACTTCAGACCTAGGGACGCATACAGACTGAAAGTGAGGGGATGGAAAAAGATACTCCATGCAAATGGAAATCAAAAGAAAACTGGAGTAGCAATTCTCATATCTGACAAACTACACTTTAAAACAAAGATTATTACAAGATACAAAGAACAACATCACATAATGATCAAGGGATCAATCCAAGAAGAAGATATAACAATGGTAAGTATTTATGCACCCAACATAGGAGCACCTCATTACATAAGGCAAATACTAACAGCCATAATAGGGGAAATTGACAGTAACACAATCATAGTAGGGGACTTTAACACCCCACTTTCACCAATGGACAGATCATCCAAAATGAAAATAAATAAGGAAACACAGCTTTAACTGATACATTAAACAACATGGACTTAATTTATATTTATAGGACATTCCATCCAAAAACAACAGAATACACATTCTTCTCAAGTGCTCATGGAACATTCTCCAGGATAGATCATATCTTGGGTCACATATCAAGCCTTGGTAAATTTAAGAAAATTGAAATCATATCTATCTTTTCCGACCACAATGCTATGAGACTAGATATCAATTACAGGAAAAAAATCTGTAAAAAATACAAACACATGGAGGCTAAACAATACACTACTTAATAACCAAGAGATCACTGAAGAAATCAAAGAGGAAATCAAAAAATACCTAGAAACAAATGACAATGAAAACACGACAACCCAAACTCTATGGGATGCAGCAAAAGCCATCCTAAGAGGGAAGTTTATAGCAATACAATCCTACCTTAAGAAACAAGAAACATCTCAAACAACCTAACCTTACACCTAAAGCAATTAGAGAAAGAAGAACAAAAAACCCCCAAAATTAGCAGAAGGAAAGAAATCATAAAGATCAGATCAGAAATAAATGAAAAAGAAATGAAGGAAACGATAACAAAGATCAATAAACTAAAAGCTTGTTCTTTGAGAAGATAAACAAAATTGATAAACCATTAGCCAGACTCATCAAGAAAAAAAGGGAGAAGACTCAAATCAATAGAACTAGAAATGGAAAAGGAGAAGTAACAACTGACACTGCAGAAATAGATAGGATCATGAGAGATTACGACAAGCAACTATATGCCAATAAAATGGACAACCTGGAAAAATGGACAAATTCTTAGAAATGCACAACCTTCTGAGACTGAACCAGGAAGAAATAGGAAATATGAACAGACCAATCACAAGCACTGAAATTGAAACTGTGATTAAAAATCTTCCAACAAACAAAAGCCCAGGACCAGGTGGCTTCACAGGCCAATTCTCTCAAACATTTAGAGAAGAGCTAACACCTATCCTTCTCAAACTCTTCCAAAATATTGCAGAGGGAGGAACACTCCCAAACTCATTCTACGAGGCCACCATCACCCTGATACCAAAACCAGACGAAGATGTCACAAAGAAAGAAAAACTACAGGCCAATATCACTGATGAACATAGATGCAAAAATCCTCAACAAAATACTAGCAAACAGAATCCAGCAGCACATTAAAAGGATCATACACCATGATCAAGTGGGGTTTATCCCAAGAATGCAAGGATTCTTCAATATATGCAAATCAATCAATGTGATACACCATATTAACAAATTGAAGGAGAAAAACCATATAATCATCTCAATAGATGGAGAGAAAACTTTCGACAAAATTCAGCACCCATTTATGATAAAACCCCCCCAGAAAGTAGGCATAGAGGGAACTTACCTCAACATAATAAAGGCCATATATGACAAACCCACAGCCAACATCGTCCTCAATGGTGAAAAACTGAAACCATTTCCACTAAGATCAGGAACAAGACAAGGTTGCCCACTCTCACCACTATTATTCAACATAGTTTTGGAAGTGTTAGCCACAGCAATCAGAGAAGAAAAAGAAATAAAAGGAATCCAAATCGGAAAAGAAGAAGTAAAGCTGTCACTGTTTGCAGATGACATGATACTATACATAGAGAATCCTAAAGATGCTACCAGAAAACTACTAGAGCTAAATCGTGAATTTGGTAAAGTAGCAGGATACAAAATTAATTCACAGAAATCTCTTGCATTCCTATACACTAATGAAGAAAAATCTGAAAGTGAAATTAAGAAAACACTCCCATTTACCACTGCAACAAAAAGAAAAAAATACCTAGGAGTTAACCTACCTAAGGAGACAAAAGACCTGTATGCAGAAAATTATAAGACACTGATGAAAGAAATTAAAGATGATACAAATAGATGGAGAGATATACCATGTTCTTGGATTGGAAGAATCAACATTGTGAAAATGACTGTACTACCCAAAGCAATCTACAGATTCAGTGCAATCCCTATCAAACTAACACTGACATTTTTCACAGAAGTAGAACAAAAAGTTTCACAATTTGTATGGAAACACAAAAGACCCCCAATAGCCAAAGCAATCTTGAGAAAGAAAAATGGAGCTGGAGGAATCAGGCTCCCTGACTTCAGCCTATACTACAAAAGTACAATAATCATGACAATATGGTACTGGCACAAAAACAGAAATATAGATCAATGGAACAGCATAGAAAGCCCAGAGATATAGATATGGTACTTTTTCTGGGCTGAGGCAAGAAACTTCCTTGAAGTCTAAAGCAGAATATGCTTGAAGGGGTATTTTTTTCTTTTGGAGCTGAAGAGCTTATGAGCTTGGAATTGTAGCAATAATGCATACACAGTAAAAATGCAATTGCTAACCACTCCCCTTTCGATATTCGTGCTGAGAATTACTAATCATTCAGGCAGTTATCAGTGAGCTTGTGCTTTTCTAGTCTATGGTGTTTAGATCAGGGCCGATAAGAATGGTTGTGATAATTAAGACAGAGTAATGATAAGAATACATTAATGGAAACTGTCAAAAACAATGTGCTAAACATCTAGTATTGCATGCAATGTGTCGGTATTTCTGATGAGGTGTCTAACCACATGATGGTGGTCATAGGTTTCTTTCATCATGTAACGAGTAATAGAGTAATCCTCTGGCTGTTTTTCATGTTTGATGAAGCATTTTTGATATTTTATCTTCTTGTTTTTGCCCCATTTTGTTTTTTTTAAAATTTATTTATTTATTTGTTTGTTTTGGCTGTGTTGGGTCTTCGTTTCTGTGCGAGGGCTTTCTCTAGTTGCAGCGAGCGTGGGCCACTCTTCATCGCGGTGCACGGGCCTCTCACTATCGCGGCCTCTCTTGTTGCGGAGCACGGGCTCCAGACGCGCAGGCTCAGCAATTGTGGCTCACGGGCCCAGTTGCTCCGCGGCATGTGGGATCTTCCCAGACCAGGGCTCGAACCCGTGTTCCCTGCATTGGCAGGCAGATTCTCAACCACTGCGCCACCAGGGAAGCCCCCCATTTTCTTTTTAGCCTTTGATCCTCATTCTCTTCCATGTAATTATATTTCCTTTTATTAAAATTGGCTTGCAAAGAGAAGACCATGAAGATAAACTCTATAGCTGTCAATCAGTAGACCCAGAAAGTTTCTAAATGACGATAGTTGTTTCAGCACATTAGCTTGTTGGAATTATCTGCATGGCAGAGATGTCAGTATATTGTTTCCAAGCTTGATTTCTACATGCAAGGAGTAGTAGAGCATGCCCCTGCTTCTTTTATATTCCACAGGAGAGCAAACAAGTGGCATAATCAATTCTTCCAGCCTTTGTATTTTACCTGATGTTTACTTTGCACATTGCTTTAAAACATGCCCTTATTTCACCTCTTTAAAATCTATTTGCCTTTTCTTTTTTATCTTATAAGAAAATAAGATTATCTTAGTGCAAGGTCATGGTGCATTTCATTAAACACTCGTAATATTTTTCTTTACTCAGCATCCACAAAGTGGTGAAAAGTTGCCCTATTACTAAAAGATCGTCAGGCTCTGTACATATAAAGAATAACCTTCTCTTATCAGATGCTGAGGGAACTGGAACTGTGCAGATGGCTTTGACTCAGTAACTTTACTGGTCAGTGACATATATTATTGTATCTAGGAGAGATCAAGCATAAGCTTGACATCTTTTGTGCTATGAATATCAAAATAAAGAAAGCATAGATTTGGTCTTTAATGCATGAAAATAACTCTATGTTGCCTAAGAGAATTCAAAGGCAAAAATTAATTCTCGGATTTTCACAAATGACCAAGCTGGCTTTTTCCTTTGGGTTCCCTGTGTGTGTTTTCAAGTTACTTAATTAGCAAGATCAGGATACCATTTCGGGGTGTTAAAGGTCACATTAGGAAATTCCTGGCCTTTTCTTTATATTGCTATTTTTTAGCAGTCAGTACCAGCCACCTGGAGGAATGGCCACTATTGGGCCATGGCTTCTTTTGCAGTGACATTTGCTCAATAAATTTTTTCATGGTAATAATTGAAAAAAGTCAAAATGGTGTGAAGAAGTAAATGTCATATTCCCACAATGCAATATAATTGGAATTCATAAAGGCTCAGTGACTCACAAGACAGGTTAATTAAAGCCTCCATGTGGCACATGGAAGTTAGTACAAAATTTGCTTGACCATATTATTTTCTGACTGCATAGAATGAATCCTTTATTAAAATGTCTAGCAAAGGCTGTGATTTAGTATAAAATATCTATATTATTGCTACTTATTTTCTTTTGGGTTGTTTTAATCCATTTCCCATTGCCAGTCAGTAATATTTTAAGGGCTAGTTTTTAATATAAAAATTTTTCTTGCAAAAAGTCAGTACAATCCCTGTCTCATAGAAGTTGCTCAAACTGTACCAGGAATGGCATGCAAGTTCCACAACATAAATGAAGAAAAAGTAGCTGGTGCTGGGAAGGAAAAACGTTTTGTGGAGTTGGAAAACCATATTGTCTTTTAAGTATGACGATTGCTAATCTCTCATCCTTACGTGTTCCTGTGGGGCTCTAAAAAAATGGACCCTGCTATCTGGAATTAACTTTTTGCTTTCTTAAGACTAAGGAACAAATTGCAATAAACATCTACAAAAGAGAGACAGCATTTAAAAGAATTTGGGGCCATCTTGAACCACTGGGCAAGCAGAGCAGCAGCTCACGTTCTTTTAGCCACTAGGGAGCAACTAGCTGCTTCAGGTGTTCTGCCTAACTCTCCCGACAGCTCAAAGGAGGCAAGGGCAGGAAGAGGAGGGGCAGTCCTTTTGAGCCTTCTCACTTCAGGCTGCTTATCTGTATACCATAGGTGGTAGCATTACTGTTCCTTTATTCTGCCAAGACAGGCAAATAAATGAAAGCTGTATAAAATATTATCAAACAAATCGGGGACTTTCGTTTGTTTCAAAGAAAAAATAGTTTGAATCTTGGTCAAGGATAATGCAAGAGCTTATTTTATTACAACCCAAATTAAGAAATGATGTCCAATTTTATATCCTGAAAGTAGATAGCTTCCAAGTTATCCATATAGCTATATACACACACACGCATACATACATATAACACTATACCTATAATATATAATATATAAAATATATGACGCAGTCTCTGACAGAGAAGAAAAAACTGTGTATCTCTATATCTATCTATCTATCTATCTATCTATCTATCTATCTATCTATCTATCTATCTATCTAATCTCCATATTTCTTTGTGTCAGAGACTGCAGATTTCCTTCCCTAGTGCCCTTTCTTTAGATATTTTTAGCCTGGCACATAGTCATGCAAAATAAAGATGACTTGTCTCCATGCACAGGCAGAACAATTAAGGAAATTTTGCTGCTGCTTCTGAAACTGAAACCAGTGGCCCTCCAGCCAAGGGCTCTTGAGAGCAGACTTTTCTTCTGTCTTAAGCCATTACCATTTTGCATTTTTCTGTTACTCTCAGCTGGGCAGAATCTCACTATTAGAGTGGTGGGATCATCATGCAATAATTAGGAGGCTGGATAGAGTAAAGTACTTTGGATCCATAGTCAGAAGTTCAGGTCTGATTCTTGCCTCTGCCTCTTGCCAAGTATATGTCTTTGGGCAACTCACTTCATCTCAGTTGCTCCATTTGTAAAATGAGGTGGTAGTTCCTACCTGACTGACTAAGGAATACGTGAAATGGTGAAATGTTTGGGATAAGCAATTCCATCCCCACAAAATGATCAAATATCAGCTAGCATGCAAATGAACATCGGAGACATCTAGCTATACATTTAATAAGAAAAAAAACCCAAAAAATTTTATCTGAACATTTTAGGTAAGTAGGTTTGAGTCTTTTTTATAAAATAAAATTAATATATCTTCTACTTTATTAAAATTTTGCTTTAGGTAGAATCCCAGCCTCTTAGAACCTCAGTATTAATATGAGCTTTTTGATCATTTAACTTTACCTTGCACTTAGCTGACCACCACTCTGACTTAATTGCTATTTGCTAACAAAAATTTATAGATTTATTTAAGATTCCAATGGAATAAAGGTGAAAAGTTTGTTTGTCTCTATATCTCACTGGGAAAATTACTACAAGAGCAGTGATTTCATTATATGTAATAGAAAATTAATGACAAATCTGAAGCCACATTTGATAGAAGCTTTAGAGTATTTATTCAATAACTGTATATAAGTAGAGTGTATATCTACCTTATAATGCCCAGAAAATATTAAATTGTCTTAAAATATCTAAACAAAAATAAAGTTCCATAATATCAAAATATAAAACATACAAATTGTGGGTTACACACAAACTAAGATGCTAATGGCCATATTGACTTTCCCTCGATGCTTAGCCTCTAGACCTAGATGCTGTTATTACTATTACTTTATAACAAGTTATTACTATTATTTTATAATGTATATGTATCACATATTGTTTCAAATACAATTTCACTTAAGTTTATATGTTTAATAAATCTTTGAGAACAAAGAGCTTATGTTTTTATTGTTTACTAAATTGGCCGTTTATTTCTAAGAAAACATTAGAACTAGAGACTTCAAAAGTACATTGCTGCCCAAAATTAAAAATAATCATAAAAAATCACTTTTAACCACATGGCAAATATTATGCTTTGGGCATAATATGCAACTTGATTTCTGACAACTTTTCTGTGTCACCTTGAGTTTCAAAAATTCAAGGAATAACGTAAGAAAAATATCTTGAACTAAATTATCTTGAACTAAATTATCCCATGGGAGATATGACTAATATTGAGGAGGTATTAGAAGAAATAGCAAGTTAATGTTTCTAAACTACTGTAGATCATAAAATAAAAAATACATAAACTACATACCACAAACTATTGTTTCTCATATATTAAATTTACATTGCTTAGTATCTATAGCTTCTAAAAAGACTGAAAAATCCTTCTTTAACTAGTAATCCTTAATTATCCCTATTAGTTTGTGGTATAAACATAACAAAAGGCAGAGACAAGTTAGAGAGGGCATACATCTCTGATGAGTTTAGATCACACCTGCCCTAGAAAGGGATTTTGCTTTAGTTAGATATTCTCAGTCTGTTACCTAGGATCATGAAAACAGTTAGGAAAAGATATATTCATTTCAAATTACAGGCACTGTCACTTTCTGCAATCTCTGCATGGAAATATGCTTAGGAGTCATCAATCCTGACTGTAAAAGAATGTTAAATGACTCTTCTGTTCAGTTAACCTATTCTCCTTTTATTCTTCCTTTTCTGACAACCTCCTCTAAATTTTGTCTGATTTTAATACCACTGTGTTTTAACTCATTTAATCTTATATGAGCTGGCTTCTGCCCCAATCATTTTATTAAATTTATTCTTTTGGAAAATATTCATCATTTCCTAGTAACCAAATAAAATCTTTCTCACTTCTTATCCTCTTAGACTATTCTGCTATATGTGGAATTGGTAACTATCTCTTCTTTCTTGTCAAAATATTTTCTAGGGCGAACTGTCCGTTCATTTGTTTGTTAGTACATTTATTCAGTTCCTCAAAATGTACTCTTTGGGGTTTAATGAGTTAGGCATGACGTTCAGAGGGAGCAATTGCATTGCATTAGGCAAGGCATTGACTTCCCACTTACTCTGGATTTATGCCTGTTTCTAGGATAATCACATTTCCATTGACTTATTAGATAAATGTTTATGGAGCACCCATTATGTGCCAAAGGACTCCATGCTAGAGATACAGTGATGAACATTCAAAATCTACTTGCTGCAGTGAACTCTTGAGGACTCATGTAAGCATTAATTCACTCATTCATTCAAAAATATAATTTATAGAGTATATATTATGCGTCAGGAGCTAGTTTAGGCACTGGTTACATCATGGTGAAGAAAAAAAGTCCCTGCCCTCGTGGAGTTTATATTCTGCTAAGGAAAACAGAGAATAAAATAAACGGACAATATAATATAAAGGTTATGCATGCTATGAAGACTATCAAATCAGGATAAAGTTTAGAGGATGAGAGACATGGATTTTTAGGTAGGGTGTTTGGAAAGGCCTGTTTAAAAAGAGATGTTTTTGAGATGAATTAGATGGAAATGGGGGAGTAAAGCATGTGAGTATATGGGGAAGACCATTTCCAGCAGACGGAACATGAAGTGTGAAATCTAGAGGTGGGATTTTGTTTTGTGTGTTTCACATTCAGGAAAGCCATGGAACCAGAGTGAGGAGTGAGGGAAGAAATGAGATTAGAGTTAGAACCAGGCAAATCTTGGAGCCTTGTAGATCATGATAGGGATTTTATTTTAATTATAGTGGGAAGCCATTGGAGAGTTTTATGTATCCCTTTAACTGCTCTGCAGAATATGGACTGTAGAGGAATGAGGAAGGATGCAAAGGGACCAGTTGGAACCAATACATTAAGTAATCCAAGGAAGACATGAAAGTGGCTTAGCTAGGGCAGTGGCAATAGCAGTTGTAAGAGGTTTTATTCATGGTATATTTAATAGGTAGATATAGTGTAAATGGCTGGTGGTTTGGGGTGGTGTTATATAAGAACAATAAAACAAAACTATGACTCCAAGGATGTTCACCCAAGTGAGTGAGGAATACTGAGGAGGACCTGATTTACTTACTCTATTTGCTGAAGTAAAAAGGCTGAGAACAAGCAGGCTTAGGGTAAGAAATCAAGAGTTTGGGTTAGTTCATATTAAATGTGCTAGGTTTACTAGATATCTGTGTGCAGCTCTCAAGTGGGTATATTGATCTGGAGCTTATGGGGAAGTTGAGCATAAGAAATCTGTATTTGAGAGTGGGCAGTCATGGGCCTGTCTGAGAGCACCAAGGGAGTGAATGTTGAGTTCTGGGCACTCTGACTGAGTTCTGGGCACTCTGACATTTGGAAGTCAGAAGTAGGAGGAAGGGTAAGGAAATTAAAATGAGATAATAAAGTAGGAAGAAAGTCAAGAATGTGTGATGTCTGGGGACCCTAGTTCAGAAAGCATTTCAAGAGGAAGTCAATCATCTACTCTTTCTAATGCTATAGAAAAGCTGAGTAAATTATGTCTTGAGAATTGTCCATTAGGTTTAACAACATGGACGTCACTGGTAATCTATAAATGTTTTCAGAGAAGAATGGATAATAGAATGAGTGGAGTGGGTTTAAGAGCGAACTGGAACTGAGGAAACAGATACAATGAATATAGATAATTCTATTGAAGAGTTTTCCTATAAAGTGGATCTTAGAAATGGGTTGACAGCAGGAGAAGAATGTTGGGTAAAAGGAAAAATAGTTGTTTTTTTTTAGTAGGAAAAGTGATAGGATAATTTTATGCTATGAGAAATATTCTGGAGAGAGGATGAAACAGAGCAGATATAAGTACGTGAAGATGGTGCTATTGGTCATGCAAAAACCCACAATAGTCTAACATCAAATCCCAGCGTGGTGGAATTGAGGAGATGACCAGAAATCTACTTGTATATCTCCCTCCAAAGACCTGCCTGTCCTAGAGTAAGTCTCTAGATCAACTATCTATTGCTGCATAACAAATCATCCTAAAATTTATGACTTAAAACAACAGCAGTCATTTACTATCTCATAAGGTTGGGATATATAGGCTAAGAATTTGCAAGTAGTTGATTTGGGCACCTCTGGCTCAAGGTCTTTTATGAAGTACAGTCAGATGTCATTTGGACTGGCATTCATCTGAAGGCTTGACTGGGACTGGAGGATTCATTACTAAAGGGGTTCATGCACATGGCTGGCAAATTGGTGCTGACAAAGTGGATCCTTTCTGTGGGGCTTCTTGAGTGTCCTCACAACATGGTGTTTGGATTCACCTGGAGCAAGTGATCTAAGAGATCAAGCCAAAATCTTCAATGCCTTTATGATCCAGATTTGAATATTATATACTGTAACATCTACCATTTAATGCTGGCTATACAGCTCAGCCTTGATTCAGTGTGAGAGGGGATTAAACAAAGGCATAAATACCAGGAGATGAGGATCATTCATGGCCATATTGTAGGATGACTACCCTAACCACTAATGGTCTTTGAACTTTTAACCTTTCATTATATCACCTGTCAAACATGGGGATTTTACCATATGAGCTCAAGGTCCCTTCTAACTCTAAAATTTCATGATTTTATTCTTCACTTAGGCATATGACTCTCAAAGAGAGCATATGAAGGAGAGAGGGTAGAGTCAGCTGGAATCTTCTGTTTCCCAGCTTCCTACTAATTTCTATTCTGTTCAATAATTTTTTTCTTAGAAAATAGGATATATGACGGCTCTGCATATTCCAAATGGAAATAAGTAGCATTTTGAATAGTATTATAAAATGCTCATTAGCTGGTTAATAAAGTAGACTGGGCCATGTTTAAAAACAAAACAACCACTCCCACCAAAACAAAAATCCCCCTGCTGTATTTAAGTTGATTTACTGAATCCTGATTAGGAAGAGCAATCTAAGGAATCCTCTAGGAACAATTAGAATACCAAAAAAGAGAGTATGTCCCAGCAAAATAACCATTGGTGGTCTAGTGGGAGGACCAAAGGCTTTGGATTAAGAACTGGGTTTGAATTCTGGCTCTGTCTTAACAATCTTCAGCAATCACCTAATCTCTATCAATTTCTTCATATGTAAACAGGGATGATAATTACTACTTCACAAGATTTTTTGGAAGAATTAACTATATTAACTATGTGAAGTGACTATGACCATGTCTTTCTCATAGTAGGTGTGTAATAATTGTTATTTTTTTCCTCTGGCCTATATGTTTTTCCCTAACCTCACTGAGTACTCAGGCAGCATAACCACTGAAACAAGTATATTTATAATATATAAAAGCAAGGAAAATTTTGCAAAAGGAACTTAAAATATCTGCTCCATTAGATATATAAGCCCCTAGTCCGTATCGATGAGTAAAGTTTTCTTTCCTGATTCATATCTGACCATTTGCCATTCTGTCATATAACCAGTGACTAGACCACTGAACTCCTCTTTAGTTTCCCTCCAGGACTAGAGTGGCTAAAGTGCTGTGATAGTGTATAAAACTAACTACTTACCTGTGTCCTCTCTGTAGGAGAATTATGCTTCTCTGCCTGTTCAATTCAAGTGCGTTCACGTCACTTTCTTTTTGCAGGATAATAAGACTAGTGTGTGCAGTACTATGTTCCTTGTTCCCTCTGCCACTGAAGCTCTCAAAGCTCTAGGTAGTGGCTGAACTGTCAGCCCACAGAGTGAAGATGATGACAGCACAGAGTAGAGCCCCAGCCAAAGATCACGAAACAAGAGCAAGGTATAAAAACCTTTGTTTCTTTAAGCCACTGAGCTTTGGGAGTTATTTTTTTATCTTTCTTGACTGACACACATGCCAAGTGTGTTTAACAGGTATGTAAGAAAGGGACATTTTCTGCCTCATTTTTGACAGCAGTACCAATTTGAGAGACCAAATGAAAGAGACAAAGCAACCTGTACAGAATTTCAAAGGCATTATTAGCCAGAGCCAGTTTCATGCTTTTGAATCCCATATCCACCTGGAAAATCTAAAAGATCATTATCATATAAGAATGATTTTGTGAAGTGATCAATAAAGAGATTTATTTGGAGACAGTGATTGCATTTCTGTGATTTCCCACTATATCTCGCACATTTTGGGGTAAGGGGGTGGAGGTGTAGCTACCTTCTAGTGCTAAGTCTAGCTAGAAGAATTCAGGAAGGGACACTTAGAGAACTTTGAAATGTATTCCTTGAAGTTGGCAGACACAGAGGTTTGGAGCCTGAATCCTGACTCTGAAAGTTGGAATGGACTGTGGATTGGGATCTGACTTTTGCCTGGGAAATTTAGAGGGCAAGAAAAATAAGTGCTTGGTGGCTAAGTGAGGAGGGTGCTGCTTCATTGGGATCTGGTGGTCTGAAGTCCTACAGTTTCTCTGGGCAAAAGATGCATTTATATTTCTGTGCCCAAGAGTGAGCCACCAGGAAGAAAGAAACATTGAGAGAACATTGTGTGTCCTGCCTATCAGGGCTTTTTCTGCAAGAAGACCTCAGCAGAAAAAGGGTGTAGGCCTAAGATGCCCTGGCATTCAAATGACCACACAGAATACAGAACATCTGCCAAGATTAAAGGAACTTCAGGAGAGAGGGGCTCAGCATGGAACCTATTCAGGTCCTTGGAAAGCCCCTCACAAAAAGAGCCAGCTTTTAACCATTGGTGTGGTCAGAGTGCAGAGTTGCATAGCTAAGTAACTACTGTTTTACCCTTTACTCTTGTCCTTCCTCCACATTGTTTTGACCTTAAGTGAAACAGCTGCTAGTTTGTTGAGGGGAGAGGTGACTGGGAAGAGAGTGTATAGCAAAAGCACTGTGCCTCTACCTGCCCACTGTGGGAAGGAAGCAGGGCTGAGCTATGTGATTATATGACTATGCAGAGCTTACCCTCAACATTGATCATAGTGTACTCTAAATCCACTGAGTAGGTGAGATGGAACTGAAATTCAGCCGGTGTTCCATTGGCCAAGTCCTGGCAGGGGACTCTGGTGTGCTAAGAGAAAGGGGTACTTTTTCCTGATTTCCACAGAGATACCATATTGGCTAACAGAGAGGCTGGAGAGAAGAAGATGAATGGTAAACTAAGGTCAAATTTTTTATTATATCATGAAATGGACATTATAATTTCCAAATTAATACTCTGTTTTTGACTAACCATGACTATAGTATGGTATGTAAGTGGGCAAAAAGGTAATTTGACACACAGAAATTGTCATCAGAAGGAAGGTCAAGATTACCACCACTGAATACAAAAGGACAGTGAAAGACAAAAATAAAATGCAACTTTATTATAATCTGTATTTCATGCTTGCTCAATGTATTGTTTACATGTAAACAAATAGAGAAAGAAAGAGACAGAGTGATGAGAGAGAGAAGCATAATTAAATAAGAGAGTCCTCTGCCCTACTGTCTCATTCACTCTTTTTCCACATCCTCTCCCCTCCATCCACTAAGGAGGCCTTTTAGAACAATAAGTTTCAAGTCAATGTGATGTTTATGGAGGCAGGTGACCAATATGAACAGAGGAGAAGCTTTGTTGTTGTTTTGGGTGGTACTTTCTTTTGTTGTGTTGGGATGTTTTGTTTTGTTTTCAGTATATTAGTTTTCTTGTGTTTGCTCCAATTTGAAGAATGTAGGAATCCACTATGTTATATCAGGTTGGAACCATAAATTTATCACTCTAGCTTAGATTTCAAGGGATTGCAGCAAGATGGAATTATGACAGAGGCCAGAGCAGAGGAGTTGCCAATGAAAGTGGAATGGAGACCAAGGGAGAAATTGCTTCTAGGCACCCATTCAAGTTGGATTCTAATCTGGAATCAGTAACTTATTACTTTGCACCATCCTCTGGATTCTGAGTTTGGCTGTGACCATCTGACTGGTAAGACTGTTATTTCTGCTAATAGGCAGTAACTACATATGCTTCCCCAATTTTTTGAAGTATATCTTTATCTGTATGGGTGTATAGATAGATGGATGGATATAGATAGATAGATATAAATAGATATGGAGTGATATATAAATTTAGATAGATAGGGATATACACATAGATATTTCTAAGGAACTTATTAACATTTGTTTTATTTATATTTACTATATAAAGCAGTGTTCTCTTCAGTTCTGTTCACCAGTGAGTTTGTAAACGTGCTGCCATATGAGAAGTGAGCATACATGAAAATAGAATTTACGTAGTAGCTTGGGTTGTAATCAGCTAAGTTGACTTAGCTGGACCTATACCCATTTTTAAAAGGTAAACCCTCTGGAGAAGTTTCTAGACTTTATCATGTCCAATGTTTATGGAGTAGAACCCAGTAATAGGAGAAAAACAGTGAGAATACGTGCAGAAGTGTGAAGAAATGAAAAGTCTTCATATTTGTGATGGAAGGAGATTGTGAGGAATTCTCTACGGGCTGAAAGGGAAGATGGAGACAAATTTGGAAGGAGGGCATTATTTTACTGTTATTTTAAGAGCTCAAAATCTTAAATTATGTGTATTTTTAGTAGGTATGACTTCTGCCTATTGATGGAGTAACCACATTCACATGTTCCGTTAGTTTGCTCTCTTAGCTAGTTCCTAACCTCTTATTAAAACCTCGGGTGGCGACAAGGGCATAGCCAATGAAACCTTAGCCAATAGTCTGGTATACATGTAGGCAACTATCTAGGAATGCACAGGGTGAGTGGTAGAGGGCTACCTCACCTATAGTACTGGCATAGGTGTGAGGGTGCTACCAATTCAAATAATGGCTGATAAGGCAGAGTGGATTAGGGATCATCCAGGCTTATGTTCTTAACCCTGGCATCCAATCTGTGCAGTTGGGATATAGGACTTTGTGACAGGAATCTCCTAACAACAGTATGTCTTACTGAAGAATCAGGCAGCCAGCACATTTTTTATTCCAGGAACTCTACTCTTGTTCAGAGCAGACCCACAGGCATTGGCTATAGGTATAGGAAATAATCCCTGTAGAAAAACTGGGACAAGGGTTAGGTTGTGAAAACTGTAGCCAAAAAGCCTAAGCTTCATAGAAAGCTTCGTGTCCCAGCAGAAGAACTGAAATATAAATCAGTGAATGGGAAGAAACCCACTCCTCTGGCCAAGTCCTCATGACCGGGAGGATGGGAGAAAGGAGGATGGGTAGTAAAGCTCTGCAGCTTGCTGGGTTTGGAGTAGCCTGGGCTTGTGAGATTAATTGTTAATTCTATCCACTATCTAATGTCCTAAGCGTGAGTATGATTGCCTCTGAAAATTGAGAAGGACAGGGGCTGAAGTCTGAAAAGTATGAGTGAGTGAAATTTTTCAATACCTAGAGTTGAGCAGGTCTAGGAAAAGCAGGAAGATATAGGGCATACAAGGGTGGAATGAAAAAGAAAGTGGGAAATATCCAAGGACTTATTTCCTGTACTTTATAATGGAAGGCGTGGAAAAGAACCCCAGTTCTTTGTCAAATCCCAAGGCAAAATCTTAAACATTGAACTTTGAAATGCTCTGGGGAAGAAATCCCTAAATTCATCCTTTTCTAATGAAACACAGCTTCTCATTCTTAACTCCAATCTAGGAAAGGGGCATAATGGGACAGCAAGTCTCCTTCTAGCATTACTTAAACATCCCCAGTAGACAATTCCACATCTCATCCTGGGAACTAAAAAGGAGACCTTTCTCCATTACTTCACAATTAGACTCAGCAGCAGACCTTCTAAAGTAGACAAACACTTTCTCCTTTAACCTTCACCAAGTAGCCAAGGGACCCTTTAAAGGAATGAGCTCACGATAAGTACCAGGCATTTTGAAATCAGACATGAGTGTCTTAGAGGCTACCTATACTCCAAATATTGGCTTTGCATATTTAAAATATTTTAAATTTATGTTTAAAATTTTTTCTTTCTGGAATACAGCTAATTTAGTCCTTTTAAAATTTTTGAACAAAAGTATAGCAACAACAGCAAACCAAAGAGCACAACACCCATTTCAGTCCAATACTCTGAATCTCCAACCCTTGAAGAATTGAATGTGCTTTTAAACTTGGAAAATGTGTTCCCCACTATTTAACCTAAATGCCACTATAATTATAACCATTTCAAACTTATTCCTGTAATTCTTTCTGCAAGATATCCAATTAGAATAAAGTGTTAATCTAAACAATGAAAATAGAATGGAAACCTGCAATTATATAGTCAGACTTTTCTCATGTTAGAACAGAATGAAGAAAGGCATTATTTAATTAAAATACCAAATGCTACAATCCATGAGGAAAACCAAGCATAACGTAAGTACAGAAGATAGAAGGTGATATTAAAGACAAAACCTCATGTCTAATACTTGACATTATGTATGAACTTGAATTATACCCCAAAGAAATATTCCTATTCTTGGTGGTAACCATTAGTGAATGTATTTCATGTACATTATTTTTAAAACATAGCATGGGGAAAACAAATGTTGCCTGCTCCTTCTTCAGCTAAACACAAGTTCCTGGTACACTGGTCTGATCCAGAGCCTGTTTCATTACACCCAGTCTGTTTTGCTCTTATAACCAGTCCCTTTGACCGTCGGAAATTACAAACCCTTATTGCAACCCCATCTTAAAATGTGTTTTGTAGCTCCTTCACCCAAATCAAGAGTAAGAATACTGAGAACCAAATAAGACTAAAAGGGAAACAGTTGCTTGCAATCCTATTAACAATACTAACTTACAGGAATAAGTCCTGCAAGTTTAAATATTAAAAAAAAGCAATAATGCAAGTACTTAGTTTAAAAATGTTAATGAAGTTTTCACTGAATTTACTAGCTGGCATTCTATTTGATATTATTAAGTTATTATTATAAGTGAGTTTGATGAGTCATAACTTCCTGATTATCTGCAGGGAAGTCTGACCAAACTATTGGCAATTTGTAGTTAATGTTTACTTAATAAGTAAACAGAGAATATTCAGTTTCCAGAATTACTATATGTGTACCATGAAATAAAGAATACATGTATATATGAATATAAGAAGTAAATACGAAAAATCATAGTATATCAATGAAGAGAATCATGTCTAATAAGAAAGCTTATTATTACTATTATCGAGATAAATGTAACTAGCCTAGCCTGTCATGGATATACTATAGATATATTTTCCAGGTTCAAGGGTCAGAATATATATATATATATATATATACCTACATATGTTTTATATAATATTATATAAAATATATATATGCAGGTTTAAAGGTCAGAAAATATGTTACTGTATTTATGCCACATATACAAAATACATATCATTAATTAAAGTGTTCAAAAATATTTGCCTTAAAAAGATGCAGTCTATATTACACTTATCGTCATTCTAAGCACTTAGATACATACATAATGTACTAGGCATTCTATAGGATAGAACAAAACTGTATGAGAAGATGGAGTTGTAAATACAAGATTCTCCCTTAAGAAAAACTGACCCTGTTCTGCCTGCCCTCCCTACAGCATGTGACTGTGTTCATCCTTTTCCTCCTTATTGACATTGTCTTCTTTAGTTTGTAGAGCAACATATTCCATATTCTTCTGCCTTTTTCCTCCCTCATGGCTTTTTTTTTTTTTTTTTTTGGTCTTCTCTTCAGGATTCCTCTTCCCTTTCCTGCGTTTTTAATATTGCCTATCCCATTATTCCAGGTTTCTAGCCTAAATTTTCTTCTCTTGCTTATGGAACACACTTTCAGTAAGTGATCTCATCTTTCCTACAGTGTCAATGTCCATGCTGTTAACCCTTGTTTATGTCTCCAGTTCAACTCATTGACATGCCCATACTGTTAAAAGTCAAATCTGTATTTCCAGCTCAGATCTTTCTCCTGAGACATGATGCCTACTAGGTAATCTAACTGCTTCACAGCACGTCAGACTTAGCTTGTCTAAAATCAAATCCTTAATTTTGCTGACCTTATAGCTTAAAACTTTTTCTTCCCTTCTTGTTTCCTATCTCAATTAATGACACCACCACACACCTATTCGAATAAGCTGGAAATCTAGATGTCCAGTTTGACATCACCTGCCCTCACCACCTACATCCATTTTGGCACATTGTCTTGTCAGTTTTGTCTCTTTGAGAGTTCTCAGCAATGTCCATCATTTTCCATCCCTTTTTACCAGGCAGTCTTAATTAAAGTCTGTACCATTTCTTATGTGGCTGATTGAGTATCCTCCTAACTGATTTTCACCTTCTTGGCTGTCCTATCAAAGACATAATAAAGACAGAATGATCTCCCTAAAATGCAAATATTATCATGTCATTTTGTTTTTAATACTATATGGCTCATCAAATCTTTTAAGGTTAGAAGATTCTAAATTCCCTGGTGTGTAATAGAAGTCTCCTCATATGCAATTTGCAACTCTTGCTCATTTTCCTGCCACTCAGTTCCTGAAACTCTACTGCCATAAGTAAAATGTTGCATTCTATATATACTGTCCTCCATGTCTTTGTGTACATTGCTCACTCTAAGACACTTTTCCTTTCTCACCTTCATTAACTTTCTCTCTCCTGCCCATTCCTACCCTTCTGAATCACTCACACACACACACACACACACACACACACACACACACACACACACACATATATATACTTCATTTGGATCAATACAGTTGTTTCTTCAAAATCAGCCTGAATCTTGGAGAAGATTCTCCCATGACAAAACCACTCAAAATATTAAGCTCCCACATGTTCTGATGAATACCTCTTTTAAAGCCATTTTACATTACATCTGAATAAACTGTTTTTTTTTTTTATTCTCCCTCTAAACTGAAAAGTCCTCCTTCTTAGAATAATTCTTGGCACATAGGAAGTGTTCAAATTGGTAGTTCTAATTAATAAGTAATGTGGGGAGAACTTATTTTTAAAAAATCCATCCCATTTAAAATGTAGTTTTCAGAAGTCAAGGCTATGGCGTTTGTTACTGTTATTGAAAAAAAAGATTTAAAAAATCACTTTACTTTCCTTTAAGTTCCTCCTTGTTAAATAGTAACAAAGTATAACTCTCAGCATATTTTTCAGTGCAAAGCTGTAAGTACTATAATTAATTCTTTTCCAATTGTTATTAATTTACCTTTTAAATTTAAGGTTCACTATAAGCAATACTTTAAATATACTTCTTAAAATGAACTTTTAATTCGTCACTGTTCTCCTCAAACTTTCTAGTGACCCCAGCTTATTAAAAAGAAGATCCAAAGTCTTTGCAGTCTACAATCCCTCTCTGATTACACCTCCTTCCATATAACATCCTCTCAATAAATATTATTGAGTGAATTAACTGTTGAATATGTTATATTTTCAGCATTCTCAGGAAGGCAATATATGGAATTGCATTGAAACATTCCTCAGATAAAACGATAATTGTTTATATTCTCCATGGAGCTCATTTGCTGCTGGTTTCAGCCACCTATTTAACGTGATGCAGTTTTAGATATTTCCTTTATACTATAAAACCATCTCAAAATGAGTATTCCAAAATGTATGTTTTGCAAAGTTTCTACGTGCTGTATAATTACTGTGGAGAAAGCATACGTTGAGAATTAAAATATTTTAAGTTAAGTTTAGACCCTAAATTTACTGCAAAATTATGTGTTTGGTTTCCTAAAAACTGATATAATGAATACTGAAGGCTGTGTCAGGTATTTATTTGAAAACAGCTTTGTAGCCTTTGGGAAATTCTTTATTCTATCTAATCACTTAAGAGTAAAAGGATGAATCTGAAACTACAAGAGGAGTATTACAGATGATTAGAATGAATTTAGTTAAATGGAGGGAAAAAATTAACCTTGAACTTGCTATGGTATACCAGATATACTGAAATTGTAGTCCCTCCATTGAACATAATGACTTCATTCTACAAGCAGCATTAAGTAGTACTTTTCCATACATATTGTATAAAGGTGTATATTGTTACTTGGTTAATCACCATCTCTTGTCTTAAAAATAAAATGGATTTTCCATCATTAAATGTTTAAATGAAGGAATGTGAAATATCCAGTCTATTTCTTCATACTTTTTTGGAGTAATAACGTCTTTCATGATTTCTGTTTTCTCTTTTTGTCAGCACTTAAGATCTTTTATAAAAAGGACCTGTCCGCAGGGTGGGAGTGTAGAAATGCACAATTAAAACATGTCTTTATTACTTTACTGTTTGTTAATTAACTGAACAGCTTCATCAGCAGATCTATCAAGCTTTCTTTCCTGAAGTTTTAAAGACTAAGTAATGTGAGAATGAGGCTCTTGTGAAGTATGTGTGGTATGGAACAATTGGATTCATTTTCATCTCATATGCAATAACATGGTGTGAAAATCAATGAGGAGTGAAGGTGTGGGTAATTAAAAGATACTTTATTTTCATTTTATATAAAACACCTTTAATCTGTTTGCAAAAAAAATCCCTTAAAACAAACAAATAAGCAAAAAGCCATACATATACACAAAAGACAAAAGTCATGTGAATTAGAAAGGTGTTCAAGTTAGTGCAAAGAGTGAGTATTAACTGAGAATGAATTTACTGCGAGTTAGAATCATGCAATAAAATGATTGACTTTAAAACAAAAATCTCATCGTGCCATCCCGTTATTAAACCACTGTAAGTGGTTGACACTAATAAAGACCTAATAGAGACGTGGGTCCCTGCATGCATCACCAGCCTCCTCTGCCGGCACTTCCCCACTGTCTCAGCTCCAAGCTCAGAGCTGTTCCTTGAGTTCTTTGATATGCCATGCTCCTCTGGGCCTCAGGGACAGCCAACATGTTGTTTCTTCTGCTTGGAAAACAACTACTTTTCTCCACTAATCCAATTTTTACTCGTATTTCAGAATTCAGAGGGGAGTGTTCTCTGAGAATTCTTCTGGATCACCTGCAGCAGGTGGAGGTGCAGACGGGGGAGATGTCACCACTTAGAAAATATCTAAGAGCATATAGAAGCAATTTTTATTGTACTAGTGTCTGCTGGACTGAGTGTTGCTGCCTTTTAGTGCTCAAGGACCAGGATGCTTAACCATCCACAATGTGAGGTCAGTTTTGCACATTGTCCCTCTCAAAATGCAAATAGTGTCCCCATTGAGAAATACTGATTGAGAGAATAGATTAAGTCCTTTATTAAAATTTATATTAGCTCTCTGTAATTTTAAGTAAATAATTTTATTGGTTATTTAATATTAGGCCAAATAAAATTATTGGGCGAGGGGCAGGGTTCTTTATTTCTGATGTGTTCTTCTAAGTAAAGGGAATTAAACAAGTGTGGCATTCTTGACCTCCAATTCAGCATTCAGAATGTTCCTTTACTCATTCTCCCTTATGGAAGACAAAAGGCTCCTTTGATTTGTAAATTTGGAAAATATAACCCCAGGATCCTGTTCAGACTTCCTCCCTTGGGAATGGGCTGCCTACAGTCCTGCTCCTCCTTAGGGAAACTTCACAGAATTGCTAGGTGTTGGTGGGTAAGTCTGCCTAATTGTGGATTACAATCCACAAACCCATTAACTTTTCTCACGAAACTGCATCTTCTGCCAATAATAAAAATGATATTTAGCTTCCATCTGATACTCTTTCAAACTTTTAACTTGTTAGCCCCCCTTACAAAACCCATCATTTCCTTCTTAGGCCAGACCGCCTTTAAGAAACAACTCACAGTAAGCAAAATTTTAGAGAGCAAAATAAAAGCAAATATAAACAAAGTAACAAGGCTTCTGGTGTGGCCACACCTTTGGTTATGGACAAGTATTTTGATTTGTGCAGTTAGATTTCAATTTCTGCTGCCTGGACAAAATGCTTTCAAGCCAGACACAGGATCTTGTAAAGGGATGCTTAGGTGTTAGCTAGTGGGCAGGCACAGGTAGCCTGGCAAGTAGAACTGAGGCCACAGAGACCTTAGTGAAGGCACAGGCCTGAGAAAGATTAGAGAATCAGACAGAGCATAAGCCTCAGCAAAACTGCTGTGTCTTCATGATATAGATGGCTTCAGCCTTCAAGATGTTAACAAGCAGAGCTTTTCCTGAGCAGGCACTGGTGAGGCAAAGCTACCTCTGTGGGAAAGAGAGTCTGTCCAGTTATGGGTCTCTTAAACAACAGAGGAAGGAACTACGCTTTCTCAAATCTCAAAGGTGGGTAAGCTCTTTATGTGCTGGAGGGCCCTAGGGAGTCTCTAGATTTAAGTTATTAGACAGAGGTCTAGGTAAATAGCATTAGGTCAGCTGCCCAAAATTCCATTCTGAATTCAGGACCAAGAGAGAAAATCTGGAGGAACAGGTGGAAACTACTCAGATCACTACTGGGTGTGGTTCAAAGTGATTTGGTCATTATAACTGGGCCTGCAGGTTTTCCCCGTGCTCTAATAGAGTATCCCCCAAACTTCATGGACATCAAAAATGGAGAAATGGCAAAGTCAGCAGAAGCACAAGACTGTGGAATTGTTCCTTCCCAACCCCGGAGACCCAGACTTCAAAAGCTTGAACAGCAGCTTCAGTTCAGAAAGGGAGTCAGTGGCAGCAGCAACTGGGCACAGGACTAAATTGTCGATTCACAGGAAATGGTGACAGCTGTGTTACTAGACAAACCTCACCCGGAATGCTGCACCAAGTGCTAGGGACTCAAAGCTGAGAGAAAATGGACATTAAAAGATTTTGGAATGTATCAACTTAGAAAGAAGAGAAAAAAGTAAGATTGGGTGACTGTGTCTATCACTGCCACGAAACTCTCAAGAGCCACTTTCTGAGAGAGGGTATGGTAGACATAGGAGCCTTCCACCATCCGCCTCCCCTGATGTGTTAAATGTACAGTACCAAAATTCATCAATTCAACCTTGCTAGAGGTTTCTCCTATTAGTTCAGGTTAACAGTTCTTAATTCTGTAAAATTTACTAGCATTCTGTTGAGGCTAAACTGAAATACTTTACTTACTCCACTTCTTAAACTCTCTTGAAATGCTTCTGCATTCTTTGGCCAAAATTGAGGGAAAGATTTTTTACTTTGTCCTCGTATTTGTTTGAGCTTTTGTTATCAGTTTCTTATTGTCTTCTTTCATTCTCTTGCAAAATCTCTAGTATGGTATATTAGAAAGGTGACTGGACATAATTTGGGATGAGGAATTTTTAGCCCGGGTAACAGAGTAGCCTTTAGTATTAATTTAATTTATTCGGTGACAAACTAATAGTTATGTATACCAAAATCCATTCTCCTCTTCTTCTTCTTTAGTAATTGCATCCTGTGTTTTATTTATGTGCCCAATGGAAAGACTATTTTCCACCTTCCCTACTATTCATTAAACATGGCCTTGTCACTAATTAAGGACCAATGAATGTAAACAGAAAAGTGTGTAATTTCAAGGAAAATTCCTTAGATGATATCTGGCATGTGCCCTTCACCTATTTTTTGTTCTTTCTTGTTTTCCCTCCATACTGCTTCTTGAAAAGTAGATGTGATGGTTGGAGATCTAGCAGCCACCTTGAAGTATAAAAACAAGGACCACATGCTAGAGATGGGGAAGCAGAGACCTAAAAGGAACCTGAGTTCCTGATGAGTCTTCTACTTGAGAGAATGAAAGTTTTTATATGCAGTGGTATTAGGGTTCTCCAGAGAAATAGAACCAATAGGATAGACATAGATATAGATATAGATATAGATAGATATCAATACAATGAGATTTATTATAGGAGTTGGTCCACAAGTTTATTTAAGCTGAGAAGTCCCACTATCTGCCATCTGTCAGCTGGACAAGCAGGAAAGCCAATGGTTTTTTAAAAATGTTTCTTGGCACTTTCTTTTTATATGTATTGCTAATTATGAATCCTTTGCTATGTTCACTTTCATTATTTTTCTTTTTATAACTTGTTCTTTGTATACTAAGGAAATGAGCTCCTTAAATCTCATGTATTACGCATACTTTTCTTACTTTGCAATTTTTTACTTCACCATATTTTTCCTGCAATTAAAATAATTATTTGGTCAAATGTATTAGTTTTTTCCCCCTTCTTTGTTGTTTTTAGGTTTTATGTCAACCTTCTTTCCCCACTTATCACAATTTCTTCTAGAATTTATTATTGTTATTCTTTTTTGTAATTAATATTTGGATCACTCTGAAGCTGGTTTTTGTACAATAGCATGTTTAGTTGCCAACTTCATTTTTTAATTTAATTTTTTTTGCCTAGGTATATAGTCATTTGCCTAGGTGTATAGTCATTTGCCCAAGACCATGTTCCAGCATCCTTATTTCTTTATGAATAGTATTTTATATTTTTCATGTATTTATGAATAGTATTTTATATTTTTCATTTTCATATTTTTCATATAAAATAGTATTTTATATTTTCATTTTCAAAATAGTATTTTATATTTTTCATCTATTTTTTTACTCTAGCTTGAATAATTGGTCTTTCACTCTATAAAGACCAAATGCTTTAGTTAATTGTCATTTTTTAATATTTTAAATACAGATCAGAGACAATCCCTCATTAGTAATCTCTTTTGGGACATCCCTGGAAATTTTCCCTTGTTTAATTTTTTAGTTTAATTTTTAAACTTTACTCCTATTTCCTTATCTCCCTTCTTAGCCCCTCAAGAAAGTCATGTTATTTTGTTTTAGATAACATTTATTAAATTTAGAAGAACCAACATAGCCAAAATAATGTCTTGTTACCCAGAAACCAGATGTGCATTTCCATTTTTCATAATTTTTTATGTTCTTCTGTTGGAATTCTTCATATAAGAACGTTTCTCACTAAAATATTTCCAAGCTATTTTATTTATTTTGTTAATATTGTAAAAGGTATCCTTTCTTCCTTTATATTTTTAAATAAAAAACAGTATAAAAGCTATTATGTTCTATATGCTCATTTCATGACAAACATTTGAATTTATTTTATTATTTTTTCAAAAATTGTTTGATTCGTTCTTTTGTGTTTTCCAGGTATAAAATTTTAGAAGAATAATATTTCCAAGTATAAGTGTATTTCTTCTACTCCCACATCCACAATTCACAGAATTCACCACCAGCATGACCTGTCCACACTGAAAGAACTGAGTCATCCATTGAGGAAACAAAAGAAAAGATAGAAACAATGAAATAAAATGAGCAGGATGCACGATTTCCCAGTTGCAGAAAATAAATCAACAGGAGGCTGGCCAAGAAGGAGCAGTTAGGATGAGAGAGAAAGGAGAGGAAACTCATCAGTACTTGGAATTGGATGGAACACTTTTGGGTTTTTTCCATCTTTTCAGTCTCCTCACCTAGAAGAGGTGAAGTGTGTTATCTAGATGGCAAAATTGGGAACTATAAATTGGAGAGACTAGGCTCAGCTCTTCTCGCTTCTTGGGAATGAACATACGACAGGCAGCAGAACTTCCTCTCTGTTCTTCCTATTCCATGACCTCAACCTCTGGGTCTCGCATTGCCTGTTTCTGAGGAGGTGAGTCTCCTTATTCCTGGGTTGGGAGACCAAATTTGTTCTCAAACTAAGATATCTTCCAATGGAAACTTTACAAAACTACTGATGACATTTTGGCCTCCATTTTTGAATCCTTTGTCTTATATACCAATTTATTTAGAATCCAGGCAGGAAAGAAGTATAATTTGATTGGGCCTCTCAGAGACCTGCACAAGAACTTAAGGTCCCTGAGGGCAGAGATCCTATCGTTTTAGTATTCTCTCTCTAGTGTACAGTGGTTAAGAGTGAGAATTCTGGACTCAGACTAAATTGGTTTCACAATCTGGCTACACTATTTACAAGCTCTATTATGTGCAATAAACATCTTCAATAAACCTCATTTTCACTGTGAGAAAGTGTGCATAATAATGGTACCTACTTAAAAGTGTGCCTGCAAGAATTAACCTGGATAACCTATGATAAAGTTTATACAATGAGCATTACATGCTAAGCACTCAATAAAAGTTGGCTATTGTTATTATGACACATAGGTGGTAAAAAATAAATATGACCTTAAATGAATGTAATCTATCAAAAACAAAAATGGACTAGTTGTTAGGAAATTTGAACACTGGAATCCAGATTTGTGCAAGTACAAACATAATCTTCCAAAAAAGAAATTTCTCTAACAGTCAGAAAAGAGAAGACTTTTGTGAAAATCAGGCCACACAATTTGTTCATGAATTACGTAAATACACTAACAAACAATCTGAATTTATCCTAGAAATTCTAGGAGAGTTGATTATTAGGAAATCTATAAATATAAGGTACTTAAGAATATGTTTTAACTAGATTATATAAATTGAACAAGATATTTTATATATGTGTATATAGATATATATATACATATATATATATGCTATCTATCTATCTAGCATATATATATGCTATCTATCCATCCATATCTTCTCTTGGGTACCCTCTGACCCATCTATGAGGTTGACCAGATTCCCAGAGGAGCTCCAGAACATCTGCCTATGGGGTTATCCCAGGGCCCCATGCCTGGGCATCAGATCCATGTGAGTGAACTGGCAAGTATACCACTCCTGTTGACTGGCATGATGTGAATCAAGCAAGACTGGACTGTCAGAATTGTACAGACACATTGATTTTGTGTGACTCTCACTCGCATGGGATATAGGACAAATTCAAAGCTTTTGGCTACCCATAGTTCAGCACCAGTCCTTGGGTTTGAGCATTGAGCAGGCATTGGCTCTTGTACATCTGCATTATGAGCATGGTGCTGTCTCCAGTCTACAGCACCCAAGAGTGGTAAGGATGGCAGCAGGCATTCTTTGCCCTGTGAACCAGTCATCACTTGTATCTAGGGTGGTCACTCACCCATTCTGAAAACTCCACTCCACCTGTCTGTCAGCCCTTCTCAGGTGGCTGCTCCTGTCTCTTCCCGGGACTTTGAGACAATTGCTCTACAATGTCATCAGGTCCTTCTTACATATTTCCTCTTTTGCCTCTAATTGTTGTAATGTTGTGCTCTCCTTGGTTGGTCTTAAGCTGTGCCAAGGCAGGGCAGTCATTCCTTGCATGAATATGATGGCTCATCCCACTCCTTCCATGGCCCCTCTTACTGGTGTCAATGAGTAGATAACAGGAATGAAATCCACATGGAAAGAAATCACATTCTAGAAATGCAGTGATAACATTCTAAACTGCTCAAGAGAGGACATGTTTGGAAGATGTGTTGTTCTGTATTTACGCCATAAATATCCTAAAGGTAAATTGAGCATGACCAGAAATATAATTATCATTTACTTTTACCTGCTTACTTTGGGTAAGACTTACATTTGTGGTCATCATCAATAAAGCACAGTAACAACTTTTGAGAATCTAGTGTTTATGGTTGGCAGGATATATGCTGCAGCATCATAAGTAATGATGTAACCAGAATTAATTAAATGGTATTAGGGAACTATAGAGCCAAGAAGATCTATATTATTTGAGTACAAACAGATTCTGGAGAACCACTGCTTTGTGATTAACAACAGGTACTACCTCTTTCTTGGAAAAGCATATGAGAAATTAGTTAAAAATTATGCACTTGGCAATAAAGAACAGGAAGCAATGATTCTTGGACATGAACAAGAATAGACTGTGCTTTTTTAACTGTATCAAGAATCTTCACAAGCTCTGATCGGACAATAAATGTGTAATTTCCTCTTCTCTACCTATTATTCTAAATCATCATTGACAAATCACTATGCCCTGCATGGATCCATGAATTTTGTAACGCACTTTGGAGTTCTGCAAAAGTATATTTGCCTGGGGTTCCACACACCATAGGAGTGGACTTGAATGACAATATACCAGGAAGTCAAGTAAAAAGATGTGATATAACTATTTCAAATAATATGAAAAGATATTTTAAAAAATTTAACATATTTGTTAAAAACATAGTAAAGATTAAATTTAGATTATTTCCTAACAAAACATGTTAAGGAAACATGTTTCCATCTCAGAGCTATCACCATAATTATTGACAAAAACAGAAACTTTGGGGTTAGACAATCTGGATTTGAGTCCAGTTTCTATCACTTACTGGCTTTTGGTTTCTGGAAATACTTACTATTAAAGTCTAAGTTTTTTTATCAATAAAATTAAGTAGGGCAATCTTGTCTATGTCATAGGATTGTTGTGACAGTTAAGTAAAATATTGCTTGCAATATACTTAGCAAAATGCCTGGAACATAGCAAGAAGGTGGGATGGTGGGGTAGTCCAAGAGGGAGGGGATATATATATATACACACATGTAGCTGATTCCCTTCACTGTACAGCAGAAACTAACACAACATTGTAAAGCAATTATACTCCAATAAAAACAAAACAAAAAAACACCATCACCCAAGCTAAAAACAACTTTACAAAAAATGGATAAGGAAACAATTCATAAGGAAAACCACATGATGTCAGTGTGTCAAATTCTGAGTAAGCTGAGAGATGCATAGACTTGAATGGGAAAACTAAATATTGTAAAGATAGACCTCTCTCCTATTCATTTTATATGTTTATGGAATTCTATTTAAATACCAAATTCTTTTAATATAATTACCCTGATCTTCATATGAAATAGTATATAGACTATAAAATCTTAATGGATTTTGAAAAAGAAATGTAACGATTAAGGGCTCGGTCTGTCAAATACATAATTATATTATGCTCTAATAATTAAAACTGGGAAGTGTTCACATAAGAATCAACTGAGAGATAATAAAACTGAAGAGCTTAGAAACAAAATTTTTAGCTTATGGAGATGTAGATATATATATAGAGATAGATATGAAGCTAGCATCCCAAAATAATAAAAATATAGACTACTCAATCTACGACTGTGGAAGAATGAAGTGGACAAAATAAAATTGTAATATCACTTCTCTGCATTATCCGGTAACTTCCAGATGTCTCAAAGACTAAATAATAAAGTAAGTAGTTATTTATAGTATATAAACTCATAATTGTGTACAAAGAGTGGAACTATAACAAAAGAGATCAACACATTGAACACCTTACATTTTTGTGTTAAAAACATTATAAACTAAATTTTAAAAAGCAGTCCTTTCCCTAATGCATACTGCCAGGAACATAGTATGAGCTCAGTAATAACACAAGTGTTCAGTCTTAGGGGAACATTTTAGTTAGCTATGGCACATCCATACAATGGAGATTATTTTAGCAGCCACTGAAATGATCTTTTAAATAGCTTTTGATTATTTTGAAAATAATTATAATTCTAAGAAATCTTAAGAGATATAAAATACACAATATGATCCTGATTATATCAGAAATAAAAAATAATAAAAAGGAATAAATCAAAATTTGACAGCAATTGAGATGATTTAAATATTTTATCTTTGTGCTTTTCTACATTTACAGGATAGAATTTTTAAAAAGACAAAATAGTCAAAGTATATGCTGAGTTTATAAACCAGCAACAGGACTCTAATGAAGACAAGAAAATTGGGAAGGACGTTATTTTTATTCAAATGGGTAAAAGGTAAGAACTCTTTCATTTTAGAATTTTTTTAGTTTAAATAACTACAGGACTTTCAAATACACTTTTCCCCTGGTAGATTAGAGAGAATGAAGGAAAGTTAATGTTGAAAATATGGTTGGCAGTACCCTACTGGTGAGAATTAAACCAATAAATCATGTGAGACTCTGTGGGTAATCATATAACTGGCAACAATAGAGCATATAGTATTGTATTAAACTTTAGACCTACTTTTACTTTTTGGGTCAAGGTTGAGATATCAGGAAATGAAATGTAGGGTATAAGCAGCATAAGAACATTTTTTTTCAAGTTAGGGTAAGGGAATATCCATGGAGAAACACATGTAATGCGGTGGAGAGTTCCAGAGAATGATGATACTGAAGTTGTCATTAAATTTAGCCAAGTCCTTGATGTGAGAAATTTCAGTTCATTGTTGATGACACAGATTGCAGAAGCATATGGAAGCAATTAGAGGAAAGTAAATGGAGACTGTGGGTACAGGCTGCATGTTTGTGGAGCTTGACTAGATAAAAGGAATAATATGGGATGAGATCTAAAAGAGGCAGTGAAGACTTGGGTATCTTCTTTCAGAGCAGAGGAAATATGAGCATGAAAGAAAACCAAAGGAGAAGACAAAATTGATGATTCCCTGGTCGGGGTGGGGAGTATATGAGTAAGAGCAGTGTCTCGTTATGAGCCAGTAGCAGGTTCTGTAGCAGGGGCTGAGGGTTTAGATTTCTAGATAAGAAGAGCACTCCTCTTCCGCTAAGATTAGTGGGAAGGAAGCTCTAATAGATGTAAAAATTCATCAGAAGACAGGCAGCTAGGGTGAGGGGAGCAGTGTAGTATGTGAAGGCAAGGATCACTTGATCAACTGAGGCTGGCTCTCCATGAATTAGATGTATGACTTGAAGGCGTGCCTAATGTTTGCTGGACTTATTGAACTTGTTGGGTCTGTTTCTCCTCAGATCAATGGGGATATTATGCATTCCATATAATTTTCCGTATGATTTGTAAACATTCTGTAAAATATGAGAAATCCCTTAAAAAGTTGTAATTCATCCTTACAGTAATTAGAGTAATTTTATCATGAAATGAGGTGGATGAGGGCTAGGTGAAGGCAGATAAAGATTAAGAATTTTTGAAGAAATTTGTTGTAAATTTTAATGCAGTGCTCATGGCCTAAGAGCTGGTAGCCCTGACAGAAGCTTGTTAACTTCCTCTGACAATCCTCCAACAATCTTGCTTTCTGAATATGATGCTTTTGATGAGTGCCTAACACGTCTGAGCTTAAAAACTCTTCTTACACACTATCTTCATTTAGCAATGTGGATGATGTTTATTAGACTTCGCATTTAAAAACCTCTCTGAGGCTTCTCCCATGGTGGCCTTTTAGACTTACAGTGCTGGGCACTATGGAAATGTCTTAGAATCCAGATGAACAGTGGATCCGTGGGAACAGAGAGATTCTCACGCCCAAAAATCTCCATAAAACATCTACAGCATTGTCTCAGGTTGCTTGGAGAAACTGCATTCATATTCATAATGTATTGCATAATTATGAGATCCTGATTTTCATATTTCCCAGTGTGCCTTTTCAGCTCTGCTGTATTACCAAGTTAAAGGAGACAACACAACTTTACAAAGTTAGAGTGTTCTGTTTTTTGTGTCACTGTTTGACATTACTCTATTTTAATTTGTTCATCATTGATCCCAATAAAGACAAACTGTCATTGTAACCATTGCCCAGAATGCAATACACTAGTCTTACTGCCTCTATAACAGCTGTTCATGTGTCTCTTTCTCTGTCATTCAATGATGATGTGTCCTTTTCTACATGCAATGCCAGAAAATCTGGGAGAGCTCACAGCACAACACCTCCATATGAACTGGATTAAGTAGAGGAAAATCTTATTGTATATCATCATTTTATTTCTATTACTTAGTACAGAAAGGAAGGCACTTCATTATATGTGCTGAATAAGTAAGGGATGAATATTATACTTTTTACTAACTTTGTAATTTTTGCCTTTCATCTAAACTCTTTAGGTCTCAGTTTCCTCATATAGAAATTGAGAATGATAGAAACTGCCTTACCTGTCTCTGTAAAAATCAGATGAGCAAACTTTGTATCTCCAACAAAGAGATGAAAGGTTTTTATAAACCTGGGCAATATTTACAGTAGTTCCTTAAATCTCATATTAATGCATATGATAGCTTCAAATTTCATCTTCATTATTTAAAAAAATATTATTTTGCTGAGAAAATTTTGTTTGTATGACTCTACATATCCACAGGGATCTCTGGAGAGAGCCATGGAGTGTATTAGGATCTTAATTTAGGATGTGATAGGCAACCCAGTGCCCAAGCTTAGATAAGAAGAGGACACAGAAAACCAATGATGCAGCCAACAGTAGGTTGTTAAAAGTGGGGTGCCAGATCTCAGACTCTCTTTTTCCCAAGATTTGTCTGTAATGGTCAGATGTGCTGCTCAAACTTCCTTCTAGGGGGCAGCAGTGCCCTGGAATTTTGCCAATATCCTTTGTCTCTTTAAATCTTAGTTCAGTGACTCAGATCTTCAAAGAAGCAAAGTCAAAGGAAATAAATGTGCTAATTATGTTATCACATACTGATATTAGGAAAAGGTAATAGTCTACCCAAAGTTGTTAGAAGGAAGTGTTGTTGGAGGGCATTAATACAGAAAACATCATAAAATGTACAGTTAAGAGACATATATTACAAAAGACTTTGTTCAAAGGAGAGAAGCCATCATTTCACTATTGAATATATAGTTTATTTTTACTATCACATTTAATGTATACTTTATTGCTATTAAAATTAAAGCTACTAAAGATAAATGTATATTTATTTAGAGAATGAAAATTTGAGATATGGGTTTTTAAGTATGTGAGAATTAAGATCTTGTGAACAAAAACATTTTCCCAAGAAATGTAAATAATAATTTTTGGAGGAAATGCAAAGAGACCTGACTTGGGCTTCTTGAATTTTCTTTGATTTGTTAGAAACATATATCGAATTGATGATTTTTATTTTACAAAACAACTCAAAGTACTGAGCAGAAATCACTTCACAGCTTTTGATACCTGCACTAGTCCTCTACTAGTTGAGACAGTAGGCCATAGTAAATCTTGACACCAAATTATACATGAATTGCTTTTCTTATCTCACTTGGCCATAGTCAATTTCAGTTCTGATTATAGGGGGCTTATTAAAATGTTTGGAAACTCTTCTTTTACAGTTTTGTATAATGACCTCTTTTATCATGATCTGCTAGACCTTGGTCCCAAACTCTAGGGATAAGGGTTGGATACTGTGGGCATGATGACTCAGATGACTCTGCTCATCCAGCAGGAGAAAGATGGTGGCTCCAATTAGTCGCTACTAAAAATTAACCCATAATGTCTTTCCTTTCTTTATACCATCATTATTTGGGTGGAATGAGGAGCACCGTCACTTTACCTCTTATTTTCAATTAAGTCTTCTCTTCATGATAATTTGTCCTGAATTTTTAGTTAATGATACTTCAGAATTAGGATGAGGGTGAGGAGAAGAAAAAAATATTGTTTGCCCAGGGCTCTGAATTGTTCTGAACTAAGCTCATTTATTATAACATTGGAGGAGGACTTTGCTTGATTGTCATTATTTTGCAGAATATATGGTACTGACATTTTCCCTTTCTCCAAGGGAGATAATTAGACCAAATGGGAAAAATTCTTCTGTGAGTTATATGTCTTAACTTTTTTCACCAAGTTCTCTTACTCATCACTTTTAATTGCCAAATCTTAGAGCTATGAAAAAAATACATTGCCAATAATCTTTTACTGAGATCTGATATTATTTATATAGAACATATTCACTCTTTAACAGCTTTCTTTATTTAACATTTGGTGAAAGTACATAATTATTACTGGAGGAATTTAATATTCTTCAAACATGCTGTTCTTTTTTTAGTATTTCCTTGTTGCTTATTAAAAAATATTTTATATGCTATTGATTCAATGGGGGTGACACTTTTAAGATGAATTCATAAATGCCCGTAGAGGATCAACCATTACACATGGAAAGCGAAATTCTGTCACACTGACATTAATGATGGCTACTATAATCACTGGCTCCTCTTTTATTAGGATTTTTATTAATTAATGCAAAGTCTACTATTGGCCTTATAAAAGTGCTCATCTGTTTTCCTTTAATTTCAAATAGATTAAAAGTAAGATTTGGTTTTAATTAAAAACTTAGAATTTATGAGGATTTTAATTGCAAACATTTCAGTGGTGAACATGTAGATGACTCTTAGTTCTGTTTGCTAATAAACATGGTATTGAACAATGACAAGGCAAAAGAATAAATCATTTGCAGAAAAATACACTGTCATTGGCTGTATTGTCCATGTGTATTGAATCCTGTCTAGCCAGGGGCAGATAAGAGAGGCTCAACAGCTCAGGATTTCCTTGGGGGTTTTAAACTTTTACCTGACGTCTGGAAATTTTACTTTTACTTTGAAAATGTGGATGGGTTTAAACTTAAAGAAAAATCATCATCAAGTTTAATGAGTTTAATGGAAATACTCTGACATCAGTCTGCAAATATGATTTCATCTGTCTATCTTTAAGTTGAATTTAGGTTGTGTAGTGTAACTGATGTCCAAAAGGTCCCTACAAGTTTCCCATTTTATTATATATTATCTTAACCAGAGCCTGTTGCAATAAAAGGGCCATCTTCTGTGGTGACCTGTAGCACAGGTATTTTGCAATAAGCATCTTTGCATGTTCTCCTCTGGCATGAGTCAGGTTTAGCCTTGTCACACTGGGCTTTTAAGGGGAGCTCTATCTTTGCAGCCCAGGCTACATGTGACAAGATTAAATTGGCACACTTTACTGTATAGCTCTTGTGTTCCTGGCAGTGCTAGCCTGGCTGATACCTCTGAGAGAAAGCTCAGCTGTCACTCAGTGACCCATTAACACTGCTGTTCCATCATGCAGTGTCATTTTTCTCATTCTCATGGAGATAATGCTCCCTGGAGGTCTCCAGTACCTGCAGGAATGAAAGAGAACAGCAGAGACAGGCTAACTATCAAAGAAGGAGCAAACAACACAGCAAGACCATGAATTCCAAAAGCAGAATTTTAAATTGAGTGAAAAGATGAAGCCCATTTATGACGGCTGGGTTGGGAAGGCGGGAGGAGGATTGAGTTTTAATAGATATAATAACTTTTTAACAAGCTATTTTCTTCTTCCTGCCTGAATACTATAAGAGGTATCCACGATAATACTTATAACTAGGTTAGAGAAGGCAGCTGCTTTGAACATGTCATAGGGATTTGAGTGAGAATTTATTTATAAACAGGGATTTTTGTGTTTTGTTTGTTTATTTACAAACAGGTGGAGGATATAAAACAAAGCATGTATTAAGGTGAATTGCTTAATAGTCTAAATAGAACAGAATCCCTGTTTATGGTTGGCTTATCGGGGTACAAAAGCACAAAAGAGGAAAATGGTATGTGATCTTTGTAACACTAGGCGTAAGACTTCTTTTGTCCTATGATTAAACCAACTGCTTAAGCAAACTCGATTGCTCTCCTTCAGTCCAAACTGCATATTGTTTACTGGGTCACTTTATAAGAAGTTATGCTTTCTAATGTTTACTATATAAGGAAATATTATAAGAACATGCTTCTTGATTTCCCAGGCTAAGACTGGTTCAGTTTAGATTGATACAAAAACAAGAAACAAAGCCATATGAATCTTGATATTTTCTAAGGAAACCTGTTGAAGACGTTATAGGAACAGAACAACACCCCTCCAAAAAAATTAGTCAGAAAATAGGGATAAAACTGAACAGGATTCAGGATTACAATAAAGGGCAAGGAAAAGTGCCACGTAAAAACTTGTTAGCAGCTACTTTAACCATGACTGCTTCCTGAACACATGGAACATCCATTCCATCTGCCCTTAGATCATTTCAACCCTGCTTTCAATTTTCGCTTACCAGGCAAAGCTTGTTATTGGGTTTAGACTTTTAATCTCAGGTAGGGATTTGTGTACCGTCACGTGCCCTCCCTCACCACCAATCAGGAGACACAGGCGCTAGAATCCATAGCGTAAATGTGCATATTCTTCCGGTGCACCAACTTTTTAAAAGAAGTGTGTGTGTGTTTTTTTTAACTTATGTAAACTACAAATAATTTGCATCTTTATTTTTACTTTAAAATAAATATGGTGTATTGTGGAGTAGGATAAAATATTCATACATATTTTAATGATTTTTAAAAAGACTTTAAGGAAATATTGGTAAGAATATCTTTGGCTTAACCTGTCAGAGCTCTTGTGTGCCTTAAGGATTGTGTTTTCTCCTCTTTTCCATTTAATACAACGTTCAGGAAGCATTACTTTAGCGTTTAGCAGGGAAAAGGGACCCAGATTATGATGTTTTAGCAATGATGATGGCGTTAGTTAGGAACAGGGTGTAGTTCAGCCAAGTCTTCCAGGGCAAGAAACAACCTTTATTCTTAATTTTACTGTTGGAAGGCACTGTAAAAGTCAACTACTGATCCAGCCTGCGGCCCGCGGCCCAGCGCGGCATGACGTGGCCTCTGCCACCAGCGCGCGGTCATTGTGGCTCAGCGTGCGTTCGGGGCATGGAGGGTCTGCTGGAGACTGGGACTCAGGCAACCCTGGCAGATGGAGACTCACGGCCTCCCTGGCTGCGCTCCATGAGGAAGATGCTGGCTGCTGCTGTCTCTAGCGTGCTGTCTGTTGTCACCCAGAAGCCCGCTAACAGGGTGCTTGTGGCATCCTGTAACTATTCAAATGATGCTACATTTGAGATTAAGAAATGTGATCTTTATCGGCTGGAAGAGGGTCCCCCTGTCACCGCAATGCTCAGCCGGGAGGATGGACTCAAATACTACAGGATGATGCAGACCGTTCGTCGAATGGAATTGAAGGCAGATCAGTTGTAAAAACAGAAATTTATTCGTGGTTTCTGTCACTTGTGTGATGGTCAGGAAGCTTGCTGTGTGGGTCTTGAGGCTGGGCTAAATCCCACGGATCATGTCATTGCATCCTGTCGGGCTCATGGCTCATGCTGTACTCATGGACTTTCTGTCCCATCAATTCTTGCAGAGCTGACAGGTCGAAGAGGTGGCTGTGCTGAAGGAGAAGGAGGGTCAATGCATATGTATGCCAAGAACTTCTATGGAGGCAATGGCATTGTCGGTGCTCAGGGACCGCTGGGAGCTGGTATTGCTCTGGCCTGTAAATATAAGGGAAACAACGAGGTGTGTTAGACTCTACATGGGAATGGTGCCGCTAATCAGGGTCAGATATCTGAAGCTTATAATATGGCAGCTGTGTGGAATTTACCTTGTATTTTCATCTGCGAGAATAACCGCTATGGAATGGGAATATCTGTTGAGAGAGCAGCAGCCTACACTGATTACTACAAGAGAGGCAATTTTGTCCCTGTTCTAAGGGTAGATGGAATGGAGGTTCTATGTGTTTGGGAGGCAACTAAGGTTGCAGCTGACTCTTGTAGATCTGGGAAGGGGCCCATACTGATGGAGCTGCTGACATACCGTTATCATGGACACAGTATAAGTGAGTCTGGAATCAGTTATCGTACACGAGAAGAAGTTCAGAATTTAAGAAGTAAGAGCCATCCTATCATGCTTCTCAAAGGTAAAATGCTAAACAACAAACTTGCCAGCATTGAAGAACTGAAGGAAGTTGATGTTGAAGTGAGGAAAGAAATTGCTGCTGCTGCTCAGTTTGCTATAACCGATCCTGAACCACCTTTGGAAGAATTAAGCCATCACATCCACAGCACTAATCCACCTTTTGAAATTTGTGGTGCAAATCAGTGGATCAGGTTTAAGTCAGTCAGTTAAAAGGAGAATATATTCATGGTCAACTTTAAGAAACTGTGTACCCAATTTTGTTAAGGAGGAATAAAACCCGTAAAACAAGTCTTTTAAACTTTTATTAAGAGGAATTGAGATAATTAAGAGATAATGGAAAGACATAAATGAGATCACAGAAAGATATACATTCAGTTGCGATATTACATTCAATTGTACATTATTGCATTAAAAGATACTATAAAGTTAATCATTTAGTATTGTTAAAAGATAAACTGAGGCACATTAAAATTTTCAAGAGTTTATTTTGAGCATACATCAGTTAGAATCAGGCAGTCCAAACCAAAGGTAGAGTATTCTACCAACAGGAGCTGGGGGAGAGGTTTTTAGAGAGAAGCAGAGCAAGGAAATGATTTGATAGGTGATAGCTTAAGGAGTTGCCTTATTTGGGAAAGCCTAGTTGGCTGTTTGTGATTGGTTGTTCTTAAGTTTCATTTGCTTGGATTTGAGTGCATTGACTCTGGCTTAGTTTTGGTTTGCTTACGTAGGCTCCCAAGACATTAGAGCCACCTCAGTCTGATGACCTCCTTGCTTAACTACTTAAACAATGTGAATATCTTAAAGAGTATTTTAAATTTATACAAGTCTAGAATAGGAAAAACAGGGACTTCCCTGGTGGTCCAGTGGTTAAGACTTCGCCTTCCAATGCAGGGGGTGTGGTTTTGATCCGTGGTTGGGAAGCTAAGATCCCACATGCTTCACGGCCAAAAAACCAAAACATAAAACAGAAGCAATATTGTAACAAATTCAATAAAGACTTAAAAGAATAATGGTCAACATCAAAAAAACTTTAAAAACAATAAAATAGGAAAAACAGAGAAAATATTATTTAACTTCCCAAATTATCTTCTGTAATAGTTCTGTTTGATTTAGCTTTATATTATTTTAGTAAATACTCTTATTTAAAGGAAAAATAGTTCTTTGATTCCTGCTCAGCCCTGCTAGAGGTTTAGGTGTAAAGTCACTATTCTGAAGTTAAGAAGTAATTTCAAGCAGTACCAAAGTATCAGGACCCCTACTGCTGTGTCACTTAAAATAGTTTGCTTAAATTAACCAATTGAACACAGCCTACTAAATAGTGTGCATGTGCACACACACATGCCTGAATATTCAGTATTGATGCTGAAGCGACTTAACGTTGACCATTTTTCCAATAAAACATGATATATAACAGAGCAGGGGGAGATAGGACAAGGACATTTTTTCATGTTGTACTTAATGGCAATATTTTTAGTGTATCAATTTAAAGGAAAAATGTAAGCAAAGTTAAAATCTAGAGGAAAACTGCATTTTGCTTTAATCTTCCAGTGAAAGCTACTCTTATTTTACAATCCATTTGTACCATTATTCCATACTTTAAAGAACTCTTAGTAAATTTCAGACTGAAAAATAAATGAACAGATATGACGACACCAAAGGAGTTAAGCAGAGGAGGTGATATTAATAAAAAATTGAAAGTAAAATCTGCCTTGGCCAGAACTGAGCATTCACATAACTTTTTTCATGAGAAAATCTAACTTGGATCATACAGGTTTGGTTTTCTCTATAGTCCAATACCATGTCAGTTAACAAGTCATGACAGTGAAAACATCTTTACTTGGTTATATTTACCAAATGACCTAAAGTCCTATTGAGCATGACGTTTGGCATACCTTGCTCCTCTGAGATAGACGCACTGAAATCAGAAATCAGAATTTGCCTGTGATTTGAGAAATAGTTTGCAGATAACACCAAAAGTTGTTAAAGGTTAAAACCCATCACAAGAAAAAAAAATTGTGACTGTGTGTGGTGATGGATGTTTACTAGATTTATTGTGGTTATCATTTCATAATACATACACATATTGAATCATTATGTTGTACACCTGAAACTAATATCATGTTATATGTCAATTATATCTCAATTTTTTAAAAAAGGTTAAAACCTTTTCTTTACAGCATCTGCTTCTACAAATAAAAGCTTAGATACTTTCTAAGAACTCTAACAGAAAACCAAAATCTTAGAGGCCTGTGAGTCCATAAACATACGAACACATATGTGGACGCTTATCTCCATACCTTTCCCCAAATAGGTTTAAACAAGTAAGATAACCTCAACATTCTAAATTCAGAAAGCAGAGATAAGCATCGATTTGTTTATAAATCGGTGATATTACTAGTTAATGAGTTTTGGCTATGCAGCTTCAGTTCAGAGGTGACTTGATTGAATCCCTTTCATCAAAAACAAAGTAATTCATAAGATGGTCAAAATAATCACATTCTTAGAATAACAAAGAATTCTTCTACTTTTTATTTATTTTGACATACTTATATTTCCATAAACTTGCAAGTGGAAGATAAGCTGCTCAATTAAAGCTATTTTCTGTAGACAATATACAGAAATTATTTTAAATTTTTGTTTATATTATGGATTCTTTTAATGCCAGTAAAAATTAACATACACATAACTGATTAGATATGAAACCATCATAAACCAAGAAACACAGACACTTCATTTCAGGAAAAAAGTCCAATCTTACTATAGCAGAAGAAAAACATACATTTATCACAATACAAGTTTCAAATTTCATTAAAGCACAGAGTTTTGAATATTTTCTATATTAAAAAAATGTACAGACATTTATGTGTATATTCATGATTGTAATTTAATCATATCACTGGTTGCACACAATTCTGTAAGGATACAAAAAAAAAAAAAAGAAAAGAAACAAAAATCCCTGTTGTTTTCATTTAGGTCAAGGAATAAATTAATAATAGCAATTTATTTACCAAGATGTAAATCAAGTGTAGAAATCCAGCAGTGGAATTCTATTTCCTGTCTAAAGTACTATGCCACTTAGTCTATTTTATCCACATATTAGAAGACATAATAAACCATGATGGTCATAAGAAATAAATAGTTGCAACAATGCTGGAATATCTGAGAGAAGGAAGAGTTCCTAATATCTTAATCTTTATGATACTCTATAAAGGTAAAGGATAGTGTGCATATCTGTGGAATGAGATAAGAAAGGAAGGAGGTTAAGTATATAAAGAAAATACTTAGAACCTTAGAATTACATTTATTTAAAAAAATTGACATGTCTGCCAATCTAACATACAAAAAACAGAGCAGATATTAGTGAAATTTAATCTGATAATTTGTGAGAAAATGCTAGTTTAAACAAATTGAAATACAAGTCATATACCATAAAATTCATCCTTTTTAAAGTGTACAATTCAGTGGTTTTTAGTATGTTCACAGACTTGTGCAGCTATTACCACTATCAAATTCCAAAATATTTTCATCAGCCCAAAGAGATAACCCATACCCATCAGTCACTTCTGATTTCTCTTCATCCTCTGGAAAGTACAAATCTGCTGTCTGTCTCTGGATTTGCCTATCCTGGACATTCCATATAAATCATACAATATGTGCTCTATTGTGTCTGTCTTCTTTCACTTCGCATAATGTTTTCATTTTGCTGTAGCGTACATCAGCATTATATTCCTACCATTGAGAAGTAGGATCTGTGTTCCTTCCCCTTGAACCTGGTGGGCTTATGACCGCTCTGACCAATAGAGAGCAGCAGAAATGATGCTGTAGAGTGTCAGGGCCCAAGACGTAAGGAACAGGCAGGTTTTGCTTCATGTCTCTTGGAACCTTCTCTCTGGGAGTTGTGATTCTCCAGTTAAGAAGTTCAAATACACTGAGAATCCCCTGCTAGAGACTGTACAGGCAGGCACTCTGGTAACCAGTCCCAGCTGGCTCAACCTTCAGCCAGACCTGCAAAGACAACAGGTGTGTGAGTGAAGGCCATCTTGGACCCTCCAGATAGCCCATTTGCCAGCTGAAAACCACAACAATGTCTTGAGGATCGGTGGGATCACTAGCCAAAATCTGCCCAGATTCTTAATGTACAAAAGCACAAGAAAAACAACATGGTTGCTTTTAAGAGTCTAACTGTTGAGGTACTTTGTTACACAGCAATAGACTCAGCAGAAATGAAAATTATATTGCTTAGTCCAAGCCAGGTGTGTCAGGAGAACAGGTGAGGATTAGTAAACCAAGTCAGAATCAGAAAGCCCATAGGACGTATCAGTGCAGAGTTTCAAAAATTAGAAGTGGCAAGGGAAAGATACAAGTCCTCAATAGAAATAAAATCTAGGAACAAGATAACAACTGTTCAAAACATATTTTCCCACCATCAAGGTTGGTTTTCAGATGAACTAAAGCATAACATTGTGTCTTGAGGCTTTTATAGTAAAATACTGTCAACCATTGGTCAAGAAACACACTGCTGTGAACTGCAATTTCACCGACTGAGGCTTGTCTAGAGTCCAGAAGGAAGTTTTCTGTTGATTGGTAAGTTTTAGGCCTTGATGAGTCAAAGCCAGCACTTGAAATGCCAACGCAATGTGGGAGCAAGTCGTTACGAGTTCACAGCTATTCGTGACTAGTCTACCCAGTTAATGAAGAGGAATCCAGGAAGCTAAGGGCTCAAGACTAACAGAACCTGAGAGGCAAAGCTGGAAGGAAGTCAGGAACTGAATCAAACTGGTAGGTATAGACAAGGAGAGAGACATTAGGACTAAACCAGAGGCAAGGAAAATGAGGTGGAAATATGTAACAAATAGGTTTGCATATTGGTGACCTTTGTGTTATCACAAAGTCAATATCTATTGGATGAATTGAGTCAGCAGCATCTCATGTAATGACAGGCCCTTTAGAACCTAATGCTTTCTGATCAGCATCACTTGGTCTGAAGGCAGCCCTGCCTTTATGTGACATGGAAGTAAAGTCTGGACTTCAATGGCATTTACATCTGGGTTCAAGTCATGGCACTGTCACCTTTGAAAAATGGTACCTTGAGAAAGTGACTTAACTCTCTGTGTGTCCACTTCTTCATCTGTAATAAGGCTGAACCAAATGACTGTTGTAAAAGTTAAACAAAGAAGTAAAATAACATCTAACTGAGTTCCAGGTGTACCCAAGGTGATCAATAAATGGAAATTTCTGGTCCATAGGAAGAGAGAACTGTTCACTGAGAAAAAAGACAAAAAGTTGAAGAGTCTACCTCATCTGAAAGGAATTTTTAAAATCTTCTTAGATAGCTAAGTGTAAGGATTGCAGTGGTCAGAAGAAAGACCTTCATGTGGAATATATTTTTGCAATTTCAGCCACCCTCTGTTTTCTCATGATCCTCTCACTTTTGACAAGTCATTCTCCTTCAGCCAGCATTAGATATAGAAGATAGTAATGAAGGGCCAGCAGGTTTGGACAGTAAGACCATGTAGGAGTAATGGAACTGCCCAGTTTGCACCCAAACTTTCTTCAGAATTGGGGTCTGTTGCTCTATTAACTCTAGTAAAGCATGTTGATATTATGCAGACACTATTTTGGTAGAATCACGGGTGGGAAATACAGATTTTGCCATTCTATTATAAATGACTACAGATAATCTAATACTAGCGATTCCTTAAAACTCAGCCGCACTCTTCCTATTGTAGATCCCTTTTAGGGAATGCTCCCAAATATTAATAAAAACAATGATCTGATCAACCAAAACTCTCCATTCAATCAGTATTATAATTCTTTCTCATTGACTTAATTTGTGTCTGTTTGATCCATGAGGCTGATGTATATAGCAAAGAGCAAAGATGAGAGGTCTCTGTACTGGAATTTGAGAAAGAGAGATGGAAATTTTCCACCGACTTTTATGCACAGAATGGAACACAATCAAATTAGAAAATGGTGAAGAGCAACAAAGAGTTCATGCAATACTTTCCTTTTGACAGGCCAATAAATACTCAAACTGAATAATTTACCAAAAGAAAAAGAGCCCACTCAAACCTCATGACCTTTTGAACAATGAGCAAGAGTTCAATTATCCACAAATGTTCTATTAGAAGGCAGCTTTCCAGGCTGCAGTGCTATTTCAGCAGTCATATATTAGAATTATTAAAGAGGGAGAATATTGCCTATGTAGTTTCTGTGTCCTGCTATAGTTTAAGTTACCTTCTTTTTAAAAGCCGACTGCCACACAAAGTAGGACTTTGACAAAAAAAAAAAAAAAAAAGAAGAAACAAGTAGGAGGAAGCAATTATTTTAATAATGGTTCTAGTGAGTTTGAGCTATTAGATTTCACCGGAACACTTTATTTGCAAATTGCTAGAGTGATACTGTCACTTTAGAAAATATATAATTTGCTTCCATTAGAGACTTAGAGTAACTTTCCAATAGTACCCAGAGAATTTTTCCATCACCATCCATGTGGGCTGCAGTGCTGCCGAGTGCGCAGCTCGTTACTTCCTTGAGGTAATCTGGGTTCCAGGAACTGGAGAGCTTTTTCTTTCACTGATATCTTGTAAAATCCTACAGCTTCCTTTACACGTAAGGCTGTAGAAATCATGTGGAATATCACAAAATTTGGAACCAAATCATCAGAGTTTACTACCACTATGAAAGTATCAATACATTATGAACTCTGAGTTCTTGTGGAAGTGACATTTTTTGGTGATTTAAATTTATCTTCAAAAATCCTTTGTCAGTCTTCACATTATCTTTTGATATTCTTCTTGATCCTTTATGTATTTTGCTATATCTTTCTGAATTGTTGAGATTTGAACCAAGGGCTCTACAAAAAAAAAAAAAAAAAAATCAAAAAACAAATTCTGACAGATCTAAAGATAGTAGAAACACAGTTTCACTATTTTGACACTGAATGATTATTTATTCACTGAATTAGACTAACTGAGGAAAAAGAACTGAATTCTTAGCAGAGCAGAGTTAACTAAACTCTCAAATATACCTGAGGTCAGACCCAACTGAGGTTGACTCTTGTCATTTCTGGCTGTGTCATCTTGGTGAGTTATGTTCCTTTCTCAGTCATTCTTTACTACTCTGTAGAAAAGGGGAGTATCACACTTGCCTTGTAGTGCTGTTGTGAGGATTGGAAATAACATCATAAAATGTTTATTGCTTGACACCTATTAAGTGCTCCAAATGGTACTTATATTTTCCCTTCTCTTCCGCTTCTTCTCTTTCCCTCCTGTCCTATGTTGAAAGCTTGATTTTTCTCACAAACCTTTACCAAAAAAAACCACATTGTTTATTTCTTACCTTTCACACATGTCATTTAGATTTTGAATCTGTCATTCCAAAAGTTTAGTCATGATTTTTATTCAGTGATTCCAGGAACTCACTAAGCATTGCTCTTATTGCATTATACAGGTCATCAGTGGAAAATTTCAATGTCACCTGGTCTGTAAATTGAGTTTACTGCATATTTTGTGTAGGCATGTGCTGCTAAGAGTGTGGCTTACCTATCCTTATTATCCAGACTACTTATTCACTTTGAACTACCCTGTTTTCTAATAACCCTATTGCATTTTATTTTGTCAAATTTTAGTATGAAACATAGCACTTGCCATAAAGATTTTATTAGCATGAAACCTTTCAAATCTCTAAAATTCTATGAACCTTACATATATTAGCTGATTTAGAAAGAAATTCGTCATATGCACAATAAGCTTTACATATGTGTCAATGTTTCCTTAGAGGATAAATTTGCTCTTTTTATTCCTTAATAAGGACTTTATTTTCATGTTCATCGAAAACATTAAGGAGCAGGTGGCAACATTCTGTCAAGTTAAAGGAGCAGCAGTGCAAACACTCTATTTATTAACATTATTCACAGTTTCTATCCTAAACAACAGCTTTAAACTACTTACTATTCACCATAAGGGTATAAAACATGCATTGGAGCTTCAAAATCAATGACATGTTGCCCTCTATCCAATGTTGTTCTTTGGCAAAGAGAAAGAGCTGCTTCTCAAACTCAGCATGGCAGTTTTTAATTCACACTTAAATTTCCACTTGAGGAGGCAAGCCAAAACAAACTAGTCCTCCCTGAGATGCACCCTGGGAATAAGTGCCCTCCCAACTTTAATAATTATCTGAGAAGAGTCTTTCCCCCACTCCCCTTTTCCATCTGAATAGGAGTTGCCTATTAGGACCTGGTTGTTTTCTAGTCCTTTATTTGCATAATTCACAGACGTCAACCTGCTGACTCTATTCTGTCCCATAGAATTATAGTCTTTGTTTGCTGAGTAAATTATCTCTTTGCAGCTATAATTAGGGAAACACTATATAGAAGCTGTAAGATGAAATTGCTATCAGCATGTAGATAGATAGATAGACAGATATTACATTTTTAGTTAATCATATTTTGATTCAAGTCTGCTTTTTCTTTTCTAAATTAACCTATGTGCATGCTTGCAAAACATAAGTATGTGTATTTAGGAAAGCTTTATTTAAACATAGATAGCTTGAGGCTATGTAAATATTTGTTATTGTCACCTCATTCATCTTTAAAAACACACTACTGTAAAAGGAAATATATCATTATTTAGTTACAGAGCTTGGTAATAGAAACAAGAAACTATGATTTTTGTATCCACCCACAGTTGTTTCTCAATGATTACATGGATATTGGGTACAGTTTTTCCTTCCCCATTTTATATTCTATGCAGTTCGGCCTAATTCTTAAAATATCAAATGTTTTTAGTAATGTTTTTGTATTTTATTTACCTAAGTTCCTAACAAAGTATTTTTCAGAAGAAAGTGATACACAGAGACCTTGGTACTACAATTAAAAGAGACACATGTTTGAATCACACAGGGTTTCAAAGATGATCAAATATAGTAAAATTGGGAGAAAACGGTTCTTTTTTTTTTAACTTTTTATTTTATATTGGAGTATAGCCAATTAACAATGTTGTGATAGTTTCAGGTGCACAGCAAAGCGACTCAGCCATACATATACATGTATCCTTTCTCCCCCCGACTCCCCTCCCACCCAGGCTGCCACATAACATTGAGCAGAGTTCCCTGTGCTATACAGTAGGTCCTTGTTGGTTATCCTTTTTAAATATGGCAGTGTGTACATGTCAATCCCAAACTCCCTAACTATCCCTTCCCTCCACCCTTCCCCCCCAGTAACTATAAGTTCATTCTCTAAGTCTGAGTCCATTTCTGTTTTGTAAATACATTCATTTGTATGATTTCTTTTTAGATTCCACACAAAAGTGATATCATACGATATTTCTCTTTCTCTGTCTGACTTACTTCACTCAGTATGACAATCTCTAAGTCCACCCATGTTGCTGCAGATGGCATTATTTCATTATTTTTTTATGGCTGAGTAATATTCCATTGTATACATGTACATCTTCTTTATCCATTCCTCTGTCAATGGACATTTAGGTTGCTTCCATTTTTTGGCTATTGTAAACAGTGCTGCAATGAACATTGGGGTGCATGTATCCTTTCGAACCATGTTTTTCTCTGGATATATGCCAGGAGTGGGATTGCAGGGTCATATGGTTGTATGGAAACACAAAAGACCCCGAATAGCCAAAGCAATCTTGAGAAAGAAAAATGGAGCTGGAAGAAGTGAGCGCCCTGACTTCAGACTATACTACAAAGCTATAGTCATCAAAACAGTGTGGTATTGGCACAAAAATAGAATTATAGAACAGAACAGGATAGAAACCCCAGAAATAAACCCATGCACCTATGGTCAATTAATATATGACAAAGGAAGCAAGACTATACAATGGTGGAAAGACAATCTCTTCAACAAATGGTGCTGGGAAAAGTGGACAGTTACATGTAAAAAAAAATGAAATTAGATCATTCTTTAACACCATACACAAAAATAAGATGAAAATGGTTAAAGACCTAAATGTGAGACCAGACACTATAAAACTCCTAGAGGAATACAAAAGCAGAACACTCTTTGACATAAATTGCAACAATATCTTTTCTGATCTGTATCCCAGAGTAATGGAAATAAAAACAAAGATAAACAAATGGGGCCTAATTAAACTCAAAAGCTTTTGCACAGCAAAGGAAACCATAAAACAAAAAGACAAACCATAGAATGGGAGAAAATATTTGCAAATGATGTGACCAACAAGGGATTAGTCTCCAAAATCTACAAACAGCTCATGTGGCTTAATATCATCAAAACAAACAACCCAATCAAAAAATGGGCAGAAGACCTAAATAGACATTTTTCCAAGGAAGACATACAGATGGCCAAGAGGCACACAAAAAGATGTTCAACTTTGCTAATGACTAGAGAAATGCAAATCAAAACCACAATGAGATATCACCTCACACTCGTCAAAATGGCTGTCATCAAAAAATCCACAAACAATAAGTGCTGGAGAGGGTGTGGAGAGAAGGGAACCCTCCTACACTGTAGGTGGGAATGTAAATTGGTGCAGCCACTATAGAGAACAATATGGATGTTCCTTAAAAAACTACAAATAGAGCTACCATATGACCCTGGGAGAAAACAGTTCTGAACAGTATATTCATCTACAGTAGTATTTTAGGAAGCAATAATTTGGGCTTCAACACATACAGTGAAGAAAATTTTGATTCACAAATATTTTGCTCAAGTGGTATATTTCTGGAGTTTTATTATATTTAAAGTTTTCTCTGTTCTTTCAATTTGCTGTAGATTGGTCCACCCAATGGTTGATGACTAGTTTTTGAACACTGAAGTGTAGGCAAAGTTCACTGCATTGAAGTTGTTACTGAACTCGGGTTTGGCTGTTCACTGATCAAAAGCCAATAATTCAAGAGGGAAGTGTCAATAGAAAGGAAAGATGCTTTAATCAGAAAAGCCAGCCATCTGGGGGAGAAGGTAGAATCATGTCCCAAGACCAACTCCAAAGATTCTACTCAGCCATGATAGTTTTTAAAGGGAAAAATGAGGGAGGGGGAGAATGTCAGTGAACCACTGAGGTAGGAGGTTGGGGTCTGCATCATTCTCCATTGGGTGCGGACTGGCTGGCTCCGTCTTCAGAGGTTATCTTGCCTGCATGATCTGCCTGCAGGATTGCTAAGGGGGCTGTGGCAGGTAGAGAGCTTAGCCATTCTTTAACTACTTAGTTCTTCACTCTTATTTATTTTACCTAGGAAAAGAATCAACAGGTTAAGCAAGGCATGGTGTGCATGCAGGAGAGTGTAAGTCAAAGAGTTATTATTTAAACTGCCTAGTGATCTCATTTCTGTAATTGGGTTCTTTCAAGGTCAGAGGGGGACAGAAATGGGCAACTGGGAAAGGGGCAAAAGAGCTGCTTTCAAAGTGTAGGCAAAGTTCACTGCATTTTTTCATTTTCATAACAATTTTGGATGAGGATTCTTGGAAGTGTAAGTTGACATTAATGACCGTATGTCACAGCATGGTTTTGTAAACACAGTTAAATAGTAGTGAACATTAATTCTTAATGTAAAAGCAGTTTTTTGGCCAGGATTCAGCAGCCTCTTAATTCATTTTTTAAAAGAAGTTGTTTTTTAATGTATAGAAAATTTTAATTGAATTGCTATATAAAAAAATGGGGTCTCTGATAGTAAACATGTGCAATCACAGTTATGGTTTCCATTTTTCTTGAGGGTGGCAAATATATACATGGTACAAGCTAATCAGAATGTTGCATTATCTTTCCATTATATATATATATGTTAATCTTTTATATGTGCAAATAATACAGAAGTTGGAGTCAATACCACTCTCTTACACTTGCAGAGTATTGGAATATCTGTGCCTCACCAAGAAAATTCACTTTTTTTTTTAATTCGAGTATAGTTGCTTTACGATACTGTATTAGTTTATACTGTACAGCAGAGTGAATTGGCTATACGTACACATATATACCCTCTTTTTTGGATTTCCTTCTCATTTAGGTCACCACAGAGCATTGAGTAGAGTTCCCTGTACTATACAGTAAGTTCTCATTAGTTATCTATTTTATACGTAGTATCAACAGTGGATATATGTCAATCCACATCTCCCAATTCATCCCACCTGCCTTTCCCCCTTGGTATCCATACGTTTGTTATCTACGTCTGTGTCTCTATTTCTGCCTTGTAAATAAGATCGTCTATACAAATTTTTTTCAGATTCCACATATGTGTGTTAATATATGATATTCGTTTTTCTCTTTCTGACTTATTTCACTCTGTATGACGTTCTCTAGGTCCACCCATGTCTCTAAAAATTACCCATTTCATTCCTTTTTATGGCTAATATTCCACTGTATATATGTACCACATCTTTATCCATTCCTCTGTTGATGGACATTTGGTTTGCTTCCATGTCCTGTCTATTGTAAATAGTGCTACAATGAACATTGGGGTGCATGTGGCTTTTTGAATTATGGTGTTCTCTGGGTATATGCCCAGTAGTGGGATTGCTGTGTCATATAGTAGTTCTATTTTAGTTTTTAAAGGAATCTCCATACTGTTCTACACAGTGGCTGTATCAATTTATATTCCCATCAAAAATGCATGAGGGTTCCATTTTCTCCACACCCTCACCAGCATTTATTGTTTGTAGATTTTTTGATGATGGCCATTCTGACCAGTGTGTGGTGATACCGCATTGTGGTTTTGATTTGCATTTGTCTAATAATTAGCGACGTTGAGCATCTTTTCATGTGTTTGTTGGCCATCTGTATGTCTTCTTTGGAGAAATGTCTGTTTAGGTCTTCTGCCCATTTTTGGATTGGGTTGTTTGTTTTTTTGATATTGAGCTGCATAAGCTGCTTGTATATTTTGGAGATTAATCCTTTGTCAGTTGCTTCGTTTGCAAATATTTTCTCCCATTCTGAGGGTTGTCTTTTCATCTTGTTTATGGTTTCCTTTGCTATGCAAAAGCTTTTAAGTTTCATTAGGTCCCATTTGTTTATTTTTGTTTTTATTCTCATTACTCTAGGAGGTGGGTCAAAAAAGATCTTGCTGCAATTTTTGTCAAAGAGTGTTCTTCCTATGTTTTCCTCTCAGAGTTCTATAGTGTCTGGCCTTACATTTAGGTCTTTAATCCATTTTGAGTTTATTTTTGTGTATGGTGTTAGGGAGTGTTCTAATTTCATTCTTTTACATGTAGCTGTCCAGTTTTCCCAGCACCACTTATTGAAGAGGCTGTCTTTTCTCCACTGTATATTCTTGCCTCCTTTATCAAAGATAAGGTGACCATATGTGTGTGGGTTTATCTGTGGGCTTTCTATCCTGTTCCATTGATCTATATTTCTGTTTTTTTGCCAGTACTGTACTGTCTTGATGACTGTACCTTTGTAGTATAGGCTGAAGTCAGGGAGCCTGATTACTCCAGCTCCATTTTTCTTTCTCAAGATTGCTTTGGCTATTCAGGGTCTTTTGTGTTTCCATACAAATTGTGAAATTTTTTGTTGTAGTTCTGTGAAAATGCCATTGGTAGTTTGATAGGGATTGCATTGAATCTGTCGATTGTAGATAGAAAGTCAACTTTCATCAGTGTCTTATAGTTTTCTGCATACAGGTCTTTTGTCTCCTTAGGTAGGTTTATTCCTAGATATTTTATTCTTTTTGTTGCAATGGTAAATGGGAGTGTTTCCTTAATTTCTCTTTCAGATTTGTCATCATTAGTGTATAGGAATGCAAGAGATTTCTGTGCATTAATTTTGTATCCTGCTACTTTACCAGATTCATTGATTAGCTCTAGTAGTTTTCTGGTAATATCTTTAGGATTTTCTATGTATAGTATCATGTCATCTGCAAAGAGTGACAGCTTTACTTCTTCTTTTCCTATTTGGATTCCTTTTGTTGCTTTTTCTTCTCTGATTGCTGTGGCTAAAACTTCCAAAAGTATGTTGAATAATAGTGGTGAGAGTGGACAACCTTGTCTTGTTCCTGATCTTAGTGGAAATGGTTTCAGTTTTTCACCATTGAGAATGATGTTGGCTGTGGGTTTGTCATATATGACCTTTATTATGTTGAGATAAGTTCCCTCTTTGCTTACTTTTTGGAGGGTTTTTGTCTTAAATCGGTGTGGAATTTCATTGAAAGCTTTTTCTGCATTTATTGAGATGATCATATGGTTTTTCTCCTTCAATTTGTTAATATGGTTTATCACATTGATTGAGTTGTGTATATTGAAGAATCCTTGCATTCCTGGGATAAACCCCACTTGATGATGGTGTATGATCCTTTTCATGTGCTGTTGGATTCTGTTTGCTAGTATTTTTTGGAGGATTTTTGCATCTGTGTTCATCAGTGATATTGGCCTGTAGTTTTCTTTCTTTGTGACATCTTTTTCTTGTTTTGGTATCAGGGTGATGGTGGCCTCATAGAATGAGTTTGGGAGTGGTCCTCCCTCAGCTATATTTTCGAAGAGTTTGAGAAGGATATGTGTTAACTCTTCTCTAAGTGTTTGATGGAAGTCACCTGTGAAGCTATCGGTCCTGGGCTCTTGTTTGTTGGAAGATTTTTAATCACAGTCTCAATTTCATTTTTTTGTGATTGGTCTGTTTATATTTTCTATTTCTTCCTGGTTCAGTCTCAGAAGGTTGTGCTTTTCTAAGAATTTGTCCATTTCTTCCAGGTTGTCCATTATATTGGCATATAGTTGCTTGTAGTAATCTCTCAGGATCCTTTGTATTTCTACAGTGTCAGTTGCTACTTCTCCTTTTTCATTTCTAATTCTATTGATTTGAGTCTTCTCCCTTTTTTTGGTGATGAGTCTGGCTAATGGTTTATCAATTTTGTGTATCTTCTCAGAGAACCAGCTTTTAGTTTTATTGATCTTTGCTATTGTTTTCTTCATTTCTATTTCATTTATTTCTGCTCTGCTCTTTAGGATTTCTTTCATTCTTCTAACTTTGGGTTTTGTTTGTCCCTCTTTCTCTAGTTGCTTTGGGTGTAAGGTTAGGTTGTTTATTTGAGATGTTCCTTGTTTCTTGAGGTAGGATTGTATTGCTCTAATATTCCCTCTTAGAACTGCTTCTGCTGCATCCCATAGGTTTTGGGTCATCGTGTTTTCATTGTCATTTGTTTCTAGGTATTTTTTGATTTCCTGTTGATTTCTTCAGTGATCTCTGGGTTATTTGGTAGTGTATTGTTTAGCCTCCGTGTGTTTGTATTTTTTACAGATTTTTTCCTGTAATTGATATCTAGTCTCATAGCATGGTCAGAAAAGATATTTGATATGATTCCAATTTTCTTAATTTTACCAAGGCTTGATTTGTGACCCAAGATATGATCTATCCTGGATAATGTTCCATGAGCACTTGAGAACAAAGTATATTCTGTTGTTTTTGGATGGAATGTCCTATAAATATCAATTTTAAGTCCATCTTGTGTAATGTATCATTTAAAGCTTGTGTTTCCTTATTTATTTTCATTTTGGCTGATCTGTCCATTGGTGAAATTGGCATGTTAAACTGCCCTACTATTATTGTGTTACTGTTGATTTCCCCTTTTATGGTTGTTAGCATTTGCCTTATGTATTGTGGTGCTCCTATGTTGGGTACATAAATATTTACCATTTTTATATCTTTTTCTTGGATTGATCCCTTGATCATTATGTAGTGTCCTTTTTTTATCTCTTGTAATCGTCTTTATTTTAAAGTCTATTTTGTCTGATATAAGAATTGCTACTCCAGCTTTCTTTTGATTTCCATTTGCATGGAATATCTTTTTCCATCCCCTCACTTTCAGTCTGTATGTGTCCCTAGGTCTGAAGTGGGTCTCTTGTAGACAGCATATATATGGGTCTTGTTTTTGTATCCATTCAGCCAGTCTATGTCTTTTGGTTGGAGCATGTAATCCATTTACATTTAAGGCAGTTATCGATATGTATGTTCCTATTACCATTTTCTTAATTGTTTTGGGTTTGTTATTGTAGGTCTTTTCCTTCTCTTGTGTTTCCTGCCTAGAGACGTTCCTTTAGCATTTGTTGTAAAGCTGGTTTGGTGGTGCTGAATTCTCTTAGGTTTTGCTTGTCTGTAAAGGTTTTAATTTCTCTGTCCAATCTGAATGAAATCCTTGCTGGGTAGAGCAATATTCGTTGTAGGTTTTTCCCTTTCATCACTTTAAATATGTCCTGCCACTCCCTTTTGGTTTGCAGAGTTTCTGCTGAAAGATCAGCTGTTAACCTTATGGGGATGCTCTTGTATGTTATTGTTGTTTTTCCCTTGCTGCATTTAATATTTTTTATTTGTATTTAATTTTTGATAGTTTGATTAATGTGTCTTGGCCTGTTTCTCCTTGGATTTATCCTGTATGGGACTCTCTGCCCTTCATGGACTTGATTGACTATTTCCTTTCCCCTATTAGGGAAGTTTTCAACTATAATCTCTTCAAATATTTTCTCAGTCCCTTTCTTTTTTTCTTCTTCTTCTGGGATCCCTGTAATTCGAATGTTGGTGGGTTTAATGTTGTCTCAGAGGTCTCTTAGACTGTCTTCAATTATTTTCATTCTTTTTTCTTTATTCCTCTCTGCAGTAGTTATTCCCACAATTTTATCTTCCAGGTCACTTTTCTGTTCTGCCTCAGTTGTTCTGCTATTGATTCCTTCCAGAGAATTTTTAATTTCATTTATTGTGTTGTTCATCATTGTTTGTTTGCTCTTTAGTCCTTCTAGGTCCTTGTTAAACGTTTCTCCCTTCTATTTCCTAGATTTTGGATCATCTTTACTATCATTACTCTAAATTCTTTTTCAGGTAGACTGCCTATTTCCTCTTCATTTGTTTGGTCTGGTAGGGTTTTACCTTGCTCCTTAATCTGCTGTGTGTTTCTCTGTCTTCTCATTTTGCTTAACTTACTGTTTTTGGGGTCTCCTTTTCGCAGGTTGCAGGTTCGTAGTTCCCATTGTTTTTGGTGTCTGCCCCCAGTGGCTAAAGTTGGTTCAGTGTGTTGTGTAGGTTTCCTGGTGGAGGAGACTGGTGCCTGTGTTCTGGTGTTTAGGCTGGATCTTGTCTTTCTGGTGGGCAGGACTGTGTCCGATGGTGGGGTTTGGGGTGTCTGTGACCTTGTTTTGATTTTAGGCAGCCTCTCTGCTAGTGGGTGGGGTTGTGTTCCTATCTTGCTAGTTGTTTGGCATAGGGTGTCCAGCACTGGAGCTTGCTGGTCATTGCGTGGAGCTGGCTCTTAGAGTTGAGATGGAGATCTCTGGGAGATCTTTTCCTGTTTTATATTATGTGGAGCCGGGAGGTCTCTGGTGGACCAGTGTCCTGAACTTGGCTCTGCTGCCTCAGAAGCACAGGTGTGACACCCGGCTGGAGCACCAAGACCCTGTCAGCCACATGGCTCAGAAGAAAAGGGAGGAAGGAAGGAAGGAAGGAAGGAAGGAAGGAAGGAAGGAGGGAGGGAGGGAGGGAGGGAGGGAGGGAGGAGGAAAGAAAGAAAGAAAAATGAAAGAAAGAAAGGAAAAGAAAGCTACTAAAAAATTTTAAAAGTTATTAAAAATAAAAAAATTAAAAAGTAATTAAAAAAAGGAAAGAAAGAAGAGAGCAAGCAAACCAAAAAACAAATTCACCAATGAAAACAAGTGCTAAAACTACACTAAACAAACACACAAAAAACAAATGGACAGACAGAACCCTAGGACAAATTGGAAAAGCAAAGTTGTACAGACAAAATCACACAAAGATGCATACACATACACACTCACAAAAAGAGAAAAAGGAATAATATATATATATCTGTATAAAAAAAAAAAGAGGAAGAGAGCAACCACATCAGTAAACAAATCTACCAATGATAATCAACTCTATATACTAAACTAAGATAAACATAAAACCAGAAACAAATTAGATGCAGAAAACAAACCCCAAGTCTACAGTTGCTCCCAAAATCCACTGCCTCAGTTTTGGGATGGTTCGTTGTCTATTCAGGTATTCCACAGATGCAGGGTACATTCAGTTGATTGTGGAGATTTAATCCGCTACTCCTGAGGCTGCTGGGAGAGATTTCCCTTTCTCTTCTTTGTTCGCACAGCTCCTGGGGTTCAGCTTTGGATTTAGCCCCGCCTCTGCGTGTAGGTCGCCTGAGGGCATCTGTTCTTCGCTGAGACAGGACGGGGTTGAAGGAGCAGCTGATTAGGGAGCTCTGGCTCACTCAGGCCTGGGGGAGGGAGGGTTATGGAATGCGGGGCGAGCCTGCGGCGGCAGAGGCTGGTGTGACATTGCAACAGCCTGAGGTACGCCATATGTTCTCCCGGGGAAGTTGTCCCTGGATCATGGAACCCTGGCAGTGGCAGGCTGTACAGGCTCCTGGGAGGGGCGGTGTGGATAGTGACCTGTGCTTGCACACAGGCTTCTTGGTGGTTGCAATAGCAGCCTGAGCATTTCATACCCGTTTCTGGCATCCACCCTGATGGCCGTGGCTCGCGCCCATCTCTGAAGCTCGTTTAGGCGGTTCTCTGAATCCCCTCTCCTCGTGCACCCGGAAACAATGGTCTCTTGCCTCTTAGGCAGTTCCAGACTTTTTCCAGGACTCCCTCCTGGCTAGCTGTGGTGCACTAGCCCCCTTCAGGCTGTGTTCACACAGCCATCCCCAGTCCTCTCCCTGGGATCTGACCTCTGAAGCCTGAGCCTCAGCTCCCAGCCCCCACCCATTCAGGCGGGTTAGCAGACAAGCCTCTCAGGTTGGTGAGTGCTGGTCGGCAGTGATCCTCTCTGCAGGAATTTCTCCACTTTGCCTTCTGCACCCTTGTTGCTGCGCTCTCCTCCATGGCTCCACAGCTTCCCGCTCGCCACCCCCAGTCTCCGCCAGTGAAGGGGCCTCCTAGTGTGTGGAAACCTTTCCTCCTTCACAGCTCCCTCCCAGAGGTGCAGGCCCCGTCCCTATTCTTTGGTCTCTGTTTTTTCTTTTTTCTTTTGCCCTACCCAGGTACGTGGGGAGTTTCTTGCCTTTTGGGAATTCTGAGGTCTTCTGCCAGCATTCAGTAGGTGTTCTGTAGGAGTTGTTCCACATGTAGATGTATTTCTGATGTATTTGTGGGGAGGAAGGTGGTCACCACGTCTTAATCCTCTGCCATCTTGAAGGTCTCTCCATTGGTGTTGAATTTTGTCGAAACCTTTTTCTGCATCTATTGAGATGATCATATGGTTTTTCTCCTTCAATTTGTTAATATGGTGTATCACATTGGTTAATTTGCATATATTGAAGAATCCTTGTATCCCTGGGATAAATCCCACTTGATCATGGTGTATGATCTTTTTAATGTGTTGTTGGATTCAGTTTGCTAGTGTTTTGTTGAGGATTTTTGTGTCTATCTTCGTCAGTGATATTGGCCTGTAATTAACTTTTTTGTGATATCTTTGTCAGGTTTGGGCATCAGTTTGATGGTGGCCACGTAGAATGAGTTTGGGAGTGTTCCTCCCTTTGTAAGTTTTTGGAAGAGTTTGAGAAGGATATGTGTTAGCTCTTCTCTAAATGTTTGATAGAATTCGTTTGTGAAGCCATCTGGTCCTGGGCTTTTGTTTGTTGGAAGATTTTTAATCACAGTCTCAATTTCATTTCTTGTGATTGGTCTGTTCATTTTTTCTATTTCTCCTGGTTCAGTCTTGGAAGGTTGTACTTTTCTACAAATTTGTCCATGTCTTCCAGGTTGTCCATTTTATTGGCATATAGTTGCTTGTGGTAATCTCTCATGATCCTTTGTATTTCTGCAGTGTCAGTTGTTACTTCTCCTTTTTCATTTCTAATTCTCCCTTTTTTTTTTCTCCTCTCCTCTCCCTTTTTTTCTTGATGAGTCTGTCTAAAGTTTTATCAATTTTGTTTATCTTCTCAAAGAGCAAGCTTTTAGTTTTATTGATCTGTGCTATTGTTTTTTTCATTTCTATTTCATTTATTTCTGCTCTGATCTTTATGATTTCTTTCATTCTACTACCTTTGGGTTTTGTTTGTTCTTCTTCCTCTAGTTGCTTTAGGTGTAAGGTTAGGTTGTTTATTTGAGATTTTTCTTGTTTCTTGAGTTAGGATTTTATTGCTATAAACTTCCCTCTTAGAACTGCTTTTGCTGCATCCCATAGGTTTTGGCTTGTTGTGTTTTCATTGTCAGTTGTTTCTAGGTATTTTTTAATTTCCTCTTTGATTTCTTCAGTGATCCCTTGGTTATTTAGTAGCATATCATTTGGCCTCCATGTGTTTGTATTTTTTACAGTTGTTTTCCTGTAATTGATTTCTTTTTTATTTATTTTTAATGGATGAGTGATATATATTTTTTAAAGATCTTTTAAAAATGTGGACAATTTTTAAAGTCTTTATTGAATTTGTTACAATACTGCTTCTGTTTTATGTTTTTTTTTTTTTTCACTCCATGGCAGGCATCTTATCTCCCTTACCAGGGATCAAACCCACACCCCCTGCATCGGAAGGTGAACTCTTAACCACTGACCTTCCAGGGATGTCCCCTGTAATTCATGTCTAATCTCATAGCATTGTGGTCAGAAAAGATGCTTGATATGATTTAAATTTTCTTAAATTTATTGAGGCTTGATTTGTGACCCAAGATGTGATCTATCCTGGAGAATGTTACGTGTGCACTTGAGAAGAATGTGTACTCTGCTACTTTTGGATGGAATGTCCTATAAATATCAATTAAGTCTATCTGGTCTAATGTATCATTTAAGGCTAGTGTTTCCTTATTAATTTTCTGTCTGGATGACCTATCCATTGGTGTAAATGGAGTGTTAAAGTCCCCCACTATTATTGTGTTACTATAGATTTCCCCTTTTATGGCTGTTAACATTTGCCTTATGTTTTGAGGTGCTCCTGTTTTGGGTGCATAAATATTTAAAACTGTTATATCTTCTTCTTGGATTGATCCCTTGATCATTACATAGTGTCCTTCCTTATCTCTTGTGACAGTCTTTATTTTAAAGTCTATTTTGTCTGATATGAGTATTGCTACTCCAGCTTTCTTTTGATTTCCATTTACATGGAATATATTTTTCCATCCCCTCACTTTCAGTCTGTATGTGTCCGTGGGTCTGAAGTGGGTCTCTTGTAGACAACATATATAAGGGGCTTGCTTTTTTATCCATTCATCCAGTCTGTGTCTTTTGGTGGGAGCATTTAATCCATTTACATTTAAGGTAATTATTGATATGTATGTTCCTATTACCATTTTCTTAATTTTAGGGTGTTTGTTTTTATATCACCAAGAAAATTCTCTTGATTTTCATCCTGTGACTGGCCAGTTATGATATCCATGGCCTTCTAGGGTCTTGAACTAATATTTCTAAGGTGTCTTGGAAGATGCGTAGTATTTGAACCAGGGTACCTCACTTAATTGTATAAAGAAATGAGGAACGTGAAGTGTTTCCTAATGGCCACATGGTTTAAAAAAGTGCAGTGGTCATGACTATATCTAATCATTGCTTTCCTTAATTTAACTACAAATGAACCAAAGTTAATTGTAATCAATGTTATGTGGGAACTAAATATAGCAAACTTGCTCATTATCCTCAGCACAGAACACATGGTACATGCTCCATAAATAAAGAGTAAATAAAGAAGACATATAGTTTTACTAAAAAAGGGAGGAAAACTGAATATGTGGTTAGAAAATGAGAAAATGAAAAATGACTCAAGTGAAACTGCCTTTCTCCATCTGGCTTTTCCCAAAGAGTTCTGAAGAGGAACTGAGAATAGATTTTTTTTTTCTTCCTTTACTGGTAAAGATGCATTTTTCAAAGATCAAAGAGAGAATCAAAGAAGTGCCTAAGACTATTTTATTTTAACCATCATTGGTATGTAATAGTACCAGAGTCACCTTGGCAGGCCATATGCTAGAAAATCATATATGGAAAGTCACATTCTCTTTTAAGACAAAGATTTTTGAATATTCCCTCCATTTCAATAGTTATCATTGGTACTAGATGTTATCAATTTAAATTAAGCTTTCTTCCATTCTGATTTGAATAAATGATTGAACAAACATGCAAACAAGAATAGACAAATTTTCAATGCAGAAAAATTCTGAATAATTTCTATAGATACTCTACCCTCAAGTAGGTGGAGCATAACTCCCAATTCCTTAAATGTAGGCTATGCATAGTGACTTCCTCTCAAAGAGTACAGAATTAAAATAGGGAAGCATAGTAACTTTACAGTGGAGAAACCTGACAAATACTACCTAAGTCAGGTGATTAAGGTCAACATTAACAATGATTGATCATGTTGATAGTATTTACCCTTCATAAAACGTGATGGAAATGGCACTTTAACTCTGTGGTCTTCTTCCCAAAACTTGTAACACTAGTCTGATCATGAGGAAAACATTAAGTTCCTGTTGAGGAACATTATGCAAAATGCCTGGTTAGTACTACTCAAACCGATTAAGGTCCTCCGAAACAAGGAATGTTTGAGAACAGCCAAGAGGTGAATACAGAGACAGGATGACTAGTAACATAGTATCCTGGATGGGGTCCTGGAACAGAAAAATGACATTAGATAAAAAATAAGGGAATAGTAATAAAGTATGAACATGAATTAATAATAATGTTTCAATACCGATTCACTAATTGTGACCATACTAATGTAAGATACCAAGATACATACTAATAGATCAGTATTGATTCATTAATTGTGTACCATATTAATGGAAGATGTTAGAATGGGGGAAATTGGGTGTGAGTTATGTAGGAACTCTCTATACTATCTTCAGATTTTTCTATAAATCACTATTCTAAACTATGAAGTATATAAATATAACCAAAAAATTTCAGAATAATTAATAAAATAGATTTTTACATTTAAGAAATCAACTATTTTATAGAACTTTAAATCCAAAAATTTATTTAAGTGTTTATTCATTAATCTAGTATTGAATTAATTTGCTCCCAAATATTTATTTATGATGTTGTATATTACACTCTTTTGGGTGTTAAGGTAGAGGAAACATCATCACGTTCATAAGGCCTGTTAAAAGGGTGAGGAAGAAAATACCAGCTAAATAGAATTTTAGGATATTAAATAGTTTTTGATATTAAAGTGTTAATTAAAGCTTTATATGTCAATAAATTAACACTTATTAATGCCCAACTTGCTTGCTTATAGTCCATCTATTTTTGGAAGGAATTAAGTTAATTTTGCATGTAATGGTAAGTAAATATGACCTTTGGTATAGGTGGTTGATTTAAACTAATATGACTTTAAATAAACAAAAATATTAAACATTCAAAATATTTAAACATATTTATTATACAAAGTAACATGTTACTTTTCAGTCTATGTATCTATAGTGTGTGAAGTGCTTTCCATTATTAAATGCAAGTTTATTTATCTTAAATACTCTGGCCAGTTAATTCCATCATATAGTATCTATGCTGCCATATTGATAAATACCTCAAGGTGTACAATCACAGCTCCTGTGTGTTCAGATGATGAATTTGCTAAATGGGATATTTCATTTTTATAGGAATTTTATATTGATAATATGTAGTATGAAACTTTTAAAACTAAATTATCAGATTTTGAAAATACTCTCAGTGAAAATGGAAATGAAACTAACTTATGTTCAAAAAAGTGCTGAATAAGTTAGAGTCTAAAAAAGTGAGTAGCACGACTACAGACAGGCAATTTATCAATGATCAGATCATGAACACAGAAGAGCATTAAACATTGGAACATTAGAAAAAATTGAAAAAAATAATTATAGGTAATTTATCAAATATTCTGTGGAAGTATTTATCATTTCTATGTGAAAGGTAAAATTCAAATTCCAGATTTTGGGTCAAAATAGATTATTTCTTTTCATACACATCTCTTGATAAAGAACAGAATCTGAATTGCAGCATCTTATTTACAGTCATGATCTGGGATGAGAGCAGAGTAGCCTGACATTTACAATACTTTAGTGGCAATTATAGCACAGTTAATATATCAATTTAATTAAAATCCTATAGTGATTCATGACATAAAATATCAAAATAAGTTAACTTGCACAGAAACGGACAAAAGATCAATGCAGTGGGCAGTGGTATAATGAATTAAATTAAAGTATGACTGCCATCTACTTAAAGGATTGTGTGCATAAGTAGATTTTTTTGTAAAGCAATCTCTTAGAAAGATATCCTTTAGGGAAGTTAGAAAAGATAGATCCCAGAAGGTTCCAAAGATTCCTAAAGTCAGCCTTAAAACAGTATCTACATTATTTTGTATCTTACTTTTAAGGGGGAGTCCAAGAACTACGCTTGCATTAAATAAATGCAAATGGAATTCTTTCTTACACCTTACTAAGTAAAATATGAATTTTGCAAATATGATTTGTCACTAATTTTACAGTGTTTTTAGATAAACTAAATATCACTGAAATCCTTATGACAATATAAAAGCTATATGTAAAATCAAGAACCCATGTGTCAAAGAGAAAATGTGAAAATGTGAAACTGGTGGGTGAGTTGATCAGGTTCTCTAATCTTCTCCCAGTAGTGAGATCTAAGTAAAATCTGAGAGCTGAGTATGATCATGAAGTTCTATAGCAATTGAAAAGAAGGCTGATGGCCTTCCTACTAACAAAGGCAGTAGGATCTTCAGTAATTAAAAAAAAAAGAAAGAAAGAAAGAAAGGAAATGTCATTCATTTAGTATTCCAAGCTGATAAAGTGGTTCTTACTGGTTACAATAAATGTGCTAGAGAATAATAATTGGTGCTTTTCTGTACCACTGCTTTATAAATAATCTTGTGATCTTGTAATTTTTACCTTGTGGCTCTGAACATCTTCATCTGAAAAGAAGAATGAGTTGAATTAGATGTTTACTAAGATATCTTCTAATTCAAACATTTTACAGTTCTATGGTGGAGACATGATGCCTAGTTAACTTCCTGTGCTAGTAATCTTAGTTTAGTTACTGCTGGAGTAATTATTAACTTATAATTAAAAAAGTATTTTGCTTCATTGAATCAAGCAAAATAAGGTATTGCGTATGTGTATGCAAATAAGAGTGTGAATTAGTTCTGAAATATTCCCGCCAGTTAAAAAATATGGACATGTGCTCTAGAAATAGGATTACCAAATATTCCAAGAAAATTTGAGTTGCCACCCTCACCTTCAATAGTAATCTACTATCTTGAAAAACTCCATTGGTAATGCTAATGGAAAATCACTTACACTAGGAAAAGAGAACAAATAAACAGATAAAATAGAGTCCTATTCCTCTAACAGTACTGCTGAGTCATTCTCAGTTAAAATTAGGTTCAATTATGAGTAACAGGAAATCTCAAATTATAGCTGCTTACTGAAGATAGAAATTTGTAGATAGAAATTTGTTTCACTCTCACAAAAATATTGACAGAATATGGTGACTCTGGTCTCCTTAGGGACCCAAGCTCCTTCTGTGCTCTACCATCTTTAACATGTGGCTTCTACCTTGCTGTGCAAGATATCTGTTCCAGTTCTAGATATTGCATCCACATTCCAGTCTTCACAGAAGTTTTGTTACCATTTTCCTTACATTTCACTGGTCACACCTAACTGCAAAAAAAGCTAGAAAATATTATAGTTTTGGCAACCCATTTGCCCAGCTTAAGTTCATAGGGTCTATTATGAGAAAAAAGTGAGAACAGATATTGGGGACGACTGGTAGCCTCTACCACTAGTCTACCCTTTAGCAAAACGTTCCTGCATGGGTGCAAAGACGGTTTGAAAGGATTTACATTCTCTGCACTTAGGTTCATTGTTGGGAAGGAAGAAATTCCCACACATTCTTATTCACCAGAGGCAGCATATGCAAAAGTGCAACAAAAGACTGAGAAACATGAGGAAAAACCAAGAGGAACGAATATAATTGCTCTAGTCAGGAAGCTTGTGGATTCAGTATGTAAGCATGGACCAAGGCATTGATGTTGCAAACACTATGAGGATAATTGCATCTCTTATTGCATTAAAGTTTTCATCAGAATGTTTAGCATGGGATACTTGATCCAGTGCTGCCTCTGGATTCCCTCTGCATTTAGGCATCTGTTTACACAGCCATTCCGGCTACTTTCTCTCTTCTACAATAAAGAAAACTTCCAGCTCAGAGCTTTTCTGGGCTCTTTTGTTAGTATATACAAGGGTACTAGTTGCTTCCTGTGCTGGGTCAGAAATCTGGATGACTAGAGAGTTAACTATGTTGAACACAAAGAAGGGGGCCTGAGCTTGAACGTCAGTGCTATTTCAATGAGAGATGCTCTTTTTGGTGTTTGTTTTTCTTACCAATCAGAAATACAGAAGCTTTTTAGGAAAGTGTTGCTTAATAATTAAGCTCTCTCTATAGCCAGAATCTCATTCTGGATCACTGTAATTGTTGACATTATGATATATTATAGATTAAATTATGTCCACAAGCAATCTTAAATAATTTATGTAGAAATGTAGTAACAAATAAGAGTATACTCAAAATTACTCTAAAAGATGTTTTACTTCATTCCAATATAATTCTTGGTTAAAACTAAGAATATTTCTACATTTTAGGATACAAAGGATCATGGGTACATGGATTTGGTCTGTATTTTTTTTTTTTTTTAACTTCTGAATTGGTAACTATACTAGTGAAATGTTATGGGTATGGAGTAACTCTTCACAGACAATGCTGCTTTATTTAGTATAGAGCAAATTAATTGGAGAAAGTGGCCATTCTTACTTCAGGGATGCAAAGACGGGTCATACTGTTTGGATAAATGCCGTAGTATCCGTGCTCTTTTTCCACTGATACCTTCATCTCTCTCCATGATCAGCTGGGTTCTTTGGCAGCCCAGTGAACCTATGTATTAGTGGCAGGTTAGGAACAAATGGAAATTGACATATCTGTTAAAGTTGAAACGTATGTTTTAATCTTTTACAGAAGCATTACACTTGAATATTCAAATGAAGTTACTTTTAAACCTCCTGTAGGTTTATTATGTTTGTTTTCATTTATAAGGACTGAATTCTTCATAGCTAAGTTTGTATGCTGTTGTCGATTTAGAAGGGATCAAATTCTATGGAACAAAAGTAGTTTGGGCAAGTTAGGCAGTTTGTTCCTCAGCTGTTTCACCTATAGGGATGTTTGACAACTAAAAACATTCTAAAAATCCAGTGGTTGTTTAAAAGTCCATTTCATGACTAATTGGATGCAGGTTCTCTAGCTTCTTTTCCAAAAATCATTGTCATCACTTTTACTCCTGTTAGAGCAAAGAAGTGACAAAATGTAGTCACTGCTGATTATGAGTTAGTTCAGGACAGCTTTGATTGAAATATGATCACCCTTTAGAGTTTTTCAGGGACAAGTTATTCTTTTCTAAGTTAATGCAAGGCTTAAGTTGTTGTGATATGTTACATTACAATTAATGTAACATATAGGGATAATGGTATTTTTTTTAATATAATTTTGTTGCTGAAAAGTTTTAGGCTGCTGAAAATTAATGATGCAGTAGAACTTGTGTAGCAATAAGAATTATAACCCAGACTTTTTAAATGCTTAATTCTCTGTATTCAATTTCACCAAGCCTTGTATACTTCGTTTTACATGTAATTCTAACCTTGGTTGTTATGGCAGATTGAAACCAAACAAAAAAGACAGAGTATCAGAGAGAGCCAGTTTAATTAGGCCAAAATTTTGCATTGTGATTACCTTTTTAAGATTGACTTGTCTATTAGGCAATACAGTTAAAGGATCCTTTTGGCTTCAGACTTCCAAATTGATTAATAAATTCAGTTTTAAGTTTTTATTCACTGGAATCAAAATGATTAGTACTGTGTTTACTTTTAAAAATGAAGTATTATAGCAGTGAAGAAAGCACTGCTACTTGCATCTCATTTTCTCTATTCAGAAATTATGTTTATGATATTTTTCCTGTCAGTTAAACAGAAAACTTTTTAATCCATAAGTTATTGTTTTCATTCAGATTAAAAGACTATGAAATTGGAAGACAGATTCTACTGAGATATGATGAGATTGTTTGGTGAAATTTTACTGGTCAAAAGGTACATTCTTATGATTTATTTTTTTTTAACAGAAGCTATAGTCATCTTTTATTTTACAGAAGATATGAAATGAAATAACCATCACGAAGCAGTCATATAATGAATGTATAGCTGGAATGAACAGTTAACTAGTTTGCAGTGGTGAATAGAGAAGGATAATTTGATTTCATTGGTACAGACTGCAAAGTATTGAGCAAACACAAAGAAACTGTTTGTATTCCTGAAGACAATCAAAATGAATGTGTTTCTACCTCTAACTAACCAGGTATGGATTGGCAACTTGCACCATAAATAAAGTCAAATAGATGTGTCCATTCCAAAAAAAAAAAAAAAGTATACCTGCGTGTGGAATGCACTGACCTCACATTCTAAGTTATCTTCTGAATATAGTTAACCATGGACCAAAAGACAAAACATCTTCTCCCAGCACCAATATAGAACTGTGGAGTAGGATCAGGATAACCTCAATAAAAACTTCCATTGAGAAAAGGAAAGCATGTGAACTATCTAGCAATTACTAGTTCATTAGTAATTTTATGCACTTATTCAAGGTGATTTTCTATTAGTAGATTTTCAAAGTCAGTGGTTCTCAATTATTATACTGAGGAGAGCAAAGAGCTTTCTAAAATGTAGGATATGTCTATCAATATTTGCTGCTTTAGAAATTAAAACTGACAGATTTTCAAAATACTTAGTGATTTGTTGATTTAAAATAATAACAAACCTGATGTCAACATATTTTTATGAAAAATAACTGTATTTTCCAAACCAAAAATTAGTGACATCATTTAAATATTGTGAGTCTTTTTAATGTCTGACAATATAAGACAGCTGAATTCTGACATCTGCTTCAGCATTCAATGTACTGTAATGTTGGTGAAGTGGATGAAAATTTGGCTTCACCCAGATAGAAACTTGGAAAAGGGGAAGATTTTAGTAACTTTTACAGAAAATTGTAGATGTTCCTTTTTGATGCTACACCAAAACTTGACAAGTGGAAGTTTCTTTTTTTTTTAAAAAGATTTTTTTTTTTTTTGATGTGGACCATTTTTTTTAAAGTCTTTATTGAATTTGTTACAACACTGCTTCTGTTTTATGTTTTGGTTTTTTGGCCTCAAGGCATGTGGGATTTCAGCTCCCAGACTAGGGATCGAACCCGCACCCCCTGCATTGGAAGGCAAAGTCCCAACCTCTGGACCGCCAGGGAAGTCCCAACAAGTGGAAGTTTCTTAAAGATTAGTTGCAATGTGGAATCTGAAACCAAATTAATTATTCATACTGTAACATTAAAATTTGTGTTTTACATTTTGAATGACCGTTTTACTCATGCATGGATCATTTTGAAAATATTGGTTCCCTTAGTTATTAAGTTTTCACAAATGTTGACATTTTGTTATAGAATATGAAAAAACATCACATTTGTTAATATCACCATACAAAAGTCTTTAAGTATGGGGAAGCTGTCAAGTTTTTGGTGATGGATATAATTTTTCAAAATTCTAATTTTTGCTTGAAAGCTCGGATTCTATTATGGGCAACAAATAGCATCAGTTGTTTTTCTTGAAGTGACAGACTCCCTTTGTTCATTTTAGAAAAAAATATCTCCCCAATATTCAAGTCTGAATAACCACAGTTTGTCTGTCAGTCATTCTTTCTAGTAAAAATGATGTTGCATGAGATAAGGAGCTGGTTCAACGAATATAAGAGCTTTTCCCTTAATTCAACCATCATACTTCAGTAGGCAACAGAAGTGCTTAATGTGTACCTAATTTTTCATCGTATAAAATATTTTAACAAACATATACCATTAGTAGATTTTTAATAAAATGAATAATTTTAGTGCTTCATCAGGATATTACGAGTGAAACTGTGTATGTGTGTGTGTGTGTGTGGATGTGTAACTTTGTGTGCATGATGGAGAAAAATATGACTATTTGCAACATTTGTTGCCACTGCCTTTATTCTGGCTAAAGTGACAGCAGTTTTACCAATCACTGCTTTTAAACTGTCAATGCAAATTGTTTACACAGTGAAAAAGGGCAAGTGATGTCTTAGTATCGTGATGAAAACATTTGGCCTCACAAATCCTCTGAAAATATCTTGAGGACCCTTAGGGAACCTCAAACCACACATTGAGAATCACTGTGTGAAGTTAAAGAGAGTGCACATTTAAAATATTTACAGATGCTGCCTGGTTGAACAATTTTCAATTCCACCAAAATTTTTGGTGTGACTGGATTTGACATTCTGACCAATATTTGTATTATTAAAAGTACAAATCTTTGTCTATCTGAAAGATATGAAAAAGCTCATTGTTACCTTAATTTATTTCCCTTTTGCCATAAGTGAAGGTCAGAATCTTTCCATTTATTTATTGTTCAGTATATTACTGGTGCAGGGATAGATGGGCAGCTCCATGAGACAGAATAAAGACTTTATAAAGTGACCTAAACTCATTTGGGAATGTAATTTACGATCAAGTTTGGATTTCCTTAATAGGTAATCAGTTGGGAAAGAGGTAGAAACTGTAATAAATGATATTAGGATAACTGGCTGGCTACTTGAAGGAGAGGTTGATCTGTAATTAATTTTCATTTTGTATCAAAAATTCTGAATGAATAAAAGATCAAAATGTTCTTAAAATTCAACTCATAAAGTAAAAGACTGGGTAACTTATTTTGTATTTTATGTTTGAAACATCTGACAAAATATAACACAGGAAAACCAGAAGAATTAAAGAAAATAAATGATATATATGACTATATAAAATTATTTAAATTTTTAAATGGAAAAAGAGCACAGAATAAATCATAAGAAAAATAATAAATGAGAAATAGATATATTTAATATATACTATTAAAAACTAATTCTACTTTTTAATATATTAAGTGCTATTATAAATGTGTAAGAAAAAGAAATAAACAGCCTCTTAGAAAAATAGAAGAGGATATGAATGTAGGATCTTGAGGTAAATCATAAAAACAATTTTATAGCTAATATATAGTCAAATCTTCCAGCTCTCTCATTTATAGATGAGGAAACTTCAGTCTAGAGAGGCATAATAAAAGTTAAATTTCTTTTCTCTCCATTAAATGCTTTAAGAACTAGAAATTATTTATTCATTTGTTTCTACTATGCAACTAAGTTACCCTAATCTGATTTGTTTTAAACTATGTATAAATTTAAATATATGTCATATAAATCACTCTGTAACTACTCCACGAAAATGCAATAGCATAGAATGACCTTTAGCTATTTGCAACTGATATATTTTTAAAAATAGATTAACATTATTCTTTTGAAATTGACACCATCTGTTCTTATTACACAGGACTAGATATCGTGGTTAAGGTCTCAGGCTCTCAAGCCCAACTGCTCCAGCTGGAATTTTTGCTTTGTGACATACTGAGTAACCTGAACAATTTCCTGAAACTCTGTATGTCTCAGTTCCTGATTTATGTATCATCCTAGTTTCTAAGGTTATTATAGGATTAACTCATGCTTATAAAGAGCTTATGATAAGGCATGACATACAGTAAATTATCATTTTTATCATCATTTATAGGTGGGGACACTTTTGGTGACCAATAACAGTTTTCTCTGTGTATTGTTGCACTGTGGATTAGAAGCATGTCTTATCTTGCTCTGTTACCACCACAGAAATCATCTGCATATAGAATTGATTTCTATACAAAGTCTGTAACCCAGTTATTTTCATAATGTATTAAGTAACACGATGAATGAATCCCAGGTGTATATTGGCAGTAAGAGGTTGCAGAAAGGGTTTAGGGTCATTTAGCATAATGGAAATTGAATGAATTTATTATTGTAATCTTTTGTATGAGGAAGAACTTACAGAACCTAGTTCCAAAGTTCATATGAGAGTGAAGAGAGAGACTAAATGACACAAACAGGGGATACAAATCAGCTGATTTCAAATTCAGATTATATCTACATGCCCTCTTGTTTGTCCCGCTTATATTTCTCATTGTGAGGCCACTATCAACTTGACCTTGATGTTCTTTGTTCTTTGAGAACTCTTTTGGAAACACTACAAAGGCTGAAGGGATTTATCATAAGCCTAGATATGCAGTATTCTAATGTAGCCTGGAAACTAAATTGAACTGGAAATCATCTGTGCATACTAAGGCCAATGCCTGCCCATTCTAAATGGATCACTGGTGGCTTATCACTATCTCTTAGACACCCAATACTGAACGTAGACAGAAAATAATTCTCAGGAGCTAAAAAGGCTTTCATTTTTCAGATTTTCTTCCCTTTGTCCTTTACGGTCCTGAACTCAATCAAATTGTCAGAAGGCTACCTCCCATCACAAGGATGATGGAAATGGGAATTTGGGTCTATTTATTTCTGAAAAGAAAGAGCCATGGGTATGAAAACCTCACCACTCAGCCCTTTAGCAACATGCAACGCACAAAAGCAATCAGTTTTCTTGCATGAAATTCTTCTCTAAAGATACCAAACACCAAACAACAAATGGACTTTCTTCTTAAGTCAAATTGCTGCTCTCATTTTCTGTCTAGTTGCATACTTTCTGAATTTCTAAATGTTCTCCTTGTAAATAATTTAAGGGACAAAATTTGCTGAATTATACTAGTCGATGACCATGAGGTTTCAGGCTGACAAAGGATTTATGACACACTATTCATTACTCATTTAGTCCATTTTAAAAAACACATTCAGTATTTTAAAATTATTCCTCTGAGTTTTTACATAACAATTTCTTATTGTTTGGAAAAGTTTGTTTTTTTAAATAGCATTATTAATATATAATTCATATACTATAAAATTAACCAAGTTAGAGCATGTAGTTCACTGATTTTCAGTGTATGCACAGAGTTGTGCAACCATCAGTGCAATTTAATTTTAGGACATTTTCTTCATGCCAAAAAGAAATCCCCCATGTGTTAGTGTCACTCCCATTCTCATCTTCTCTTCCAACCCCCAGTTGTAGACAGCAACTAATTTACTCTCTAGCTATAGATTTGCCAATTTTGGACATTTCATATAAATGTAATCATATAAATATGTGATCTTTGTGGCTAGATTCTTTCAAATAAGATAGTATTTTCAAGGCTCATCCACGTATAGCATGCATTGGCAATCCATTCCTTTTTATTGCTGAATAATATTCCATTGTGAGGATATACCATGTTATATTTATCCATTCCCAATTGATATTTAAGTTGTTTCCATTTTGACTATTACAAATTATGCAGCTAGGAATATTTATGTACTAGTGTTTATGTAAATATATGATTTTAGTTCTCTTGGGCATATGTCTAGAGCGAGTAGAATTGCAAGGTCCCATTGTAACTCCTTGGTTAACTTTTTGAGGAACTGCCAGACTGTTTTCCAAAGCATTTGGGCCATTTTACACTCCCATCAGTAGTGTAGGAGGGTTCCATTTCTCCAAATTCTCACCAGTACTTATTTCCTGCCTCTGTGATTATGACCATTCTAGTGGGTATGAAATAATATATTACTGTGGGTTTAATTTGAATCTATAACTAATGATGTTAGGGATGTTTTCATGTGCTTTTTGACCACTTTTTCATCTTTTTTGGAGAAATGTTTCTCCAGATATGTTTCTCATTTTTCAATTGGGTTGTCTTTTATTATTAAGTTGTAAGAGTTCTTTATATACTCTTGATACAAGTCCCTTGTCAGATATATGATTTACAAATATTTTCTTCCACTCTGTGAGTTTTCTCACTCTTGATGGTGGCCTTTGAAGCATCAATTTGTTTCTTTTTCTCTTGTCACTTATGCTTTTGTTGTCATATATAAGATGCTTTACCTAACCTAAAATCATGAAGATTTATCCTTATTTTTTTCTAAGAATTCTATAATTTTAGTTCTTACATTTAGATCTATGATTGAGTTTGACTTATTTTTTCTGTGTGGTGTGAGGTAGGAGCCAAATTCATTATTTTGCCATATGGATATCCAGTTGTCCCAGAATTATTTGTTGAAAAAAATATTCTTTGCCAACTGAATTGTCTTGGCAATCTTGTCAACTATCAATTGACTGAAAATGTAAGAGTTCATTTCTGGACTCTCAATTCTATTCCATTTATCTATATGCCTATCTTCACACCAATACCACACTGTCTTGATTTTGTAGCTTTGTAGGAAGTTTAAAAATTGGGAAGTATAAACCGTCCAACTCTATTCTTTTTTTCCTTTCAGTGTCTGGTTTATTTCACTTAGCATAATACCTTCCAGGTTCATCCATGTTGTTGTAAATGACAGAATTACCTTCCTTTTTTAAGGTTAAATAATATTCCATTGTATGTTTATATACATTTTCTTTTTAAACTATTTTTTTAATTGAAGTATTGTTAATTTGCAATGTTGTGTTAGTTTCAGGTATACAGCAAAGTGATTCTGTTTTATATATATATATATGATATATATATTTTAGAGTTGGTTTATATTTCCCAATTTTTAAACTTACTACAATTCTACAAAATTAAGAGAGTGTGGTATTGGCATGAAAACAGGCATACAGATAAATGGAATAGAACTGAGAGTCCAGAAATGAACTCTTACATTTTTGGTCAATTGATTGATATACATTGATATATATATTCTTTTTCAGACTCTTTTCCATTATAGGTTATTACAAGATATTGAATATAGTTCCCTGTGCTATACAGTAGGTCCTTGTTGTTTATCTACTTTATATATAGTAGTGTGCATATGGTAATCCCAAACTCCTAATTTATCTCTGCCACACACACCCACCACCCCCTGCCTCTATGCCCATTGGTAGCCATAAATCTGTTTTCTATGTCTGTGAGTCTATTTCTGTTTTGTAAATAAGTTCATTTATATCATTTTTTGATTCCACATATAAGTGATATCATATGATATTTGTCTTTCTCTGACTTACTTCACTTAATATGATAATCTCTAGGTCCATCTATGTTGCTGCAAATGGCATTATTTTATTCTTTTTTATGGCTGAATAATATTACATTTGTATATATACCACATCTTCTTTATCATTCATCTGTTGATGGATACTTAGGTTGCTTCCATGTCTTAGCTATTGTAAATAGTGCTGCTATGAACATTGGGGTGCATGTATCTTTTTGAATTAGAGTTTTCTACGGATATATGCCCAGGAGTGGGATTGCAGGATTATATGGTACCGTTATTTTTAGCTTTTTAAGGAATCTCCATACTGTTCTCCACAGTGGCTGCATCAATTTATATTCCCACCAACAATGTAGAAGTGTTCCTTTTTCTCCATATCCTCTCCAGCATTTATTATTTGCAGACTTTTTAATGATGGCCATTCTAACTGGTGTGGGGTGATACCTTATTGTAGTTTTGACTTGCATTTCTCTAATAATTAGCGATGTTGAGCATCTTTTCATGTGTCTTTTGGCCATTTGTATGTCTTCTTTGGAGAAATGTACATTTAGAAGACCTAAACAGACATTTCTCCAACTCTATTCTTTTAAAATATTGTTTTGGCTATTTTGGGATCCTTACATTGCCATATGGATTTTAGGACAATCTGTCACTTCTGGAAAAAAAATAGCAGTCGGGAGTTTTATATGAATTGCTTTGGATCTGTAAATCACTTTGGGGAGTATTGCCATGTAAACTATATTAAGTCTTCTGACACATGAACATGAGATGTCTTTCCATTTAGATCATTCATTTTTAAAAATATTTTGTAGCTGTCAGTGTACATACTTACACTTCTTTTATTAAATTTGTAAGCTTAAGTTTATTATTTTGATACCTTATGAATGGAATTGTTTTCTTAATTTCATTTTGTGTTGTTTATTGCTACTGCATAGAAATACAATTGACTTTTACGTATTAATCTCATATCCTGCCATATTGCTGAACTCATTTATTTGTTTTATATTTTTTTAGTGGATTCCTTAGGATTTTCTATATACAAGATCATGATATTTGTAAATATAGCTTTTCTTTTCTTCTTTATTTCAACCTTATACTTTAATTTTTTTTTCTTTTCTAATGGCAATGGTTAGACACTTCTGTACAAAGTTGAATAGAAGTAGCAAGAGTGGACATCCCTGTCTTGTTTCTGATATTAGGAAGAAAGCATTCAGCTTCTTCATTAAGAGTGATATTACATGTAGAATTTCATGCATTCTCTTTATCAAGTTGAGGAAGTTCTCATGTATTCTCAGTTTGCTGAATGGTTTTATTATGAAAGGGTGTTGGATTTTATCAAAAATTTTAACCACATCTATTGAGATGAGCATTTTTTTGTCTTTTATTCTATAAATATGGTGTTGTATATTGACTGATTTATTCTATAAATATGGTGTTGTATATTGACTGATTTTCAGATGTTAATCCTATTTGCAATGTTGGGATAAATCACACTTGATCCTAGTGTTTAATTCTTTTTATATGTTGTTGGTTTTGTTTGCTGGTATTTTGTTGAGTATTTTGCATGTATATTTAAATGAGATACAGTAAGTCCCCTACATACCAATGAGTTCTGTTCCAAGAGTGTGTTCGTAAGTCCAATTTGTTAGTAAGTCCAACAAAGTTAGCCGAACTTTTACAGATAACGCCAGACACGTGAACTAACTTACGTGATTGGACATGTGAATGCACGTTTGCATCTTTGAAAGTTCTCAACTTGAAAGTTTGTATGTAGGGGACTTACTGTATTGGTCTGTAGTTTTCTTTTCTTGTTATGTCTTTGCCAATTTTTTGTATCAGGGTAATACTGACCTCATAGAATGCATTGAGAAGTGTTCCCTATTCTATTTCTTGGAAGGGTTTATAAAGGATTTGTATTATATCATTAAATGTTTGGTAGAATTCATCAAGAAAGTCTTCTGGGCCAGAGCATTTCTCTGTGGATTTAAATAATTAATAATCCAATCTCTATTTTTTATATGTCTGTTCAGATTTTATATTTCTTGAGTAAGTTACAATACTTCCTGGGAATTTGTCCATTTCTTCTAAGTTATCTAATTTTTGGCATATAATTATTCTTAGCAATTCCTTATAATTATTTTTATTTCTATAAGGCTGGTAATAACAACCCCTTTTCATTTCTGATTATGGTAATTTCATTCTTCTTTTGTTCTTGTTCTGTATAGCTAAAGGATCGTCGATTTTGTTGATATTTTCAAAGAACTAACTTTTAGTTTCATTGATTTTCTTTATTGATTTTCAGTTTTTTATTTCATTCATTTTTCCCCTAATCTTTATTATTTCATCCTCTATGATTGCTTTTGGTTTAATTTACTCTTATTTTCTGTTTTCTGGAAGAAGAAGGTTAGGATATTAATTGAAGATCTTTTTTCTTTCTTTTATACTATAGGCATTTACAGCTATAAATTTCCCTTTAAGCGCACATTTTAATATGTTTTATTTTTAAGGACTGCATTGTTTAAATTTTTACACATTGATGAATTTTCCTAATTTACTTCTATTTTGATTTCTAATTTTATTCCATTTTGATTGGAGAACATAGTTAGTATAATTTTAGTCTTTTAAATTTATTGAACTTATTTTATGACCTAGCATGTAATTTATTCTGGAGAATGTTTCATATGTGTTTGAGAAGAATGTGTATTATACAATTGTTGGATGAAGTGATCTATAGATATCTTTTATGTTTGGGTAGTATCTAGTGTTGTTCAAGTCATATTTCCTTGTTTATCTTCTGCCTTATTGTTCTATCCATGATTGAAAGTGGGTTATTGAAATCTCCAATTATTATTTGTTTAATTGTTCATTTTCCCCTTCAATTCGAACAGTTTTTGCTTTGTTTTGGGGACTCTTGTCCCAAAACTCTTGTTGTTAGGCGTATATATATTTATAACTGTTACATCTTCCTGGTGGGTTGATATTCTTATCATTATACATGCTATTCTTTATCTCTAATAGCAATTTTTCTTAAAGTCTGTTTATATCTCATATAATAGGACATTTAGTCCAGTTTTAGACTGAAACTGGACATTTAGTCCAGTTTTTTTACTCTATGCATGGTATATCTTGTTAGCCCTTTAGTTTCCCTCTATTTGTGTCTTTGAATCTAAAGCATGTTTCTTATAGAATGCTTTATTTGGATCATGTATTTTTCTGTCCATTTTGCCAATCTCTGCCTTTAGAGTAAAGTATTTAATCAATTTATATTTAATGTAATTATTGATAAAGCAGGATTTTTGCTATTTGTATTCTATATGTCTTATGTCTTCTTTTTTGTCCTTCCATTGCTCAATTAGTGTCTTCTTTGTGTTAAGAAGATATTTCCTAGTAAACCATTTTCATTTCTTTGTTGTTTATTTTGCTATATATATTTTTTAGTTATTTTCTTAGTGCTTTCCTGAAAGGGATTACAGTTTGCATCTTAATTTAAAACAATCTAGTTTGGATTAACACTAACTTAATTAACACTAACTTAATTTTAATAATACACAAATCTTTGCTACAATATAATTTTCTTTCCCCCCTTTCTTTGTACTGTTATTGTCATACAAATTATACATTTATACATTACAATTTTAACAACAGAATTTTATAATTATTGCCTTATGTAGTTGTCTTCTTTAAAAAAGAGAAGAAAAGAGTTATGAATAAATATATGTTTATACTGTGCTTTATATTTACCTATTTAGTGCCCTTTACCAGAGTCTTTATTAATTCATGTGGATTTGAGTTACTATTTAGTATCCTTTCATTTCAGCCTGAATAATTCTCTTTAGTTTCTTTTTCTTTTTCTTTTTAGTAGAGTAGGTTGTCTAGCAACAAATATATATATATATATATTCATTCTCCTTTCCCCTGTTTTTCTTGGGCTTAGGTACAGCCTTTGAGATCCCCATGAATATGTTGGAACATTTCAAAGTTCCCTGTGGTCATCTGGTTCTTCAGGATTTCTTTGAAAAATTTTCCCTCTTCAGGGCTCCTGTTGGCTCCAACTGAACCTCAGTCTTAGGCAGTCGTGATACTGCCAGTACATTGCTATTGTTTTGATAAAACCCTGAGGCTCCCCCTTTACCCAGTGAGCTGAGCTCTGAATCAAATCAAATGGCCACAACGTCCTGGGCATAGAAATTTTCCACATAGATGTAACTTCAGACAAAATATTGACTGTGCTTTTGGGGTGGTGCTTTTAACGGAGCTCCAAAAGAGGTCAGACTTCTCCCTTATTTGCAAAAGCTGGTGGCTTTTGACTACCACAACACTGTTTTGGGGAAAGAAGGGGAATGGGATTAGCGCCAAGTTAAAAATGTCACATACTATGTGACAGTATAAAGTTTTAGTAGCTTCTCTTGGAGAGTTTATACTTAGTTTGTTCTGCAGCTTTAGTTAATTTCCAGACTCCTGAAATGGTTGATTTTAGTTACAGTAGGTCCCTTACATACGAACAAGTTCAGTTCCAAGAGCGCATTTGTAAGCCCAATTTGTTCGTAAGTCCAGCAAAGTTAGCCTAGGTACCTAACTAACACAATTGGCTATGTAGTACTGTACTATAATGGTTTGTAATACTTTTCACACAAATAATACATAAAAAACAAACAAAAACTAAAGAAAACATTTTTAATCTTACAGTACAGTACCTTGAAATGTACAGTAGTACAGTACAACAACTGGGCATACAGGGGCTGGCATCAAGTGAACAGGCAAGAAGAGTTACTGACTGGAGGAGGGAGAGGAGGTGGGAGATGGTAGAGCTGAAGGATCATCAGCAATAGGAGATGGAGGGCAAGCTGCCATTTCACTCACTCCTGACGTTGATGGCACAGGTTCTGGTTCCTTGATGGAACCAGATGCACTTTCGCATCTTTGAAAGTTCTCAGCTTGAAGGTTCATATGTAGGGGATGTACTGTATTTTTACCTGTATTTTCATAGTTTCAGTGAGAGAGTGAGTTCATGGAGGTCCTCATTCCATCATTCCCAAAGTCTTTTTGCATTACATATTTTTAGGAAAAAAGGTACACTGTGATCTTGCTTACTTTCTCATTTCTATTAGCTTCTCTTCCATTTGTTCATTACTTATTTTCTTGATATCTGCATTTTCAAATAAAATTTATATTTATCATGTGATTTCCATTTTGAAGTCTATTAGGACTCGTTCCTCCCTCTTCCTGGTAAAATATGTATTTCTGATGGGGTAAGAGATATAAGTATCATTACATATTTTATTATTTTTATGCTTGACTTTTACATATTTTATAAGATTTTATTAATTATTTAAGTTGTATTATTTTTGTATTTAATTAATATAGCTTTTCTCAATGTTCTTGCCTTTCAAATGCTGCTTGCTTCTATATTTAGCTTTACAAAAAGGAATTGAATTCCATGTAATTACACCCTTGCTTATCTTTGTGATTATGAATTACAGATGGAATAAGAGATACAATTATTTATTTTATAAAGTACATTTATATAAATTTCCTACAATAAGATAGGATTGTTCAATTTTCTTAGAGTAAATTTACTGCAGTAAGTTTACATTATATTGTTTATTTACATTATATCCTTTGCATACAATTAGTGGGTGAATCATGGCCTAAGAACACTTCTAGAAATAATTATGCAGCAATAAAATCCTCAATATGTATTATCATTTACAATTGTAATATGCTAGATGATACAGATGAGATGTAGCAATGAGTAACATAATTGCTCTTTTAATGCTGTGGTAGGTATACCATGGTCATTAATTATCAATTTGACTAATTATTATTGGTAGCAATTAATCTTTGCTCTAATAATTATTGCTGATGAATATACATGTTTCCCCCCTTACCTTTTGCAATGACATGAAGATGATATATGTGATTACTAAAATACAGATTGTCTGAAACAGAGTTAAATAATTTGATATGGTAAATGTGTCTCTGACCTCATAGATTCTCATTAAACCGTTGGAACTGTAAAAAGGAAAATAATATAGTGATTTTTTTCAAAAATTAAGGGTGCCCTGTTTCCCTCCTCAGATTTGTTTCTTTGTATTGCTTATACTTCTGTGCAAAGCTTCTGGCTGCCTTAAATAGGGGAGTTGTTAAGAAATGTGCTTATAAATGAGTGAGTGTAACTTAGCATTGGGAAAAAAGTCATGAAATGATGACTCTTAAAAACACCTCATAACAAATATCATAACTCATATTTACAAATCTCTGACCATGAACAACATTTATAAGAAGAAACATGGACCTTGTATTTCCTGTATTCCCAGCATAAGAGTAGTGCTTGGCATCCAGTAGATGCTCAATAAGTATTTGTAAAATAAGTAATTGAATAGTGAAGTGAACTAAGGGTCTGGTAACAAGGAGAAGCTGGTGTAAATCAGTGGGTATCAGCTAACTTTCTCTGAGGATATCATTCAATATGTCTTCACTGAAATAACTTCTACCCTAACACCATTCAAAGACTCTCAGAGAAATACATTGACATTCACTGAATCAGAAATAAAAGAAACTTGAAGCTGATGATGCTGATTTTAAACAAGATTTGTTGGTTCTTAAAACAAGAGAGGTTTAAAATTGCTGTATAATTTATCAGAAATGATTGTATCATCAGAACAAACATCAATGGACTACTATTTTAAGAAATCTGAACCAGTACAGCATAGGCAGAAATATTTTGCTATAGCAATTATATGAAGTATTTGCTCTAAAATGTTTTTAAAAAGAGATATTTGTGTGTTATTTTACTCTCATTTATTTTGGAGAGACAATTTAAATATGTTTTATGGTTCAAAATGGGTTTCCAGTATTGCAACTTTTATATATATAATATGGTGACTATGGGAAATAAGGATTTAACTTGAGGAGACTTGATTTATGACTGAATGACTGACTATTGTCCTAGAAATAATTAAATAATATGTTGGTGGTTCCTCTGAGAGAGTACGTGGAATGTGCCTGTGTGTATGTGGGGTGTGTGTGTGTGTATGGTGAATGGTGAGTTCCTATAAACCATACAGGAGAAATATGTAAGCATTCATTTGTCTGCCTGAATAAAACTATGGCTATAATACAGCCCCTTAGCTTTTCTTATGATTGATATTTTCCTAGAAAATTCCACTATTTAAACAATATACGGGATAAAGAGATGGAAAGCAGCATGGTTAAGAGCAGGAGTTCTGAGCTCAGGAGATCCTGGATTGGAGTCTTGCCTCACTACTTACTGTGAGTCTTACTGCAAGTTACTTATTCATTCTTAACCTAGTTTCATTATCTTTAAAACACTGGCTGTGAAAATAAGATTGTGTCATGGGATTATTATGGGGATTTCATGGAGGTAAAGATCTTATTATGGTTATGATGATAGCACCTGCTTCAAAAATTGTTGAGAGGATTATATGTAGGAAAATTACTTACATAGCAAGAGCTAAGTAAATATTATTTTATCATTATTATCAGTGAGTAAATACAATTTGAATACTACAAAAACATTTTAAAATCACATGTGAAGACGAATATAAGTACTAATACAATTTTTTGGACAAAATATTTTCAAAACCAACTATATAATATTTATTGAATAATTTGTCTCAAATAATTCATTAGTAAACCTACGGAAGAGCATTTCTTTCTTTTGTGAGATATTCTTTTTAGCCTAGTTGATATTCTCTGCCCTGTGGTGTAAGGAAGTATGTGAGCAGAAAGATGGTTCATAGCCAGTCACCTTACTCCTCCAGATCATTCTAGAGAGAATTCTAATCTGAATTTCACATTGCATCATTGGTATGAGTGGTTTACTTGGTCTGAGTTTTTCTAAATAGATCCATACCAATAAATTATTCGAATTGTGATGTCCTTCAACACTTGATGAAGAATAACTTCCCAGATTGGGGAAAAGTCTATAGTGGTGACAATATTACAAAATTTTATATTCTAGTCCTGCCCCCTAAGACATGCTCGCTTTTAGCTATACTGAATACAAGCTCATGGCTTGGGAAGTGTTAAAGATTTATCTATTTATTAACATTTTACTCACAAGGATAAAACTCTTGAAATATTACAGCTCATTTTCAAGAATGTCCTTGGGATGGAAAGCAGATATATTCTTTGTCACATTACATTTTCAGACCATGTAGGTCACTGTCATAAAGCAGTCACCAGAAAAGCTAAATGCAACTGCATTATGCAATAGATTTTTTTCATGTTTTGGATGCATATACATTTATATAATACCTGATTGTAAATTTTGATGGTAGGGCTAAAAACTTTATGGAGTGATTGCCAAGCTCTTAAGTAGGTAAACAATTTTTGGAATAGATAGAATTGTATTTTTTGCTGAAATGTGGCAAAATTTTCATGTCTACCTTTATGAAGAAATTAGCCTTTTTTATTATGGCTAAAAATTAAGTGACAAATAGAGTAGAGTTTCTTGCCGTCCTGTCCTTTCTGACTGTTTTGCACTCATTATGCATAGAATAGAATTAGGATTGGGGGATGTCAATGTGTTGAACAGGGAGTATCATCAGTTTTCCAACCTAATTGGCTTCAGAATTTTTGCTAGCTGTACTCAGCTGCTTTTGTGAGGAACGTATTGGACACTGGTGTGCATTATAGCATGGGGGTTAAGACTGTAGAAATTGCAACTGACCAAAGCTGGGTTTGTGTCCAAGTCCGACTACTCAACCTTGTTCTTTAGGCTTCTTGTCTCTGAAAGGGGTGTGATAATAGTGTAAGTATTACTGGGTAGTTGTGAGGAAAATATATATATATAACATTAAGCACAAGGCCTAGAACAAATAGGCATTCATAAAATGAAAACTATTATAATTATTTACTCTTGTTATTGTTAATTTTATGTGCCAACTTGACAAGCTACAGGATGCCCAGATAGCTATTAAAATATTATATTTCTGGGTGTGTCTGTTAAGGTGTTCCCAAAAGAGATTAGTATTTGAATCAGTAGACTGAGTAAAGAACATCTCCCCTCACCAGTGTAGGTGGGCATTATCCAATCTATTGAGGGCCTGAATAGAATAAAAAGGCAGAGAGTGGTGAATTTGCTCTCTTTGCTTGAGCTGGGACATCCACCTCCTATTGCCCTTGGACCACCACACTTCTGGTTTTCAGGCCTTTGGACTCAGACGGGGTCATACACCATCAGCTCCCCTGGTTCTCAGGCCTTTGTACTTGGACTGAATTGTACAACCAGCTTTCCTGGTTCTCCAGCTAACCAGGAGATGGCAGCTCGTGGGACTTCTTATAAATCTCCTCTTATATATATAGCTATATATATCCTGTTGGTTCTGTTTCTCTGGAAAATCCTAATATGCCCCTCAAATTATATTTTTCCTTCAATAAATTGTTACAATTTTCTAAGAACTTAATTTATCCATTTCTTTTCCTTTCTTTAATTTATTTTTCAGCCTGAGCCACTTCTTACCTAGAAGGGTAAATTACATAAGCATACTTCCCATGACTAAGTTAATGCTTCTTTTTATTTGTTATGTTTGAGATTCATTGCAGCTTTAGGTGAGTTTCTTTCCTTAGTGTGTAAGGATTCATTCAATTGGTCATTTCACACTGAACACACCCTAGGTGCCAGTTATTGCAATAGGAGCTGGGATCAAAAAAATGTGTAAGATAAATAGGAGCACTGCCTTCATAGAGTTTCCAGTTTAGTAGTAATGATAAACCTGCAAACAGGCAATTGCCTTGTCGTATGATAAGTGTCCTAACGGGAGGAGTACATGTTGCTATGGGAGCCCATAGTTGGTATTGAAGAAATAATGTTTAAACACAGACCTAAGTATTGAGTCGGAGCTAACCAAGAAAAATGTGAAAGGAGAATTATTCCACACGGAAGAATCTCTAATGAAGAGTGAGTATTATGTGTTCAAGAAACTGAAATAAGGTATTTTTATTTTGGATAAGAAGGCAGACTAGACTTTCAAAGGTAGCAAGAAATGAAGCTAGAAAAGTAAATAAAGGCAAGATCATGAGTAGCTTTTTATAAAATTTTGAATAATGTTTATTTTATTCTACGGGAGAAAGGAAGCCACTGAAGGATATCAAGTAAGGTAAGGAATGATTACTACTTGTTTAAGAAATGTAATTTGGGGACCGGGGGAACCAAGGGAAGGGGGTCAAGACTAAAGGCAAGAGAACAATGTAGAAGATTATGTAGTAATACAGGTAGAAAGGCGTGGACATTAGACCAAAGTGATGGCAGAACGGATGGGGAGAAGGAAATGAACTTGTCAGATGACTACAAGGTTTACTGATCAAAATTTCATGAAAAGTTTGGATGGTATCTGTAGTAACAATAACAATATTGGGTTCACTTCTTCAAGGCTGTCAAAATTATGAGAAAAAATCATTCATAGTATTACCTTATTATCACTTTAATGGCTACAGGATGTGCAGTGATATCTCCTACTTCATTCCTGATTTTGGTGATTTGTGTCTCGTCTCCTTTTATTTTTGTCTGTGTCATTAGGGTTTCTTTCAATTTCATTGATTTGGGAAGAAAAAAAAAAGCTTTTTCTCCCCCAATAGCTTTTTCTACTGTATTTTTATTTTCATTTTCACTGATTTCTGCTCTTGTCTTTTTTTGTTTGTTTCCTTCTTTCTGCTTGCTTTGGGTTTCTTTTGCTCTTTCTTTTTCTAGTTTCCTAAGGCAGAAACATAGGTTGTTGATTTAGGATCTTTTAAAATTTCTCATATAAGTAGGTTGTGCTATAAATTTCCCTTTCAGTACTGCTTTAGCTATATCTAATATAATTTAATAAGTTGTATTTTTGTTATTTTATTATATATATTTTTAATTTCCTTTGAGACTTCCTCTTTGATGCATATATTATTTAGAAGTGATTCCATTGTTTAATTTCCAGATGTCTGTTTTCTTTCTGTTATTGATTTCTAATTTTATTCCATTATGGTCATATTCTGTGTGCTTGCAATTCTTTTAAATTTGCTGAGGTTTGTTTTATGGCTCAGGATATGGTCTGTCTTGGTGTTTCATGGGTGCGTGAAAAAGTATTGTACTATTATTAAATGGATCGTTCTAAATATGTGAATTAGCTCCTGTTGATTGGTTATGTCATTTGGATCTTCTTTTTCCCTACTGATCTTCTGTCTGGTAATTTTATCTGTTCCTGAGAAAGAGGTGTGTAAGTCCCTAACTATAATTGTGGATTAGTTTCTCCTTTCAACTCTATCAGTTTTTGCTTCCTGTATTTTAAGACTCTTGTTTGATGCATTCCAGCAGATTGATATTTTTCATTATATTATTATTATTATATATTTCTGTATATATTAGTCCATATTTGTCTGCAGTAATTCTCCTTGCTCTTAAGTTTACTTTATCAGATACTAATATAGCTACTACTGCCTTTTGTTGATTAATGTTTACCCATATAGCTTTTTCCATCTTTTTACTTTCTACTTACCTATGTTAAATTTGAAGAGTTCTTATAAGCAGCATAAGATTGAATTGTGTTTATTTATCCACTCTGCCTATATCTGTGTTTAGATTGGTGTCTTAATCCATCTACTTGTAAAATAATTATTGGTATGTTGAAACTTAGGGCTGTTATTTTAATATTTGTTTCCTATTTATTCCCTTTGGTTCTCATTCATTTTCCTTTATTTCTCTTTCTTGCCTTCCCATTGGTTACTTGAACATTTTTAAAGATTCAATCTTGATTTATCTGTAGCGTTTTTAAGTGTATCTCTTTGTAAAGTTTTTATTGGAGTTGCCTTGAGCATCACTACACACACACACACACACACAAACACACATGACTTATCATAATCTACTGGTATAAACTTTTAACCACTTCTAATGAAGGGTGGAAGTCTTTTTTCCAAATAAGTGTCTTTATTTTCCCAGTTTTAAATAACAATGTCTTGAGTACCAGATGATATTATAATTTTTTAAAAGATTTATTTATTATTTATTTATTGTATTTATTTTTGGCTGTGTTGCATCTTCCTTGAGGCATGCAGGATCTTTCGTTGCAGCATGTGAACTCTTCATTGTGGCATGTGGGCTTCTCTCTAGTTGTGGCGTGCATATTTTCTCTTCTCTAGTTGTGGCACACAGGCTCCAGGGCGCATAGGCTCTGTAGTTGTGGTGCATGGTTTCCAGAGTGCGTGGGCTCTGTAGTTCGTGGCATGCAGGCTCTAGTTGAGGTGCATGAGCACAGTAGTTGTGGCATGTGGCCTTAGTTGCCCCGCAGCATGTGGGATCTTACTTCCCCGACCAGGGATTGAACCCACATCCCCTGCCTTGTAAGGCGGATTCTTTACCACGGGACCATGAGGGAAGTCCCTATAATTTTTTGAAATTATCAAGTATAATTTATAAAACTCATGAAGAAAGGATTGTCCATTGTATGTATCTTTCTTCTCTTTGCATTGATCTTTCTTCCTTCTTGATACTCCAAAATTCTTTATTTTTTCGTTTATCCTTGAAGAAATTCTTTTGGCCAAACTTTAAGGGAGGTTTGCTAGTGATAAATTCTTTAGTTTTCTTTTGTGTGAGAATGTCTTTATTTCTTTATCATTCCTGCAGGATAATTTTGCCATATATAGAATTTGTAGTTGACAGCTTTTTTCTTTCAGTACTTAAAAAATATTGTACCACTTCCTTTTGGCCTCTACAATTTCAGATAAGAAATTTACTATCATCTGAATTGGTATTCCTGTATAGTTAATTTTGCATATCTTTCTCTTTGCTTTCAATATTTTTGTCTTTATTTTTTAAAAGTTTAAGGTATGTCTTGGCATGAATTTCTTTGGATTTGTTTTGTTGTAGTTTGCTCAGCTTCTTGGATCTGTAGGTTTGCATCTTTTGCCAGATTTGGGAAGTTTTTAGTCATTACTTTTTCAGATACTTTTAGATTCACTCTCTTTCTCTTCTCCTTCTAGGACTCTGATGATATGAATATTGGATCTTTTGTTATTGTCCCACATGTGTCTGCAGCTCTGCTCAACTTTTTCAGTCTGTTTTTGCTTTGTTGTTCAGATTGGGTGAATTCTATGATCTGTCCTCAATTCACTGTTTCTAATCTCCTTTATCTCCACTTTACTGTTGTACCCATCCAGTGAAGGTTTTCTTTTAATATTATAATATTTTTTATTTCTATAGTTCCCATTTGTTTCTTTTTTATAAGTTCTCTTTCTCTCCTTTTTTTTTTTTTTTTGCTGTGATAGTTTATCTTGCCATTTGTTTCAAGATCATTTGTCATCGAGTACTGAAGCATAGTTAACCATGACTGACTGAAAATCCTTATCACATAATTTCAACATCTTATTCATCTTAACATTTACATCAGTTGATTGTCTTTCTCATTCAAACTGTGATGGTCTTGTTTCTTTGTACAACACATGATTTTTTATTGTATCCTGAAAAATTTGCCTATTATGTTAGGAAACTCTGGGTTCTATTTATTTTTATTTTTAAACAGGTAGTCACCCTGTTCAAGTTTTGGCCTACTTTTTTGAGCTATAGTTCTAATGGCAGTTTAAATTTCAGAGCCTTTATAGTGGTAATTTGGTCTGCTTGGTTTATTTGGTGCTGCTGGAGTTCCCACTTGTCTCTGCTGATGCTGCTGAGGGAGTAGAATGGGATCCTCATCCCAGTTGCTTGGGTACCTCCAAGTATAGGATAGCATGGGATCCCCCTATCTATGCCTCCTGGCTTCCCAGTTTTTCTGGGAAAGGAAAGGGATTTATAGGCCTGCAGTGTAAAAGAGACTTCACAGGTCTGGCAGCTTGTTGTTACTGGGTGCATCTTGCTGATTCTGCCCACCAGACCCAATACCTCAGGACAGGGAGGGGTTTCCTGGGTCCAGCTGATTACTGTGGTTGGGTCCTTTGTCTTATTCAGTTCTGGCTGCTATAACAAAATGTCATAATCTTAGCAACTTAAACAGCAAACATTTATTTCTCACAGTTCTGGAGACTGGAAGTCCCACAGTCAGTGCCAGCATGGCTGGGTTCTTGGTGAGGGCCCTCTTCCTGGTTAATTGATGGCCATTTTCTTGCTGTCTCCCCACAGGGCAGAGAGAGAGCTCTGGTATCTTTGTCTCCTTATAGGGATGCCAATCCCATCATGGAGGCTCCACCTTCATGGCCTTATTTAATCTAATTACCTCCCAAATATTCCACCTCTAAATAACACCATACTGGGGACTAGGGATTCAACAAAGAATTTTGAGGGGACACAAACACTGAGTCCATAGCAGTCCTTCCTGCCTCTTGCCCACCTGCCCTATTTCTCATGGAGGGGAAAGGCAGTGGTAGTCTGGTAAAAGAGACTCTCTGGAAGGACTCCTTCCTATGGCTTGGTCCCTCTTCTTGGTTCTGCTGGTTTCTCTTGACCACCCAGTATTGCTGGGCAGAAAAGGAGTGTCTCAGAATTAAAGATGCTTCCCAAGCCAGGCCACTTGTTATAACTGAGTCCCTCCTGCTGGTTCTGCCTGCTGTCCGCAGTGCTCTTGAAGAAAGAAGAGAGTCTTAGTCTGGTGGAGAAGGATAGTGCTTCCCCTGGATGCTTCTGGTTGGTAGGGTTACTTATTGATCCCCTTTCTGTGGTGTCAGGCTTGTCAAATATTCCCAGAGGGACTCCTGTTTGATCTCAGAAGAAAAATGAGCCTAGTTGGACTGCCTTCCTTTGTTAGGTTGGGGTTGGCAAATGCTGGGTCTAGGGGTCCTTCTTCTGTTGGGTGGGCATAACATAAAACACCCTGCTGCTGTGTTTTTCCTCTAATCCTGGGGTCCAAAACCAGTTTGCTTCTTCATTATCTTTCAGAGTTCTCCTTTGGTTGTCAGTTAACATTATTTCCAGAATTTATAGCTCTGATTAGCAGGAAAGAGCAGGAGAAGTAAATCTATACATTCTTGTGGACCAGAAGTCCCATTCGATTTACTTTTCATGATGTGGTTTGAATAGTTATGCAATAAGTACACTTAATGCCTAACATCCATCCCTTAAATATATGAATTTTTCATTTATCTTTTTCTCTAATACCAAATTTTAAAGCAGGGCTGCAGTTCTATGACAATCTAACATTCTTCCTCTACTAGCAACTCTCTAAGATTTATTTCAAGTTTTAAAATCTCTGATGATGACCTGATCTTTGCTTCTGTAGCTCGCATGAAGTTTTCTGATAGCTCAACCAGCTAAGGATTTGCAGCACTTAATGTTCACTGTAGCCTTCTATTAGAATGAGATTAGGCAGCTTTGCATAAAATGAAGAGGTAGGAAAGAATAAAGAGGATATAAATTGGATTACTACTTATATTTAAAAACATATTTTTGTGGAGAAATATGATGTTTGCCAAGAACAATGATGGAAGTCCTGAAGTTGTTGAAAATATTGTGAATGTCTCCTTTAACAATTAGATATAGATTGAGAATAAAGAAAATATCTATTTTATTTGGAGAGATATACCTCTAACAAGTAATTTTCCAACAAAGTTTTCTTGAGTTATATGAGGACAAAAAGAACTGTTAATTAAATGTCTAAATGTTATTTATAAGAAACATAATATTCTGAGGTTACCTGTCCAATGTAGCCAAGTTGTATATTTATGGGCTGTTATCCAAACTTTAAATTAGAACCACTGAACAACATGTGCACATTGAACATGTGCCCATTTTACAATATTTGTTGTATAATTTTACTCAGTAAAATATTAAGGCATTTATAAATCTAATAACTCTAGTTTTCTGGGCATATATATGATTTATTTGTTGCCAAGACATTAGTTAGGAAGGCAAAACTTAGTTATAACTTTTCCATGGGAAATCAGTTTCATTTATATGGCATGGTTCTCACGAGCAAATTGTGGAGAAAAGTGGGAAATACTGCTACTAATAAGTATTTCTGTGCGTAAACACATTCACTGAATAACTGAAACATAAATTGTTCAGATCAAAATTTGATCAAATTATATGACTCTGGAACAATTGCCTTATATATTATCCACCAATTTTAAATTATCATTAACATTTTCCCCTTTGATTTACCAGTAGTAGGTATTTGATCCAAAATCTCTTCATCTTTGACTCTGATATACTTACTATGTCAAGCAGATTTTCTCTCTGTCTCTCTCTCTCTCTCTTTTATTTTTTTCCTTTACGGTATCTAGAGCTAAAAGGATTTTAATCTGAACATTTATTCTGAAAAAGGTAATTCACTTCTCCAACTGCTCACGATTAGTCTATTGGCAGCTATGGAAGCCCTGGAGGAGCCATTCACTCTCTCAGTCTAGTGTGCACAACAAATTAGCACTTTCCAAAATAATATCAATTAAGCCAACATAAAAAAATGTAAGTATCTATATTAATCTCCAGCCACAAGTTACGGTATCTCTCCAAAAGAGCTGTACACAAGGACAATGTTTTCTCAGTTGCATAATTATACTACTTTTATATTATACTCCTATGGTCTGCTTTTGCTAGATGTCACCTACTATTACTACTTCTACTACTACTACCACTACCACTACTATTGCTGCTGCTGCCACTGAGCGTGCACAAACACGTATTCACTGGCACATGTATATGCATATACCACATACATTTTTTTACCTATAAATTTTGGCATTTCATTTTGACAGCTGTCCTGGGTAGGAATCCAAAAGACTTGTATTATTTTTCTAGTTCTTTTATAAGTACTATGTGACCTTGGGCAATTTATTTCACTATTGTATGACAGTTTTCACATTTGAAAAATGAAAGATATTGGACTAGGTCATAGGTTAGCAAACTGAGGCCCTTGGACCTGTTTTGGTAAATAAGGTTTTATTGAAACACATCCACACTCATTCATTTATGCATGGTCTACAACTTCATTTACACTGCATCATCAGATTTGAGTAGCTGTGACAGAGACCACATAGCCTGCATGCATATATATTTACTGTCTGCACCTTTAAGAAAATGTTTGTCAATCCTGGACTTGATGTCCTATAAGCCTTTTCCAGGTATACATATTTATCACTCAAGAGGATTCTGATAGAAAAAAATCTTAGTCTGCCTACGAAGGATGATGATAAAAAATTTTAATTATTTTGTTTTCTATTCTAAAATTCTTCTCCATGAATCCAAATGACAAAACTTAGCTTGGTTCATTTAAATAGTGGAATTGTCTCAAGTGATAGTCCATTGAATAAAGACAGAGTGCTAAACCCAGTAGTAGTCATATTTTTCGTAATTCGTCCCATTTTTCCAATGCTTCAATCTTGTCATTTTAATTACAAGAGATGCAGCCTAATCTTAAATCAGTCTGCATTTGTTCGGAGACTTTTATTCATGAAGTCAATTTTGATCCATTTTGGGGAGTTTAAAACATAGCCGCACCTTTCAAATAATCAGAAATCAAATAGGAGAAAAAATAAAATGAAAATATAAGTAACTAGATTTCATAAACTCAGAGAAAACAAAATATAGATACATATAGAGATGTGTGTGTGTGTGTGTGTGTGTGTGTGTGTGTACATTCATTGGAAGAGGGTATTAGCAGTGAAGGCTTGAGTTTTATTATATATCAGGGAGGAAGATTGGCATTCATATTGGATTTATGCTTCAATCATGTGTTTCATTTTTCTGTGACTTTAAAAGCAGTAAAATGACAATATGTCAATTAAGTGGCCATTGGGAAGTGATGAACTGTCCATTTGCAAATTAGTGAAAGACCTTAAAATCTGTGATCAGAAGCTTAAATTTCACAAAGAGGCAAATTGGGAATCACTTTAGCATTGTGAGGAAGAGAATGAAAGCCTCAATTTATTGTAAAACTTTTGAACTGAAAAATGAAAATGCATTAAGGAGCACAACATAAGTCACACAGGAGAAACCGAGCACAGTTGTATAAACTAACAATTGGATCTCCCTTCTTTCTTAATTCTCATAAACTCTTTATCATCCTAGTTATCATAAGTGTTTATAGTGAATTTATTTAAATTTAGGTTATGTAGGAAATTGTGATAGATTTTTGGATTGTGATAAATTTTTGGCAAAAATGGCCATAACTATTCCCTTCCTGATATCCACATCCCGTGCAATGTGATTTTGGATGTCCTTCCATCAGAATGTGGAGCCTATTCCCCCACAGTTTAAATCTGGGCTGGCCTCATGGTCTGGTTTGGCCATCTGAATTCAACAGAATTCATTGTGTGCCCATTTTGAACGGCTCTCAAGAGGCTTTTCAGTCTCTGAAGAGGGTCCCAGTGACCCTCACCTCACAATATGTTAAAAGCCCTTATGTAATCCCTTCCATATAAAAATGGGGCTGGCCTGTGTATTCAACAGAGCACAGTGGAAGAGAATGTGTCTGACCTCCTAGACTGGTCACCAGGGTGTTCTAGCTCCTACCTTGGACTTTTGGAGTACTGAAGTGGGTAAGCCAGCCATTGTTATGAGGGCACTCAAGCAGTCTCATGGAGAGTTTCACCATCCAGAGAAACCAACTTGCCAGCAGCAGCTTGACGGCCATAAGGCTGAATTACCTTGAGAACAGATCCTCAAGACTCAGTCACCCTAAAGACAACTGCAGCTGCAGGTGACATCTGACTGCAACCTCATGAAAAACCCCAAAGCACTGCTGCCCACTGCACTGCTCTTGAATTCCTACCCCACAGAAACTGGATTATGCCCTTTTTAAAACCATTCATTTCTGTACGTTTGTTATGCAGCAAGCTTTAACTAATGCACTGTAATTAAGTAGAGTACACAGGGCTTTAGCTGACCTAGGAACTATGGCGCATCTGCTGTGGCAGAGGCAGTATGTGCGGATATAACACATTTAAATCTCTCTATCTTGAGAAAGAATTTATTTTTTCTCTACCATGAGTAAATTCTGACTCTGTATGTTCTTACATTTTTGTCCCTCCTTTCCCTCCCTTCACTTCTAAATTTTATTACATTATATTAATTTGAATCGTATTTTACTTTATATATTTATCATTTATATATCTTATTTGTAATTATTATATTATTTATTATTTGATTTATTATATTTAAATAAATATCTTTTGGAGGTATTTATAAAAAGAGGAATTTGGCATATCTACACTACTGCAAAAATTCTTGTCACTTTTGAATTCTCAAACTTTGTTAGTTACAGGAGTGTTACATTGTCAATGTTTTTAATCATAATATTACCCATACTACTTACATTTCTTTTAGTCCTAGAGCTTTACAGTCTTTTGCTACTTTTACCATTAATCTCTTAGTTGGCTAAGTTTCGTTCCTTCATAGTTTCTTCAAAAAGACTCATGGGAACTGAGTTGTTACTTGTTCAAAATTTTTTATCTTGTCTTTATGCTTGAATGGCTGGGAATAAAGTCACTGAGTCACATTTTCTTTGAGGATTTTAAAGACATTGCTCTAATGTGTTCTCTGGTATGCATTGCTACATTAGGGAAATCTGAAATCAGCCTGATTTGTTTAATATCAAGAGGGAATTTAATATTTTTAATAGCTATCAGGGGGTTCTTATTTTCATGTTTTTAAAAGAAATCTAACATTTACTGGGTGCTGAGTGTTAACATGTAACAGCTATATGAGATAGGTATAATTCTTACTCCCATTTTATAGATGAAAAAACTGTTCCCAATGCCACACAGAAAGTGACTCGGCAATCTCATTTGGAAAGTTAGAAGCAACTGCATGAAGAATAATCTCTCTATACATGGGTGAAATAATAGGATGAGGATACATGGCAGAAGGTCAAATAAATGACTTGAAAAGTTGAACTGAGAATATCTTCCTGAACATGGACTAAAAGGACAAAATGATGAAAAACATGAGAATACAACCAAAAATTCCAAATTTTGTTTAAGATTTTTAACAGTTCTCTAATAGACAAAACATGGAGAACAGAAGGAATAAAATAAAGAATGATAGAAAAATATCTCTGAGCCAGGAGAACAAACAAAATAAAGAGTCTTCAGATTGAAAGCCAAGCAAGAACACCAAAAGACAAGAGTTATAATAACCTTATAAAATGTTATAACTCAAAGGAAAAGAAGAAAATTCTAAAAGCATCCAGAATAAAAATGAAACAAAACAAAAAAGAATAGATTTGTGAGCAGCCAGTTCAAAGCTTTACAGTAGTCTCTCCCAAAAAGATTTTTAAAAACAAAAGCCTCCTCCATTTATTATTATTTTTACTGTAAATAGACATTAATTCAGAGGTTAAAAATGGGTAAGCAAAACTTTTAATTGTGAGAATCAAATGCTTATTATCCCTTTACTTGTTTTATGTTTTCATAGCACTTATTACCTTCTTACATACTATAAAATGTTTATTATATATTTCTCTTCATGGGAATGTAGGCTTCATGAAGGTAAATGTTTTTGTCTTTTTTACTGTGTGTCCCCAGTACTTAGACTAATGACCGAAACAAAGTAGGTGACCAATATTATTTGTAGCATAAATTCTTTATAATATCAAAATACTGGGAACTACCTAAATGTTCATTAACAGGAGAATGGTTAAATAATGTAAAACATAATCAGATCATGTACCAGTTAAATAGAGTGACATAGTCACTATACTCTTGAATGCAAAGTCACAAAACCCATCTGTAAGCATGCAGATGTCTAAAAAAAGAACTGATAGGGTATAGTCTGAAATACTAACTTTAACTGCCAAGTGGGGCTGAGAAGTGGGTGGTCAATCAAGAGTCAATCAAAAAGTGTTTCATAAAACTTATTTTGTACCAGGTAGTATTCTGAAATTGGGGTATAACAGTGAGCAGGTTCTTACCATGATAGTAATTACATCTTCATGGGTGAGGGATAATAACATACTAGCATAAATAATATAATTTCAGGAACTGAGAAATGCTACGAAGAAGATACATAAAGTTGTATGCTGGAGACTAACTTTGAAGATGTTGGTTGCCTTGTGTTAGTTGGTCAAGGGCAGAGTCTCTGAAAGGGTAATATTTAAGTTGAAACCTGGATATGAGAAGGAGGGTGGCATAAAGATCATGAAGATTTATAAATTAAGCATTGGAAACAGAAACAGGAAAAAAAGAAAAAAAGCAATCACCAAATGCAAAAGACCTGTAATGGACATGGGCATGGTAATGACTGAAGGAGAAATTGAAGACCAAAATATGTGGAGCATGGCAAATGAGGGGGAAATGGCCCAGGCAGGAGGAGTAGGGGGAGATGACAAGGTAAAACAAGTAGGCTAGGGTCTTTGTCAGCCATGTGACCTAAACACTGGGATGTAAGTGTAATAGCAGAGCATCAATGCAATTTAAGAAAGAGTCGTGATCCAATTTATGCTTTACAAAGAAGTGGTAGCACGGAAAGAATGATTAGCAGAGAATCAAGAGTGATGTCCAGAGAAAGTTAGGAGCTGGTAGAATAAACCAGGTGTCTTCAAACAGTGTGGTGAGCGCTAGGACTTCTACTTGCCAACATACATTCTTCTGTGTGTGTTTTACTTTCTTCTTTTCCTTCCTCCCTTCCTCCCTCCTTTCCTTCCTTCCTTCCTTCCTTCCTGTAATGGGCACGTAAATTGTGTCGTGCTGGCTGTACATAAATACCTCAAAAATTCACATCGTTCTAGATAAGGTCCCAGAGATAGAGAAGTAACACTGATTGGCAACAGTTCTAAGCGTTGCAGACCATTGGTTTGAAAATAATCAGAGATTTATTTCATCCTATTTATACTGCTTTAGGGTATATTTGTAATTTCAAGTGGGTGGTGCCTTCTTTGCCCTATATCACTTATAATCCGTCACATGTACTACAGTGGGAAGGAGCGACTGCATTTGTTGTGTGTTCAATGGCTCGGAAAAAAGAGCTGACCCAAGAGACACATCCACAATATTTGGAGAAATACTTGTTACGCTCTAAAGTGTTTTCAAATTACAGTTTTCTGGCTCAGGGTAGAATTGGAAATGTCCTGAGCTGTTTAGAATCTCTCTTAACTATAGGAATTTTGCTATTTGTATATAGTAAGAAATAGCTGTTCTACAGGCACAAATTTGGGAGTATATATTTGAAAGTAAACTCTAAAATCTAGTTTGCTAACATCCACCAAGGAAGCAGTACATGTTACTAAACTAGAAATTTACACTGTGGATCGTATAATAATTTCTTATATCCCATAGGAGAAAAGATTTGGCTGACCCATTCCGTGCAAATAATTAAAAGAAGGAGTGCGGTTTCACTTCTAATTGGATTTCTAAGGTAATCACTTTATCAGCACTTGGTGTGTGTGTCATTTCAGGGCATATACACTTGTCAGTTCATATGTGATCCACTCATGGAGGGCCAGTGTGCCAATATGGCCAAAAGCTGAAGAGGGCTGGTAGAGTATTACAGCGCTGCTACTTATGATGCCACCAACCTATTGCTTGGTTTGCTTTTGTTCACCTCTCCCTAAGGTGTAGTAGGTGCACTAGTCTTCTCTAGAGTAGAAAGGATCACTATGTGGATTAAATTACTGAATATTAGAAGTAACAGTACTTACTAGCACTGCAGTATTAGCATAGAAGACAGGAAATGAAAATAAAATACATCCATTTGAGAAACTTACCACATGAAAAGTGCCACTTATCTACTGCTCTGAGAACAGAAGGTGAATAAACTGCCCTGTGGTCAACGAAGGCATCTAGAAGTGAATAGGAAATACTTGTGATAGTTTTAATTCCAGATCAACACTTACTAAGTAATTTCGAGCATGTTCTTGACCATTCTAAACTGTGTGTCTTGATTACTAAGATGGCTATGATAATAATACTCCCTGTAATAGAAGATATTTATTGTTAACTCAGTACAAAAAGTAGGGGAATCATGTATCCTCCTTTGCATGGGATAAATTCAGTTTATGTCTGTTATAATGGCTTTCTGTCCAGTTTGGCATTTGTCACTCTCAAAAGTATCCCAGTGCTGATGACAAATAACATGGTTGCCACAGTTCTTAAGCCTTTCTTACTGATTTTGTTCAGGTCCCACCATGTCCCCAGGCAACCCCAAGGACTTAGGGAAAGGTGACTACATCCGTCTCTAGGACTGGTTTAACCCAGTAATTGATTTAGGGACTCATGCTATGCTTTAATCTAATCAGCACATGACATTCTCCTGGAGACACTTTAAACCCAATTGTGAGCACAGAATCTGAGTTAAATGACTCAAAATAAAAGGAAAGGTTTATTTCACCATTCTGGAAGGGAGGAAGATTTTTCTCTTTGAAAGTAAACATGGATGGATATTGTCTCAATGGTTAATGGCAGTTTTCTTGCAACCATGAGGGCAGGAAGCTTGAAGATAAAGCTGACCCAGAGGCAAATTAAGAAAATCCCTTGAGCCCTGTTCATAACATACCTGACAACACTCCGCCTTTATCCATTTTACTCCTTCAGATAATAAATGGCTTTCTTGTTTGTGCCAGTTGAGGTAGTATTTTTTGGAAATAAATTACAGCTAAAATAAATATACCCTCTTATGGGGTTTCTCTAAGGATTAAATAAGATTGAAATGCTTGGCACAGTGCTGGGAATAATAAACAGTAATTTATTTATTTTTAATATAACCGGGAGAATGCTGTCGCAAGTGAATCTAAATACAAACACTCAGATATATAGAATTTTGTAGCTTAGACCTGTGACATTCTTCTTAAAATCAAACATAGCTTACTATTTTTAGACAGATAAGATACTCTCCTCATTTTATAGATCAGCCAATTAAATTTAGACAGAAACTAGTAAGCACTGGGTTTTTCTTTCTCAGAATGTAACTTCTCTTTAAGATATCACACAGTCTTACTGGAGTGGATAGAACATGAGGTTAAACATCAATCTGACTGGAGTAACTAATCATAGTGGACATTTGTGTGTGAGTGTGTGTGAGTGTCTGTGTGCATACATGCGTGTGTGTCTAGACTTTTTGTATGTAGTCATCCCACTTCCAGTAATAACACTCAAAATTTGTGGGGAGAGAAACTGTTTTTCTCCATTCTCAACCCAGGTGGTTTGGGGAGGGCTCCACCCACCATCCCTAAGGTAGAGCATGTGTTCAAAGAGCAGATGGAATCAGGACATAACTTTCTCCCCAGGCAGGAATGAACATGTGATTCAAGCCGTGTTACTAAGAACCAATCACACTGGAATCACAAGGCTTTTGCTAAAGTGATGAGGAAATGAGGAGCGTGCACTCTCTCGTGCTACTCTTGAGCTTGAGAGCAGGTACCGCTAAAGCTGCTACCACTGTGAGGAAGCTGGTGTTTCATGGCGCTTGTTTAGCTATCATCTCAGTCAAGAACTTCTATGGCTGTTTCTCTCCTCCCTACTTTGTTATATACTCATTGTTCAGGGTTTCATAACTCCCCAATGTAATTATTTCATGGAAAAAGTGAATTTTGAGTCGGGAATCATATATATTAGGCTCAGTGCTGGGATACAGTGAGCAAAGGCTTTGCCCTTGAGGAACCCTAGTAAAAAGTTTGCAAAGCATGTTGCAAGACAGTTAAAGTAGCATGGCCCCTGAATATCTGCATTGCAAATTTTTCAAATATTAGGCCCTGTATCAAGGGCCCCCTTTTACAATGCATTCAAAGAGAGTTGCTGCATAATTCTTTTTGGCTATAGAAAAAGTTATTTGGTAATTGAATTATAAAACTATTTTAATGGCTAGTATTAAATTCATAGCCTCTCCTCTACTTTTTCACACTGCACAACTAGTTTGGAAATAAAAAAAGGAGTTTCAAGATTTCTAAGTCTACAGATAAAAATCAAGCTACCCAGCTCCATGAAACTGAAGAATGTGTCCCCAGAAGGAGGAAGGAGGCTTGCATGCATTTTCTCAATGAAACTATCCATGAAGACCAATATCTAAGAGGAAGCCAGCAGACTTTGAGCTTATGAAGACTTTAGCAGTTTATTCAAAGATGGAATTGCAGAATTAATACATATTTTGAGATTCTGATAAACACACACACACACACACACACACACACAAATAGCAAAAACCTGAAAACCTCTTTTTCCCTAACCTTATTTCCCATTTATTAGGGAAGGAAAATCAGAGAGTCATTAGCAGAAGGTAGTCTGAATCAGTTCTGTGCTATCATAACAGGATGCCTGACAACTCTACAGGGAAAAGATAATAATATGTTAAGAGCTGGCCAAGAAGCTTTGCCCGCCAATCTCAACCCTTTAGAAATGTTAATTTTCACAGCAAGAATAGCAGGATTGTTTTATTTCTAGCAGGTTGGTGATGGGTAGTCTATTTTGATTTTCAGTATATAAGGTAGGGTGTCATGTGTCCCTGAACTCTCAGTGGAAATGAGCTCTTGATTGGACTGTAGCTGCCTTGCCTACAGTAGGGAAAACGCTGAAAGATGAGAAAATGGCAGGAATTAATCCTGGAGATTTTGCCAGAGGGAAGGCAGAGAGAGAAAGAGATGACCTGATTATACATTCAGGGATAACAGGTGAACCTTTAAAAGTTCAGAGGTTCAGTTCAGATATCCATCTCAACATTTAGCTGCTCATTTGAAGTTTTGCCAAGTACAAGGGAATATATTCTGTTTCAAAAACTGTTGACAATCTCTCAAGATCAGTGGGGCTCATCATAAGGCCTCTGACTTGTTCTTGCATTTCTCCTCACTCCATCTCAAGAAAAAAAGTCACCAAAACTGTGTACTGTAGTTGAAATTTTCTTTTACTTCATATTTTGCTATTGCTGCTACTCTTGGGGCTTCCAAAAGAGAACGGAATTTTACTACATAAAGAACATTACTCTTTCAAAACTTCTCAGCACCAAATCAGTGGAATCCTAAAAGAAAGGGAAGTTAAAAATATCAATATCAATATCTTAATTTTGTCCTTTAATTTTGTAGAAGTTTTTATTAGCTTTTTTTTTTTTTCAAAAACATGTTTGGCAAATTAGTGAATGATTATATCATCTCCTTTAAACTAGTCCTTTGGCTCTTCTGCCTAATTATAGTTGAAGAATAAACTTTTTCTTGTTGTTTGACAGTACAAGTTAATTTTAACATCACAGGCTACATGATTCTTCCCACTGCCAGGCATTCAGCTAAGGATTTTATAGTCACTATCTCATTTAATTGTCATAGAGTTTGGCAGATTTTTTTGGTCTAAATTGTGTAGGATAAGTTAAATTGCTTTCTAATAACCAATATGAGTGTATTTCTGTAAGTAGAGTTATGTTGAAATGAAGTTTTAAAAAGCAAAAAAAAAAAAAAAAAAGAAAAAAAACAATAAACAAAGCCAAACAAAATTCTCACACAAAATAGAATTTCAACAGAAACAGATCTAACTCTGCCTGCTGCCAAAATTAATAATTATCTCTATATGCTTGTTATATAAGTTGTGGTCTTCAGATCTGTAGCATCGCTTGGAAACTTGTTAGAAATACAGAATCTCAGGGCTCACCTCAAATATATTTCATGAGAGTCTGTATTTTAGCAATTTCCTGGGTGATTCCTGTGCACATTAAATTTGAGAAGAAGTATTTTATACAACATTGTCATTTTTTCTTGGTAATGAAATTTTGTTGGCACATCTCAGTTTTTAAGAGCACAAACCTATTTCTTTTTGATTCAAAATTAATAGATGTTATTTTTTCTGATTAGGGGAGCATATATGCTCATTTAAAGACAAAAATTAAAACGTTCATGAATTTATAAAGAAGAAAGTAAAATATCTCATGATCTTATCCCTTGAAAATGATCTCTATTAATAGTATAAAATAAACAATCCAGGGAATAACTCTTCTTTTACTTCCAAATAAAACAGAACATAATTAAATTATTTATTTAATATAGCTAACCTAGGAGAAATTATAACCCCATTCATAACAGTTAGGTTATTGTTTAAATTTTTAAAAAATGTAACATCTGAGCCTTCTCCTAAATGAGATTTCAATAAAGAAGATATTGAAAGCTTGAAGGGGGTGAGGAGGATAATTCTAATCCTTTGAATTTCTGTTCTCAAATATTATATACTTACATGTTATTCAACATACTGCTCTTTCTTTTCCATCTACTGTAATAAAATATCCTTATTTACTTCCCCCTTACATAAACTATTGAAATTTAGCACAGGTAGAAATCATGAAGTTAAAACTTAATATAATTTGCTACATAAAATTTGGTATATTAAAGCATAACAAAAGCAAATATGTCAAAAACTGCAATGTTTATGAGAAATAAAATAATACCATTTTATATAGTAATATAAAGAAAAACATGAATATTACGATGGGCAAAGTATATAAACTTACTTTTAAATACAAACGGTAAGCATATGAAAATCATACTTCACCATAAAAGAATCAAACGCATACAGTACCATTTTTCATGTCTTAGAGAAGATTTAAAAAGATTAAATGGAAGAAGTATGAGGAAATGTTACTCTCTTACACTTACAATTAGTTATAAATTGATTCATTTCTAAAGTGTAAGTGGGTGATATGTTTCAAAACCCTTATAGCATGTACACATATTCTATATTTCATTTCTAAAATTCATGACAAGAATTATGGTTTGTGAAAATTTTATAAAGATGTTTATAAAGCAGCTTTTATAATAATATACAATTAAAAGACAATGTAGATGTCCAACAATTTAGGATTTCTTAAACAAATTGTAATAGTTTCATACAATAGAATGAGGAAAGTCATTAAAATTACACTTTAAAAAGATATTATTTTCTAAGAATATCCATAGGGAAAAAATCAAGACTTTTTTAGTTAAAATATATAGTATCATTTTGAACAGCCTTCTACTTTGTAAACTTTGAAATTTGGCATTTTATAGTTAGTATTTCTAACCATCCATCTTTTTCCAATTGAAAAAAAAGGTGCTTTCACATGGAATGAAATGTTCACCTCGGTATATATTCTATCAAGATAACAGTGTTATGTCAAATATAGTGTTTTGACAATATTAGAGGGAAGGGGACAGAGGAGTTCCACTTCTTAATGATACTGGGGAATGTGTCTATTCATATCCATGTCAGCCTCTCTGAGGTCATGGTCTGGTTTCAAGTCAACTGTCATCAATGCTCCAAACCCTGAGAAGACTGGAATACTCATAATCAAAACGTCATAATCCATGATATTTCATGCTATTCCAGGGAAGGCTATAATCTCTCTTTCACCTGTTATTAATCCTTTCTCTTTGTACATGTGTACAAGTGAATTCACTAACAATAAGATATAGAGTAAACAAGCAATCTTTTTGTCCTCAATAATCTATCATAACAGATGGCTTTAACTTCTTGGTCCATGATTTATTACATCCTTCATTGTCTCTAAGTTAAGCCACAAAGCTGAGAAAATGGGATATAAATGTATGCATATTTTAAAGTGGGGTTCTAGACATATCATGGCAGTATAGTAAGCACTGTCTATTGCTACCTCATAAAAGAGGATGTTAAGGGGCTTTTTGGAGAGAAGCGTTCTTTAACAGGAGTTGGTCGGAGTATGTTTTCCACCAAGACAATTTGGTCGGCAAGAGAATCTCTTGGATGGGGAGAGACATACAAAAAGAGAAGAGTGGCATCACATACCTAGATTTAATGCTTGCTAACCTGAAGAAAATTTTAGGTCTGTACTATGCTGTTAACAGAAATCTAAGTAAAAAAGTTATTGAAAGAATTTGACATGTGATAAGGGGTGGATTGAGGCAGTCAGTAAGGAAAGCATGAGGAAAGAGGGAAACGAAGAGAGGAGTTTTTTACGTATGCTTTCACCATTTGGTTGGGCAGGGTGAATGAGAGCGAGGAGAGAGGCTAAAGAGGTGAACAGTTGTGAGTCACCTGAAAGACTCCACGCAAGAGATCTCCCCCTGGGTGGGGGGAACTGGGCGGAGAGTCAGCAGCTATGGGGAAACCCTGGGAAGTAACAAGACTGCATCCCCTGCAACAGGGAGCTCCCATCCTCTAGGCTTCCTCTAGGTTGTGAAGAACCTGCTAGAGCACCTTCCATGACAGACAGTGTTTTATAATCAAGAAATACTCACCAGCTTAGTAAACAAGGCCATAACGTTGAACCTCTAATCTCTCCTCCCCTTTATCTGACCCTAAGAAGAAAGACAGTGAAGATGGAGAGTGAAAGACAGTGAAGATGGAGAGTGAAATACAGACCAAATACCTCCTTCTACAATGCTGGCCATTGAACCACTACTCATTTAAGATGTGAAGGGCAGGAAAAAATTTTTAATTTGGTTGTGAGATTAAAATTTTTATTTAGATTAGACTGAACTTCTGAACACCCTGAAAATGAAACTGTTCAAAGACTCTTCTAAGTGGTGAGAAGCACTAAAATCTATGGGATCAAACAAGTTGTGTCTGAAGCAAGGAAAAATCTAATAAATCATATTGAAGATATTGGTAAGAGGGAGAGAAAAAAATTCCGCTATTTCTTGACTGCACCCTAATGAGTTCAGCCAACTCAAAAAAACTGCTTATACATACATTAACTATATGGGGTCATTCATTGGAAATATGCTTTACACAAATTACCTGTTTTTGAAGTAAATTATGCCCAAACCCTCCAAATATATATCATACATCAGGATGCAAAATAAAGTATTTCCTGTCAAATTTAACTTTCAGGACTTCAAACACACTAATCCATCAACAAATAGGTATTGCACATTCATTCAAATATATATTCTGAGTACTGCAAATTGGCACTAGGGCTATAAATATGAGTCTAGAAAGTCTAACATTTCATGTTTCACACAAACCTTAATACAAAAAAAATGAAAATGAGCATTTTCCAGTTTTAAACATTGTATTAGTTGTTTAGACTGGTAAAGATGATGAAAGTGCTCTTGTTAACCTCACTATTAAAGTAAGGTGAGAAGTTGGACTTAACTATAATAAACGGTAGAATATGATTGATTTACTGAGAGAAGTACAGATAAAGTACCGTGGATTTCAAAAGAGGAATTATGTGAAAATCAGAGGCTTTTCAGGCACAGGGAATTAACAAAGATATTCAGTTAGATTAAGTCACAGTACTGATCAGGGAGTCATTATTTAACAATCTAGCTTTCCAGACTTACCCACAGCCTTATATCTCCTACTCTTTAGCAACAGTTAACACCCCCATGTATGAGGTCTCTGCACTGTCCCCCAAAATTACCACATCTTCATAACTACTCTCCTGTTAGGATCTATTGTCCCCTTTACAGAGAGAAGGAAATTAAGATTGTTTTTCTTCTTTCTCCATTCTACAGAGCTTTGATCCCACATTCTCTCTACTATCATTCCCTTCAATCCTGTGCATCCCTCCTTCAACATTAGGTTCAAATGTCAAAATAAAGAAAAGGGCAGAGGCTCTGAAGCCAGAAATCTAAGGTCTGTGCCCTGTATCTGCTTCTTACTCATCATATATATTAGTTATTCATTTAAAATCTCTGAGCTTCATTTTACTTTTCATATGGAATTTCTCTAGCAGTTGTTGTGAGTATAAAGTATAATTAAAAAAATACTTTATAGGCTATAATGTACCAGTGCTGAAACTTGTATAAACATTCAGAATTAAATTGGTCTCTACAACACGGATCTAGGTGTCCTTTAGCACTTTACAGTATTTTGTTTTAATCTCTTTTTCTCCCTCACTAGATAATAAATTCCTAAAGAGGCCAACTTGCTCTCATTCATCTTTGTAGCCCAGAGTACAGCATAGCCCATAGTGGGTACAAGGAGATTAGTTAAGGAATATTTGAGGTTAAAGGGATAAGGCTAAGATTAATTCAATCACAGCCATGTTAATTAGAAGTCTAAAATAAATGTGAATATAATTTATTCTATATTCATTTCAATATATGAATTTAAAATTTTATAATAATTTACACGTTATAGTGATGTAGGAGTAGGAACTACTAACCTGTTTACAGGGATGTTTAAGATGCTTAAAAAATATGGGTAAGCATGGAGCCAATGTTATAACACATGGTATCATTTGATCTTTTAAATAAGTGAGATTGAAGGTCTGTATAAAAAAGAAAGCATGAATTCCCCTGCTTCTCAAATACCAAGAGACTGTATTTCTAGAAGGGAACTGAATGACTTGAACAGTTTGATTCATTTCTCCAGGATGCTCTCTTCACCTAAAATGGTGGTAAAACCTCCTTTGATCCATTACATAGGATGCTGAAGATAAAGAAAATTATACCTATGAAAAGCTTGGAGCTCTTTTTAGAAAGGTCTTCTAATTTTCCATTCTATTCTCTTTCCAGATCTGTGACATTTGAGTTATTGTTTTAATTTGCGTTTCCCTGAGGGCACTGGCCCATGCGTGATCCTGACAGAGGAAATTTGTTTTCTGCATGGTTTCTGTCTAGTTTTGGTGGAGCTGCTGAGCTGGGTGCCAGTCCTACTGCTGGGCATCTGTCCCAGGGTAGGAAGACCAGCGCTTCTCTTGGGGATGGATTTGTCAGCTGTCTTTTCAATGAAGAATTGCTCTCCCTGTTGAAACCACTTGCCCCAGATGCTGCCGTTCCCGCTCCCTCTCTCAGTGCCATGGTGGCTGTCACTGCCAGGCTCTAAGCGTGGCAGCTACTCCCAGCAGTTCTCCTAGACTAATTACCCTAGACAAGAACTGTTCACCTTCTTGAGGACAGGTCTACCATTCTGCTCTTCCAGGTTGACTGAAGCCTTAGTCCTTGCTTTCCTGGTACTGCCAGGAGGAAGAACAATGGAGACTCCCTGTAAGAGAACTTTGCTGCTGCAGCCTCAGCCTGCCTGTTTTCTGCTTATTTCAGTAGCTTGTTAACACTGCCTGAGTCCTGTCTAATCAATAACCAAAGGAATTTCAAAAGGCTCTCATTCTGTGGGTCTCATTGACCTTGTTCTTTTTTTTCTTTTTTTTTGGCTGCATTGGGTCTTCGTTGCTGTGTGCAGGCTTTCTCTAGTTGTGGTGAGTGGGGGCTACTCTTTGTTGTAGTGCCCAGGCTTCTCATTGCGGTGGCTTCTCTTGTTGCACAGCACAGGCTCTAGGAGCGCGGGCTTCAGTAGATGCAGCACGCGGTCTCAGTAGTTGCAGCAGGCGGGCCCTAGAGTTTGCGGGCTTCAGTAGTTGCGGTGCATGAGCTCAGTAGTTGCAGCGCACGGGCTTCAGTAGTTGTGGCGTGCAGACTCAGTAGTTGTGGCACACAGGCTTAGTTGCTCCGCGGCAGGTGGGATCCTCCCATACCAGGGATCGAACCCCTGTCCCCTGCATTGGCAGGCGGATTCTCAACCACTGCGCCACCAGGGAAGTCCCGAACTTGTTCTTGTTTATCTTTTTCTGTTGCTTTCCACTCCATGATCCTCCAAACTCAGTGTGTTCCTGGAATCCAGAATTATTCCCAGTACTTCTGCTGAGGACTGGCTATTCCTCCCAGAAAGTGCTGGATGACTCAGCCTGGGTGTTGGTCTGTACTTGTATTGAAACCAGCAGATATCCCACAACATTTCTGGCATTTTGATGGCTCTTGGAACTTATTTCCAAGACAGATTCAAAAGTCCTTCTATTGTATTGTTTACAGAAATGATGAGAAGCGCATGGCAGGCCATCAAGAGTTTGTCCTCAAGCCTCCATCTCTTCCTCATAAACAAATCTTGGCATTTAAAAAATTGAAAACTCCTGCTTGCATCTCATTTCTTTTCAGTGTGTTTGGAAAGATTGCCTTTTATAGCATCACGCTATCATGCTGCATCTGCACACTAACTACTTCAGAAACTGTCCTGTTGCTCCATGTGTCCCTTAATAAGCTAACTGAAACCTCACTTGTGTTTGCAACAATGAAAACTCACCAGGAACTTCACCATGCCCAGACTCACAATAAACATGATCAACTTCTTTTGTGAAGTTTGTTCTCTCGTATACCAGCTTGAATAAGTCCTGCAAGACTCTGTCACATGTTCTTTAATTTAATTGATATAAGCAAGGCTACTTTCTTTCAATTTCTTTTCAATTTAAAGAATATATCAGAAGGAAATTTTTTCTTTGAAATTGTAGTTACAAATAAAAAGCAAGCTTAAAGATTATCATTGGAGCAATCTCTGGTTTCTTAACAATGGGAGCTATGGTCACATGTACAGAGACTATACATATGGATGGAAGATTTTTTTTTCCCTTATATAGAAAAATTCTTTTCTAATTTCTCTTGGCCTTCTCCCCTGGCAGTGCTTTTAGAAAAAATTAATGAGATATGGTCTGGAAACCACTTTGTGCTCCTTAGAGAGGTGCTATGCAAATTTAAGAAAATAGTATAAGGAGTCATTATATTAAGAATCAGCTAATTATTTGAAGGACTGGGAAACTTAACTTTAACTTAGAGTGATTGAAGTATTTGTTGAAATTTTGAAATGATTGAAGTCCAGTTCTAACTGAGAATCAGCACTGTTGTCAATAGCCTTGGAAAGCATCATCAAACAATGTTTCTTGTGCTGAGTTAAGTGTCTTATAAACCTAATCATAGTCATTTTCCCACAGGAGAAAATATGAAATAGCTTGCTTTAGGCACCGCTGAAGCATTTCCATGGAGAGCTTTTCTTTTCCTTTACGATTCACAGAGATGTTTTACTACAATGCACAGTCCACAGCCTACTTAACTAGCTTTTCAGTGTCGTAAACCTAAGGTTATGTTAGGTTAATTTTTCTCTTTGTCCACCTGATCTGCCAGCCTTTTTTTCCCCTTAAAACTGACAGCAAGATGACTGATTATAGCCAGCAACAACACCCCTTTTTCAATGCATGACCTTTTCTGGAATCAAGTTAGAAATTCAGAGGACATGAAGAAATCATTGTAAATTAATAAAGGAAAATAGTTCAACACCCACTGACCAGTTGAGCAAATCATCTTCATGTTCACTTGCCCCTAGAAATCATTCACAATGGATATTCTTTCAATTACAGAGAAAATTAACTACCTCCAAGAACTAAATTAAGGAGTCCAGTGCAATGAGCTGGGAAGGTCTTTATGAATGGTATGGCCACCTGATGAGTGACAATTTCGCATTTAATTGTAATGGTGTATAATTTATAACTCTCCCTCTCTTCTTTCAAATTATGCCACATTGGTAGGGTTTCCAGCTGAGAGAGTTATATACTGGGAGAAAAGGCTGCCTAAGACAATTTATCACATCTCTGTGATACAGACAATGGCACTACAACAAGTGGCACTGGATTTAACTTTCCTCTGAGAAGAAAACATGTATCTTATAGCAGGATTTTTCAACTAGCGCTCCAAGCCTGTGGTTTTGATTACATGCCCTACTTCAGGAGACTCTATGGGTCTAGCAAGTAAGGCAGAACAAACTAAGTGGAGAATGTTTCTTATTTTCTCCTCTACTTACACTGGATAACGTTATCTTTCTTTATGGTCAAACGCATCACTAGGACAATTTGAATCTTGGTGGAGTAGGGGAGCCAGAGATAATACAGGAGAAGAAATAAGAACTATTAGCTTTAAGAGGTATGACTTGTAGGGCTAGACATAACTGTGGGATGCTTTATAGTGTGCCTGATAGGCACAAGTCTATATCTGTGCTCTAGGCTATTCTTACCATAATGTGGAATCTTAAGGAATCAAATTTAGAATATCTTCTATAAGAGTTTGAATAGTTCTGGCATGTATTTTGAGACATGAAATATGAAACATGAAATAGCAATAACACTGGAAAAGAGATATGCACAGATATAAAAGTGCCACAGCCTCTGCCTGCATCCATCACACTACATTATTGTTTATACCATCCTCAACTCTATCAGACAGTTTTTTATTCTTGAAATAGAAAAGTGTGTCACAATTCAGAGAAGTTATATATCACAGTGGGAAAAAAATTTTAAGAGTTAAACATGAATTTCTGTTTTAAAATACAGTAACTTTTAATGGCCTGTAATTCAATAATTGCATGTTAACGCAATTGAAAAAAAATGTGTTTTAAGACAAGGCCAGCATAATATTTAATGAAGAAACACTAAATATGTTAAAAGTCTGGAAAAGTATAAAATATCCAATAGCAACACAATTATTTAACACCATACAGGAAATACTAAAACTACAAGACATTGCAATTGGAAAAGAAAAAGAAATAGTGTATAAATTATAAGAAAAGAGAAGGAAAACTTCATTTTTATGCAGATTATATAATTGCAATGATTTTCCGTTACAAAAGAATCATCCTTCAAGAGGTCCGAGTCTCACACTATTCTGGGGGTTAAATAGTGTCCACACTAAAAGGGTTAAGTAGTGTGAGTGACAGGGTATACAGGGTCTTGGGATGTGAGGAGTTCACTCTACCTCACACATTCAGTCAGGTTATTGGACTGAGAATTCTTCTTTGGAAGTCAGCAAGAAAGCTTTCCAGGTATGAGGTCACTGTGTCAGGGTATACCCAGCTCCCTGATACTACCACTAAACATATTTTCTTTAATCTATGTCAGGCACCATGCACTCTATCTCAATACCCTCTCTTGCCACACTCATCACTGACTCTTCTCCTTGCTGTCTGGAGCCTTTATATACTCTTTCCACAGCCTGGTGACCTATCATTCTCTCCCCACCCTTCCCTTATTTAGAATTTTTCATGATGTCACTTCCCCAGGGAATCTTTCCTTAATTCCCAAAACAAGGTAAGGTGCTACAGTTAAAATCTTCATAGAATTATGTAGTTCTTCTTCATAACAATTATTTGAATTGTAATTCAATTATAGTGTAATTAGTTGTCCAGTGTCTGTTGCCCTTGCTCCCTACTTTCTCCATCTTCATGTATTCAAGATAAATATTGGTTGCCATTGAAAACCCAGACCTTGACCGTCAGCTTTATTGTCAGAGGCATATTTGGTGAATGAATGTTTTCTGTTACTGGACTTCTCTTATTTTAATTAATTAATTAATTAATTTTTTAACATCTTTATTGGAGTATAATTGCTTTACAACGCTGTGTTAGTTTCTGCTGTATAACAAAGTGAATCAGCTATACATATACATATATCCCCATATCTCCTCCCTCTTGCGTCTCCCTCTCACCCTCCTTATCCCACCCCTCTAGGTGGTCACAAAGCACTGAGCTGATCTCCCTGTGCTATGCGGCTGCTTCCCACTAGCTATCTTTTTACATTTGGTAGTATATATAAGTCCATGCCACTCTCTGACTTCGTCCCAGCTTACCCTTCCCCCTCCCTATGTCCTCAAGTCCATTCTCTACGTCTGCGTCTTTATTCCTGTCCTGCCACTAGGTTCTTCAGAACCTTTTTTTTTTTAGACTCCATATATATGTGTTAGCATACGGTATTTATTTTTCTCTTTCTGACTTAGTTCACTCTGTATGACAGTCTCTATGTCCATCCACCTCACTACAAATAACTCAATTTCGTTTCTTTTTATGGCTGAGTAATATTCCATTGTATATATGTGCCACATCTTCTTTATCCATTCATCTGGATGGACACTTAGGTTGCTTCCATGTCCTGGCTATTGTAAATAGAGCTGCAATGAACACTATGGTACATGACTCTTTTTGAATTATGGTTTTCTCAGGGTATATGCCGAGGAGTGGTATTGCTGGGTTGTATGGTAGTTCTATTTTTAGTTTTTTAAGGAACCTCCATACTGTTCTCCATAGTGGCTGTATCAATTTACATTCCCACCAACAGTGCAAGGGGGTTCCCTTTCCTTCACACCTTCTCCAGCTCCAGCATTTATTGTTTGTAGATTTTTTGATGATGGCCATTCTGACTGGTGTGAGTTGATACCTCATTGTAGTTTTGATTTGCATTTCTCTAGTGATTAGTGATGTTGAGCATCCTTTAATGTGTTTTTAGAAAGCTATTCTTCTCCCAAAAGAAAACAAACAAAAAGAGTTTCTCATCTTAATAATTTCCTTGTCTTTAATTATTTAAATTAAAGTAACCCTTTAATTCATTTGAATAAGTCTGCTTCTTCTTTCACAAAACAAGCTTCTAAATTTTTGAAGTTTTGAAAATGTCCTCGACATTTTCTCTTTTGACTGAACATCATTTACTCATTCACAAGAAAAGGATTTTCTGAACATCTGCTTGGACTGGGTATGGAGTCACAGGCTTTTCCTCACTCCTCATGTGACACTGTAGTTTCCAGGCCTTTCATCTCAAAGCCAATTTGGAGAAGTTTTCAGAACACTATGTTGCTACTCCTTTTCCTCCAGACCATTTTCCATTGACCCTATTTTTTCTCTTCTTGAGTCTGCACTTTATCTAGTTGTTGCAGAAACTCACTCTTCAGTGTGCCTCTTGATCTCTTTATCTCAGTAGTCCCCAAATTCGATTCTATTTCCCCAGTGCATATCTGATGTTTATTAGTGGGCAGCTGGTGGTGATAATGAAAAGGCTCAGAGGGTTCAGTTGTAAGAATTATGTAAATTATGGATGTGGGATGAGGTATAAAACAAATATATTACTACTTAGAAATATTTTCTCACACTTTTACTCCCAAAAGAAAGTGAAAAAAACATTGGAAGCTATAAAGGTGTCCTCTTTCAAAATGATTATTCTGAAGGAACTATTTTTTTCCATAATAAAAAGGTAAAAATTGAATGGGGAAATCACTCTACATATAACATGGGAAAATAAATAAATAGCTTGAAAAATCAATAGGAAATGTGCAGGACCAACATGAAGAAAACTTTCAATGGACTATAAAAATTTAAAATAAACATAATGAACAAAACATAAGATAACAAAGTAAAAGTGAAAATGACAGGCAGGAAAAAGGCCTAAGCTGATTTCAAAACTTAAGAGCAGATTTTGGGCAAAACTGAGACTGAAACCTAATGTTGATGCATACATAATTAGAGCAAATAATCTTTAGTCAGATATAGAAATTAATATCTCTAAAACTTTGTGGAAGTTGCTCTCCCCCAGATCTTGTGCACCTTTTGATCAGTTCACAGAACATCAAAAAATCCTTGTGTGCCATGCCCCCAGGGTTACATCAAAACCATTGACTTAAAAGAAAAGACTGTATTAGAGACAAGGTAACTTGAAGGATGTTTCTGCCTTAGACTTCTGCTAGGACAGAAGGGGGCTGGAAGATAAAACTTTTGCTCGGACAGGGCCTTCCTTTTTTTCTTTTTTTATATCTTGGAACATCTTGGGGGACTCTTGGAGAGAGGGAAAAATAGGTAACATTTGTCTTAAGGGATGTTAAAAAGCTATCACACTGTGCAGTAGGCTGAATGCTTTACCTCCTAGTTCTGACTTGGAGCACAGAGAATGCTAAAGGAGGGGGCTTCATCAAGGGCACACTTTTGAAGATATCTGTATCAGCAGCAAGAAGTAAGGCTATCCAGTATGGAAAAGAAAAGAAAAGAGGAGAAAGAAGAGAAGAGAATGAACAGAAGAGGAGGGAAAGGAAAGAAAGAACAACAACAAAAAAGTCACAACTTCTTTAAGAACTTACTCATATTAATCAACTTACATATTAACTTTTAATGATCTGAACACAGCAGGAAGTAAACTGCTTTGTTTTTTCTCCATTGTCCTTTAATTTCATTTTAAGTAGACTGTTCTTCCTATGGTCCAGAATGAAATGTTGGATATGTCCCATAGCTTTTCTGATCTATTTTAGTTAAAAAACCTTCTGCAGTTCAGTAAATAAATTACAATTTCAGTAATAAAGTTTTTCTCTCTTCATACTACTATCTCCATTCTTTTATAGAGTGGAAATGAGAAATCACTACTGCTTGTATTACCTGGCCCAATGGGGTAATTCACACCAACCTTTATAATGTGACTGTCCTTAATTCCTGTTTTAGTTTTATTTATTTATTTTTTTGAAAGAGGACAGAGAGAAATTTATCAATTAAACACTGATTTCACAGCCATTTCACCTTAAGACAATGTTAACAATTTTGTAGGTCAGGGAAGGTATATGAAGGTGAACTTCATGGAAGAAAACAATGTAAATCATGATTAAAAGAGAACCTTGGTTTAAAGATATTCTCTGCTATAGCCAGTAGGATTTTTGGGTGGGGAGGAGGGTGTCTGTGGTAGACCATGGTAAGGCCACAGTCAGCGACAGCTCTGTTGGTATCAAGAACATGGAAGGAGGAGTCTTTGTTTACCCCAGCATCAGGGGCAGAAACAGCAATGTGGAGAGAAAGCCAATTCCAGGACAGCTCAGAGATGGAGAGTCCCACAAGGCTCACCCTCGGTGTCTTCTCTTATTTGTTGTCATCTTCGTTTCCATGAGATTTGTTGTGTTGTGTTTGTTTGTTTTGAATTTATGTTGCAAAATCCCTAGCTTTTCGCCTCCTGGGGAAAGGACGCAGGTGCAGGTGCTCCGCAGCCTTTGGACTTGGTCTCCTGACTGACCAAGAGGCACATCTCTGCAGATCAAGAGGAGCATCAGCAAGATCCAAGAGCAAGTGAGCCAGAATCCATGGAAAAGCCCCTACCTCTGTACAGTGCTAGCCCAGCCCCAGTACTGTCCACCTGACATTCTCTGTAGAAAGATCACAAGACTTGCTTGATGAGTGTTTGTCAAACTAGCTTTAGCAGCAGAACCTTTTTGTTCTTACTCAGAAGCCCCCGGTGTGTGATGGGGTGGATAGAGGGTTTGGGGTTGGGGGTAGGCTTCAAGGAGCTGCTGCTTGGCTAAACTGCCAAGCTCTTCTTTTTCTGAGAGAGAATCATGTTCATGATGAAGGCAGAGCTGACTCTCTCAGAACAGTAAAGGGATTTATATTTTAAGAGGCTTTGGAAGTGAAGAGAGCTAGCAGAGGGATCAGGCCTTTAACAGGGGAAAGGAGCTCAGGGGAGGCGAAGTCTTTTGGTCCTCAGCATAAACGGAGGCATCATGATGCATCTACATTTGTTAACATAAAAAATTAAGAGAAACTTGCTTTTCCTTTTTGAGGAAAATCATTTGGAGCAAATGGCTCCTATTGAAACACAATACATGCGGAAGAGAATTTTTAAAGTTCTCATTAGCATTTCCAATGAGATTTGAGCATTAATAAAAAGGATGCTGCAAATAAAAAGGTAAAACTGTAAAGGAGATAGTTCTTAAATATTAAAAAAAAAATCCCACAAAACTCTCAAGATATGATTTTTGGAAATGAACAAATCTCAATAGAGAAGCAGAATTTTAAAAAATGGTTAGAGTTGAACACACAGCATTTAAAATTAGATGAAGAAATAGGGAGTTTCTTCAAGAATGCAGTGGAAAATATAAAAGAGAAATAAATTATAAATGACATGAATATACATGAGATCCAATAATCTTAAAATAAGAGGTGCAGATGGAAAAAATGGTAGCAGAGTAGTTTGAAAAAAACAAAATTAGGAATAATAAAATAGAGCTTTCCTGTTCTAAAGAATGACTTGGGCTTCCGTATTCCAAAGACTTTTTCCGTTCAAAGCATGTTCATTTATTCATTAGTTCACTCATTTATGTAATAATTGATTTAATCAACATTGACTGAGCAATAATGCTTAAGGGAACTAGGCATATACAATTTTAAAAAGGGCAGTTCTTGCCTCCAAGAAGTTCACGATGTTGTGAGCATACCACACAATTATTTATGTGAATGTGTGCAGCTCAGAGATAGGCACCTATCTCAATAAATGTTAATTTCCTTCCTTACTTCCATACCATATCCTATATGATCTCTCCATTATACTGAAGATGTGATAAGTATGTTTTATTCCTTTGTTAGTTTTTATGTGATTGAGGTTGATCTGCAATGTGTTGGTATCATTGTACCTTATTTTACTCCATTTTCCCTTTTCAATGTATGAACATATTTCTATTTGAAATAAATTTACATTGAAAAAATAGGTTCCTCCTTTCTTATTAATTAAAAAATAAATGTCTTCAATTATCATGATATTTTAGAATATATTTAAAATAATTTTATTTAGTTTATATGGGAACTAGAATTGGATGAATAGCAGCTCAAGTGTCTCTATATATTTGTTACTCTGTTAGTTCTTCCTGAAATTATTTGATGTATGTGCATTTGTCTACTTTCTCAAGAACTGAAGGATTTCCAGAATAGGGACCATGACACTTTTTTCCTTAGTAAGGTATCCAGGGCTTAGTAATCAGTGAGGGCAGATCTCAAATATTAACAGTGACTGCCTGACTTTATAATATGCCTGTATGTCCAATCTGTGTTAATCTACATTCTGCAGAGTACAGGTCATTTAGAAGTAAACATTTTCATATGTTATTATCAAAGTCCTTCAGGAGTGAATTCTTCTCTGAAAATTTCCAGTTAGACCCTTCTTAGCATTCTGGAAATTTGTACAAGATGTCAAAAAATGAAGAGGAAGCAAATAATTGACTTCCATCAGTATCTCTATCCACTACAAGTTTGAATCATAAAATTGATATTGTGTAAATACAAACTTTTTAATGCACATTTGAAAATTGCTATACCTATATATGAATAACAGTTAAAAATATTTCTAGATATGCCTGAAAATTGACAAACATAGATTTTAATTGCCAAACACATATTTGAATTTCCAAAAATGTCATTCTATTTTATGATTTTTTTTTAATCCCATGGACATAAGTTTCTATTTATGACAATATACAGTCTCTTCCTAAAGAGGCTACTATCCCAGATTTGGTTAGAATTGTAATAAATATAATATCAACGTGAAGTACTGCCTATTTTCAGTAGTAACTGAAGGAAATGTTGGGATTTTCCAGGATATGGTAACAGCTGTCAAATGGAACTAACACGTATCAGTGATGTCATTCTGAACAGAAGACATGATGATTAAGGCTGAAGGTGGGAGGAGAGTGTCAATGGATACAGAAATAGAACTTAGCTGATCTTGAGCAGTAAGTGTACAATGTAGTGAAATAAATTTTAATAATTTTTATTTATATGGATAAATAGGTTAGCCATGATTATAATAACTCAGAATTTATTACATATTAATAGTCATTGAAAAAGGAGATTAAAATAAATGGGTGAATTTATAAGTGGGGAAAAATTACCATATCATTAATCTGTCAAAATAAAGCTTCAACAGAACTACTTATCAAGTAAGATAACTTAATGTTGAGGTTAAGTGTACGAATTCAAGGCAACATGACTGTGGTTCAAATACTGGCTCCTTTGTACAGGATCCTAATCTTTGGTATCCACTTAAAAAAAGCACACAACATGAGAGTTGTGAGTTTAAGTTTTATTCAGGGTCTTGCTGAGGACTGTAGCCTGGGAGACAGCCACTCAGTTAGCTCTGGGGAAATAGCTCTGAAGAGGTGGGGGAGAAGCCAAGTTATATATGATTTTTGGCTGGGAAATATGTGTAGTCAAGCATATATCTTGGTAAAAGACTACTGCTAATTACAAAGAACATATATCTCAAGTTAATGATTTTAGTGCTTTTCTATATATGGGAAGATCAAGAATCTGGGATCATTGAAATTCTTCCTGAGATATACTTCCAACTATCTAAGGGGCCTGCTTGTCCAAAGCACAGAGTGTCTCATCCTATTTTTCATCCTGAATTCCTTTCAGGGTGCACTATTGGTTGTCAACTGCAGTGGGTTATGACTTAACCCTTGTAGAACTGGGTGGTGAACAACACTCTCTGTGCCCACATTGGAATATTACTTACCTCTTTTAACCTCTATTTTCTCATAGGTAGAATGAAATATTGATAGGCTCTACCTCAAAGGGTTATGAGGATTGAAAAATAATATTATAAGATTTTTCAACCTGTGCTTGACACATAGGTCTATATAAAATTTTGTTACAGAAAAAATGTCCACAGAGAAATAATGTGCAGGCATCCACCAAGACCAAAACATTCTAGGAAGAGTGGGATAAGACATAAAATCTAAAATGAACCATATGGTACTAACTCATCCCAGTAATTTCATAAAGTCAAGATGCTTAGGTAGACTGTGGAAAGTTGTACTGAGAAGTATTATCTTTGCAACCAAACCAATCTGGGATTAAATTTGGCTTTCCATTCTTTAATATTTGTGAAACCATGGGAAAATTACATATACATTTTAATCTTCCACTTCATCATCTGTAAAATAGAAATGATATTCTTATAAGGCTGTTACAAATAAGACATCAGGCCTGAAATGGAGTTATTTATATTAAGCCTTATGTCACCAGACTAGACTTAAGTTAATGATAGTTTCAACTCTCCCAGAAATGGAATCTTGAACTAGTCAATCAGAAGTTGCTTGATCAGCACTAGTTAAGTAATCTGCCTGATAAAGTCCTGCCATCCCTTAAAGGAAAGTAACTTTGCAATAACCAACCTGCTTTTTTGTCTAGATAACTTCCTTGTTCCTCCTCCCTTCTGCCTATAAAATCTTCCATTTGGTACAACTCCTTGGAGCTCTTTCTATATGCTAGATTGGATGCTGCCTGATTAGAATAAATTTTTGCTCAAGTAAACTCTAAAAATGTTCAATATGCCTCAGTTTATCTTTTTAAAAAAAGCTGTTGTATAAGGAGATAACTTACGTAACCTAGTTCAGTGCTTAGTATAGTTGCTTATGCCCTCAAAATTATTGTTCTTGAGAAATGACTCTTTAGATTGTTTTTAACCCACCCTCCCACATTCAAAAATTTTAGAAGATGAACTGAATATATTTTTAAAAATCTGTTTGAAGGTATTAGAAAGCTACCAGTGTTAAAGAAAAAATATTCTGCTACTTGTTAAAAAAGGTAAGGGAGTGTTTGTTCAAGACTATTGCAAAAGGGCTAAGACCATTGCAGTAGGGGAGAGAGATTGCAGTCAACTCCAAATACAACAAAGACAAGCAGGGATTTATAACCAACAGAGAAGACTGAGGGAATCAGTGAAAGGAAAATTTCTAAGGGAGACCCAAGGGCTGGTGGATTCTTGCTAAAGTGGTCGAACAGGATTCTTTTTTTGTTGTTGTTATTTTATTTTATTTTACTTTATTTATAGCTGATTTGAATTTTATTTTATTTTATTTTTATTTATTTTTTTATACAGCAAGTTAATAGGATTCTTGATAAGGCAGGACTTATACATTAAAGATGGGGGATGAGGAGCTTGATCAGATATCAAAAATGATCAGATATCAAGGGTGAGGGATTGACTTAGAAGGATTCTTTGCTAAGTCAAGCTTAGGCAGGCTGAGGAAAAACAAAGCCTCCTCAAAAAGAGGGATCAGAGGAGCTTGTCTAGAATTTGGTCAAGGAGGGTCTTTGTTATTAGGCAATAAGTATGTGCTGAGAAAGAAAAATACAGAGGAGGACAAAAGCCAGGAGAAGTGGGCCTATTATTTAGTGCCATTTTTCTGTTGAGGAGATTGCCAATAAAGTAAAAGTTGAGGTGACAGAGTAAAAAGTTGAAAAGAGTTTCTAGCAGTCTCACAGGAATGTGATGACAAAAACTGAAGTTCAATGTCTTACAATTTCAATTTCGAGGATGAGGGAACCTTGCAAATATTTCAGACTTCTGCCTGAGACCTCTTAGAATGTTACATCCTAGGAATAAGTACAAACTGGAATAAACCGTCCTTTACCAGGATTGATGTCTAGTCTTTAAATGCATCAATTTCTGATGAGATTTGGTGATATGCCCCTGTTTTTTGAAGCAGAAATAAATCCTTTCTCTGAAAGGTAAAATCAAAGACTTCAAGTTTCAGATCTGACATGCAAAGAGCTTAGAAGTTGTCACTCTTATCCTTATAGCAAGAAAAAAAGCTGAACAAACTAAAATCAAGCAAACTAAAAATTTCTTGAACTCATCAGAGAACTCAGGTTGCAGGGAAAACCACCATATCAAATCTGGAGAGACAGGAGAATCTAACAAATCACAACCAAGATCTGCTTTGTAAGATCTGGAGGCGAATGTGCAGGAGCCATAAACTGAGAGGGACACTTAAATGGTAATTTTGATTGGTTGCTGGAGCTGAAGGGTAGACAAGCATGAGAGTGGGAAACTACTGGGGGGTGAGGGGAAACTCAGAGATAGGGATACCCAGTACTTTCAAAATATGTGACGCAAAACTGATAGAATTTTTCTCCAGGAACTGCACAAGCTTCTGGTGAAGAGCCAAGAAAAACCTTCTCCTTGCTCTAACAGGTTCTACAGGGAAATGTAAGATTTTAAAATATACCCAGAGTGCTCTCCATAATAAAGGACTGCTAATCAGGGGACAAGACTTTACCAGGCCTTACCTCACCTAGATGGAAGGGCATTTATTAAGTTCTAGCCCTCTCTAGCCTTCTTGTATCATGCAAATGGTGGAATGGAACCAAGAAACACTTGTCAAGACCCAGGGTCATAGGCACACTAAAAGAGGAAATGTAATCATAAGATTAGAAAATGTTTCTCCCTTCCAACACCTTACCACCATTTCAGTAGCTGAAAGAGTTGCAAAGTACAGGCTCTATTTGAGGAATAAGAAAACACAAAGACAAAAGGAGAGAGAAAAACAAAAACACTGAGACATTTTTAAAGCCTTAGACACCTACAGTTAGAGCAAACATTAAAGAAGCCCAACTCATAGCCTGATTAACATAAAATCTCACACTAAAGAACTTTTATCTGAGTTCCTATTACCTGATATATCATATCCAGATTTTAACAGAAAGCTATAAAACATTCTAAAAAATAAGATAAAAGCACAGTCTGAAGAGGCAAAGCAAGCATCAGAACTAGACTCAGATATTACTCAGATTTTGGAATTATCAGACAAGGAATTTAAAATAACTATAATTGATATGTTAAGGACCCTGTGTTAAGGTTGATTAATTAAACTTAATAAATATGTTAGAATATATGTTAAGGAAAAAGCAGACAACATGTAAGAAGAAATGGGTAATGTAAGCAGAGAGATGGAAACTCTAAGAAAGAATTACAATAAATGCTAGAAATAAAAAAAATTGTAAGGAAAATGAGGGATGTCTGTGATGGGTTCATCAGTGTACTGGGCACACCAAGGAAAGACTCAGTGAGCTTGGAGACATCAATAGAAACTTCCCAAAGTGAAATGCAAAAAGAAAAGTATATAATTTGTTAAAAAAGAGAAGGGGGTTAGGACTTCAACAAATATTTTTGGGTGGACACAATTCAACCCATGACACTTGGTTATGAAATACCTGCATTACATGTGAAGTGGTGTAGTGCCATTTGAAAGTAGGTATAGATTACTTGTAAATGTGTATTGCAAATTCTAAGGCAACAACACAAAAACATTTTTTAAGTGTATTTGAATAGCTAACAGAAGAAAGAGACAAATCATATGAAATGCTTATTTAAAACTAAAGGCAAGAAAAGGAGAAAAAAAAGATTATGAGCAAAAAATAGACAACAGTTACAAACATAGTTGATATTAATCCAACTATATTGATAATCACTTCATATGCGAATGATCTAAATACACCAATTAAAAGAGATTGTCAGAGTGGAGAACAACAACAGCAAAATACCAGACCCAACCATGTACTTTGAGTAGGTTACAAGAACCTATGTTGAAAATTTTAAAATTGGATAAATTAAAATATATACTATGTTAACACTAATTTTAAAAAAACCTGGAGTAGTTATATTAATTTCAGACAAAGCAGACTTCAAACAAGATCAGGGATAAAGAGGACCATTATATAATGACAAAGCAGTCAATTCTCCAAGAAGACATAAAAATCTTTAGCATGTATGTACCTAACAACACAGGGACAAGATATGTGAGGCAAAAACTGATAGAATTTTAAGGAGAAATAGACAAACCATATTATAGTTAGAGACTTCAACACTCTTCTATCAGTAATTGCAGGGTCAAGCAGGCAGAAAATCAGTAAGGATATAGTTTACCTGAACAGTGCTATCAATCAACTTGATCTAATTAACATTTATAGATTATTCCATCCAACAAAAGAAGAATGCACGTTCTTCTCAAGATCATGTGGGACATTCAAAGTAATAGACAGCATTCTGTTCCATAAAAATATTATAATAAGTTGGAAAATATAAAAATCATACAAGTATGCTCTCAGAGCACAGTGGAATTAAATTAGAAATCAATAGCATAAAGATAGCTAGAAAATCCCCAAATATTTAGAGATTAAACACATTTATAAATAATACTTTGGTCAAAGAAGTTTCAAGAGAAATTAAATTAGAGAAGAGAGAAAATTAAACATAAAGCAAGTAGGTGAAAATAAATAATTTAAATACAGAGCACAAATAAATGTAATTAAAATTAGGAAAACAACAGAGAAAAGCAACAAAACCAAAAGATGATTCTTTGAAGAGATTGATAAAATTGGTAAACTTCTAGGCAAGAAGAAGTTTAAACCAAGAAACAGAGAGAGAAGAGACAAAATTAGAAATGAAAGAGCATAGACATTAAAAAGATAATAAAGGCATACTCTGAACAACTCCGTGCTAACAAATTTGATAACTTAGATGTTATGGGCCAGTTCTCTGAAGACCCAAATTATAAAATTCTCACAAGAAGAAATAGTTAATTTGGATTGGCCTATATCTATCAAAGAAATTGAATGAATATTTAATAACCTTCCAAAAGAGAAAGTGTCAGGCCCAGGTTTCACTGGTGAATTCCACCAAACATTTAGAGATGAAATGACAATTATCTACAATCTGTTTCAGAAAATAGCAGAGGGAACACTTCCTTACTCATTCAGTGTGACTAGCATTACCCTATAATCAAACACCAGATAAAGATATTACAAGAAAGGAAAACTACAGACTGATATCACTCATGAGCATAAATACAAAAATTCTTAACACAATATTAGCAAATTGAATTCAACAATGCATAAACATAACTACATACCACAACCAAGTGAGGTTTATTCCAGATATGCAAGGCTGGTTCAATATTTGAAAATCAAATAATGTAATTCCTCACATCAATAGGCTAAAGAAGAAAATCATACAATCATCAATTGATGCAGAAAAAAATTGACAAAAATGAAACACCCATTCATGATAAACCCTCTCAGCAAACTAGGAAAAGGGAAGAATTCCTCAAATTCATAGAAAAATCTACCAAAAAACTACAGCTAAATTAATACTTAGTGATGAAAAACTGGATGCTTTCTCCTAAGATTAGGAAGAAGGCAAGGATGTCCCCTCTGTCCTCTCCTATTCAAGATTGTACTGGAAGTCCTAGCTAGTGCATTGAAAGAGGAAAAAGAAATAACCATAATATCTGACCAAATTATGTTTATTCCAGTAATGCAAGTTTAAAATTTGAAAATCAATAAATACAATTCACTAGATTAAGTAACAAATGCCTATGCTTATCTCAAAATTTCAGAAAAAGCATTTGATAGAAAGGATCCGTGATAAAAATGAAGGCAAAGTGGAAAGATAAGGAAACTTCCACAGGGTCATAGGTGGAATTTTAAGTATGGCCATCAATGACACTGGCTTTTATATAATACACTCTCTTTTGAATGTGGGTGGCATTTGTGAATTTGATGAGTTGTCAGTCCAGGGATTCTATTACATTATATAGCAAAAGGATGGGGACTAATCTAATCCAATCACAAGGAGCCCTTTGAAAACAAAGTTTTCTCCAGTTGGTAGCAGCAAGGGAAGTCAGAGACAATCAAAGTCACCCTCGCTAGGGACTGTGGTTGGCATTGAGCAAAAAAACAGAGGCCTTGGTTTTTCAATCACAGTGAACTGAATTCTGCCAACAACCTGACTGAGCCTAGAAGTGGATTCTTTCCCAGAGTCTCCAGTTAAGAGCCCACTTGGTTAACACCTTGATTTTGATCTTGTGAGACCCTAAGTAGAAAACCTAGCTGAAGCCCCCTGGACTTCTTCTGACTTACAGAACTGTGAGCTAATAAATAAGGGGTGTTTTGAGCCACTAAATTTGTGGTAGCTTGTTATGTATCAATAGAAAACAAATACATCTAGTCTGATAAACTGTGCTTCCCTCAAGTAAGTAAACAAAAAACCCCACAGCATATATCACAATTAAAGGTGAAATAGCAATAGTTTTGACTTTGAAATTAGGACCTAGACTAAAATGTCCATTATCACCACTTCTAATTAACATTTTTGCTGGAGGTCCCAGCCAGTATAATAAGGCAAGTTATCTTAAAGTTAAACAAATTGATGGAAAAAGAATAAAGTGTCATTTTTCATAGATAATGTGATTTTGAACATAGAATCAACAATTAAAATTAACAGATGTATTTAGCATGCTCACTGAATTCAAGGACATGGTACAAAAATTAATTGTATATCTATATATTAGCAACGAACAATCAGAAAATAGATAAAAACATACCATTTGCAATAGTTTCTCAGGCATCAAAGATTTATTATATTCAGGGGGAAAGTTTCCTTTAAACTGTCTCTTTTATTGAATGGCATTTGGGATATTGCAGAATTTTTCCAAAGTTTAGAAATTTACAATCTTGGCATCCTCGGTCATCTAGGTCTTAACTAAAGCGTGTGTCTTTCTTGCTTATTTAAAACCTTTGACTTTCCAATTCACATTTGAGCTCTGTGTTTCTGGCATCTCATAGTTAACTGAGCATGGGTAAATCTTCCCAAGGTTTTGTGAGCAGGCATTTTCTTTTTTAGCCTGTGAACAGTGACTGCCACCAACACCTCTTGTGGATTGTTTGATCCCTTGTTTTTCAAGTCTGGCTGTGGTTTAGAATCACTGAGGAAGCCGTGCAAAGCTCCTCGTGTTCAGATTCCACCCTCTGGCTTTGGATCCAGGCATAGATATATTTTAAAAGCTTTCTATGGGATTCTAACATACCTCCGGGGTTGAGAATTTCTTGCTTACGACTATAAAACAGTAGTTCTCAACTATCGCTGCACACTAGAATCACCTGAGGAGCTTTTACAAAACACTGATGACTAAGCCCTACCCCAAATTAATTAAATTAGAACCTCTGGGCAGATGTCTGTGACAGTACTGGCTTTAAAAAGCTCTTCAGGTAACTCCAGTGTACTGTTAGTATTGAGACCTACTTCTACGAAACCTGCCTCTAAGGGAGGTACTTTCACTCATCATTACATTTGTTTCAGTTGGAGAATCACCCTCTTCAGGTTCCTCAACTGAGTTGATGTTCCTAGAAACTAGCAAAGACCCATTCCACTGGTGTTTGTTCCTCAGGACATTAGCTTTCCACAGGTTTTGAACATCCTATGTGTTGGTTAGCATTTCTTTCTATTTTTTTCCTGAAGTGGTGGGATACATTGTTCCATTGAACTCTACTATTTCTATATGACTTGCAAGAAGACTCCGTAGTTTTTAATATCTCTTAAACTGCCTCTTAAATTGATCTCTCTTTCTTTCTCTTTCCTCTATTACATGTAGGTGTAGTACAGTTTCCTGGCATTGTGTGCCTTCTTTTTTCTTTGCTTTATGGCCCAGATGTTTGATTTTTCTAATATCGTTCTCTAAATTTTGTTTTGTACTCTTATTGAGTAAAAAAAGGGGGTATTAAGAAGTTTTGGGTCTGATAAAATCATCCATAGTTTAATCAAATCTTGTGCTCCGTCCTTTTGAATTGAATAATTCCACATAGGACATATCCTGCCATCAGAAACATTCAACCCAGGAACTGGATATAATGTTATTGTCCTCCCTGGCTCTCTTGTCCTATGTCTCTTCTTTCTATATCATGCCTTAAGATCTAAATTTCAGAAACTTTTAAGGTAGAATAAATATCGATACCCTCACTTTATTATGGTTATATTACTTTGAAACTCAAATAATAATAATACTGTTGTTTTTCTTTTCCTTCTCCACTGATTTTTCTACACTTTCCATTTAAAATCTTGCTTCGTTTTCTTCAATCACTTTGTAGAGACAAACTTATATGAGATAGTCCCTCAATTGCTCTGACTCTAAATTCTCTTTTTGTGTCTGAGGCTACCCATGAATATTTTCTTAGACCCTGGCACACTCTGAAATATTATTTTGGATTTGGCTTCTCTTGTGTTGAATTTTTCTGGTTTCCTATTAATTTCATTGATTTAATAGCAAATAAACTCCTCTGTCCCTTATTGATATCTTATTTTAAGAGAAGCTAGAACTGAGTATTCTTTATATTTTTCTATTTATCTATCTTGGCCTCTAAGATGTAAATTTCCTTTTCATATTAGCTAAGTTTTTATCCTAGTAAGTGAATTTTTCTTCTAAGGAAATTTCCCTCCTTACCTTGAGCTTAATACTCTTGTTTTCCCATATTTAGTTTTTATCCTTCTATCTCTTTGGTCTGAGAACAAAGCTGAGCAATATTTTATCACCTTTAAAAATGTATAGACTTTTTATTTTTTTAGACAGGTTTCACATTCAAAGCAAAATTGAACAGAAGGTATAAAGATTTCCCATATACTCCCTGCTCTTACACATGCATAGCCTCTCACATGATCAATATCCCTCACGAGAGTAGGTACATTGTTATAGTTGATGGAGCTGCATTGACACATCATTATCACCTAGAATCCATAGTTTACCTTAGAATTTGCTCTGGTGTTTTACATTCTATTGGTTTGGACAAATTTATGACATGTAACCACACATTTATAGTATCATACAGAGTAGTTTCATTGCCCTAAAAATCCTCTCTGCTCTGCCTATTCATCCCTCCCTCCCCCAAACCCCTGACAACCACTGATCTTTTTACTATCTATGACAACCATAGCCTTACAAAATATACTTTAATAAGACTTGAAAGTCAGAATAACTCCTTGATTCCTGGGCTACAGAACAGATGTTGTGTTAGCAGTCATGAAAAACAACATTAATCTCATTGTACATCTCCATCAGAGCTCTTGGGTGACCAGGTTCATGTCAATAAGCAGAAATATTTTGAAAGGAATCTCTTTTTCTTAGCAGTAGTTTGCAACAGTGGGCTTAAAATAATCTGTAAACTATGTTGTAAACAGATGTGCTGTCATTCAGGCTTTGTTGTTCCATTTATAGAGCACAGGCAGAGTAGATTTAGCATAATTCTTAAGGACCCCAGGATTTTGGGAATTGTAGATGAGCATTGACTTCAACTTCAAGTCACCAGCAGTGTGAGCCCCTAACAAGAGAGTCAGCCTGTCCTTTGAAGATTTGAAGCCAGGCATTGACTTCTGCTCTCTGGCTATGAATGTTCTAGATGGCACTTTCTTACAATAGAAGGCTATTTCATCTACATAGAAAATCTGTTGTTTAGTGTAGCCACCTTCATTAATTTTCTTAGCTAGATCTTCTGGATAACTTCCCACAGCTTCTATATAAGCAGTTGCTTCTTCACCTTGCCCTTTTATGTTTTGAAGACGGCTTCTTTCTTAAACCTCATGAACCAACCTCTGCTAACTTTAAACTTTTCTTCTTCAGCTTCCTCACCTCTCTCAGCCTTCACAAATCGAAGAGAGTCAAGGCCTTTCTCTGGACTAGGCTTTGGCTTAAGGGAATGTTGTGGCTGGTTTGATCTTCTATCCAGACCACTAAAACTTTCTGAATATCAGCAATAAGACTGTTTTGCTTTCTTATCATTTGTGTGTTCACTGGGGTAGCACTTTCAATTTCTTTCAAGAACTTTGCCTTCACATTCATAACCCGGCTAACCGTTTTGTGCCAGAGGGCTAACTTTCAGCCTGTCTTGGTTTTTGACATGCTTTTGTCAATAAGCTTAATAATTTCTAGCTTTTGATTTAGAGTGAGAAATGGGAGACCTTTCCTTTCACATGAACACTTTGAGGCCAATGTAGGGTTATTAATTGTCCTAATTTCAATATTGTTGTGTCTCAGGGAATAGGGAGACCCGAGGAGAGGGAGAGAGATGGGGAAATGGCTGGTTGGTGGAGCAGTCAGAACACACAAAATATTTTTTCATTAAGTTCAACTGTCTTATATGGGTGCGGTTCGTGGTGCCCCAAAACAATTAGAATAGTAATATCAAAGATAACTGATCACCATAACAAATGTAATAATATTGAAAAAGTTTGAAATGTTGCAAGAATTACCAAAGTGTGACACAGAAACATGAATTGAGCAAATGCTATCAGAAAAATGGTACCGATAGATTTGCTCAATGCAGGGTTGCCACAAACCTTCAATTTGTAAAAAACACAAAATCTGTGAATTGCAATAAAGTGGAAGGCAATAAAGTGAGGTATGCCTCTATCAGGCTAAAACCTCCAGAACAACAGAAAATGTGTGTTTTGCCTCCTAATTTCTAAGAGTTCTATGTAAGAAATGACTTTTTCCTAAATTCATTCCTTGCCCCACACCTGCTTAGCAAATGTTAGGTCAACTCAGGTCAAGTAAAAGCTACAGAACCTCCTATTTAAAGCCTGTATCATCTAAAGCTTGAATTTTTGCTGATTCTGGCTGGTCTGCCTTTGTAAGGCCAGTGAGGTGTTCAATAGGTGAATTTATCTTGTTGATATCCTTGAGATCTCTTGGAATTTTCTAAACCCCACCCAGCATGCTTGCATACAGCTAACTAGCTCCTTTAAATCAGCCACTAGCACAAGCTAGAGTTTTATCAATGAAAAAATCCAGGAACACCTAGGGCTTAAAGTGATTATTTCTAGGACACAGAAGTTACTACTGAACTACAATAGCTACAGGACCAAGCCAGGGTTTTTTAATTAAAAAAAAAAAAAGAAAGAAAGAAGGAAAGAAAGAAAGAAAACGTAGGTGACCTATCACTTAAAATCTAAAACTTTGAAGTTAGCAATCAACTTCAAAAAACATCCACATGGAACAATGTAAAGTGAAAACCACCAAATTTCAATTAGAATTTTTTTTAATTAAAAAAAATTTTTTTTAAATTGTTGCGGAGCACGGGCTCTAGGCACTCAGGCTTCAGTAGTTGTGGCTCGCAGGCTCTAGAACACAGGCTCAGTAGTTGTGGTGCATGAGCTCCGCGGCACGTGGGATCTTCCCGGACCAGGGCTTGAACCCGTGTCCCTTGAATTGGCAGGAGGATTCTTAACCACTGTGCCACCAGGGAAGTCCTCAATTAGAATTTAAGTGTTATTGGGATTCCCAAATTCCACTTCTTTAGCAAATCTGTTTTAAATCCAATATGCCAGATCCTTTCATTTTCCTGATATGAAATTACCTCTACATCCCTAACCCACTGCTTCCTGCAGGGATAGGCCAAACCATTTAGAACATGAGACACAAAGGAAGAAAGCAGAATGCGTGCTCTCTGATTTCTGTTGGTTTCTAAGAGCAAGAGTCATAAGTGACTGCACTAGACGAGTCCCCAACCTTACTTCTTCCCTGAAGGAGGGAGGTGAGGGAGTAAAGATTGACCAGGCATTTTACTGTAATAATGGGACTCCCTCCACAAGGAGGACATAGAGGAAAAGGGAAGGAGAGTTTACTCTCTGCGTTATACTCCTGCTCAAAACAAAACATAACAAGCTAAAGGAAATCTTGGAAGTTTCCTAGGAATTTTGCTTCACATCGTCACTGATTTAATTGTCAGGTTAAACAATTATCTACTAAGAGGTTTTGACCAAAGAAAGGAAAGTAAATTAAAAATAAATATGTAGGTAAATCTGAGACCAGCTCATATCTAAGAGAAGCTCTTTCTCTGAAAATTTTAGGCCTGTTTTTTTACTAAGCTGAAAGACGCGTCTCCTGAGATCAGAAAGCTCAGTTTAGATCTGAGAGTAGAAATAGGGCGGCCTAACAAGAAGCAATATGGTTTCCGGGCTAAGGTTTTATAGGTGAGAGAATAACAATAGAGAATCTCTAGAAAAATTTACATAATTCTTTCAACGTGTCATAACCAGAGAACTTTGTCCATGGACAGGTTTTATTTTCACACCTCTGAGGAGTAAGTTTTTTTTTAATTCAACTGCCTCCATTTTCTCACTGATTCACCAAAGTTTGAGAGACTCTGTCTACCTTGTGTGGGTGCTAAGGAGCACAGTCGTTCCATGGTATCTCTTTAAATTTATCTCTTGTAATCAATATGCACCTGAATTTTGTTGGGGTTTTACTGCTTTATTGTTTAATCAATTTGAACAGGAAAAGAAAAATAATGACTCATCCAAGAGGACTCAATAGCCTGAAAAGGGAAGATTAGGCATAACATTTAGACTGTGGACTTCCACTGAAGTAGAGCTGATGGAAAAGAAAAATGTTTGGATACAAAAGTAAGAGCAATGATATCCAGGCAAACGTAAACAAATTGAAAGCAAAATATGACACTACTAATATAAGACAGAACAGCATTCAAGGACAGCATCATTAAACAGGACAAAGCTTTTTATTATATAATGATAAAAGGCACAAGCTGAGAATAATCTATAGTTATGTAACTTTATGCACCAAACATACCGACAAATCTATAAACTCCTAAGAACACAGGGAAGACTGTATAAAAAATGTAATTTATAGTGGGTGATATTAATATAATGCCTCTTTCAGAATTTGACAGATCAAGTTGATAAAAGAACTAGAAGAATAATGTAATCAATAATTTTGTTTTAATAGATGTACATAGATGTTTATATTCTAGAAACTGGATTTGCTTTTGTTTTGGAACATTTAACAAAATTTGATTGTATGTATTTGCCAGAAAAAAAATCATAAAAATCATGAGAGATTATTTTGTGAAACTCTATGGAGCACATTTGGAATAAAACAGATATTTATTGGTAAAATAAACAGAAATTGGTGCAAGAAAAGGAAAAAAACTGTGAAGGAATAATAACCATGGAGAGGATTAGAAAATAAAGAGAAACAGGAATTTAAAGCTAAATTCTATTTAAATTTTTAAAAATAATACTCTGTATATTATTTAACTAGTTCAGGTTATAGAAAAGTATGGAAAATGCCTTAATTTATGTTAGAATTCCTAGATAACCTTAATACCAAAGCATGATAGATTATATATAAAACTCTTAATAGAGATGGAGCAAATATTCTTTACAACACAAGTGCAAAGCAAAGCCAGAAGCGTGTTAAGGAAACTAAGACACAATAACCAACAATGAAACTGCAAGTATGGTTCATCATTATGAAGATTATCAGAATAACTCATGGCATCAATGTGTCAAAGAAGAAAAAAATATATGAGTGTAATAATAGATGCTGAGAAGACATTGGTAGAATATAACTATCATTTCTCTTATTTTTAAATTTTTTATTGTATTATACAATTTTTAAAGGTTACTTTCCATTTACAGATTTTACAAAATATTGACTATATTCCGCATGTTATACAACACATCTTTGAGCCTATCTTACACCCAGTAGTTTGTACCTCCCACTCCCCCACTCTTCTATTCTCCCCCCCCAACTCGTAACCACTAGTTTGTGCTCTGTATCTGTGAGTCTGCTTCTTTTTTGTTATATTCACTAGTTTGTCGTATTTTTAGATTCCACATGTAAGCAATATCATAAAGTATTTGTCTTTCTCTGTCTGACATTTCACTTAGCATAATACCCTCCAAGTCCATCCATGTTGCCACAAATGGCAAAATTCTGTTCTTTCTTATGGCTGAGTAGTATTCCATTGCATATGTATAGCACATCCTCTTTATCCATTCATCTGTTGATGGACACTTAGGTTGCTTCTATATCTTGGTAATTGTAAATAATGCTGCTGTGAATATTGGAGTGCATGTCTTTTTGAATTAGTGTTTTTGGTTTTTTTTGGATATATACCCAGGAGTGGAATTTCTGGGTCATATGGTAGTTCTATTTTTAATTTTTTGAGAAACCTCCATACTGTTTTCCACAGTGGCTGCACCAATTTACATTCCTACCAACAGTGTAGGTGGGCTCCCTTTTTTCCTCATCTTCACCAACATTTGTTAGTTGTGTTCTTTTTGATGATAGCCATTCTGACAGGTGTGAGGTGGTATATCATTGTGGTTTTGATTTGCATATCCGTGATGATTAATGATGTTGGGCATCTTTTCATGTGCCCATTGGTCATCTGCATTTCCTCTTTGGAAAAATGTATATTCAGTTCTTCTGCCCATTTTTAAATTGGGTTGTTTGTTTTTTTGATGTTGAGTTGTATGAGCTGTTTGTATATGTGGGATATTAATCCCTTATCAGTCATATCATTCACAAATATTTTCTCCCATTCAGTAAGTTGTCTTTTCGTTTTGTTGATTTTTTTTTTTTTGTCAACTACCATTTCTAATTGAAGCTCTACATAAAGTAGGAATGGAAGAAAACTACTTAAAGACTTTCTAACAAAAATCAAGAGCAAATGTATTAAATTGTGAAATGCTAAAACTACTTCTATTAAAATTAGGAATATGACAGTAACACCCTTATGACTAATATTATTCATCATTATAGTAGAGGTCTTATTTAACAAAAAGTATAAAAATTAAATTTAAAAATTAATTAAATAGTATAAATACTGGATAAACAGACAATATAATTTTAGTTACAAATTATATATTTGATTCCGCCTAAAGAGACTATAGTAAAATATTTTAGAATTAGAATAACTGTGTTTCCTTCATAAAAAAAAAATATATATATATAGCTATTTATATAGCTATTTAGTAGCTATTTTCTATACTAGCATTAATCGCTTAGAAATAGAAACAAGAAAAGATATTCATTCACAATAGTTTTTAAGAGTATTTGAATTAAGTTAGCTAAAAAAGCATAGAAATTATAAATTCCCATAGTAGGAAATACGTAGAATTTCCACAACAGAGAGACATAACATACTATCTCTAGAAAGGTAAGTTGTGAAAGCTTCATAAACTGATATAGAGTTAATGCAATTCCAGTCAGTATCCTGATAGTATATTTCATATGTGAACATCTAAGTTGCTGTACTAACCAAGAATAGTTATAAATTTTATAGTGAGAGTGACTTACAAAATATTATAACTTACTACACAGCTACTCTATTATAAATAGTGTATTGGAACAAAATAACTTCCATTAGTAGGGCCAATACTACATGGAAACCTAGGGAGTCATGTTGATTTGGTGGGAGTGAATGATTTCTGGTTACAACAGTGTCAGACTTTTTGTCTACAACAAAGACATAAACAAACAACAAATACATAAAATATAACAAGGGAAAACTCAGGAGACATGATTTTGCTCAAAACTAAACAAATATATCTATTAGAAACTGAAGAAAAAATAATCCTGTTTATCAGCATGGCAGCTGGGAGAGGAGGTGGGAAGTTTCTGATGGGAACATTTGTTGCTTTGTGGAGGAGATGCTTCCACCACACTATCCATCACAGTGAGTGTTCTAGCTCTTATTAAAGAAAAGGTGGGCTGCCTTTGCAGGCCTGGGGATCTGGAAGGACTATAGAGTGAACATCCTCAGATGCATCCTTCTAGATGTGTCCATTCCTATTTCCAGGATTCCAGGATGTTCTCTAGCAGTGTACTGACATTGGCATAAGGGACCTGCTCTGGCTGAGAGTTCAACTATCTATGCAGCTCTGCAACTCTCAAAATTAGATCTTCAGGCTGCCTTTTGTTACGTCTACCCTTCAAATAAGGTGATAAGGGTCTCTTCATACGCTAACACTTGGGCTTTCTGCTTTTCAAACTTAGCAATTCACTGCTAGTTAGCAACTCTCATTGTCTCTTTATCCTTGCAGAGCATCAATACAACCTAGTGGTAGTTGGCCAACTCTACTGTCTTGGTCGGCATGTTTCTCCCCATATTTTCCTGTCTAGGCACAGCATTCCCCTTATGTTGATGGACAGGATTATATCTTAGCACAACACAACAGGTGGCATACTTGCATTGATAAAGGAGAAAAGAGACTAAACATCTAAAGAATTATAATTACTAGCTGGCATGTACCTACAGGAGCCAGGAAAGTACTCTGAGACTGGATGTTAAGAGTGCTTGACCAAGGGACTGGATTGTTAGGCTGGACAGGAAAATTCATTGACTTGGGGACACTTTCTCTGACAAGAGATTTAATACTCTGGCCAAAACTGCAGGTGGCAGGTTAAATTCACTGCTGGGCGGCTCTTAGAAACCTGGAATAAATAATTGCCAACTCTCAGTGAAATAGAAATGCCTGAATTTCCCTACCAGAGCCTATAGGAAGGAAAATAAAGGCTGAAGGAAGTAAGTGGTAATGCTTACTTATTTGGTTCAGCCAGATTTAATAGATGAGGCCAGAAGATCCACTAGAGGACTGTGCTCCATGAGAGGACTCACCTAGAACATGGTGATGAGAGGGGCATCAACATCAGTAATAAGTTCAGTGGCGGCTCTTCTCTGCAGGCCAGGCATGAGGATAGGAGAGACATTCACACAACTGAGCTCATGAACATCTGTGGGGATGAAGGGCCCTGAAGAAGTCACAGAGGCCAAATGGCAGTGCTTAATCACTAGAGGCTAGGATACTGCAGTTACCACATATGGGCAAGGTAGAAGGAGAAGCCAAAAGAGTTTGACCTTTCGGAAGGTCAAAAGGAAGTTGTAGGAAGTTGTAGAGATAGATAATAGAACATAGGTCCTTAGAGGTAAAACAGATAGGCAACCAAAAAGGGTTAAATTGCTGCTTAAAATCTGTAACACCACAATAAATCAAGAATGTTGAAGCAGGAGGATAAAAATGGTCAACCAAAGAAAAAGTCACTATCCTTTGCTCAGTTCCAAGATCTCAGGCAATTTTCCGATCCAGAACCAGACATTTTGAGGACTACTGGATACAGGGTCTGGGTTGACACTGATACTTTAAGAACCAAACCTTGTCATAATCTTCTTGTCGGAGTGGGAAGCTTTAGCAGTCAGGTCATAGAGGGGTCCTGGCTAATGTCTGGTTCCCAGTGGGCCCACCTGCCCCAGACACATGGGATAATCAATTTCCCAGTCACTGGGTACATAACTGGCACTTGAAATAACTCCCACATTGGGTCTTTGGTATGTAGAATAAGAACTAACAGTGGTGAAGGCCAAATGGAAGCTTCTGAGAACTACCCTGCCCTGCTTGCCCTATACTCAGGATAGTAAATCAAAACTAATACCACATCCCTGGAGAAATAGTGGAGATTAGTGCTACCATTAAAGGCATCAAAAATGTAAGGGGTGGTGGATATTATCATATTTGTTTAATTTCTGGCTTCTACAGAAGTCAAAGGGATCCTGGAGACTGACTGAAGACCACACTTCAGGTATAGCCAGGCCACAGCTCCAGTCACAGCTGCTGTGGTGGACATGGTATCACTATTAGAGTAAATTAATAGAACCTCAGATACATAGTATACAGTCATTCTATCTCATTCCAATTAGAAGGGAGTATTAGGAACAGTTTGCATTCACATGGGCAGACAAAAATATTCTTTAAAATTTTACATCAGGTTATGATGTTGACATCATGCTGACTGAAAAGGACAAGTAAGAGGTGGCTACCATACCGAAAACATCAGTGAGAAACATGTGCTTCTGAGGGTTGAATATAAATCTTACAAAGATTCAGTAGCCAGCCAAGTCAGTGAGGTTTTTAGGGGTCCAGTGCTCAGGGGCAAACACGATATCCCCTCCAAGGTAACAAATGGCTGCATTTTTTTGCATCCCCGACTTCAAAGAAAGCAGCACATTGTTTGGTAGCCATTTTAGGCTCTTGAGGCAACACTTTTCAGACCTATATACCTATATACCAGGTGACTGCCAGCTGGAGGGCTGCCAGCTTTGAGTTGGGCAGGAGCAGGAAAGGGTAGTGCAGTAGATCCAGTCTGGGTACAATTAGCCCTGCTGCTTGGACCTTATCTTCTATCATGTAGACCCTATGGTGTTGGAGGTGTCAATAGGAGGACTTGTTGCAATGTGCAGTTTGTGGCAAGTTCCAGGGAGAAAACCATGATGCAGTCCCCTAGGGAATCAGAAACAAGGCCATGCCATCAACAAGAGAGGATTACACTTCCTTTGAGAAACAACAGCCTGTTACCTGACCCTGGCAGAGATAAATTAACCCCAGACCACCAAGTTATCATGCATCTAAAACCACCCATTTGGACTGGGTTCAGTTAGACAAGCCAAATCATAATTTGGACAGGCTCTATATCTTTCTGCATAGGCATTTTCTTAATAACATTCTTGCATATTTAGTCTCATCTTGATACCTGCTTCTCAGAGGACCTGGAATAACACACCTACTTGATTAATTTTTTTCCAAATGTTTATAGAAAATTGTCACATCCTAGAATGCAGCTGCCCAGAAGATAAACTCTATGAAGAGAGGGATTCGTGTCTGTTTACCTCTTTCTGGAGCAGGACTGGCTTGTATTGGCACTCAACAGAGAGGTGTTCAGTGAATGAAGGCACCAAATGGGGCAATAAAATAAATATGATAAGGTCTCAAACCCACATATGTTCTCTGGCTGTGCAGTAGAGTACTGAGGTGTGAGAGGGTAAAGAGAAGCGGCTGAGTAGAACTGGAAATGCACTACCTAAAAGTGTTGGAGTTTTAACATTTTAATAACACTTCGCTGACCAATTAAAACAAGTCCAGCGGTCAAATCTAGTTAGCGGACTATTGGTTTGTAACCTCTGAGTGGTGTAAAGTAAAAAGTGATTCCTCATGGTAATAACGCGTAAGATGATGAGATTTTCAGAGTGAATAATAAGGGCAGCTGATGACATACAGGACACAATTAGCCAGCATTTATTGAAAATGTACAACCAAGGTCTGACAAAAGGCTGAATCAAATTTGCCTTAGCCTCAAGGAATTTAGATAAGAAGGCAAAACATGTGCCTAGGAAACAGCATGAGAATAATTACAATGTTTTACATAGTTAAATGCAAGGTACATCAAGATAGGTTCAAAATATATGTGTCAGAGGTGCCTGATTCAGGCAGTGATTAGAGAATTGGATGCCTTAAGGTTAGAAAACAGAACTTTGTCCTGTATGATTCACTAAGGTCTGAATCTAGGGACTGAACAAGTAAAGTTCCAAGTTATAACTTTTAATTATTTTCTATTAGGCTTGGGAAGGCACCAATCAAAATAAATTTAAGAAGCATCGCAGGTATTACCAAGAAAAAAAAAAAAAAAGAATTGGCACCTTTGCCTCTAAGGACACCGTTTTTTCACTATCAGAAAGTGAACACATGATGTCCAGCCACCTCCCTACAAGACAAGCCAGCTGTGGTTTGGGAACCGTTCTCTGCAGTATAAACTTTGTTTAAAATGCTTTTAAGTGTCTTATAAAAGGCTAGCTACACCGACAGTGTGATTTGGGCTGAAATTGTTCCTTAAAGTCAGAGGTGATTCATTCCCATTGTCTACTAGCTAACAATAACATATTTGTAAAACAAACAAACAATAAAAACAACAATTAAAAACTTTAAAATAAGATGAAAATATGAAGAGGAAAGTAAAGAATTAGGTTTAAAAAAAAACTACAAAGAAATTTACCTGATTTAATAGTACCTGAGCAATACTTATTTTTAATAAATTGAGAGTTTTGCTTTTCTTTTCCAGATTACAAGCTCAGGAAGAGAGGGGGAAAAAAAGGATTAAAAAGATAACTGAAAGGTGTTTTGTTCAAATATGAGAGAAGAAAACAAAAGTCAGTTGTTGTGACTATTAAGAGCAGAAATAATAGATCTAAAAAATTCTTATATATCCAGAACATCAATAAATGAAGACCCTTGTTTTCACAAGTGCCTCCAAAATAAGGCATGAAAAATGAAACATCCTTTTATACCTTAAAATGTATGACAAATGCTGATTAAATTCACCCTGAGAGCATGTCAATTTGAAAAGAAGATTATAAATGTACATGCCACCAGGTGCTCTCTTTTGCAAGGTGTGTGTGTGCGGAGGAGGGGGGGTCGGGGGCTGGGGGGAGGGTATCCATTTAAATACTGTGTTAGCTTTGGCACATTTAGAACAAGAGCAAAACTGGATGAAAATTGGAATAACATTGGCCTTCTGGAGGGTTAAGGGGGCTGTCCCTGCAGCAGGTTGGCAATTTGTCACATCAGCTCCTTCATGAACTATCAACCTCATTACCATGGTTCACTGCACAGTTGGCCCTTGGGAGTCTAACACTAATAGCATGTAGAGGGTGATGAGACTTGTGGTCTCAACTACTTCATTATTGATTCACTTGAAAACATGCCACCTACATATTCGAATTAAATAGGTAACACATTAGAGATGGAGAAGCACCAAAAAACATCTAAAATCAATGGAAGTAGGGGGAACAAAAAACAAGAAAGGGATGTAGGCAGTAATAGCACTGTGAAAGCAAGTCTTCTTGGAAGGATAGAGGGTGAATAATTTTGCGTGACAGCTACCATTTGTCTATTCTGTTGTGTGAGGCCATGTATCAACGAGTAACAACTATAACTGTACATTAAGCAGGGCTACTAAAGGAAATAGGTCTTGGGAATATTTTTAAGACCCTGCAAAGACACACAGAGCAAGGGTGTTTGAAGGACATATACTTAACCAACCAACCAAGCAACCAAACAAACAAACAAACAAAATAAAACCAACGTATTGAGACTCTTTTCAAAGACTTTAGCCAGAAAAGAGGAGAATGGTTCATTTCTAAAGCTCCAAGCTGACAGGGAATGTGTGGAAATACATTGATTCATTAGTAAGTATTAAATAATTTCCTTTTGTGTAGATTCTCCAAATCAAACATTTACTAGGGACCCATCTATGGAGAAAAAATAAAAAACTTAACTGTTAGTAGTGACCATCTGGTCACTTAAGATTCTCTTCTTATCCAGCAGCAATGGATTTTTACTACATGGATTGCTTTAAGCTTGAAATAACAAATATATATATATATATTTATGTATACATATATATATATATATATATATATATATATATGGGTTATAATACTAGGTTTCCTCTGTGTTTTATATTTATTGATTCATTGAAAAAACAAAAAATACACAAGCAACAATACTTGTCAAAAGGTTGATATACACTAGCATATTTCAACTACTTGCAGACTTTAGATAGTACTGTCCAATATAGCAGCCACTAGCTTCATGAGGTTATTTAACTTTAAATTAATTAAAATTAAATAAAATTTAAGGGGCTTCCCTGGTGGCGCAGTGGTTAAGAATCCGCCTGCCAACGCAGGGGACACGGGTTCGAGCCCTGGTCCAGGAAGATCCCACGTGCCGTGGAGCAACTAAGCCTGTGCACCACAACTACTGAGCCTGCACTCTAGAGCCCATGAGTTACAACTACTGAAGCCTGTGTGTCACAACTACTGAAGCCCACACACCTAGAGCCTGTGCTTCGCAACAAGAGAAGCCACCGCAATGAGAAGCCCACGCACCACAAAAAAGAGTAGCCCCCGCTCGCCGCAACTAGAGAGAGCCAGCGCGCAGCAACGAAGACCCAACGCAGCCAAAAATAAATAAATAAATAAATTTAAAAAATAAAATAAAATTTAAAATTCAGTTTCTCAGCCACTCAAGCCATATCAAATGGTCATACATGTGACCTGTGGCAACTGAATCACATAGCACAAATATTAAGAATGTTTCCATCAAAAGGCCTCAAATAACATATCTGAAAAGAAATTCAAAGTAGATTAAAATACACAGAAAATTAAAATTTTCATAAAGTTATATTTTTTCTGGCATCAGTCACTCACTGTATTTTTGACACCATCATCTAAAAATATTTTTCGTTTAACACATATATTTAAACTGCTCTTGGTGAACATTTGTAAAATGACTAAAATATGGTTCTCAGATTTGATCATGCAAATGTCCTTTTTCACATGGAAATGTGAATTAAGGCAGCTAAAAATTTTGGTAGGAGTAGGGAATCTTTTGTTGTAATTGCAATTATAAATAGTTTTATTACCAGTCATCACGAATGTGACTATTTAAATAATGCAGGATGGAATTTCTAGTTGTAAAGTGCCAGCTGCTGAAAAATCATTAGTCTTTCTATACTTTAAGGTATACACAAAAAAATCTGAAAATGGTTAAAAGCAGAGCCATCCTAAATTTAGGAAGTGGATTAAAATGTATTTGAGCAAAGAGCTTTATAACATATTCCTGTTTCTAAGGTCATTTCTATGGAAGAACAAACTAGTGAGAGAGTGTGAATGAGGCGCCCACACCAGGATGTGAAGCTAATCTTTTCTGATAGGCTTAGAGATTTCTGCAACTTTTCCATAGACTTTTTGTCATGTGGAGCATGTATGCAGGCATGCATGCACGCGTGTTTTAAGATAACGCAAACCTGTATTTTAGGCATAAAAGGAATGGAAGTTTTGAAACCGTATGAAAAGTGGTTCAGCGTAGCTGGAGGCTACTTGAAATCTTAGGAGGATTTTTATAAAAATATTTCCAGCTCAGTTTGACAGAACTCTGAAGATGGAAATTGCATCAGAACTTTTGAACCCGAGGCTTTTTTCCCTCTGGCTGCCCAGTTTGGGGCTGCGATAGGCTTAAAGAAAAAGTATTCACCACATCCAAAGTAGCTTGTTTTTGTATGTCACGTATTTTTCTCATCCATAATTATTGCTCCTTTGGATTTCTTGGGGTCTCTTTTCCTTGATAATTCCTTAGGTTGAAATATCTTAATTTCCTTTTCTAACATCACTGCTGAAAGAGATCTAGAAGGCCTGCTGTTTATGGTTACTGTTTCATAGTGTTCCATTTCCTCTATTGCTTCCCATTACTTTCAAGGCAAAAAATAAAGTCTTTAGGTTAGCATTCATGATTTTCCCCAATCTTTGTGCAAGTTTGTTATTCTCCTTTATTAACCCTCTGCTTCAGTCAGACTAGTCTTATCATTGTTTCTCTAAAGTCCAGAACTCTTCACACCACTATCCCATTAGAGGGAGTCTGTCTGGAATGTTCTTCACTCTCAAAATACCACATCATCCTTAAAAAGTCCATAAAACTGCATGACTATTATCATATTTGACATGCCTTTCTAAGTTCTCAGAGGGCTGTGTAAAGATGTTTAAGAAGATTCTAGGTCAGACTGCCCACACTCTTAACCAAACTGGGCTAGGCTTTAGCTGTATGACTTAGGCCAGTACTTCAACCTCTTTAGGGCCTCAGATTCATCAACAACATAATTTCAAACCCTAACTTAAAGGATAATTGCGAAGATTAGTAATAATCTGTGTAAAACTCACCAGCACATTGTGAACACTCAATAAATATTAACTAGCTTGATTGCTTAGTATTTTGTCACAGGCTCCCTGTGACAGCTCTCTTGCCTAACCAACTGGAATGGAAACTACTTGAAACCAACAATTTTTTTTTTATTAGTGAGTTCATTTTTTCGCTCATTAACACCTAGTGCAATAACTAACAGTTGAATCATATCCATTGAGTGTGTTTCAAAGTATATTGTATATTTCAAAAACTCTTTTAATTATGGAGCTCTAAAACAATAAAGTAAATAAGGAAAATATAACTGATTTCCAAATGTCAAAAGATCACTTATACATGTAGTAGCAAATCAGAGCCTGAGAAGTAATTTTAAAACTTTAAGAACAATAAAAGTAAAAATGTCTAAAAGTTAAGTCCAAGACTTATTTTTACAGTAAGGAAAAGTAGCAATGCTTGTAGATGCTCTAATTAAATACAATATGAAGCAGAAACAGTGGTATAACTTTGTTAAAGGAGACAGAATTTTAATTATTTATAGACAATATGATTGTCTACTTGGCATCCTCAAAGAATAAAGAGATGTAATAAAAGAGTTCAATAAAGTGGATAGATATAAAATAAAAATCCCTAACCAAATAGTTTTCACATGTAACAACAGTAACCAGTTAGAAAATATAATGTGAGAAAAAAACAAAAAGAGAATAATGCATCTGTTATACATCAGAAGTTATTTCAATCTATGGAAATTATGATGCTCTGTTTTCTACCATGAAAAAAAAGAAATTTACCAAAAATATCATGAGTATATTTTATTCTATTAATATAAAATAATGGTGGTTTAAAAAAAGTGGAAGGTAGAGTCACTATTGATCATTCATAGGAGTAATAGTTGATTCTGTAACTTCTGCATCGTTCTCATGCTCCAAAGCATGATTGTCCAACAGGCTCAGAGTGATCCGATGTGTAATGGGAATAGTCGATTTTGCTTAAACTAAAAATTCAAAATTTTACATAATATCTCTCTGCACACATTATTAAATAACACATTTTCAAACACTGTTACTTCCTTACATGCATTCACCTCCCACATCTGTAATACTAGTCATGGACTTTTTTTCTTCCCCAAAACAAAGTAAACTTTTGTGTTGTTATTTATCTGTATGTCCAATTCCACCTGCTATACTCTTTCTGTGATGCTGAGGCTGGGTCTCTACAAGTTCTTCTTCTTGGACTCCTTCTCAGCTGACTTCTAATTAGGTGGGGCACAGGGAAGCATAGGCTGTAGGTTGAGAGTGGGAAGGTACTTTCTTCATAGTCCAGCTTCTGTCCGTGGCTCTTCCGCAGCAAAAGGCAGCTATGATACAAACCTCCAATGTCTTTGGCATTCCCAGCCACGGCCACCCAGACATACCAGCACCAGCTAGCTGTACCCACCTTGATAACTCAGGCACCAATTGCACTACACCCCATTTATGTTTAATAAATATGTCTCAGAAAAATTACAAGCTACTTTAGTCCATGGACTTTAGTGATCACTTGGGTAATAAAACAGAGCTGTTGAAATTGCAAGCATCTATGGTATTCCAAAAGAAGTTTGAATTATGATTGCCATGTTTCCTTCCACTTTTAGGAAACAAATATAATACATTTAACTAATATTCCTAGTAGGTTCATAAAATGTCAAATAGAAGTAACTCAGTTAACAACTGGAATATGTAACCAGAAATACATTTTTACCAAAGTTTTAGAATGTGTCTTTGAACTACATTTGAAAAGTTAGAAATAGCAAATAATCACATAAATATCATCATTTACATATTTCTAAGTAAAGAATATACTTGTGAATCCTCACAGATTTTCAGCTATATGTCAACTTTGCTTTTGGAGACCTGACTTTCTCTCTGTTTTGTATTTTGTATTTCACCTAAGACTAGAAACCTCATCAATCTTTCCCTCATTCATCATTTTTGCTTTCTAATTTACCTCAAACTCTTAGCCTCCCAACAACTTATGTATCCGTTCTGTCTTCTTGGAATTACTAATAATGATAAATGATTCAAAATAACTTGAAATACTTTATATGTTGTACTTTCCCTGTTTATATACAAAAGATGGAATTGCTGCTCCACCCATAAAAACACTTTTACTAAAATAAAACTGATTTAAAGATGTTTTGTCTTTGATTAAGGTAGATAATAAGAGTTTACATAATTCAAAATAGCAGTAATTTCCCAAAATATATATATTTTGGCCTGTGGGTGAATTTTCTATTTGTCTTAAAATATGAATGTATCTGCTGTTCTGCTAATATATAATCTTCCAAAAATGAAAAGAATAAAAACAATATTATGAAAAGCCAATTTAGAAAAAAATGGAAAGTTATCTCTATCTTGCTTAACTCAGTTCTATCTTTTCACTCCATAATGCATATAGAGAAATGATGTTGTTGTATTCGTAACCCGGAAGACTCACATTAGCATTTGCGTTTTTTCTGCATTTCCTCAGGGAGTAGAGAATTTACTGGGGAACAAGGCAAAATGGGAGAAGATAAAAAAGCACTCTCTTTAATCCTTCCTATCTTGTGCCTTTTTGGATAGAGACCCTGTCTTAGAATTAGAGTAACATGAATCTTTAAGTAAAACAAAAATGTTTTTTCTTTGAGAGTTTAAGATTTTGCTTGGAATTATGAATTTAAGATGCATTGTCTATTTATATACAATTGAGAAAGAGCTGGAATTTCAATCATGGTTCATTTCAGAGTGATCAAAGCCAATTGAGGTAAATACATAATAACAAACAACAGTTTTGATAGTGATGTATAGGATTGTCTTTACCACTGAAATGTTAAAGCATAATAGGACTTTTAGAGGTCTCTAATATTAGTTTTTATCTGTGTTTCAAGCTTATGGATGTTCCCAAATGAATAGTCTATTGTTTAGCTACACAAAGGGGACTCTTCTATCCGACCCCTGAGGTGATCAGTCAGAGCCTTAAGAGGGAGAGTTTATTACCTGAAGCTTGGCATGAATAATAATGAATGCCATTATTCATCATAAAATTTTCCAACAGCTTTCAAAATTCTAGCCACAGTATTTGATTCAGTGACCTCCTGTGACAGTCAACCCCACAGGTTGTATACTGTGTAATGAAAGATTTTTTTTCATTTATTCTATATGAATATACCATTAATTTCACATGCGTTAGAGAACAATATACACATAACACAAACTGTTAGAACTATCCAGGTATTTTCTGGATATACAGTCTTGATGGAATGTAAAATGGTATCATTGTATCTTGAAACATTTTTTAGTAGGAAGATTATTTTATTACCTATGGGCCAAGACCAGGTTTCCTTCCCTTTCAAAATAGATCTTACATTCACACTATATTCATGTTACACTAAGACTCCATTTTATGAGTTGCAGATTGATGTAGAGTTACAAGGGTTATCATTTTCACAAAATATGAGCAAAACTTTTGCAACCAAGACATGATAATGTCGACTATATTTGGCAAGTATTGTCTTTTCTTGTTCTACTGTGAAGTGTACTTCCCTGATCCATTGATGTTAGGCTTGGCCATATGACTTGCTTTGGCCAATGGGATGATTGTCAGAGGTGACATAAGCATCATCCTTAAATCTGCTTGTCCAGTGTGGCTTGTTTTTTGCACTCCAGTAATCTACCATAAGAAGAGCAGGCCCCAGGGAGCAACTGCCCTTCATTTGTGGCTCAGAGAAACACATGTGAAACTGAGCTGAACTGAGCTGCACTGAGCCAAACCGAGCTGATCTTCAGCCTAAACTCAAGTTACCTAAACTACCCTGTCTAGATGAGTTAAAGTGCTATCAAGATGCAGCCCCCTAAACATGAGAATAAATGCTTGTTGTTTGTTGTAAGCCACTGAGTTTTGGGGTGCTTTGTTACACAGCATTATTGAAGCAAAAAACTGACAGATAAACTGTGGAGAACTAAGTATTTTAGATTTAACAGAGATTCTGAAGTTATTCTAAATTTACTTGCCAGAGCTGTCTTAGAAGGGAAACATAATTAGGAACTGGGCATTTCCAGCTTTAGTTGTTTACTCAGGATGAATTTCAATCATTTTTTTTTTTCTGGAAACAACAGGTTAGAAAATGATATAGTTGTTGCATGAATTATACTTTAAAATATTTGATATTTATGAGAGAGGAAATGAGATAAATAGGAACAACAAAATAATGCATATCTACCTGCTGTTATACATTTTTGGTCTTCTAGATATTTTTGCAAGTTAATCCTCTGTTGTTTTTTTTTTAAATTTCTGCTTATCTGATCAAAGTAATATATTATTTCCCAAATTCCTTGCAGTTTAAAAAAAAACACTGACTTTTCTCTCCCTGCTTAGGCAAACTGTACTAGACTATGCTAAATTTGTCATTTGTAAAGAAATATACATATATCCATAAGCATTTTCCCATATGTTTTTTGTCTGTTTTTTTAAAAATCACATAGACAGTATTTGTCATGAAGGGGAAAAGAAGGTAGGAATGGCATGGTGGAGAGCATGATAATAGCAATGCTGATTATAACTAAATCATATAGCACTGAAAGTTTATAAGGCATTGTGAATGAAGTTCATTCAGTTTTCACAGAAACACTGTGAGAATGTTGGAACAGGTAATATAACCACCTTCTTAATCTTTTTTTTTTTTTTCGGTAGAACAAGGCTCAGGAAATTTAAGTGAAGTTTTTAAATAGCAGAGCGTTTTCTTGAACTTGGGTCCTCTGACCTTCTTATTTTCAATTATAAAAACCATTTTTAAAAATAAGTATGAACACACTTTTCCTGACATATTATAGAATTTCCACTGTATAGGAGTTAAGCAAGTCCCCATTCAAGTCTGGTTCAGAGAGAAATTTTCACACATATTTTGTGTGCTCTTATATTTAAAATATCTTCCCATATCCATCCATATCAATTCCATTCCCCTTCCAAATTACTGTCGGAAATGGGGTGGTCCTCTTGTCCCTTGCTGATTTCTTGTTTTATAATATTCAATCCATCACCCAATCCTAGTGATTCTATACTCCAGGTAGCTCTTAGATTTAACAATTTCTCTGCCTTTATCTTGCCCCTGACCTGTTCCAAACCACCAAAATATTTCATGTAAAACTAATTCAGTAGCTTTGGCTCTGGCATGAGACTCCCACCATCATGTCTTCTCTGAAGATAGTGGGTTTTTTTCTTTTCTCTGATCTCTCTCTCTGCAGCCTGCAGCTCCAACCTAGGAACATGGATCTAATAATTAAAGATCTTATTTTGCTGGGTGGTCACTAAATTTTCTGGACTTTCTTTAAATATTTCTCTGGATACCTGGCTTAACTCATTTAAATTTCCTCCAGTATTTTTGACATAAAAACTAAAAAAAAAGCAAAAAAGATAACAATGAGAGAAGGCAAAAGTAGGAGAAAGAAAACAAGACGAGGCAGAGAATAAAAAGTCCTTGATTTAAATAAACAAACTCCTGAAACAGCTGGAGAGGTCATTACTGTTCCTCTCTGATGTCCAAGTGTGAGTGTCCTGAGGAGAAATTTTTTTAAATCTTGTAATTTATAATGCCTGTTACACCGGATGGTGAAAGTTAGAAATTATGTAGCCCTACAATCTCTCTACTTCCTTTCTCAGAAGGCTCTAGAAGTGGAGGGAGATTGGTCATTGGAAGACATAGGAATCTAGATACTATACCTAGCGATAAATACTATTAACATTATGGTTTTCTGTATATACTTCCAGATTTTTCTATGTTTATGAACATATAGGTTTTTTACAAAATACAAATTGTCCCAATATTTTTGAAAAACAAGAACAACAAAAGATATTTTTAAATGTTTTCATGTACCAGCAAAGAAATAAAGCCACGCTGAGATGAGCAGAGTCTCTGTGATCCAGAGACAGAAATAGTCAATGGCTTTCTGGGAGTTTACTCCTGAAGGAAGCAGGGACCCAAATGGCCCAAGTGAGGGCCCACATGGGCTAGGGATCTGGTAAGAGGGTAAATGCATGGAAATAGATCTAAGGCAAGGCTTCTAAAGCTAGAAGCTGAAAAGAACTGGAATAACTACCCAGAGCCGTGGACTTTGAAGAGCTCCTTGCTTGGAGAGAAATTTGAAAGCGGAAAACTCGGCACAGCAAAGAGCCAGGTGAATTGTGGGACCAGCTATGAGATTTTCTGTGAGCTGTAAAGGCTAAAATGAGCAAAATAAATGTTATTTAGAACTGGGGTCCCCAAAATCTTAAACTGAAGCAACTTCAAAGTATCCAGACTTGGGTCGGGACAAAGAGAAAAGAAAATAAATTTCAAGATAAGCAGAAACCCAATGTCCACTAAAAATAAGTTTGCAAATGAGCATTTTGAAAGAGAGGTAGAAAATTAACAAAACCTGAAACAGCTCACAAACTCAATAAATGAGTGAAGGGATTTCTGAAGTGATGAAAAAAAAAGTAAATTGAAATAGCCATGGTTTAAGTTCCTCAGGAGGTTATGAAACAAAACCTTTCGATTAATAAAGAACAAGCTGACATAAAAATTAAGCAATTAAACATATATGTGTATATATATATATATATATATATATATATATATATATATATACACACACACACACTTACATATATCCTTAACATGTTACAAAGAGTATTAAGTAAACTGAAAGACATACTTACTATAACAACAGATAAATCAGAAAATATAGAAGATGCTATAGAGGTTCACACAATTTGAAGGATACATTAATATTCTTGACCTCATAAAAATTCTAGAGGTAGCTCTGGGAATAATAATTTTTTACTGTGCAAAATATACATAACATGAAAAATACCATTTTAACCATTTTTTAAAGTGTACAGTTCAGTGATATTAATTATATTCACATTGTTCTCCAACCATCACCACCTTCCATCTCCAGAACTTTCTCTTCTTCCCAAACTGAAATTCTGTACTCATAGAACATAACTCCCATTCTTTTCCTCCCTCAACTCCCAGCAACCAACATTCTATTTTCTGTCTCTATGAATCTGCCTATTCTACGTAACTAATATAAGTGGAATTATACAATATTTGTCCTTTTGTGTCTGGTTTAATTCCCGTAGCATAATGTATTCAAGGCTCATCCATGTTGTAGCATGTTTCAGAGTTTCTTTCCTTTTTAAGACTGAAAAATATTCCACTCCATGTACAAATCACATTTCGTTTATCTATTTATACATCTCAGTAGACTTTTGGGTTGTGTCTATCTTTCAGCCACTGTGAATAATGAAGCTATGAACATTGGTATACAAATATCCTGTTTGAGTCCCTGCTTTCATTTTTTGGGGTGTATACCCAGAATTGGAATTGCTGGATCATAGTGCAATTCTATGTTTAATTTTTTGAGGAACTGCTGTACTATTTTCCACAGTGGCTGAACCATTTTACATTCCCACCAGCAGTGCACAAGGGTTCCAGTAGCTCTACATCCTTATCAACACTTTTTTTTTCCTGGATGTCAGCCATCCTAATAGGTATGTGATGGTATCTTGTGATCTTGATTTGTATTTCCTAATAATTTAATGATGTTGAACATGGTTAATGTGTTTATTAGCCATCTGTATATCTTCTTTGGAGAAATGTCTATTCAAGTGCTTTGTCATTTAAAACTTGAATTCTTTTTGTTTGTTTTTTGTTAAGTGGGGAAAATATTTTAAAATTTCATCAGATTATGTTGCTCCATTGATTGAAACCCTAGCATGGCTCCCCACAGAAATAGAATAAAAGCCTTACATTGGCTGGCATGGCATTGCTGCACGATCTGGCTTTGCTGTTTTCCAAATCTCCTTTCACATTCCATGCTCCCTGCACAGTCCTTCTTTCTCAGCCTGCAAACCATCAAGCTCCTGTCACCTCAAGGCGTCTACAGCTGTTGCCTCTTAGGTTAAGGAGCTTCAGTTCACATTCAAATGACTGATTTCGTTTCATGCTTCAGACCTCAGCTTAAATGCCATACTATTTGGAGATGTCTTCCACAAATAATCTAAAGTAGGAACCCCACACGAAAAGTTCTCTCTTTCTTTTTCCTTAAGAGAACTCACCAGTATTTTAACTTATATGTTCATCTATTAATTTATTTGTTTAACTCCTGTCTCCTCTTCTAGACCACATACTAAGTGCTGGGTCGTAGCAAGTTAACACTGAGGACTTAGAGTAGTACTTGGCATCTTGTAGGTATTAATGAAATGCTTCTGAATATTTAATTAAATATTAAATCAAATATTCTGAATATTAACTAACTACTTCTGATTCCGTGAATCCATATGCTGAGGTATGAGCCTGTGCTGTGGGCAGGGAGGAGTGGGTGACAGGATCTGAAGGGTCTCTCATCAGGTGTATGGATGACACTGCAGTCACTGTCTGTATTGTAAGAGAGCTGATCTCGTTATCTAATAATCCACACAGGCCGTGACTAGACTCCTTTATACATTGTAACAAACCTCAAAAAACTCCAAATCATATTTTCAGTAGCAGATAGGGAAAAAGACATTCCTTATATTTCATAGACTTCCATTCAGAGGATTGTAACTTCCTCCCAGCTTGAGGCCTGTTTGTAAACCGAGTTATTCTAACAGAGTAACTGGGGAATAAAAGGGAAAAGGGAGCCACTGAGCAGCTAGCTGGTGGGCCTCAGGAAGCCATCCAACTTCGAGCCACACCTTCACGTGAATGGCAGAAACTGCGGTTTGAACACTTTCTGTATCCCTCAAGATTCACCATTACTTTATTACTAATAATATTATACCACAATATATTACAGCAGGTGCTTCTCAAAATCTAGGATTCAATCTAAAAGTGTAATTGTTTTCTTATTCTATAGACCACTACACTAGGCCCTAAAACTATACTATAAATAGTGTTGTTTCTGCCTATCGCAGTTTTTTTTTTTCAGTTTTAAATGAGAAAGTAACACTAGTCTACCTGACATAATTTATTTTCAGATATGACTAATAAAGTGATTGCAAGGTACTTTTCAAGAGTTAAAAAAATGTAAAATATGTACGATAACAGCAAGTTTCCCTAGAAACCAGCTCTATCATACAAGAGCTTAAAGAAACTTTATTTTTGACTTTCCATTAGAACAACAAAAATGTGTCTATCTTAATTTTAAAGTACACGAAATAGAATTATTAAGTACCCAACAAAGCAGGCGGAACGGATCTTAGCAAACTTTACTTTAGTATTATGAGGTTTAAGTTCTTTTGCTGTAGATATAAGTTCCTTTTTGTCAACAGCTTACAACTCCCAGCAAAGTAGATCTGGTTCAGTATTTTAAATCTCACTGTTGCTCTCCTAGAAGTGTTTAATGGAATGATTCCATATCTTGCTTTTGAAGACGTTGCCACTGGTGAAGTTAATTATGCTAGCTCTCATATTACTGTCTGGTTTCTCTTTAGATTGGATTTAAAGTGATGTAAGAAAAAGAGTGATTGACTACATTGACTAATCAAAGCTTCCCAGAGAGAAGGTGGAAATATAATAATGGCTATTTCTGCCTTCCATGCAGTCCTCTCTCATTCTTTCCCACTTTCATGCCCTTTCACTTACTTACACAGCTGGTTTGAAATGACCCCTATCTCCACTGTCTTAGTCTAACCCATGCCTCTGACCTTCTAGTAAATGGCATTATTCTCATGGAGCATTTTGTGAGCCCCCATCCCATGACATTCTCTGCTTCCACTGTCTGCCCTTGGACAGCTCCTAGTTATTTCACAATATTGCATTTGACTGATAGAGCATTATGATCTCAAATACTTCACATCTCTTATACCATACAGTATACTTTAAAAAAATTGAAGTATAGTTGATTTTCAATGTTGTGTTAGTTTCAGGTATACAGCAAAGTGATGCATATATATATGAATATACATATAATATACATATATTCTTTTTCAGATTCATTTCCATTATAGGTTATTACAAGATAGTGAATATAGTTCCCTGTGCTATACAGTAGGGCCTTGTTTATTCATTTTATATATAGTAGTATATATAAGTTAATGCAGAACCCCTAATTTATCCCTTCCTCCCCCCCTTTCCCCTTTGGTAACCATAAGTTTGTTTTCTATGTCTGTGAATTTGTTTCTGTTTTGTAAATAAGTTAATTTGTATCATTTTTTTAGACTCAACATATAAGTGATATCATATGATATTTGTCTTTCTCTGTCTAACTTACTTCACTTAGTATGATGATCTCTAGGTCCATCCATATTGCTGCAAATGGCATTATTTCATTCTTTTTAATGGTTGAGTAATATTCCATTGTGTATATATACCATAAAATTGAATGTTGTTCAGTGCTTACCATTTGCTACAAAATAAAGACTTTATAGTGATGATTATGATTAATTCATACTTTACAATAAGAAAATAATATGGATGATTAAGAGAGGAGCTCTTATTGACCTTTTCTACTTTGCACTCCCATAAGCAAAAAGTTTCCCTTATTTACCTCTACCATATTTTCCAACTGTGACTTCTTAATGCAGGTGTGAAAGTCTACAGTATACAGTTGGTCTTCCATATCCGTGGGTTCTGAGTCCATAGATTCAACCACCCACTGATCATAAATATTCAGAAAAAAAATTCTAGAAAGTTCCAAAAAGAAAAACTTGAACTTGCTGTGTGCTGGCAAGTATTCACATAACATTTACATTATTTAAATATAAATTTACATTACATTTACAACTATTTACAAGGCTTTTACACTGTATTAGGTATCATAAGTAATCTAGGCATGACAAAGTTATAGGAGGATGTGTATGGTTTATATGCAAATACCATGCCATTTTATATAAGGGACTTGAGTATTCTCTGATTTTAGCATCCCCTGGGATCCTGGAACAAATTCCCCATGATAGAGAGGAACGACTGTATCTATAAGAATTGATGTTTAATTGAAATATAAAATGTCTTTCTAAAGAAACAACACTGGGGGGGATAGAGTACAGCAGTAACATTGCTTTCTCCTTGTAGCAGCTGCCTTTAAGTAGATGTTTGTAGTAAGTAATGTGAGGGTTATTTATATATTCATAATGGGCTAAAAATAGCCTTGCATTTTGCATCTTTCATTTGTGTCAGAAGGGGGTCACACAGACTTTTGAAGTCTTTCTTCAGAAAATCAATTTTGAGAAAGGATTATTCTAATGCGCCATTTTTACAGCCTATTTGTTCCATATTCTTAACAAATAGGGATGAGAAAATATCCATCAGTGACCACAAACTTTGTTCTACCCTGAAGGCTAATGCTGCTCTTGAAAGATTTGTACAGTGACTGGAGGATAAAATCCGAAACAACGAGACAATGTCTAGCTTTGTAATCAAATTGTAAAGCTTTCCCCCCAGAATGTAGGGGCCACTATGGAGTTGTTTAATCTGTCTGATAACAGTTATTCCAGGTCCGATTACCTAGGAAGCAGACTCTGAAAGAGAGATCAGCCTGCAGAGCTATTGAGGGGTTCTCTCAGGATGAGCAGCTGTGCAGGAAGTGGAGGAAGCTGGTTTGGGTAGAGGGAGATGTGGAACTGAGGTGCAGACACAACAAAGGCCCCAGTGAGCCAAGCCAGCAGGAGCTCTGGAGCTGGGGTTTTTCTGCAGAGGTATCACAAGTTGGTGCAAAGAGGTCAGGCCTTTATTCCTCTGTGGTGATCAGTCACTGCGTTTGGGCTGTCCCTGGAAAGGAGGCATAAACTTGGACAAAATGACTCTCTTCAGACACAGGCTGAGAGCTGTTAGATGTTAATATTCCCAGAAGCTGGGGAACTGAGTGCTTCAGTCCTGAAGGTGGGGAGCTGTGTGGTACACTTTAGACCCATGAAAATTGTCTTATAAAAGGAAAAAAATTATAAAATAAGAATATATTAATAATATATATTAATATAATGTATAACATATTGATATAATTATCTATGTACTTATTTTATATTTTTTCCAATTATGAGAAAATTTTGTTTTTAGAAAGAACTCCTGAAATCATAAGTGATAAATTAAACTTATTATCAAACTAAAAGGTCCAAATAGAGAATCATAGTCATTGGTATTTCCAAATTCATGAATTTGAAATGAAATAACACATTGATAACAATAGGACCCACATCTAATCTACTTTATGTTTTCATCAATGTTCTAAAAGTTTATTGTTGATCTTTGAATTTAGAACTAATAATTTCTTCTATTTATGGAGTTATAATATTTAGAAAACACAACTTTCTAGTTGTGCATAAACTTGCTGAGCCCAAGATAATTTATATCCTCATAACATCATTTATAAAATGAAAATATTGACAATCTTTTTTAAAAAAGGCCAAATATCAGTGAATGTCTGTTGCCTAAAAACTACCAGGAGGACAGATTGCAGGGAGCAGGGTGAGGTAAGATGTGAAGAGCTATTAATCTGAACAGAAATATGTGTATACACATATATCTGTGTATAAGCAGTTACATGTATGTATATGTGCATATAAAAGTAAAAGGAATTTCTCTAAAATGTTCACTATTATACCAAAAAAAAAAAAAATCTCTGGCCAAAGACATGGTGATTTTTATTTTCTGTATTTCTTTTATTTTCTACAAAATTATCTATATCTATCTCTCAAGCTATCTATCTATCTAACCATTCATCAAGTAGATACACATCAGATGTGTTCCTTAGGTCACATTATATAGGAAAGCTAGCAAAGTATCAAGTTATTTTTCATTTCTCTTAGCCTATGTACACTGGAGCATGAGGTAGGAGGAACTCTGGACAGTTCTGTTAACTTGAGCCAAGGGAAAGGAATAAATCCCTTACAGAAAGTAATGAAGACCACAATGTTTTCTTTTTAATCGCCTGTCACATTTCTCTTATAGAAGATGCTTCAATGACAAAGGTGACTGAAGGACGCCCCAGTAATAGCTTTATCTCCTCTCCAACCCAGATGAACAGTCGCTTGGTTTCAGGCTTTTGCTGTTGTTGGTGTTACAAAGAATGGTTTCCGTTTTTGTTTTTTCCTTTTGAAACAATGTTATTCCTTATTTACATTTTTTGAACCTCAGTTTATATATCTCCATTTTTACTGACTCAGTTATATTTTGAATTGTGAATTTTTAATTTGATCTTGTCTTTACATACATTATTATCAAAACATTTATCATAAGAGATGTGCTAAAGAACAGAATCTCCAAATAGTTCAGAGAGAGCTGAATTTTCTTTTTTCACTTTTCATATCTTTTGTTACTTGTCACCTAAGGAGTTACTAAACAGAGATTTGAATCTCCTGTTTTCCTCTCACTCAGCACTCCTTACTTCTTTTACTGATAACACTTTACCGATTGGCTTTTCAGATGGTGGGATACAGTCAACACTGATGTTTTTTCTGATCAATCAAACCAGCTTCCTCTCTTGCTTACTGGCGACAGGGTTAGTGATTTTGCTCCCATCACTGTCAGACATAATATTATTGAAGTTTTTAAAAATGTATTTTCAACTATTTTTTAGGCCAATTTAGAGATTGAGGGAAAGCTATAAATATGCAATCATTTTGCAAAACTTCCTGCCCTAAAAGATTAGACATTAAGGTGAGGTTTTCTTTCCTATAACTTCAGGAAGTTACTTGATAATTCTGATGAATTTTTTTGCAACAAAGTTCTGTGGTTGTAGAGCAGAGGGGTGTCTCTTGGTAAACGCAAAAGCTCACTCTGTGCTGAGAGCCCAAACTTGAGGTTTACTGCCATGAGAGTTCTAGTCCTCAGCTTTTCAGGCCTAAGAACTCAACTTGGCTATTTCCTAAATTCAGTTAGATTCTGGGGGTCTTACATTTATCAAGGTCATAGGAGATCTACTATATACATTATAAATATTTGTGTCTAACTTACTCTAACTCACACTGATCATTTTATGAAGTGGAAGAACTACTCACATCAGCTCAATATGAGGACTTTCTCCCTGTAGTATGCCAAAGTCAGTGATTATTGCTTGATCATAGATCAGAACACCATAGGGAACAGAATTTTCAGTGGTATCAGGTTAAGATAGCTTATAGGTAGTTCATTCTCCCAAAAGGCGTGTCCTTACCAATATAATTCTAGCTTTTGATATTCCCGGTAAACATTTCCTCTTTCCTGCATAGTTCTTGAAAGAACGCTATGCTTTCTATGACTCTTTATTTTCTGTTCTTCCATTAACCATTAGCACTTTTTCTAGTAGGTATATGCTTTCTCTAGAGATACTAATGGCTTCTTTAAGGTACACTCACCTCTTGATCCCAATACTTTATGTGTCCATTTGTAGTTTAACTTTGAGAAGATAATACTCTATTGCAAATCCCAATCATCACCTTACTTTTGTTTCTCCATTACCTGCTTAATAATGCCAATAATTTTTAATCTGCTAGTTTTACCATGGTTTGTCAATCTTGTATACACATGGGAATCACATGCAGAAAATTGTAAAATACAGATACTTGGGACTCATGCCATTCCAACTAAATTTGAATCTCAAATTGAAGTGGGGAAATATATTTTTAAAATATCCCCCAGTTACTGTGATGAACCACCATGGTTTAAAACCACTAGTTTATACACTTGACTCAACTATGAAGGTATATGATTTTCTGCAAGGATAAGAGGAAATCTGCTACAGTATCCAACCCACTGCTACATTTGATATATTCCTCTCCTGACCTAAGCAATTTCCACTTCTGATAGTTGAGAGTAAAAGAGTCATCATTGGGTTCCTTCTCTATCATACACTGAAATATATCAATAGTGATGAAAGTTGCTGGCTGTAGAGATAGTTTTCAATGCTAACAACAAGGGCTAACCTTTACCATGAGCAGACTATGTGCCGCATACCAGGTAGTTTACCTCTGTGAACCTCTCTATTCATTTTTTTTGTTTCATTTGACAGTTGCATTTTAAGTAATAAGTATGTAACTGTACTTCACGAAATAAATGATATAATTAACTCAGGATTTTAAAATATATATACATTCACTTAAAAGAAAAATGGGAAAAAAAAGCTTCAAAACAGAGTGTGCTGCCCTGCTAAGAATATGCATTCAAAGTATTCATCTGTCTCGTCTCAACATCCCCATTTTACAGTAAAGTGAATGGAAACACAGAGAGATCAAATAACTGACCAAAGTACCAAAGCTCATAAATGATGAACAGATTGAAATCCTCTTAGTCTAACTTCAGAGTCTTCTATTTTTTTTAAAGAAAGAAAAATCATTCATTCATTATTTCAAACAATGGACATTATAACTCAACAATGTACATTACTGGAAAAACACAACTGCAACTATAGTTCCCATATTAAAATAAAGAACTGCTAATCACACTTAACACATTACAGAAATAAAAATTAATTTAATACATATTATAAATTAAAACATTAAATATTAACATTTCAGTTCAAACATACAACTGTCAGAGTAAAAAGTTCTAAAAAAAATCATGTTTGTTATAGTAAAAACAATAAAAATTTTAACTTTTCAGTAAGTCATTACTCTAGGAAGAGGGGTTGCTTTGCAGGACTCTGTGTGTGTGTGTGTGTGTGTGTGTACGGATCACTAGATCGTTCAGAAAGCCTGGTAAAATCAGTGACTAGAGATAACAGAATCTTATGTCAGAGCATTAACCACTATTTTTTATTATTTTCCATTCACTCAAGAGGCACACAGGGTAAAACAAAGCAAAACAAAAACAAACATGAAACAAAACAGAAGAGTTGGGCAAAAAAATTTAAAAATGAACAACAGGGAGTACATCAAACTGAAAAGCCCCTGCACAGCAAAGGAAACTATCAATAAAGTGAAAAAAAACTCTACAGAATGGGAAAAATATTTGCAAATCATATATCTGATAAGGGGTTAATATTCAAAATATATTAAGAACTCAAAAACTCAATAGCAAAACCCCCCAAATAACCAGTTGAAAAATGGCCAAAGGACCTGAATAGACATTTCTCCAAAGAAGACACATGAAAGGCCAACAGGTACATGAAAAGATGCTCAACATCAAGAGTCGTTAGGGAAATGCAAATTAAAATAACAATGAGGTATCATCTCACACCTATTAGAATGGATATCATCAAACAGACAAGAGCTGACAAATGCTGGTGAGGGCACACTTGTCCCCTGCTGGTAGGATTGTATTTTGGTACAGCTACTATGGAGAGTGGTATGAAGGATCCTTAAAAAATTAAAAATAGCACTACTATATGATCCTGCAATTCTACTTCTGGGAATATATTTAAAGGAAATGAAAACATTAACGGGAAAAGATATCTGCACCTCCAGGTTCATAGCAGCTTTATTTACAATAGCCAAGAAGATGGAAACAACTTAAATGTCCATGAAAGGATGAATGGATAAAGAAGATGTGGTGTATACAATGGAATATTACTCAGCAATAAAAAGAATGAAATCCTGCCATTTACGACAACATGGATGGACCTTGAAGGCATTATGCTAAGTAAAATAAGTCAGAGAGATAAAGACAAAGATTATGTGATCTCACTTATCTGTGGAATCTAAACAAACAAACAAAATCATAGAAAAAGAGATTAGACTTGTGGTTACCAGAGGCAGAGAGTAGGGGGAGAGGAAATTGGAGGAAGGTGGTCAAAAGGTACTAACTTCTAGTTATAAGATGCATAAGTACTCGAGTTGTAACATACAATGTGATGAACTTAGCTAACACTGCTGTATCATATATAGGAGAATTGTTAAGAGAGTAAATCCAAGAGTTCTCATCACAAGGAATTTTTTTTTCCTTTTTCTTTTTTTTTTATTGCATCTATATAAGAAGATGGATGTTAGATGAATTTATTGTGATAATCATTTCACAATATATGTAAATCTAACCATCATGTAGTATGCTTCAAATTTATAAAGCATGTCAATTATTTCTTAATAAAAATGGAAAGAAATTAGAACAGAAAAAAAAAAGAAAAACCAGAACACTTGGTTTCTTTTCTCCAGGACACATTATCTATAGATTGCAAGGCAATGTATAAGGACATTCATGATTATGCTAGAGATTTATATGCACATTTATAGCTAAGAATTGAGAAAGTTAGGTGGCAAAGCTTCAAGAAAGAGTGTAATCATGAGTAGCAAGGACAGAATTGGGGGTTTGGATTAGAGAAGTAGAGGAGAGCATTCTTTCACTGCAGGAAAGAATGCAGTGTTTGTTAGGTAGGGAGAAAATGATTGACCAAAGGAAGTGGCTAAGCCAGCTGGGTTTCTTTGAGAGTAGGTAGAGGGATAAATGATTGATGATTTCTTTCTTGGGACTGGGCTTATATTCCGATTTGAGGAGAAATCTAGGGAGGGCTACTTTTTGGCCTTCTAGCTCTAATGAAAATACCCATCAAGAGGAAGCTGTCTCCAAAAGGGAAAATGGTGTGTAGGAGGTTTAAAGGGCGTGCCCTTAGGATCAGTGTCTGGAAGGAGCTGGGCTCAGGGAGACTTGAGCTGCCTTCACAGTTTTCTACAGGTGGGATTCGGGGCTGGACCCTTGGTACTTGTGATGTGGCTTGCCCTTGAGTGAAACAACCTGCCTCAGCTTAGACAATTCCTTCAGGGCAGTTTAGGCCTTTCTGCCAGCAGAATTGACAGCAGTTGGTGGAAATAGATCCTCAATTTCTGAAGGGGAATGTGGGTGGTGCTTCACTGTGTTCAGAGATTACTCTCTAATAGAGCAGTTGTCCTGAGCATCAGAATTAACTCAGTTAAAAAAAAAAAAAATATATATATATATATAGAGAGAGAGTCCACTAAATTAGAATCTCTCTAAAGGAAGCCCAGATGACTGAATTAAAAAAAAAAAAAACCTTCACAGGTAATTCTGCTAATAATTCAGGTTCGGGAACCTCTGATCTAAAGGGCATGAATTACTCTTATGGAGCTTCAGAGATAATTATGCTTTTCTCCCTCGACTCTGCAGTAATCCCACATGGTACACACCACTCTTTAATGGGCAGAGCAGAAGGGTGAAAGAAGAAATCACATTATGAATAGCTCTGGATTCGACGAAAGGGCACGTAGGCATTTTAAGTGTACTCCACATTATATGAGAACAAAGGGATTAAGCACAATAGGAAGCCCATTACATTGCTATTGCATTTAGAAGAAATTAAAGGTTATGTTCAGACTATTATAAAATAGACATAAAGCTATGCTAATTTATAAAATCTTCAGATATATACATAATGAGGTACCTGGGCAAGCAAATACATAAGTAAAATTAATTTATGATTTTTGCAATGCAGATGCTCCTTTATGGTGGAAATAGCATGCTATCTGTAAAATTTCAGTTCTAGTGCTTGGGGATAGACGTTTAGAAAAATTTTACATGTTAAAAACTGCTGTACAGCAGAAATTAACACAACATTGTAAAGCAACTATACTCCAATAAAAAATAAAATTAAATAAAAAAATAAAAATTAAAGAAAACCCGATATAACAGGATGTTTTGTCTGATTTTGTGGCCTATTGCTCAGAATATATTATGAGGAGGGCTTGTTGTCACTTCTTGCTCCAAGTATTTGTCAGTATTTGATGTTTACTGCTGCATGTTTTGGGGCTATGCCCTTCCTCTCCAAATAGCTGTTTGCCTCCAGAAATTGGTCTTCTCTTTCTCTGCCCTTGCCCCCTTCCCCAGTGAGTTTTTGTGATACATAAGACGTTGGATGGACTGAGGTAGATCTGGCTGAGACACAATTGCCAGATAGAACAGGGCCACTGTCTTTTCAGAAACAACGTGCAGCTTGCAGGTGGGGTGGATTTGATTGAGACTTGATTGCAACATAGAACACCAGGGCCCTGTCTTTTTAGACATAATGTGCGACTAGTAGGCATTCATTTCAGCCCTGAAATTGTTGAAGCTTGTACATGGAGGTAACTTGTGAATGTTTTTAAAAAGCTGGAAAATTGAACAACTGTAACACTTGAGGCTCAACCAGATTTTCTGTGGGATACCCATGACTAAGCATTAACATGGAAGGAGGAAGTATGTCTTCCTCAACTTTGTGAAACGTTTCTTCTATGGACTGGGAAGGAGTGGAGAGACTCCAGTAGCTGCAACAGAACTACTGTTGAGTCTCCAGCTTCTCTAGGTGGTGGAGGCTTCAGCTGAACCTGACTCCTCCACTCACAGTTCAGGGCAGTATTTTGATGCAGCTGAAGCAAGTAGGAGGGGGTTCTGCGGTGAACAAATCAAGGGAACTAGTGAGTTCTGAGTTTGACCTGAAGAGGCACCTCTGAGTTCCCATGAGAGAAGCTGTAGGCAGTGAAAAGGAGAACAGATTCTTTGAGAAATACTCGCTAGGGAGCTTTGAAGCTTCCAAGAAAAGACAACCTTTTGAAAAGACAGAATTTCTGTTTGTTAATTAACCACCACCATGTAGGATATTGCTAAAAGTGACCTCATTTCTAGGAGCAGAGTGGTGAAGCCTGACCATAATTATATGAAGAATCACTATGCTTGGAAAAGATGTTGAAATATGCTTTAGAGAAGGCAATTAATGCAAGGTTTGCATTATGGAATAAAGAATATGCAAATATCCTATGCCTGTTTGAAAACTCTCCTAAGAAATTATTTTTCCCACATCTGTAAGTGCCATAGTTGAGTAATTAAGCATAATTAAGCAAATTATTTCCATGGCTGGGAACTTTTATATAAATTGGAGACTTTAGGTCACAAACAAGGAAATATAGTTATTCTTCTTTAAATAACTATAGGTGCTGTGTCCTTTTCATTAGCGCCAATATTTAAAGTAGGAATATACAACCGTTGTTTCAGGCCACACTGTCTAGAGCAGGGCATGGATGGGATTTTCTGATTGTCTTAAATGTGTGACTCGCTCACTAAAGTCTTTGGGTTCTTCTGGCCCTTCAAAGAACAGAGTTCACGCAGTAAGTTCTTCTGCTGAGACATCTAGGAAGATCAGAGCCTGGCGATAGAGAGCCATTTATGCACAGAAGCAAGAGAGAACTCTTCATTCTAAGAGGAGCACCTACTTGCTGACAATTTTAAAAAGAATACTGCACTCCCTGGGAGATCATGGTCCACTGGGTCCAATTCTCAGATGGCTGCAGTCCTGCGGTTCTCTTTCACCTGCAGTGACCCAAACAGAGAGGCTTTTTGCCCAAACAATATACAGTTTTATTCCCAGTCTCTACCCTTTCCCAAATGATGTTAGCTCTATATCCACCAGGATTCTTTTTTTTTTTTTTTTTAATTGTCATTTATTTATTTTTGGCTGTGTTGGGTCTTCGTTTCTGTGCGAGGGCTTCCTGTAGTTGTGGCAAGCGGGGGGTGGGGGGGGAGCCACTCTTCATCGCCGTGCGCATGCGCAGGCCTCTCACTATCACGTCCTCTCTTGTTGCAGAGCACAGGCTCCAGACGCGCAGGCTCAGTAATTGTGGCTCACGGGCCCAGTTGCTCCGCGGCATGTGGGATCCTCCCAGACCAGGGCTCGAACGCGTGTCCCCTGCATCGGCAGGCAGATTCTCAACCACTGTGCCACCAGGGAAGCCCCAGGATTCTTAAGGTACTATCACAGACCACAAATATGCACCTTCCCAAAGAAGTGAGATGATTCAGCAGTTTTCATTACCTGAAAGAGAGAGACAGAAAGAGAGAGTGTGTGTGTGAGAGAGAGAGTGAGTGAGAAAGAGAATGAATGTGTGTATCCTTTGAAAGTTCTCAGAATTTTTTATGCCAGTAAAATTATTTGAATAGGACCACCTGAGATGTGATACACAGAAAGTGCATTAACCAGTCTTCCTGTCGTTGTGCCTGGTATGTGGTGTGGCCCTAACCTATTGATACCAGTTAAGCTCAGGTGATCTCTGTCTCCCTTTTATCAGGAAGTTTCATCTTTTAGGCTCAGGGGAAGAATCTGTTTACAGTGTTAAAGGGCTCACATCTAGATATTAGAAAATTCTCTGAAAAGCTTTTGGCTCTCATGCCAATGAAATTCTCAGTAACTGGTGCTGACATCTCCATCATCCTGGGGTGGGTTGGGCTGCGTCCTTTCACCGAACTCTCGTTCATTAGCACTTATCAAGCCAGACAAAACGTGATTTGATATTGAGGAGGTATAATTTCAAAGGGCACTGCGAGGCTAGTCCTATCCAATAACATTTTTGCCATAGCCTTATATGCTTTATTTTGATTTAACGGGAAGTTCCTGAGTCAATTCCTTGAGTTTGACAACTTCCAGGTTTTTGTTTTCAGAATATCGTTATCACAATCCACATATATTACCTTAAGGTGGAGAGAGATCCTGAAGCTTTCTTTTAGTTTTCCAACAGGCAGTAACTAGTATGCACATTTTTATCTAACTGCCATTTTAAAAGAGACAGGATGGCTAAGATACAGGACTGCTGAGTCTCAATGAGTAAGGATGAGTGTGGGGAGTTCATATTAATGTGTTGATCATTTATTGTGGTAGTCACTTAGTTATAACACAAACTTGGGAACGGTTGTTTGGTCACCTTTGTTTAAACAGTAGCACTTAAAGGGGCAGAGAAAACTAGTGTACAAAGAAATCCAAAGAATGTAGTAGTTGCAGAAAGAGAAGCAGAGATAAGAGATGTACATGAGACAAATGTAGTAACTGCTTGAGTTTATGATGAATTTCTGTCTCCTGGTTCTGGTCTCGCCTACTGCCTGGCAGCTCTTAACTGCCCTTGGGCACTCTGTGAAAACGCTCTATCCTGGCAATTAATCTTTGTATTAGTTTGGAGTTAGTTTGAATTATTTCCTGTTACTTCATGCTAGAGAAGTCTAGATAAGGCAGTAAGAGGCATTAACTGTCTTCGATAATTTAGGAGTGTATTATATCTAGCACAATGTCTAGTCTATAGAACATACTGAATAAATATGGAAAGACAATCTAGCTAGGTGGTGGCAATGAATCTGGAAAAGACGGAGTGGAAACCAGAGATTTGTGATAAAGGAAAACCCCAAAGGATTTGGCAAGTGATAAAATATAAAAGAGAGGATTGATGCCTGTGGTGAGGATTCAGGCTAGAGACAGCTGAGTCTAGAGGTAGATGACCTGTCACTTTTTCTCAAGATAACCCTATTTCAGTAACTTAAAAAAAAAATCTAAGAGCACAATTACTAATGGAAAAATAAGACCAAAGTAAGCAGTAATGTGAAACATTTGCAATTTAAAAATATTGGTCTCTTTCTATGTATTTGATGAGAAAAACAACTCTTTACTCTCCCCCACCCCTTTTATCCTTTGCTTCCTATCTACAGGTTAATGTTTTTAGGCATTAGAATGGAAGCTAAAGAGTGCTTACTTTAGGAGAGAATTTTTTGCTTTTTAATGCACATCAATTTAGCCCTAAACAATGCAATTTGAAATGGTGTGTTTCTATATCAGTGAAGGTGTTGGGAAGGCAGTGAGTGAAAGAGACTTCTTGTAAATAGCCTCAGACACAGCAAGTCATAGATGAAGGACAGTGTATGCATTTTGTAGGATGGAAAGGACCATTAGTCACACATCCATCTTTTCAGTCACTGAGAGAACGATCCCCATTAGTGACATCATTTTCTAATAATAAGAAAAATGTATGTATGTCCTTGGAAGTTCAATAAATAGTGAACCTTACACCTGAGAACTTTGCAGGCACCTGGGAAGGTTAATTAACTCTTTTATACTTTAAAATTTTATAGAATATTTTCTACATTACTAGAATAGTTTATTAAGTTATATCTTGGTGACTATAAAACATAAATACAACCCCGTAAAATAAAGCTGAGAGAGAAAATATGTGAAAATTACTCAACACAGTGCCTGCACAATTAAGCTTTTTACGATAAGCAAATAAAGGAAGAAATGTTTTCCCAATCCAGTTCTGAGTTGATGTATCTAGTGTAAGATGCACCAGAGCCCTGAATCACAATACCTAGGTTTGCCTCTGGTTTTAGTTACAATTGTGGACCCATGTCTGGAGGAGCGTAGATTCACCAGTTACCGACCATGTTTCATCTCAAGTTCATGCTGCTTGTTGTTCTGTTTTGTACCCAGAGACTCCTCTGGTGCTTTGCCCACTCAACCTGGGCTTAAGCTCAGCCTAGAAATATGGATGAATTTACATCCCTAAGGCCAAACTTCAAATGGGAAAGAGAGCCAACAGAAAAAAGTCTCCTGTCCATCAGATGAGCAATTAACACAGGTGTTCTGCCTGCTTCCCAGGTGGTCCTGGCAGCATTGACCCCAACAAACTTGCTACTGCCTTCCTTATGTATTGGCTTTTCCTCTTTCCTTATCTCACTTTCCTTGTTTCCTCACTTCAAATAAAATAACTGCCCCCAAGTCCTTGTCACTGGTTCTAGTTTTAAGGAATCCTAAGTTAAGACACTAGGTCATTGTAAATTAGAAGGTTAAAAAACAAACAAAAAAAGAATTTGTGAATCCTACACTGAAAATTTACTTTATTTCACCTATAATAGTGGGTATAAAACATTTTATACTCTGTGTTTATAAAAAGTGGTAGCTGAATTAAAATTTGCAGAACAAATCAGTCATTAGGGATTTTCCCAATTTCTGAAAATCAATTTCTCCTATTGCTTTAAGTTTATATTATTTCTAGGTAGTTAATGATTTATATAAATCAACACATCACTCATTAAACACACTAAATGGAAGAAATTTGTAAGTGAATAAGTTTTTTCAAAACAAATAATTCTCTTCTCAATTTGTAAGTGTTAATTTTGATATAACAAATTTCTTAATGGGGGAAGCCACACTAATTCTGCAAATATTGTGCATAATAGAGATTTGAATATTCCTCTTGAAATAAATTCCTTTAATTTCTTAAGGAAATATGTGAACTTTAAAAGGACAAAATGAAATTACTCTTCATGAATTAATTTCACTACTATTATGATTCTGTTATTATAGAACTTACAGAGTCTTCCTAGCATACATTTATAAGCTTCATTTGGTAACATAAAATAAATAGATTTGAAGGGAAAATCTACTTAAATCAGACTTTGAATACCTGGCAACATTTGAAAGCTATAAAAACCACTTTAACATTTTATCTAATTGTTAAAAATAATTTTCTAAAATTAATGATAAAGTATTTCAAAATGAAGAAGAATGCTAATATTAAAAAGTTGTGAATTTTTCAATTATTTACTCTTTAAAAAATATTCTCAGTTTGAATAACATTTCTGGAAGACACATTGAACATAAAAATTTTTCTAGATGTAGAAATTTATATTTAAAGAAAAGCTTGAGTTGTTAAGAGGCATAGCCATCTATTAATTTGGAAATTTCTTTTTACTTAGCCTTCAAAGTCTTTCATAGTGTTCTCAAAATTTTATTTAGAGTCATTATTATCAACAAATATAGTTATAATGTGACAATAAAGAAGAAACAGAAAAATACTATTGTATGTTTATTTGGAAATAATGCATATTTATAAATCCAAAGTGACTATTAGTTAAAAATAAAATGATCGTAAGAGTCAGTTAGAAGCAAGCAGTTACTGACATAGGACTCGCAACTTAAGAAATATTAATATTTTTAAGGTAACACGCATTCTTTACTCCTACTTTTAATTTACTTCAACTGTAAATCTGAGGTTTTATGCTCAGTCTTTGTTAGTCTATGATGTGGTTCACAAATTCAGACTCCCTCTTGATTAACAATTTATGCACAGATAATTTAATTATTTCTTTTATTTGATCAGAATTGGTCAACCACATATGACTTTTGGTAACATGGTAAAGATATTTCTGTATTTCTACACTGATACTAGACACATTCACCTAAATTAACTGAAAAGATGTTTTATCAAAAGTGGTCATAAAAAATAAAAACACATCTCTAATGTACATAGGAAAAAAATTAACTCCACCATCCACAAAGTCTTTTAGAACATCTGAGTTTTAAAAGAATTGATAACTTACTTACTATTTACTCTAAAACTTCCAATAGAAAATATGTGTTCTATTTATCTCAATTTTCATCTTCCTTTCTTAAATATTTCTTCTTGAAATTTTTTCTTGAAATCATTATTCAGAGAACGTTATGTTAGTATACATGGATAGCATGTGTCAGCTAAACTCTTTCTTCATGAGAATATGGGAAGAAAGATGTTATATTTATTAAGTAATAAAGACCTTTAAAGTTTCAGAAGGCAAAGTTATTTCTAGAGTCAAATGAAACCAAATTCAGAGTATGGAGGTAGGAGTGGTTCACCCCTGGTACATGCAGTAAGAGTATGTATCATTAGTAGGGAATTCAAATGAAGTACTAAAACTATTAAATATGTCTGCATTTTACTTATCCAATGTGCCAGTGTTTTGAATAATTTTAGTGACAAAATACATTCTTCCATCCCCCTAAACCATTGGTTGATCAATCCAGTAGTATCCTAAATGAAAGAAAGTAAGGGAAAAGAGAGAAATAAAGACAAATACATCAAAACCCACAATAAATATAAATGAAATAAACTTATCTATTTATTTATTTATTTTTATTTTTTTGTTGTTGTCTCAATATCATTTTTTTTTTAAAACATCTTTATTGAAGTATAATTGCTTTACAATGGTGTGTTAGCTTCTGCTTTATAACAAAGTGAATCAGTTATACATATACATATGTTCCCATATCTCATCCCTCTTGCATCTCCCTCCCTCCCACCCTCCCTATCCCACCCCTCTAGGTGGTCACAAAGCACCGAGCTGATCTCCCTGTGCTATGCGGCTGCTTCCCACTAGCTATCTATTTCACATTTGGTAGTGTATATATGTCCATGACACTCTCTCACCCTGTCACATCTCACCCCTCCCCCTCCGCATATCCTCAAGTCCATTCTCTAGTAGGTCTGTGTCTTTATTCCCATCTTGCCACTAGGTTCTTCATGACCTTTTATTATAATTTTTTTTTCCTTAGATTCCATATATATGTGTTAGCATACTGTATTTCTTTTTCTCTTTCTGACTTACTTCACTCTGTATGACAGACTCTAACTCCATCCACCTCATTACAAATACCTCCATTTCATTTCTTTTTATGGCTGAGTAATATTCCATTGTATATATGTGCCACATCTTCTTTATCCATTCATCCGATGATGGACACCTAGGTTGCTTCCATGTCCTGGCTATTGTAAACAGAGCTGCAATGAATATTTTGGTACATGACTCTTTCTGAATTATGGTTTTCTCAGGGTATATGCCCAGTAGTGGGATTGCTGGGTCGTATGGTAGTTCTATTTTTAGTTTTTTAAGGAACCTCCATACTGTTCTCCATAGTGGCTGTATCAATTTACATTCCCACCAACAGTGCAAGAGTGTTCCCTTTTCTCCACACCCTCTCCAGCATTTATTGTTTCTAGATTTTTTGATGATGGCCATTCTGACCGGTGTGAGATGATACCTCATTGTAGTTTTGATTTGCATTTCTTTAATGATTAATGATGTTGAGCATTCTTTCATGTGTCTGTTGGCAATCTGTATATCTTCTTTGGAGAAATGTCTATTTAGGTCTTCTGCCCATTTTTGGATTGGGTTGTTCGTTTTTTTGTTATTGAGCTGCATGAGCTGCTTGTAAACCTTGGAGATTAATCCTTTGTCAGTTGCTTCATTTGCAAATATTTTCTCCCATTCTGAGGGTTGTCTTTTGGTCTTGTTTATGGTTTCCTTTGCTGTGCAAAAGCTTTTAAGTTTCATTAGGTCCCATTTGTTTATTTGTGTTTTTATTTCCATTTCTCTAGGACCTGGGTCAAAAAGGATCTTGCTGTGATTTATGTCATAGAGTGTTCTGCCTATGTTTTCCTCTAAGAGTTTGATAGTGTCTGGCCTTACACTTAGGTCTTTAATCCATTTTGAGTTTATTTTTGTGTATGGTGTCAGGGAGTGTTCTAATTTCATACTTTTACATGTACCTGTCCAATTCTCCCAGCACCACTTATTGAAGAGGCTGTCTTTTCTCCACTGTATATGCTTGCCTCCTTTATCAAAGATAAGGTGACCATATGTGCGTGGGCTTATCTCTGGGCTTTCTATCCTGTTCCATTGATCTATATTTCTGTTTTTGTGCCAGTACCAAACTGTCTTGATTACTGTAGCTTTGTAATATAGTCTGAAGTCAGGGAGCCTGATTCCTCCGGCTCCATTTTTCGTTCTCAAGATTGCTTTGGCTATTCGGGGTCTTTTGTGTTTCCATACAAATTGTGAAATTTTTTGTTCTAGTTCTGTGAAAAATGCCAGTGGTAGTTTGATAGGGATTGCATTGAATCTGTAGATTGCTTTGGGTAGCAGAGTCATTTTCACAATGTTGATTCTTCCAATCCAAGAACATGGTATATCTCTCCATCTATTTGTATCATCTTTAATTTCTTTCATCAGTGTCCTATAATTTTCTGCATACAGGTCTTTTGTCTCCTTAGGTAGGTTTATTCCTAGATATTTTATTCTTTTTATTGCAATGGTAAACGGGAGTGTTTTCTTAATTTCACTTTCAGATTTTTCATCATTAGTATACAGGAATGCAAGAGATTTCTGTGCATTAATTTTGTATCCTGCTACTTTACCAAATTCATTGATTAGCTCTAGTAGTTTTCTGGTAGCATCTTTTGGATTCTCTATGTATAGTATCATGTCATCTGCAAACAGTGACAGCTTTACTTCTTCTTTTCCGATTTGGATTCCTTTTATTTCTTTTTCTTCTCTGATTGCTGTGGCTAACACTTCCAAAACTATGTTGAATAATAGTGGTGAGAGTGGGCAACCTTGTCTTGTTCCTGATCTTAGTGGAAATGGTTTCAGTTTTTCACCATTGAGGACAATGTTGGCTGTGGGTTTGTCATATATGGCCTTTATTATGTTGAGGAAAGTTCCCTCTATGCCTACTTTCTGCAGGACTTTTATCATAAATGGGTGTTGAATTTTGTCGAAAGCTTTCTCTGCATCTATTGAGATGATCATATGGTTTTTCTCCTTCAATTTGTTAATATGATGTATCACGTTGATTGATTTGCGTATATTGAAGAATCCTTGCATTCCTGGAATAAACCCCACTTGATCATGGTGTATAATCCTTTTAATGTGCTTTTGGATTCTGTTTGCTAGTATTTTGTTGAGGATTTTTGCATCTATGTTCATCAGTGATATTGGCCTGTAGTTTTCTTTCTTTGTGACATCTTTGTCTGGTTTTGGTATCAGGGTGATGGTGGCCTCGTAGAATGAGTTGGGAGTGTTCCTCCCTCTGCAATATTTTGGAAGAGTTTGAGAAGGATAGGTGTTAGCTCTTCTCTAAATGTTTGATAGAATTCGCCTGTGAAGCCATCTGGTCCTGGGCTTTTGTGTGTTGGAAGATTTTTAATCACAGTTTCAATTTCAGTGCTTGTGATTGGTCTGTTCATATTTTCTATTTCTTCCTGGTTCAGTCTCGGCAGGTTGTGCATTTCTAAGAATCTGTCCATTTCTTCCAGGTTGTCCATTTTATTGGCATAGAGTTGCTTGTAGTAATCTCTCATGATCGTTTGTATTTCTGCAGTGTCAGTGGTTACTTCTCCTTTTTCATTTCTAATTCTATTAATTTGAGTCTTCTCCCTTTTTCTTTTGATGAGTCTGGCTAATGGTTTATCAATTTTGTTTATCTTCTCAAAGAACCAGCTTTTAGTTTCATTGATTTTTGCTATTGTTTCCTTCATTTCTTTTTCATTTATTTCTGATCTGATCTTTATGATTTCTTTCCTTCTGCTAGCTTTGGGGTTTTTTTGTTCTTCTTTCTCTAATTGCTTTAGGTGCAAGGTTAGGTTGTTTATTCGAGATGTTTCCTGTTTCTTGATGTAGGCTTGTATTGCTATAAACTTCCCTCTTAGAACTGCTTTTGCTGCATCCCATAGGTTTTGGATCGTCGTGTCTCCATTGTCATTTGTTTCTAGGTATTTTTTGATTTCCCCTTTGATTTCTTCAGTGATCACTTCGTTATTAAGTAGTGTATTGTGTAGCCTCCATGTGTTTGTATTTTTTACAGATCTTTTCCTGTAATTGATATCTAGTCTCATAGCGTTGTGGTCAGAGAAGATACTTGATACGATTTCAATTTTCTTAAATTTACCAAGGCTTGATTTGTGACCCAAGATATGATCTATCCTGGAGAATGTTCCATGAGCACTTGAGAAAAATGTGTATTCTGTTGTTTTTGGGTGGAATGTCCTATAAATATCAATTAAGTCCATCTTGTTTAATGTATCATTTAAAGCTTGTGTTTCCTTATTTATTTTCATTTTGGATGATCTGTCCATTGGTGAAAGTGGGGTGTTAAAGTCCCCTACTATGATTGTGTTACTGTCGATTTCCCCTTTTATGGCTGTTAGTATTTGCCTTATGTATTGAGGTGCTCCTATGTTGGGTGCATAAATATTTACAATTGTTATACCTTCCTCTTGGATCGATCCCTTGATCATTATATAGTGTCCTTCTTTGTCTCTTGTAATAGTCTTTATTTTGAAGTCTATTTTGTCTGATATGAGAATTGCTACTCCAGCTTTCTTTTGATTTCCATTTGCATGGAATATCTTTTTCCATCCCCTCACTTTCAGTCTGTATGTGTCTCTAGGTCTGAAGTGGGTCTCTTGTAGACAGCATATATATGGGTCTTGTTTTTGTATCCATTCAGCCAGTCTGTGTCTTTTGGTGGGAGCATTTAATCCATTTACATTTAAGGTAATTACCGATATGTATGTTCCTATTCCCATTTTCTTAAATGTTTTGGGTTTGTTATTGTAGGTGTTTTCCTTCTCTTGTGTTTCTTGCCTAGAGAAGTTCCTTTAGCATTTGTTGTAAAGCTGGTTTGGTGGTGCTGAACTCTCTCAGCTTTTGCTTGTCTGTAAAGGTTTTAATTTCTCCAAATCTGAATGAGATCCTTGCTGGGTAGAGTAATCTTGGTTGTAGGTTTTTCTCCTTCATCACTTTAAGTATATCCTGCCACTCCCTTCTGGCTTGCAGAGTTTCTGCCGAAAGATCAGCTGTTAACCTTATGGGGATGCCCTTGTGTGTTATTTGTTGTTTTTCCCTTGCTGCTTTTAATATGTTTTCTTTATATTTAATTTTTGATAGTTTGATTAATATGTGTCTTGGTGTGTTTCTCCTTGGATGTATCCTGTATGGGACTCTCTGTGCTTCCAGGACTTGATTAACTATTTCCTTTCCCATATTAGGGAAGTTTTCAACTATAATCTCTTCAAATATTTTCTCAGTCCCTTTCTTTTTCTCTTCTTCTTCTGGGACCCCTATAATTCGAATGTTGGTGCGTTTAATGTTGTCCCAGAGGTCTCTGAGACTGTCCTCAGTTCTTTTCATTCTTTTTTCTTTATTTTGCTCTGCAGTAGTTATTTCCACCATTTTATCTTCCAGGTCACTTATCCGTTCTTCTGCCTCAGTTATTCTGCTATTGATCCCATCTAGAGTATTTTTAATTTCATTTATTGTGCTTTTCATCGTTGCTTCGTTCCTCTTTAGTTCTTCTACGTCCTTGTTAAATGTTTCTGGCATTTTGTCTATTCTATTTCCAAGATTTTGGATCATCCTTACTATCATTATTCTGAATTCTTTTTCAGGTAGACTACCTATTTCCTCTTCATTTGTTAGGTCTGGTGTGTTTTGACCTTGCTCCTTCATCTGCTGTGTGTTTTTCTGTCTTCTCATTTTGCTTATCTTACTGTGTTTGGGGTCTCCTTTTCACAGGCTGCAGGTTCGTAGTTCCCGTTGTTTTTGGTATCTGTCCCCAGTGGCTAAGGTTGGTTCAGTGGGTTGTGTAGGTTTCCTGGTGGAGGGAACTAGTGCCTGTGTTCTGGTGGATGAGGCTGGATGTTGTCTTTCTGGTGGGCTCGTCCACGTCTGGTGGTGTGTTTTGGGGTGTCTGTGGCCTTATTATGATTTTAGGCAGTCTCTCTGTTAATGGATGGGGCTGTGTTCCTGTCTTGCTAGTTGTTTGGCATAGCGTGTCCCGCACTGTAGCTTGCTGGTCGTTGAGTGAAGCTGGTTCTTGATGTTGAGATGGAGATCTCTGAGAGATTTTTGCCGTTTGGTATTACGTGGAGCTGGGAGGTCTCTTGTGGACCAGTGTCCTGAAGTTGGCTCTCCCACCTCAGAGGCACAGCCCTGATGCCTGGCTGGAGCACCAAGAGCCTTTCATCCACACGGCTCAGAATAAAAGGGAGAAAAAATGTAAAGAAAGAAAGAAAAAGGATAAAAGAAAATAAAATAAAGCAATTATAATAAAAAAATAAGAAAAAAAATTATTAAGAATAAATTTATTAAGAAAAAAATTTTTTTTAATTTTTAAAAATAGATTTATTAATTTTTTATACTAAAAATAAGAAAAAATTTATTAAGAAAAAATTTATTAAGAAAAAATTTTTTTAATTTTTTTAAAATAAAAAATATGAAAAAACTTATTAAAAAAATTTTTTTTAACTTTTTAAAAATAGAAAATAAGGAAAAAATTATTAAGAAAACATTTATTGGGGAAAAAAAATTTTTTTAAGTTAAAAAAAAAAAAAAAAAAAACGGACGGACGGACCTAACCCTAGGACTAATGGTGAGAGCAAAGCTATACAGACAAAATCTCACCCAGAAGCATACACATATACACTCACAAAAAAAGGAAAAGGGGAAAAGTTAATATATCCTGCTCCCAAAGTCCACCTCCTAAATTTGGGATAATTCGTTGTCTATTCAGGTATTCAACAGATGCAGGCACATCAAGTTGTTTGTGGAGTTTTAATCCGCTGCTTCTGAGGCTGCTGGGAGAGATTTCCCTTTCTCTTCTTTGTTCGTACAGCTCCCGGGCTTCAGCTTTGGATTTGGACCCGCCTCTACATGTAGGTCGCCTGAGGGCGTCTGTTCCCCGCCCAGACAGAATGGGGTTAAAGGAGCAGCTGCTTCGGGGGCTCTGGCTCAGTCAGGCCGGGGGGAGGGAGCGGTACGGAGGAGGCGGGGCGAGCCTGCAGCGGCAGAAGCCGGCGTGACGTTGCAGCGGCCTGAGGCGCGCCGTGCGCTCTCCCGGGGAAGTTGTCCCCAGATTACGGGAGCCTGGCCGTGGCGGGCTGCACAGGCTCCCAGGAGGGGAGGTGTGGAGAATGACCTGTGCTCGCCCACAGGCTTTTTGGTGGCGGCAGCAGCAGCCTCAGCGTCTCATGCCCGTCTCTGGGGTCCGCGCTGATAGCCGCGGCTCGCGCCCATCTGGAGTTCGTTTAAGCGGCGCTCTGAATCCCCTCTCCTTGCACGCCGCGAAACAAAGAGGCAAGAAAAAGTCTCTTGCCCCTTCGGCAGCTGCAGGCTTTTTCTCGGGCACCCTCCCGGCTAGCTGTGGTGCGCTAGCCCCTTCAGGCTGTGTTCACGCAGCCAACCCCAGTCCTCTCCCTGGGATCCGACCGAAGCCCGAGCCTCAGCTCTCAGCCCCCGCCCGCCCCGGCGGGTGAGCAGACAAGCCTCTCGGGCTGGTGAGTGCTGCTCGGCGCCGAGCCTCTGTGCGGGAATCTCTCCGTTTTTCCCTCTGCGTCCCTGTTGCTGTGGGATCCGCGCTGATAGCCGCGGCTCGCGCCCGTCTCTGGAGCTCGTTTAGGCGGCGCTCTGAATCCCCTCTCCTTGCGCGCCGCGAAACAAAGAGGCAAGAAAAATTCTCTTGCCTCCTTGGCAGCTGCAGTCTTTTTCCCGGACTCCCTCCCGGCTAGCACCGAAGCCCGAGCCCCAGCTCCCAGCCCCCGCCCGCCCCGGCGGCTGAGCAGACAAGCCTCTCGGGCTGGTGAGTGCTGGTCGGCACCGCTCCTCTGTGCGGGAATCTCTCCGCTTTGCCCTCCGCACCACTGTGGCTGCGCTCTCCTCCGTGGCTCTGAAGCTTCCCCCCTCTGCTACCCGCAGTCTCTGCCCACAAAGGGGCTTCCTAGTGTGTGGAAACCTTTCCTCCTTCACAGCTCCCTCCCACTGGTGCAGGTCTCGTCCCTATTCTTTTGTCTCTGTTATTTCTTTTTTCTTTTGCCCTACCCAAGTACGTGGGGATTTTCTTGCCTTTTGGGAGGTCTGACGTCTTCTGCCAGCGTTCAGTGGGTGTTCTGTAGGAGCAGTTCCACGTGTAGATGTATTTCTAATGTATCTGTGGGAAGGAAGGTGATCTCCGCGTCTTACTCTTCCGCCATCTTGCCCCTCCTCTCCAACTTATCTATTTAAATGACAGGAATCATCATATTAGATAAGACAATAACAACCACCAAACAAATCAGATTATGTGCTATTTGAAGACATGAAGAAAGGAGCAGGATAGTTTAAAAACAAAACATGGAAAAATATACAAGACCATGTATACCCCCAAAAAGCTGATTTAGAAATATTATTATTATAGTGAATTCAATTTAATGCAAAAACATTAATAAAAATAAAAATCATTACAAAATGACAGTGAAAAAAATCCAGTGAGAAGATTTAACAAAAATAACTCCAAGTAATCACATCAATACATAAGAATATATAGACCAACAGAGTTAAAAGCAAAATTTAAAAATTAATCATCATAATATATATTTATATTGATAATGTTAACACGGATTTTTTCACAAGCTGATTTTTTAAAGAATGTATATTTTCTATTTGTTTTATACATGTTACATTGCAAATGAACCATTCACAAATACTGACTGAATACAGGTTACTAGCCACCACCACCACCATGAATCAAGATAATATCCCAAATTGATATATACAATAGGTTCTCTGACCATAATGCAGTTAAAGAGCAACTATAGTTCCACATATTATTGGGAAAAGCACTTTTAAATAATGTGTGAGTTACAGAGTAACTTAACGGATATTTAAGATGAATTTGAATGAAATTATAACAAATTTTTATAAATATATGCGGCATGCAGGTAAACTGTTACTTAGAAGAACACTTCCTATGGCTTTACATGATTCACTAATACACAAGAAAAACTAGAAATCAGGAAAACAATGAGGTAATTATTCAACTCATGAAGCTAGGATAATGCCAATTAAAATAGTGAGGAATATTTCACCCACATTCAGTCATCTTCAATAGGGGTAGTCTTCCAGGACTTTGGAAATGATGGGGTTGTTTTTATTGTTTACTGTAATATGCTATTGGCATTTAGTGCCAATGAACCAGGAATTCAAATGTCCTGTAACTCACTGGACAGATCCATGTAACAAAGGATTGTCTAATCCAAACTACCAAGAGACTTTCTGTTAAGAAATATTATATGGTCATCAAAAAATTTTTTTAAAAGTCTGAAATTTCTGAATTTGATGAAGTTGTGCAATGGGAGTTCCCATACCCTGCTGGCAGGAATATAAATTAGTATAACCATTTGAAGTGGAATTTGGCAATATTTGATAAAGTTGAAAATGTACACACCCTGTACTCATCCTATGGATTAGACCTTCCACTTAACGGGTATACATTCTGGTAAAACTCTTGCACATGTGTTCAGGAAACATAGACAAAAATGTTCATGGCGGCATTGTTTGGAATAGGAAAAATTTAGGAATCTTAGATGAATAGAAGATTGGATCAATGAATTGTGGCACACTCACATAATGGAATATTGTATGCCCACATAAATTAATGAAATTATTCTATATGCAGACCCACCCTAAAATGTTCAAATGGGAGAAAAGAAATGGAGAAAAGAAATTTGCAGAATGTTCAAGAAAAAAAAAAACTCAAAAACAATCAACACGTATATAATCCGATACCATATTATTTATAGATATATATGTATAATAAAATTATGAACTGGAAGTATAAACATCAAGTTTATTATTGTGGCTGCCTCTGGGAAGGAGCCAGGAAGGATGTGAGACTAGAAAGGAGGATGCACAGCACTTCAAATTCATGTATGTTTTACTTTCCTTGAAGGATGCAAACATGACAAAACCTGTGTTAATTTTGTGTGGTGCTTATATTGCTATATGCTTATCTCTGTAACTTTATCTATTTTTTTAAACAAAATTTTTCATTAACAACCTCAAGCTCATTGAAGTGTCTTGTTTAAATTTACATGGAAAATAAATTAAATATTAGGGTCTACACTAGAATAAGATCTTTAGATTACAGATTCTCTGCTCTGTGTCCTATACTATGCTGTCTCTTTCATATTTCCCGCTAATTCCTAAATAGTCTCCCTTGTGCTGAAATTTTGAACATTACTAGTTCACATATTTGAAAACTTTCTTAGCTTAACATTTTCACCTGTAGCTTAAAATAACCAGATCTTTTACTCTTAAATGCCAAGGTTTTTTTTCCCCTAAACTTTATTTTTCTTCTCGCATTTACTGTCTCAAAGTTCTAAATTCTGTAAAATGCTATTATAAATCATATTTATTATCTAATTTCCTTTACCCTACCATGTGACCCAGATATAGAAATACACTTTATGTGCAAGGAGTTTACCAGGGCTTTTAGGAGGGTATATAGAGATACAGGTCTTGTTTCCTAGTAACTTATGGTTTAATAGGATGAAAGTTTGGAGGGGAGGTAATATGAACACATTTAACTTTACTACAGAGTATTAAGATAGTATTAAAAGCTCATAAATAAAATGGTTTAGGTGGAGCATGAGTATGTGGGATATTGAAAAGGCAGAGAATTAAGTCAGGGGAAATTATTCTAGATATCTTAGAAAAAATAGTATTATTTTTTATAGTAGGAAAAGACAAGACATGCCATTTCAATGTTTTGTCCAAAATATTGTTGGGAAAGGAATCATTTAACCACATTGTGAAGGGTCCTGGCTATCATGGAAACAAGTACTTAGTTTGGTAGGTAAGAGGGACAGATGAAAAGCTTTTAGCATGAATTTGGAGTGGGAAGTGCAGAGGACATATTCAAACCTGCAGTGTTGGAAAATTAATTCAAAAGTTATATGTAAAAGATCATCATGGTCTTCTCCTGGAATTCACTGTGAATTCTCTGATGGTAGAAACCATAGCAACTTACACACTGTATGTATTTGTTTGCTTATTTATGATATAGATACTCAACGGATGTTGAATAAAGGGACAAAAGGAAGCCGTTTATTCACCAAACATTTACTGAGCACCTATATGGGCCAGACAATTCATTGAGTTTTAGAAATACAGTCAAGTGAAGAAGCCCTTTTATTTCACTGACTCTACTGCTTTCAGTCGTGCTTTATGTCAGATGCATCACACCGACCTCAACTCAGTGCCTCATGGAGGACCCTTCTGAAACCAATCTGTTTCTGTGCCTGTTTTATTACCTGTTGTCTTATTACGCATTGCTAGGTTGTTCTACTTTAACCTATAACTAAAGAGCCTTGAGAGCATCCTCTGTTCAGGCCCAGCTCACCACCAAATGAGCCCTAACTATCAATACTTTCCTAGGGAAGTAGATCCCCTTTGTCAGCTCCATCACTTGTGCCATGGGAATTCACTTATGCTTATCAAGTAACATTGTACTTAAAACATCATTTGTAAGATTATCAAGTGTTTAAGATTTAGAAAATTGCCTAAGGAAACTTGATTTTTTTTTTTAATGAAGGTTTTCCTTATACAAAAATAGTGAGAACGTTGTACTTATCAAGCCCATCTAGCACCATTGAACAGAAAATCCCTTTGTCTGACATCTGTTCACTTACAGTAATTCTGATGTTGATGTCTTTAAAATTGTGAACTTCTAATTGATTTTTCAGTATAATGACTTCTTTATAGAAAAGGAGAGGAACACATCCAAAGCACTGCTTTTCTTTGAACTTCAGAAATTTTCAACATTGCATATTAAGAATGTAGAAAGGTGATTTTATTTTTGTTTTTTTGATTACTTGTATGTTTTCTTCCTGATAGTAGCATCTTGATAAATTTGACAAAGGAACTGGAAACCAAGTTGTCCCTATAGGTACAAGCCCAAGAAGAGCCCTCTGACATTTTGCAAAATAAGTGCAATGTGAATCTAAAAAAAAGAGATAAATAAAAAAGGCTAAAGCATTCTTTCCTGTCTTGGCCCTTTCCTTTGCTTGATTGGTCAGGAATGATGATGTGATTCATCATCTTCACTTCAGCTGTTGGTATAAAACTTCCAGCAATGCTGACAGGATCAGAAGGACATTGCTTCCCCTTTGCCTCCTCCAAACCTCAGTCATGGTTAATTCAGCTATGGTGAAAGGAACAAACAGGAAATTTGAAAGCAACATTGCTTCACACAAAGTGTACTGTTTATTCCTCCATGCCCAAACTGATAAAAGTAAGCCATCATCAATTCAAAATGATGAAATCATGAAGAAGAATTACACATGTAACTTATAAAATCATGCTTGTTCCAAAACAGCTGACTCCCTCAGGAAGACAGCTTTTGAGTAGAACAAAGAAAACACACTGGAATGTTGTCATCCAGAAACAACTAGTATCATGTTTTCTTCCTTTTCTTTTTTTTTCACATCTTTATTGGAGTATAATTGCTTTACAATGGTGTGTTAGTTTCTGATTCATAACAAAGTGAATCAGCTATACATATGCATATATCCCCATATCTCTTCCTTCTTGCGTCTTCCTCCCTCCCGCCATCCCTATCCCACCCCTCTAGGAGGTCACAAAGCACCGAGCTGATCTCCCTGTGCTATGCGGCTGCTTCCCACTAGCTATCTATTTTACATTTGGTAGTGTATATATGTCCATGCCACTGTCTCACTTTGTCCATGTCCCCAAGTCCATTCTCTAGTAGGTCTGCGTCTTTATTCCCGTCTTGCCCTTAGGTTCTCCATGACCTTTTTTTTTTTTAGATTCCATATATATATGTTAGCATACGGTATTTGTTTCTCTCTTTCTGACTTACTTCACTCTGTATGACAGACCCTAGGTCCATCCACCTCACTACTGTTTATTCTTATTTTGAAATTAGTGGTAAAGGACACAAAATAAATACAGATATGTTAGATTACATGATCACTGGAGAAACTTTATTATGGTAAATAAAATTAAAGGCAAATTATTAATTAGCAAACATTATTAATAATAGCTAAAAGAAAGTATTACAGATATGTATTTAATATTATAAATATTATTGCATTATATAATATATATTATATTACCATAAGGAAATTATTGTAATATATCAGTAACATATAAATGAAAAAGGAAATTAAACAATGTAAAAATCATGAAATACAAAAGAAAATTCAGAAAATTCTATGTTTGTACTAGAAATTAAACACATGAAAAATTTAAATGACAGTCTTTTTTTTTTAAGTAAAGCATCTATTTATAAAAGATTATACAAAATATTTAAGATGATGTGGTAAAAGAGATGTTTTCTTATATTGCTGTTGGGATATAAGTTGTGACAAACTTTTAGGAAAAATTGATTATATTTATCAAGAATTATAAAAGTAATAATCCCTACGTAGTACAGTCTATGAATCTTGTCTAAGAAAACAACCTAAATTATAAAAGACATTTATGTATAAAAATGTTTATAACAAATTACCTACAATAGCTTAATTTGAGAATAATATCAGGAAATGCTTAAGTAAGATATTTTGCAGGTAAAACTAGATTTAATAAATGTCCATATTATATTTTATTTTATATTAAAAGAAAACATTCAGATATCACATGCAGCATGTGTCAGCTATGTATAGATCAAATACACACACAAAAAGGAAATAAACTAACATTTAATAACTTATTTTCTTATGTCTTCTCACGGGTCTTCTCTAAATTTTTAATAATGATCCTTTTCAATAGGAAAATGTAATAACCAAAATGAATAGAAGAGGAATGCAAATGGCTTATTTTATTGAAGCAAAAATACCCTAAATATATGCTTTTTATAGATAAGAATATTGAACAAATTCATATTTTCAATTCCTCATTAGTTAATGAGTTTTATTGATTATTAGTAAAAGTGAATTTGTACATTGAATAAATTCATGTCTTCAGTTCTTCACTAATTAATATTTTATTCGTTATAATTTAGAATAATAAGGTTTTTTTGCCTCCTGACAGTATAATTCTAAATGTCACTTATATGACTATACAGATGAGAATAGAAATATTTTTCAACATTTTAGATGCAGGAATTCTACTGAATATTAAAACATAATTATAAAACTACAACTATTTAAAGTTTCTGTAACCAGTAAAAGAGAAAAAACATTGATGGAATCAGTAAATAGTACATACTTTGAATATTGTTTTTAAAATATCACTGTCTTAGCCTGAGTGCCCACGGAAACAGCCTGAGGTGAAGACTGGGATTAATCTGTAGGAGGTATAATGTCAGGATCGTAAGAGTAAAGGACAAGGGAACTAAGTCAAGGAAGGAAGGAGAACCATGAAAGATGATACAGCAGCATGCGGGTCACTACTTCACTATGACTCCTTAAGAGAAAGCTGATGATCACTTGGCAGGTCGGTCAGCATGGCCTCACCTCATAGTACACAGAAATCATACCTTGTGGCTGTCTACTGCAGGAAGAAAGAAAAGGGCTCCTGTTTCCCAGTCATCAAATTTTCATCACGGGAAGTTACATCCACACTCCACACACACACACACACACACACACACACACACACACATTTCAGGTTGCATTATCTGGCCCCTTTGGTGGTTGTTTGGGGCACCAGACCTGTTACCCTATGGTGTGGTGCAACATTCAAGTTCAGAAGGAAGGAACCAGAAACTGAGGCAAATGTCTGGTTGCCTGACTGTGCAGTGGCAGTTGAAAGTCACAGCAAGGCTTCATGGACCTCAGTGGAATAGGTCAGCCACAGCAGTAGCTGAGGAGGAACAAGCATGTGCAGGGAATGGTGGTGCCAGGGAAATCTGAGGAGGTGTGTATATCCAACACAATGGCTATCCCTTACGAGTTCAAATGTGCTACAATCTCTCCCATGAAAAGCTGAAACTCAGAGAATAAAAATTTATTCATCCCTCATTCTTCCTACCTACTCTCCTTTCTCTCTTTTAGAGTCAACATTATCAAAAACATTACCTGTAATCACTGTGACATTTCAACAATCTCAATTTCCTCCCAGCTGTTACTCAGGGCTCTTCTTATATCAGCTTTAAACATTTCAGTGGGAGTTCTGATCTGATGGCTGTGCCACTCTTTCATTATTCCCCCCACCCCTGGTTCTTGTACTCCCTCTTTTCAGCTTGGATTCTACCTTTAAAAACTCCCTGGCAACTCTTCTGTGTTCTTATCTCACAAGCACTTGGCACAGCTAATCACTCTCTCCTTTTTCTTCAACATCTCTTTCCCTGGCTTCAGCGTTTATTTCCCCTGTTTTTTCTCCAGCCTCACTAGCCATTTTCTATCTGTCTGTTTTTTGGGTTCCTGTCTTCTGCTCAACTTCTAAATGCTGTCATGCTGCAGGGCTTTGTGCTAACGCACAGAGCGAGGGTTGAGTAGTATTTCTCTACATGAATCAACTCTGTCTCCTGCCTGTCTGCACTTTGCTCATAGCCACATTGTTTACTGTAGCCACATGCTGTTATTTTGGTTTCTCAGACATACCAAGATCTGGTTATTCTCAGGGATTTTGCATAAGCTCTTCCCTCCACCTGGAAATCTTTTTTCCCAGATATTCAAAGGATGACTTTTCCTATAATTTGGATCTAAAGTTAAAATATAATTAGGGAGGACTTCTTCAACCACTACTAATCTGTAAGATGCCTCCATTTCAACCGTGTTTTCCTATTCATTTTTCTAGGCATTTATTTATTTAACATCTTTATTGGAGTATAATTGCTTCACAATGGTGTGTTAGTTTCTGCTGTATAACTAAGTGAATCAACTATACATATACATATATCCCGATATCTCCTCCCTCTTGCGTCTCCCTCCCAACTTCCCTAACCCACCTTCCCTATCCCACTTCTCTAGGTGGACACAAAGCCCCCAGCTGATCTCCCTGTGCTATGCGGCTGCTTCCCACTAGCTATCTATTTTACATTTCGTAGTGTATATATGTCCATGCCACTCTCACTTCGTCCCAGCTTACCCTTCCCCCCCGTCCTCAAGTCCATTCTCTACGTCTGCGTCTTTATTCCTGTCCTGCCCCTAGATTCTTCAGAACCTTTTTTTTTTTTTTTAAGATTCCATATATATATACGTGTTAGCATACGGTATTTGTTTTTCTCTTTCTGACTTACTTCACTCTGTATGACAGATTCTAGGTCCATCAACCTCGCCACAAATAACTCAATTTTGTTTCTTTTTATGGCTGAGTAATATTCCATTGTATATATGTGCCACATCTTCTTTATCCATTCATCTGATGATGGACACTTAGGTTGCTTCCATGTCCTGGCTATTGTAAATAGAGCTGCAGTGAACATTGTGGTACATGACTCTTTTTGAATTATGGTTTTCTCAGGGTATATGCCCAGTAGTAGGATTGCTGGGTCATATGGTTGTTCTATTTTTAGGTTTTTGGGGAACCTCCATACTGTTCTCCATAGTGGCTGTATCAATTTACATTCCCACCAACAGTGCAAGAAGGTTCCCTTTTCTCCACACCCTCTCCAGCATTTATTGTTTGTAGGTTTTTTGATGATCGCCCTTCTGACTGGTGTGAGGTGATATCTCATTGTAGTTTTGATTTGCATTTCTCTAATGATTAGTGATGTTGAGCATCCTTTCATGTGTTTGCTGGCAATCTGTATATCTTCTTTGGAGAAATGTCTGTTTAGGTCTTCTGCCCATTTTTGGATTGGGTTGTTTGTTTTTTTGATATTGAGCTGCATAAGCTGCTTGTATATTTTGGAGATTAATCCTTTGTCAGTTGCTTCATTTGCAAATATTTTCTCCCATTCTGAGGGCTGTCTTTTCCTCTTGTTCATGGTTTCCCTTGCTGTGCAGAAGCTTTTAAGTTTCATTAGGTCCCATTTGTTTATTTTTGTTTTTATTTCCATTTCTCTAGGAGGTGGGTCAAAAAGGATCTTGCTATGATTTATGTCATAGAGTGTTCTGCCTATGTTTTCCTCTAAGAGTTTTATAGTGTCTGGCCTTACATTTAGGTCTTTAATCCATTTTGAGTTTATTTTTGTATATGGTGTTAGGGAATATTCCAATTTCATTCTTTTACATGTAGCTGTCCAGTTTTCCCAGCACCACTTATTGAAGAGACTGTCTTTTCTCCATTGTATCTTCTTGCCTCCTTTATCAAAGATAAGGTGACCATATGTGCGTGGGTTTATCTCTGGGTTTTCTATCCTGTTCCATTGATCTACATTACTGTTTTTGTGCCAGTACCATACTGTCTTGATGACTATAGCTTTGTAGTATAGTGTGAAGTCCAGGAGCCTGATTCCTCCAGCTCCCTTTTTCTTTCTCATGATTGCTTTGGCTATTTGGGGTCTTTTGTGTTTCCATACATATTGTGAAATTTTTTATTCTAGTTCTGTGAAAAATGCCATTGGTAGTTTGATAGGGATTGCATTGAATCTGTAGATTGCTTTGGGTAATATAGTCATTTTCACAATGTTAATTCTTCCAATCCAAGAACATGGTATATCTCTCCATCTGTTTGTATCATCTTTAATTTCTTTCATCAATATCTTATAGTTTTTAGGTGATCTCCATGTCTCACTCCCCTGCCATCTTGAAAGTCCCCTTTCTTGGCATTTAAAAGAATCTCATCCCTTTTTAATTGTTCCATTAGAGTAGGATGTATATCTTCCTACTGTAAGAACACCTGTTGAGAACACAGGCCTTATCTGTCTTGCTCATCAGTGTATGAAGGAGCTGTACTAATGCCTAATTCAGGCATACAATAAATAGCTTTTAATGAATAACACTAAAACAACATTATAAGGCATTTTTACTGATCAAATAACATTTACAAAAAAGAAAATATCAGGGCTGATATGAGAGCTTGAGTATTGTGCAATTGTCACTTTCATACTTCAAGTTGGATTATGACTTGTTTTGAAAAAGTATTTTGGCAATACACACCAAAAACATAAATATATGTATGCTCTATGATCAATTATAAATAATGACCAATTAATTACTGATTGACTCTTAACAGTATAGAACCTCATACCTATAACAGTGATATTTTGCCTATGGGCAAAAATTATACATATATGATGTGCAGTTGTTTTTAGCTTGCTTCGTAATAACTTCACTTATGGTTCAATGTTGTTTAGTTTTTTCTCCCCAGATTTATTGAGGTATAATTGACAAATAAAAATTGTATGCATGTAAGAATACAACTTGATGTTTTGATATATATTACATTGTGAAATAATCACCACAATCAAGCTACTTAAGATATGTATCACCTCACATAGTTATCATTTTCTTCCGTGTGTGCATGTGAGTGTGTATGGTGAGAACACTTAAGATCTATTCTCTTAGCAAATTTCAAGAATACTATAAAATATTGTTGACTATAATCACATTGTTGTACATTGCATGTCCATAACTTATCTATTTTGCATAACTGAAACTTTTACTACTTGACCAATATCTTCCCATTCCTTCTCCTCCTAGCCCCTGAAAACCACCATTCTACCCTCTGCTTCTATGTGTTTCACTATTTAGATTCCACATATAAATGAAATCATGCAGTATTTGTATTTCTGTGTCTGGCTTATTTCACTTAACATAATGTCCTTCAGGTCCATGAATATTGTCACAAATGGTAGCATTTCCTTCTTTTTTAAGGTTGAATAATGTTTATATCTATAGATATAATTTTCTTTATACATTCATCTGCCAAAAGACATTCAGATGTTTCCATATCTTGGCTGTTGTGAATAATGCTACAGTGAACATGGGAGTGCAGATATCTCTTCAAGATCCTGATTTCATTTCCTTTGAATATATACCCGGAGTGGGATGGTTGGATCATATGGTAGTTCTATTTTTAATTTTTTGAAAAACATCCATACTGTTTCCCATAATGGCTATACCAATTTACGTTCCCACCAACAATGTGCAAGGGTTCCCTTTTCTTTTGAAAAATGTCTATTCAAGTCCACTGATCATTTAAAAATCCGGTTATTTTGTCTATTTTCCCTATTACACTGATATCAAATGTCTTAGCTGGCATGTAGACATGCAGTATATAATTTGCAGGTGGAGATTACACAGACATCTTAGATCACTATATAAATAGTATGTTTATAAGTATCTGAATCCATCAGACTGCCTAGAAAAACATGTAAACTACATATCCTTTTCCCTGTGTGTGTGTATATACCTAAAATAGTCTATTTTCATTTTATTTTTCAACATTCCTATTTAATAGGATATAGTAAATATTATACACACACACACACACACACACACACACACACACACACCCCACAGCTAAATAAATAGAATAAATTGAGCTTTAAATGGAAATGAAAAGGAAAGTTTGTTTTCTAAAGACTAAATTTCCGCTAACTTAGTAATGAAATAAATCATATAAGACTGCCATGAACATAGACAATTTGGTAGGAAAAAAGGGCTTGGAGTTCTTGCTCATTTTAAGTGATAGGTACTGTCTATACCAAAATGGTTATGCTGTAATGCCTTGAATAAGTTACATTACATTTCTTTTGTATATCTAGGTGATGCTGCGACAAATAACAAGTAAAATGGTTGTTAGAAACTTTGATCATATAAAATCCTACATTAACACTTAATAAGCATGGAGAAAAATGTGAGAAGCTCAATTCACTATTAAATAGCTATCAAGGTATATTATAGGTTCTACTGCTTCTTCCTAAATAATTTCTGAATGGCTATAAATTTATAATTAGCAGCAGCCTTTTATATTTTTATTTATAACATGGGATTTACTGAAGTCACTTTTATATAAGTTAAAATTAACCTTATATCTTTTAAACAATTAAAAATACAAACTCAAGTCATGTTTGATATCACAAGCTGACTGCTGTGATTTTCACTATTTTACCCACTGACTTATTGAAAAGTCTTTTTATATGATTTAGGCATACTAAGAATTTTCATCAAGAATGAATTTTAATTTTTTGTTAAAATTAAAATTAATTTTTTGTTAAAATATACTTTACCCACATCTTTTAAAATGTTCATGTTTTTTTCCCCCATGAATTTGTTAATATGATAAAGTATCATGCTGATTTTTATAATGATAAATATCCATGTATTCCCTGAATAAACCCAATTTCATCATATTATCTTTATAAAAAGGATACTGCTACATTCAATTTGCTAATATTTTATGTAATATTTTAACATCTATAGTCACAACCAAAATTGATCTGTACATTTATTCTCATGGGTAGTTTTTGCTTGGTTCCTGCGGTGGACTGAATGTTTGTGTCTCAGCAAAATTCATACAGTGAAACCTAATTACTACCAATGTGATGGCATTTGGATGTGGGGCCTTTGGGAGGTGATTAGATCATGAATGGGATTAGTGCCACTATAAGAGGGTGCCCCAGAGAGATCTCTTACCTCTTTAGCCATGTGAAGTCACAGTGGAAAATCAGCAGCCAATTAGGAAATGTGCCCTCACCAGTCAATGAATCTGTTGCCACCTTGATCTGGCACTTCTAAGACTACAGCACTGTGAGGAATAAATTTCTGTTTTTTATAAGTCAGACAGTCTATGGTAGGTATTTTGTTATAGCAGCTGGAACAGACTAAATTATGGTGTTCAATTTATGATTATAAGGTTATAGAATGTATGTTCAATGTTCTGTCTAGCTTTTTTCTCTAGAAGAATTTGTTAAAGATTTGAATCACCTACTCCCTGAATGTTTGTTCTATTTTATCTTTAAAAATGTCTGAGCCAAGATTTTTTTTTTTATTGTGGAAAGATATCAAAGTAATTTAATGAGTGCAGTACTATTTGTCCAGCTTCTTCTTGAACCAGTCTTATTACATTTATTTTTCTATAAATTTGTCCACTTCATTTATGTTTTAAACTGTATTGGCATAAAATTATTCATAATCATCTCTTATTTTTAAAATCTGCATTTGTAGTCACATCTCATATTTCAATTTCAATATTTTCACATTTTCTTTTATTTCTTTTTAAAAATTTTATCTGACTAGAATTTATGCTTTCTCCCTCTATTATTTTGGAAGTTATATGTAATTTCCATAGTTTTTATGTTCATTGCTCATTGTTTTCACATCTTAAATGGGATGCTTAACATATTAATTTGTAGACTTCTTTTCTAATGTAAACAATTAAGACCTGTAAGAATTTTTTACCTGCATGTCACATATTTCAGTGTGTAATATTCATTATCATTCTGTTCCAAGTGTTTTCTAATTTCTGCTGTCTAACTGACTATATTAATATACAAGCTATTAAGTATATAGGTGTTTGTAGTTTTAAAATTATTGTTGCCTCTTTTTATTACGTGTTAGTCAGATAATGTGGTCTGTATAAAGCCAATACTCCAAAATGTGCTGACACTTGCTCTATGACCAAGTGCATGATGATTTAACATAAACATTCCATGTGAGCTTGAGATAGATTGCTGGGTACATGTCCTATGTAAGCCCATTATACTAACTCTAATTTGTGTTGATCAAATATTCTATATCCTTACATCCTTAGAATTATTTGTATTTGTTTGGTTATATCAAATAGAGAAAGAGATGTATTAACATCGTCTACCGTGAATATAGATTTTTCAACTTCTCCATTGATTCTCTCAATATTTTCAAGTTATTTATTAATTGCATACAGATTTAGAACTATCATTTTTTCCCCAGTAGAATTATCAGCTCTCCACTAGAAAGTTATACACGAGGGCAGTTTTTGGCATCTGCTTTTTCACCATTATATGTTTGATATCGGATAATTATTTATTGACAACTAACGGAATCATCTTGGCGACTAAGTGTTTTATCATTAGATAGCAACTTTAAAGAACACTAAATGTGCTTTTTTCCCTTAAAGTCTATTTGTCTGTTTTTAATATAGAGGCACAAAATTTCTTTTGGTTAGTAATGACTGACATTTCTATTTGTCATCCTTTTCTCCTAGCTTTTAGTGTTTTGTTATGTGTTGTTAGCACATGTTTTGACACTATTGTTGAAACTCTGCTAACTAAAGGTTCAGTCCATTAATTGAGATAACTCACATATGTGCGTGTCTTTTTAAAAAATTTTATACTCTTTGTCTCTTTTTTCCCTATTTATTTTTCTGCCTTCTTTATTTATTTTAATTTGGTTGGTTTTTCCTCTATATTTCTTTCCCACTATTGTTTTGGAAGTTCTGAATTCTATATTTTTTTTTAGTGATTGTCATAGATATTTTACATGCATACCTATCATAACAATGTCTAAATTTGAATAGTGTGCTTACAGTCCTTCTAAACTTAAAGGAAACTCACAATATTTATATTCTGATTGTTGCTTCAAATTGAAACTTTTTTGCTGGTATATTTTGGCATTTTGATTCTATGTTTTTTTAACCCCACTAATTAAATAATATTACTGTTATTATCATTTTCAGTCAATGTTTCTTTAGATTTATCCTGTTGTTTACCTTTTTATTTTTATGTAGCATTCCTTCTCTCATATCACACTTCTCTCAGGATTATTTTGCATTCTCCTAAAATACATCTTTTGGGATTTCCCACAGTGACGGTCTATTTATGCTAAATTAGGTCAGTATTTTCTTCTTAAACCATCCTCCTTTCACTCTCATCCTTCAAAGGTAGTTTCACTGCATATAAAATTTGAAGTTAGCAGGGACTTCCTCTAGGAATTTTAAAGAAATTTTCCCACCATATCATGACTTCTAATTTTGCTTTTGAGAAATCTACTATCAGTGTAATTATTGTAATTTATGGTTAATTTGTGCTTTCTCTCTGCTGTTTTGAATGTGTTTTTCATTGTTAGCTTCCTATGTGACAATGAATTAGTGCTATGTAAACTTACTACAGAAATTCCAAACCTTCAGTTATGTTCTACATCCCTAAAGAGTTGCCTTGAATAACTATATTCTAGTCCTAAAAATGTCATGGTAGTTTCTTTTTTCTGAATACTACATGCTATAAACTGGACATAAGAATCATAGCCCCCAGGGACCTCTTGATCTCTCTATGTAGAAGGTAAATATCTGCTGATTTTCATAGCTTGGTATCCATGAGTCACCCTAGTGCTAGACTCACCTAGATTTTAGCCCTTGTCCTTCACTGACACTGCTTTTTCTGGACCTTTGCAGTGGTGTGTTCTAATAATAATTCAATGTCTCTTTCTCTGCTTCTTGTCGCAGTACCCTCCTGGAATTGCTCTTGCATATTTCGGTTATTTGCACTACAGTAGTCCTAAATTCTTTTGACTACATGTCCCACAGCATAGGCAACATTCTTAGGTACCTGGTGGCAGCTGTCTGGTCTAGGCAGAAGCTGTAAACAAATATGAGCAGATATGAGATTTATCTCTTTTATCCACCCAAAAAGACTCTAGACAATAATCTGGATAAAAATAACTTGCCAATTTGCAAATTTACATTGAATATTTAATGCCATAGATGTCAGTTTCTCAAGTCTGCAAGTGCACACGCTCCTCCAAAACTGCAGTTCTCAGTATAACACTGGTAACAGGATATTTTTTGAATCTTTTGTTAAATACTAAAGAGCCACAAAAACTTATGTCTGAGGAATGTGTATGCTTAATACCATGAACGCAATAGTTAGGAAGTCATGATGCATACGGAACTAATTCAGTGCTAAGTTGATTATTTTAATCTGAGGTGCAGCTCCAATTTGTACCTTTGGTGAACCTGTAATTTGGAAGTCTCTTAGGTGTGACCATAAAAAAATCTTGGGTCCCGTTATGGCTTAATCTCCGCATAATGTCACATTCAAAGAAACTGTTATTCAACTCTAGAAACCTATAGTTTTTATTGAAAAATGTGCTTCACATAAGAAAAATTCCTTAAAGTTTTAAATTTCTCCAGGAAAGTACTTTTTAAAGAACATCTTTGAAGTGTATAAGACTGATTCAATGGGGAATAAGTTTTGAGTGTCAAACAATGACTGACTAATAGATTTTTGGATGTGAGATTATTCCCAATTTTGGAACTACATGTATCTCCATTTTAAGTGAAATAAAGCATGGTGTCTTTTCAAGGAGATTAGAGCCTAGTGGAAGATAGAAAACAAAAATAAACAATAATAATGCTGACAAGTATATTGTATTTATTTTGCACAGTGGTTTACGGGAACTCAGAAATTTTTAAATGGGCTGGGGATTGTAGAATTTTTACTGGAAGAAAGCATATTTAAGCTAAGACTTAAAAGACGATGAAAAATGATCTGATGGAAAATGGAGGAATGACCTTCACAGGGAGACAGAGCAGCTGTGGAAAAGCACAGCAGTTTGAAACTACAAGATGATCTTAAAATTGTAAATAGCATAATATGGCTAGAATGGACAGTGCTTGCAAGGGAAAGGCAAGAGTTAAGGGAGAATGATAAACAGGGGCCATATTCTAAAGAGCTTCTTCCATTTCACCAACAAATTTAAACTTTACCCTTGACCACATTAATATATTTAAACTAACAGAATGATGTAGTATTTGCATTTTAGAACTAAATCATTTTGTTACCATCATGAAGCATGGATGCTACGTATTGGAATGACAACTGTTGGTGTCAGGATGCCACTTGTGAAGTGAGATATACTAAGAGCTTGGACCATGATATCGGAGATAGTGAGGAGTTGATCTACAGGAAAAAGGCAAAGGAAGGAATTCAGAATGATTTTAAAGTTTCTGTGCAAATATAAATAGGATCTACTACTAGCAGCCTGACAAATATGCATTCAGGTTTAAGGGATACCTAGGATCACCACAGAAAAATCTTTCGAGCAATGTTTTAAATCTCAATCACTAAGATATTTCACAATAATTTACTTCTCAGAACACAGAACTACCTTTATTGCATAGTGAGACAACAGTCTACTTCTCTAGCAGTATCCCATCATTCACTGGAGTCGAATTCTCATAGGGCCACCGTCATACTGGGTCCCTCATTAAGCCCTGGAGAAGCTGGTGCTTTCTGAACCTGAATACATCTTGTACTCCATTTGGGTAACTCTTCAGTACCCTCTGATCATCTAAAAGGGGCTGCTAGTAAACTGCCCAACTTTGCTCCAAAGGGAGACATTATCTTTATTTTGTTCAGGATATAACTCTGCCCTCTTCCCCAGAAGGTGACACTATCTCTATTTACAAAACTGTTTGTTATACAAACTACAAACATGCTTAAAAGTATAGTCTGGGACAAAAGCTGATACAAGATGTGCAGAAATGCCATGGAGAATTCTCTCTCAGTATGTTTTAGATTCCAGGTTGTTTAACTAAAGAGCAAACCATTAAAAAATACAATGAGAGAGCAATTAGGAGAGTCTGAAAGCCAGTAATTCTGCTCCTTCATTTTAAGGATGAGGAAAAAGTTGTGCAGAGGCAAACTGACTTGGCCAAAGTCACATGGAAAGTCAATGAGAACCCTGAGTTTATTCCTCATATCTCATTCCAGATTACACATGCATATGTATGACTGGTGTTAATTCACACACACACACCAGGTTTACATTTTGTTTTAAAAACAGTTCTCTGAAAAAAATACTTACAATTTTCTGTATTAGGAACCAGAAAATCTGTACTTTCATTACAGATGTGACAATAACAGTTTTAAGAAGCTATTGTTCTGGCCACCTTCAGGGACAACTAACCACTCACTTTTCTTTCAGAGTACGTTGTTCATATCTCTATTATGTTAAATTGATACCTTTGATTATGAATTTGTTAAAGGCAAGAATAGTTTCTTAAAAAACTCAATAAGTTGAAAAGTATATATATAAAAAAGAATACTGACGACTGCTGCTATGTGATCACTGTATTCCAACTCATATTCTATGCTTTCCAGTCTCTGGGCCATGAAATATGCCATAATTCAGTTATCATGTTCATTTGCCTAGCCAAAATACTGAATAAGATATTATTTCCATTTGTATTCTGTTACCTTGAATTGTAGGCTCAAGCTCCCAGACATAATGACTAGTTGCTAGAAAATGTACCTTGTCTCTTCCCTACCACATTAATGATACAATTGGTATAACTAGCCATGATTTCTACTCCTTGGAGAAATAAGATTGCTAAATTAGAAAAACAAGAAAAAAGGAAAGTATTTTTCATAAATCCTGTGAAAATGATTGGCCTGTGCAAAACGACTAAGTAGTAAAGCTCCTATTAGATTATGCTGTTATGGCAGGCCAAACAAATACTCCCTAACTCCATCTCATACACATCTACGGTCACCTAGAAATTCTGTTTGCTGCAACACAATTGAAAGTAGACAGGGGCAAACAAAGGCAAGAGTTTCAAATTGGGAATATGGTTGTGATGAGTAACAACCTTTGCTTTCTCCAGATAATTATATTTTCAAAAACATCTGCCTCTACTCCCACACACAATACTCCTGTTTGTCCCTGTGTTTCCTTGTTTTTTAATCCTTCCCCTAATCATACTAGGAATTTTTCCATCAGTCCATCATACAGTTTGATTCATTATACATTAGTGAGAATGATGTTTAAATGAAGACATGTGGATAGAAAGACATATTTTATCTATAAAGTTATTCTCAAGGTAATTAAAAGTAGCTACTTAATTGCAGGACTATGTTTGACTCTAGTTTTCTTTGTTATTTCTCTATTGATAAAATTTTCACTATGAACCCAATTTACTTACATAATCAGAATACAGTAGTCCCTCCTTATCTGGAGGGGATATGTTCTGAGACCCCCAGGGGATGCCTGAAACTGTGAATAGCACTGGACCTTATGTATACTCTGTTTTTTCTTATACATACACACCTATGATAAAGTTTAATTTATAAAATAGGCACAATAAGAGAATATCCAAATCTCTAGCATCACTATTCTTGTGTTTTGGGGCCATTATTAAGTAAAATAAGGGTTACTTGAACACAAGCACTGTGATACTTCCACGGTCGATCTGATAAATGAGTCAGCTACTAAGTGACTAACAGGTAGGTAGTATATACAGCGTGGATTCATTGGACATAAGGGATGATTCATATCCAGGGTGAGAGGGAGTGGGACAGCACAAGATTTCATCATGGTACTCAGAATGGCTTGCGATTTAAAACTTATGAATTGTTTATTTCTGGAATTGTCCATTTAATATATTTGGATCACAGTTGACCACTGGTAACAGAAACTACAGATGGGGGGAGGCTACTGTAATAATAAATGTTATTTTAAAAAATAATCTAGAACACAAGGGAGGTATATGAAACACTTCATCCTCCTCCAAGAGCATATATGTTCTTGTTTCTTTGAAGTTATTAGTAACAAAAAAGATATGATCTCTATGGTAGCAACAAATATTCTCTTCTTGACCAAACCCCAGTCAGGTTCTTCTGAACCATCTCCTTGACTAGGCCCTGACTTTTGGACCTCTGTGCTTGCCTTTGCATGGCCCAATTTTAGCAAGAATTCTGTGTAAGTTTAGACAGAATCCCTCATCTCTGATACATGATCAAGTTCCTCATCCTCCACCATTCCCCAGGTGATGTCTGGTCACCCTGGCCTTCCTTCAGTGAGAATCCTATTAGTTTGATTTAGCCAGAATCTCCCCTTACCTCTTATGCTTCCTCTTAGTAATTTTCCATCCACCCTTCTCCTACCTGCTCCTTGGCTATAGATTCCTGCTTTTCCTTATTGTATTCAGAGTTGAGCCTTATCTTTCTCCCTGACAATAAAACCCTATTGCAGTATCCCCCTAAATAAAGCCTTCATTACTGTCCTTTAACAAATGTCATGAATAGTTTTTTCTTTAACAGTAGGCAGATTAATGCCCATTCAAAAAATATTCACATTCTAATTCACTAACCATGAATATGTTAGTTTACATGGCAACGGGAATTAAATTTGCAGATGGAATCAAGGATGGACGTCAACAAACCTTAAAATAGGGAGATTATCTGGGATAATCTAGGTAAGAGACCAATGTTATTACAAGGGTCTTTAAAAAGGAAAGAGGGAGGTAGATGAGAACCAGAGAGATGGCCCCATGAAAAAGACTTAATCTGAATTTGTTGACTTTGATGAAGGAAGAAGGGCTCTGAGCCAAGGAATGCAGACAGCCTTTAGAAGCTGGGAAAGGCAAGGAAACGGATTCTTTCTTAGAGTCTTCAGAAGGAACACAACCCTGCCTATACCTTGATTTTATCCCAGTGAGACTATGTTGAACTTCTGACCTACGGAACTATAAGATAATAAACTTGTGTTGTTTTAGGCCCCTAAGTTTATAATAATTTTTCATAGCGACAGTAGAAAAAGAATACCATCTTCATATGGTTTGACTAGAAATCAGAGGCCAGTTCAGGACAGTTTTAAGGCCTCTGAAGAAGAGATAGAACACATGAGTTTATACTGGTTCCTAGGAACGTTGCACTGATTGGCACTTTTTCAATCCTCCCTCTATTTAGAGAAGGTCCTCCCCCTACAAAAGCAGAGTATAATTTACAAACCTTTGACTTTGGATTTGACCGTGTGACTTGCTTTAGCCAATACAGTGAAGGAGAAGTGAGAGGATGGTGGCTCCAACCAGGTCTTAACAGGCCTTGGAGGTTTCCCTTGTACTCTGGCATCACTATGAGAGAGGAATGACCCAGCCAGCCTGCTGGTCCTAGAGAAGGACAAGTGTCACATGGAAAAGAGGCAAACAGCTGGAACCAATCTCAGCCTAGATCAGCCAATCCCAGTTGATCTTCAAACACATGAGAGAAAATAAATAATTGTTGTTCAGGTCATTGAATTGTGGAATGCTTTTAATGCTGCTATAGCAATGTTATACAGCTCCAATCTAAGACATTTTTGTTCTGTTTCATTTTGGAGTGATAAAGTGATGCATCATAGCAACTGTCATGCAATAATGGCTAGCTTTTCACTTGGAAGCCTAAATCTGGAAGCTGCTGGAACCCAGTTCTTTCCACCAAGACTCTCTGAGCTGAGAGTCTACAGTCTTCTCATTTTCCTACTTTAGAAAGGTCAGACTTTTATAAAACATAACTGCCCTCCAACATACCCCAAGGATCTTAGATCTATATTTTCTGAGGTTGGAAGAAAGTATGCTATTTTAGTCAGTATTTAAATGTCATATGTGTACCATAATCCTCTCTGCTGATATCCTGGATGTCTGCCTGTGTTATATATATTCCTTCTGATAAAGTTTCTGAAATGAAATGGTTCCAGCCAAGGAGCAAATGCTTTTGCTATTATTGATTAAGCATGGGGAATGGAGGAACATTTAAATAGTTGCAAAGTTTCTTTTCAGAAGGGAAAGAAAAATCTCTTACCATCCATCTGTTTCTTCCCATGTTTAGTTCCACTTTCAATCCACTGTAAGATATTTCACATAGATAAGATAAACTGCTAAGACACAGCTTTGCCCCCAAATTTTGTGGTGTACCTGTAATGCTGATGTTCTGCTGTTTCACTTGAGAGGCATGAAGAGCATGAAAAGTGAGCAAGTAGGTAGGGGAAAACTGAATCAAAATTCTTACATTTTCCTACTGTGCTCATATATTCAATAGCTTTTAAAGACTTAACATGCTCTAAAACTGAGCTTCTTAAATTACTAAACACTTTCCAAATTATATACACCAACAAGAGAAAATAGGATGCATATAATAAGAGATATGGCAAGTTCAGATTAACTATGAGATTTTGAACTTCTGGGCTTCTCATCCACTAGATCATAAACTCCATGAAGACAAGACCAGACCTATGTTGATAGGTTGTTTTGTGCAGTGACTAGTATAGGGTCTGACCTATATATCAGTGATCAGTATGTATTTGGTGAACTAGAATCCATGAATGAATGAGTTGCGCTTTAGGTACTGTGAGCCATTTATGTGTAGTACAAGATTATGTAGTACAAGCCTATTTGCACTAAAATGGAGGGTCAACTAACTATATTTTAGGTAGGGTTTCCTCTTTTCACTTGAGAAGAAAAAGAATATGGCTGTGAAAATGGAAAAACAGAAGAGTACATAAGGGGAGGATTTGGAATCAGGTATAAACCTTGGGAAGGATATAAGCTACTTTCAACTTTTGCCCAAATTGACCCTTTGAGAAGCCATTTCAAATTGAAAGTCACAATTGCAAATAGAATTAAATGTGTAGTTGCAAATGGAAAAAGTTTCATAATTAGTGATGGACAGGAGTTTGCTATTCATGAGTTCAATGATAACAATTTTATAGGATCTTTAAAAAATGTCTGATTTATTTTTAATGTAAGACTTGTGTCAGGTGCAATGAAACATTGTAAACTCTAAGGTATAGATGGTAGAGACAAGAACAGAAAAGGTGGTGTTTTTCTTTAACATTTTCCCTTCTAGCACGTAAAGGAGATTTCTCTGTGTGTCGGTCCAAGGATAAAATTAAGGCTTTTCTCATTGTCTATAGAGGAAAGATGACATATCCTGAAAGACAGAGCCGGTATGTTGGCATTGCACTGGCTGACTGTGCATTAGATCGGACAGCAAATTAGATATTGATAGAACCATTTTGAACAGTCGATAAGCTTTTTGATGATTGATATCTTTATGCTGCCTGGTAATATCAATGCCGACATTTAGAAACTAGAGAAAGAAACTGTAATATAATATTCTCGTCATGAAATCCTTAAGTGTAACCCAAGCTCACAAGTCTCATTACCTTAGCACGATTTACAGAGCTGGTTTTCACAGGAACAAGGGAAAGAAAATTAAAATATCACCCTTTCTTTTATGTACAAAACTGTCATTCCAGCCACCCTTCAATCTGAATTAAAGGACAAAGCAGTCAAGTTCTTTAAAGTTCTTCTGGTTTGAGAAAAATAAGTGGTTCACAGAAGCAATCAGAAAAAGTGTATCTTAGAGAACAAAAATAAACTAAATGCACAGCAAATGGTTCATTTCATTAGGTGACTGTTTTTGGTAGGACATTTGCCTTAAAACTAAGTGCTCAGAAAACCACAAAATATATCACTGTCCACTTCTAAATAATATTTTCTGAAATGTAATCAGGAAAGTAGAAGATAATGAAAAGAAAGCACTGTGATTTGTACAACAGCCTCTGTTTTACTTCTGTTATCCCCTCTCATCCTCCATTTTCTCTTTCAGGAAGAATATTTCTCCAAGGTTAATCAATCAATCAATCAGTCAATTAAATACTTGTTTATTTATTCATCCATTTATTAATTTGGCAAATATTAAGAAAATGCCAATAATGTGTGGCATTGTTATAGACACTGTGAAACAGCAGTATGCAAAACATACAAATATTTACCCTCACAGAGCTTACCTTCTGGTGGAAGAAAGCAGATAATTAGCAAATAAATAAATAAAGTATATAGGAGGTCTATTGGTGCTTAGTGCTAAGTAGGTAAAGTTGATAACGAAGTTAGGAAATGTCATGAAGTGAGGTTAGCTATTAAGAATGTCAGGTATATATAGGATGCTCAGTCACATCTGGATTTCAATTAAAAAAAAAACAAATAATTATTTTAGTATAAGTATATCCCATATATTACTAAGAGAACAATGGGAAATGCCATTGAAGATGAGGTCATAGTGAATTTGGTGAAAAAATGATGTTATGGTCTTGTATAGGTGTTGAAGAATTAGAGGAAATATTAAACAAGTTGAGAGAGACATAAAATGATATAAAAATTGCAAGTTGGATTTTTAGATGTGAAAATTAAAATTTTAACATGTGAAAATTGTTCTGAGATGAAAAATACACTAGATGGTACTAATGGCAGATAAGACATTCTAGAGAAGAGATTAATAACTGAAGATGCAATAGAAAATATCCCAAATAAAACACAAATAGAAAAAAAAAATGAATAGATAATCAGTGAGCTGTGGGAGAAATAAAGGGACCTAATATAAATATAACTGGAGTTCTCTAACAAAAGGAGAACAACAAAAAACAGAAGAAACAATGCATAAACTCTTTCCAAATTTGATGAAAACTATTAACTCACAGATATTAAGTACCTCAACAGGGGCTTTCCTGGTGGCACAGTGGTTAAGAATCCTCCTGCCAATGAAGGCGACACGGGTTCGATCCCTGATCCGGGAAGATCCCACATGCCGGGGAGCAACTAAGCCTGGGTGCCACAACTACTGAGCCCGTGTCCCACAACTACTGAAGCCCACATGCCCAGAACCCGTGCTCCACAACAAGAGAAGCCACCACAATGAGAAGCCAGTGCACTGCAACGAAGAGTAGCCCCCGCTCGCCGCAACTAGAGAAGGCCTGTGCACAACAACGAAGACCCAACACAGCCAAAAATAAAATAAACAAAATAAATAAATTAAAAAAAAAAAAGAATCTCAACAAAACCCAAGCACAAGAACCATGAAGAAAACTACATCAAAGGACATTATAATCAAAGTGCTTAAAACCAGTGATAAAGAGAATATTTTAAAGATGTCCAGAGCAAAATGTTAGATTACATGCTTAAGGACAAAGATAAGAATTACAGCAGATTTCTAATCCAAAATAATGCAGGTCAAAAGACATAGGGCATTGCATTATTTTTTATTAGAAATCTGCTGTGCTAAGAGAAAATAAAAGCAAAATCAAACAAAACAAAATAAAAACCCTGACAACCTATAAACTTATACCAGGGAAAAGAATTTTCAAAATACAAAGGAGAAATCAAGATAGTTTCAGTTATACAAAAGCTCAAAGAATCCATGAGCATCCAACTAGTACCACTAAAAATATTGAATGAAGTCCTTTAAGGAGAAGGAAAATGATATCAGATGGAAATGTGGTTATACATAAAGCAATGCAGATTATTGGAAATCGTAGCTATGTGCATAAAGACTTTTAAAATTTAAACCTCTTGAAAAGATAATCCATTGTTTAAAGTGAAAATAATAACTATACTACAGATAACAATATTTACTTTACAATCTATATAGAAATAAAGTTTATAATAAAAATAACACAAAGGCCAGGAGGGGAGAAATAAAAGTATCCTGTGGGGAGATTCTTATGTTATACTGAAGTGGTGTAATATCACTTGAATTTTGACTGTGATAACACAGCTTCAATGACAGCCCTAAAAGAGTCTTATTTCTAGTAGCGACAGGGCTGATGTTGAAAATCAAATACGATTTTTAATCTTGGAAGTTTCTATATTACAGTGACAGTTGAATTCAGTCTCTCCTAGTTCCTCATGTGAAAATTAAGACATTAATCAGGAAAGAATTAAATCCTTAAACTCAAATTTGAGATATCTCATTGGACCCAGATGAAACTGACAATATTAAATCCCCTAGTCACCCTGAGACTCCCTTCGAAGTACAAGAAGCTTTCCCTCAAAGGGCCAAGGAGACTAGATTTCTTTATTTTGAAAACTCTGTGATAACGTAACCATGAAAAGTAATGCTCATTTTCCTCGAGCCTCACTGCAACCATCCTCTTGCTGCTGTATCCATAACTAGGGTCACATCTCTGCATAGTCCAATAGGACAGGTACTCCTTTTCTCCACACTCCAGGAGGAAAAAGAAATAGCTTATACATTGAACAATTTTTAAGACTTTGCTAATATATAGCAGCAGAAATCTAAGAAACATGTGCAAATAGATTTTAAGTGTGTTAGACCAAAGAGGGCTGAATATAACACTAGATTAGGCTGAATTCACTGATATAGGTGCACTTAATAGAGAGTCCAGATTTAATGCATCTGTTTGTGCAGTTGGATATGGCTTTAATCATTTACTTGGTTGTTTGAGTGGATATAAACTCAATCGTAGCATCCATTTAATAAGGCAGATACCAGAGCTTCCCTGACATGAAATGAAAAGACAATTCCAAGGCTCCAAGAAAATCCAAAGGGAGATAGAAATGTTGTACTAGATTTGTTATGTGTGACCTGTACACCCATCCCACAACCATGATCCATGAGGAGACATAGAAAATACCCTCTTCACTAAGACATTGGTAAATATGTTAGTGACAAGAGCAGCTCTGAAAGGCTCTGTGGTCACTCTCAGTTGTAGGTCAAGTGTGACTGCGGGGGATACCACCATTCAGATGTGTTCCCTGATTTCAAAAAAAATGATAGAATCCCAGAATAGCTGCGGCCAGGCAGCAGCACTTAATCATTAAAGGCAAGGTGGTCACATCAACCATAAAGGGAAACAGGGATGTGCCAGTAATTAGAATGCATTGACCTGCAGAGATCTGCAGGTGGTGGCTAATTGATCACAGTGTCTCTAGGAATGAAATAAATGGACAACCTACTAGCATATTGCTTGATTTACATAATAGGAAAAACCCTAAAAGTCCAGTAACAAGAAACCTGACTTGGATTGCCAAAGTGGAGAATTACCTCCTCTCACCCAGTTTCTAGACTTGTCTGTTCACAGACCCAGAACCCTTGACTGCAGGAGTTCTGGTCCCCTAGAGAGAGGACACTGAACAATTGCTTCAAGTACACACTGTAAATCTCCCTCCAAGCCTTTCCCAAAGAGATCATCAGCCACTTACTAGAGTGACTTTGTTTTGGGGAAAAGAAAGACCTAGACCTTTCAGGGATTACTGGATGCTAGTACTGAACTGAGACTTATTCCTGGTGACTTGAAATGTCACCGTGGCCCACCAGTCAAAATAGGGGCCTATGCTGCTCTGGTGGAAACTCAAGTCTGAATCACAGAGGTCCCAGTAGGTTTGCAGATACACTATGGTTATTTTCCCAGCTACAGAATATATAATTGAAATAGACACACTTGACAACTGGCAGAATACCCACATTAGCTCTTTAACCCATGTGATGAGGGCCATTGTGTTTAGAGGGCTAAACAGAAGTCCTTTGAACTTCCTGCCAAGATAGGATAGTAAACCAGAAACAATACCATATCTCTGGCAGAATCGCAAAATTTAATGCCACCATGAAGACTTGAAAGAAACTGGGGTGGTAATGTATATCATATTCCCATCTGATTTATGAGTTTTACCTGTGCAGAAAGCAAATGGAGAATGACAGTGAACTATTACAAACTTAATCAAGTGGAAACTCCAACTGTCATTGCTGTACCAGATGTAGTATTTTTACTGGAGCAAATTGGTATAGCCCCTAGTATTTGGTATGCCAATATTGGCCTGGATAATGCATTTTTCTTCATACCAATTTTTAGGTATGACCAAAAGCAGTTTACTTTTACCTGCCAGGGCCAACAATATAACTTCACAGTGTTGCACTAGAGTTAAACAGTCCCATGATCTTTGCCATAATGTTGTCTGCTGAGATCTTGATCATAATGGCATTCTACAAACCATCATATGGGTATAATATATTGATACCATCACGCTGATTGTACCTAATGAGCAAGGTACAAGTAAGTTGCGTGAATAGGTGGTTCTGACTGCTTTGACACCAACTCCTGAAGCATTGTGTCCTCTCCCTCAGTTCAAACCTTAGGATTCCTGGAGGGTTCCTTGAAACCAAATAACTGAGGAAGAACAAACTTGAGCTTTAGAAATGGGTCACAAGATAAGCTGTGACTGGGGCTTCCCTGGTGACGCAGTGGTTGAGAATCTGCCTGCCAATGCAGGGGACACGGGTTCGAGCCCTGGTCTGGGAAGATCCCACATGCTGCGGAGCAACCAAGCCCGTGCGCCACAACTACTGAGCCTGCGCGTCTGGAGCCTGTGCTCCACAATAAGAGAGGCCACGATAGTGAGAGGCCCGTGCACTGTGATGAAGAGTGGCCCCCACTTGCCACAACTAGAGAAAGCCCTCGCACAAAAATGAAGACCCAACACAGCCAAAAATAAAATAAATAAATAAATTAATTAATTAATTAAAAAAAAAAAAGATAAGCTGGGACCACCACAAAATGGAATGCTGTAGTACTATTAACCCATTCAGGGATGACCCTGAAGATCAGTGGTGAAGAAAAATTTTCCCAATGAGCAGTAAATTTGTTGCTCAGTATGTATTGCATGAGACTTGGGCAGAAAGACAGATCTCTAATGATTTATGGGCAGTTCATAAGTGTTTGGGTGGATGGCCATGGACTTGGAAGAAATAAGATTAAAAGACTGGCAAAAAGTAAGTTTGGGAAAGAAGTATGTGGATGGATCTCTTGGAATAGACACACATTGTAAAAGTACTTGTGTTCTGTGTGAAGGTCCACCAATCGGCATTCAGTGCAGAAGAAACTTCTAGTAATCAGAGTGGACAAAATGACATGATCTGTGGATTTCAGTCAGCTTCCTTGTCCAGTCACTCCAGTTCTTGTTCAATGGGACAGTGAAGAGAGTGGTCACAGTGGTATGGACAGAGACTCAACAACATGGGCTTCCCCTTTTGAAGGCTGAACTGACTGTTGCTACTGCTGAGTAGCTGATCTGCCAACAGCTGAAACCAACATTGGATCCGTGATGTGGCACTATTTCATGGGTGTAAGTACTTGGGAATATATCTGAAAAAAAAATGTTCAAGAACTGAACAATGAAAACTCTGAAACATTGTTGAGAGAAACTAAAAAAGAACCAAATAAGTAGACAAATTATTTATTCAACGAATGTTGCTGGGGCAATTAGAAAATCATATGTAAAACTAAAACAATTTTAATCCATACCTAACACCATAGAGAAAAAGGTAACTCAAAGTGGATCATGGGGTCTAAATGTAAAACTTAACATTACATAACTTCTAGAAGAAAACATGCTAGAAAACTTTATAACCTTGGATCAGACAAGGATTGTTTATATACAGCACCTAAAGCATGACCCACAAGACAAAGGATTGTTAAATTGGATTTCATCCAAATTAAGAACTTCTACTTTTTGAAAGACACTGCTTAGAGATTGGAAAGACAAAGTACTGGTTGAGAAAATATATTTGCAAATCAAGTACCTGATAAAGGACTTGCATCCTGGCTGTGAGTGGGAAAAAAAATGAGAGCTGGATTGGAATTTGCAATCTAAATGTATTATCTTCAGATGGAGAGATTAAACATATTTCAGTGCTGATGAAAAAATCAAATAAAGAGACAGAGTTTGAAGATATAAAAAGGTGATAGATGAGAAGAGAACCAGGAAGAGTTGGGGAGGTTGAATGGGGAGTTTGATGTGGTGTGAAATCAGAAGTTTGGACGGTGGGCACTGGGAATGTGTTGAGGACACCTGGATAAGAAAGCTACACCAGTGGGTGCAGTGGCAGTTTCCACACAGGACGATGATGAGGTTTGGGATAAGGAAGACTTGGGAATCAGGGTGGAATGAGGGTAGATGTGCCCCTGGAGGTCTGTTGAGGCTTTGCAACGCTGGGCCCAGAGTTGACAGAGTGTGACTGGGAATTGAAGACCAGCATTTAACTTTATTCTTTAACTCCTGGTGGTCTAGTGTTCCTTAAGACTTGATTTGATGCATCACAAATCTCATAGCCAACACTTTTGGTCAGGTTTATATTTTTCTAGTATCTCATTGTTCCATCTGTAACCCTTCCCATTTCCTCTTCCTAAACTACATTCCCTGGTGTGTGGATAATATTCAGCAGACAATAATGACTCTGAGTGGATAATCATGGTTTTTAAATTTTGTTATTGTTGTTGTTGATCACATGATGTCTGGATTCCCCAGAGAAACAAGACTGTCACGTTTCAAGCCTAATTCTAAGAAAAAAAGAAAACTTCACAAGCTTTTATACAGGAGTCCTTCTCTGCTTTTTTTGATACTTCTCCACAAACTCCCTTTATTATCATAGTAACCATAATAACCCATATCCAATAAAAAAGCTAAAACCAAATAACAGAAGAGGCAAGAGTAGAGTCTTCCAAAGTTTGCCTTTTCTAAGGATCTTTTTTCTTTGCCAAAGTCGATTGAGCTATCATGATCCACTTCAGCACTAAATATGTGCTAAATATCCGTTCTCTACAGAATCTGGTGCCTAGATGTTACTTTTGGTACAGATGTATCCTCCTAACATTTAGCATCTTAAAGAACATACATTTTATGTAGCATGTGGGAACATTTCATCCCTAAAAAAAGAACAAGAAGGATAACATAGAAAATGCATAATGTGGTTTAGAGATTCTTACAGCACTTAATTAAGTGGAAAAAAAAATAGAACATCAATTATGTGAACAAGATAAAAATTCAGATGAAAGCAAGACATTCATGAGGCAAATTGTGACAAAATACGACCTAGGGAGAGAAAGAAAAAGAGGTGGAAATCCTATGCACCAAGAAGATCAACTTTATTAAACTAGTAAGCTTTCAACTGGTTCTTCCTAGGTATCTGTGACATTAAAGATTTGACAAATATAGAGAAAAGAGATCTGAATAGGAAATTTAAAGATTTGGGTTCATGTTTTGCCTTCACTGTTAAATTGCCAAGTGACTGTGGACAGATGATTGAGCCTCAGTTGAATTACCTATAAGATGACCATAATTAAACTTGTGCCATCTACTTGACAGAGATCAAAGTGAGATAGTTTATTTGGTGGCTTTATAAACTTTAAAACATATCATTCTGATAACCCTGAAGATAGTTATTATGTTTGTTATTCTATTATTGTTGTTAATAAGTAGCTATAAGACAACCAAATAAAGATATCTTGAAAATGAGAAAGAAGTTCTAAGTTAGACACCTACTCTTTGCATGCAGATAGGTGCCCTTCAGTTTTTTTAAGCTGGTGTATAGAGGCCCACTGAAAATATGACAATGAGATTTCAAAGCTGGAGAGGTAGCTCTGTTCGAAATGGAAATGCATGCCTGGCTGCTTCAAATATTAATCATAAGACAGTTAGCAAATTAACTGAAAATTTGCAATCCCAATCATACTTTAAAAGAATAAGTTAAAATATCAAATAATAAAAATGCTCTGGTAGACTTAAGTTTTGCTCCAACAAAACATAGTTAAGATAATAATCTCACAACATAGGCAAAATAACCAAATGTTATTTTTAGACATTTAGGTGCTCTTACCATAATTGCTATGAGGAAAGAAAATACTACCATATCTAGTGCTGATACAATCAAAATGCTGTCTTTAGCCTGCATGAAACTTTTCTTCTGGGAATTACAGAATGCTCGGTCCTATTTAATGTAGCATATGGACATAGCATATACCATTATTGTAGCCTTCTTTTTCTATTAAAATGCTAATGAATAAAAAAGGGATTTCATTTTTATTAAGGAGGGTAGAGGTACAAGTGTGGGGAGTGAATTAAAAACAAACCTACTGGGAGAAGAGATAAGAATTCTAGACATCTGCGTGATGCTTTCTCCCACATATGAAGCTCAGAATCATACGTCCAGAGGGAAGAGGGGTATTAAAATCCAAAAGAAAACTGCACTCAAACTTATACAAGAATAGCACCAAAAGCTGTCAATAAAAGCAAACAATTTTCTTATTTTATTCATAAAACAACATTGATATTCATAAAATCTAGGTGCACACATAGTAGGTGGTTTTATCTTTTCTTCTTTTTGTCATTTTAAAAAATTTATTTAAGAAAAATATAATAATACTAGCATTTTATTACTCTGGGCTGTTCTCCTCATGTCTCTGTTTTTCCCTGCTGACTTGCTTTTGGAGAATTCAATATTCCTTACTGCCTCTGTTTGCCTGCAAAAATGTTTGTAAATCTGATCCTAGTTTAATCTATATCCCAACTCCATACCTGCCTTCCAGATTTCAGATCCATTCAAGTATTTCTCTTATAGAGTCATTCAGACAGGTAAATTAGATATCCTGAAAAGTCATCAGATGACTTCACTTTTTATTATTTTTTGTTAGAAAAGTAGAAACTAGCATTACTCCTTAAAATAAAAATGCTTTTGTTTTGACACTCGAGTGAATTGTTTGACTTTGCTTTTATGATGATCACTAACAAAAGTAAAGAATCTGAAAGAAACTGTGCTATTTATGATGGTCTTACTGGTGAAAGGAAAAGAAGCTATTGAAATGCTGGACATCTCAGCTGGATTTTCACAAGGAGGTTAGCATTTTAAAGCTATATATTGTACTTATAATTACTAAACAATAACAATTCTGCCAAAAACCCCAAAACTTTCATATTTAAAATTCCTACTTAAAAGGTAACAATGCTTTCAAGACTCAAAGCTCTTTAGCTACTCTTTTACACTTGAAATTAAAGGTTTTTAAAATACAAATTTTTAAAAAATCGCATATCCAAGTGGATTATCATATGGATGTCAAAATAAAGTCCAAAATAAAAAATGCCTTTTTTCTTCCAATATTTTTCCAACCCATATTAACTATCTTGCGAGATGATGTGTAGATTAATTCTAGTTCCCAAACAAGAAAGCAGAGAACCATCTTATATGGCTCATTCCTATCCCATATCTGACTATTCAGCAAATCTCTATTTCTTTCAATCACTTTGTTACTTCCTATTCCCACTGCCATTTCCTTACTGAGGAATCATCCATAATTCATCCTACTGCCAAGAGACTTCTAAAACTGAAGTCTAGTCTTTACCTTCTCACTGTTGGAGAAGACACCTACTCCTGTCATCTCGACAGCTGAAGCTTTTTATGATTTAAACTCTAGGTCCCAAAACCATTTTCCATTGGTGGGAGGCTTTATACTTCACTTTATACTTTAGGAAAGCTGATTTTTTCCAAGTTTCCTATATATTATATTCATTTTATACTTTCATAGTTTTGCACTATTAGTTTCCTCTTTCCAGAATGTTTTTCTATTCTTTCAACTTACGCAAATAAAATATTATGTTCCAAGTCCAAGTGAGGCATTACATTGTTTAGGAAATCTTTGCAGGTAATATCTCCCACATGTATATTCACACATCCTCTATCTTACCTTTGTAAAATGTATACGAGCTTGTTTTTGCATTATTACCCTGTAGTCTCTCCTACTGTGAGTTCTGGAAGAACAACATAGTATGTTATTCATATTTCTATCTTCATAGTAAAATAAGGTTTACAAATGGAATAAATAAGACAAGGTACAGGAAAAAATGTAGTCATATGAGAGGGTTAGGTAAACGCTACTGTACTGAAACCGTGAAGAATGGCAGAAAGACAGCATCTTAGGATACAAGGAACAATAGTTGTTGAAGGCTCAGTAGAGTATGATTTTAAAACATTATGCTGCCACCTTTGGGTTGTAACAATTCTGAGAGTTGTATGTATTAAAAAGCCCATCTGCTTGTTGCTGACCTAGCTGAGATAAGTGAATTCATTTCTTCTCATATCCTAGGACACCTTCCTGTATTAATTAGGGTAGGAAGGCCCACAGTTAATGGACTATTCAAGATGTTCTGGCTTGGATGGATTTGACCACTGTGTGAAGTACTTTCTTAAGTGCTCTCTCAGGTTTTATCCTAGGTCCAGCTTATTTGACTTTTTGGTGCTCTCTCTCCTCTCTTGCAACAAGAAAACAAACAAACAAACAAAAAATCAGTCCTGCTTTTCATTTTCATTTTATTCAATGCTGCATTCTTATTTTCATAGGCATTGTTTTGGTTGGCTTACCAGATGGTAGATATGTTTTAAGATTTAACCTATTTAGAAGTAGTCCGGAAACATAACACGATTTATTGGTAAATATCAAATTAAATAGGATAGTCACTCAAATGACAACATTTATACATTTTCATCTGCATCTGAACAGCGTTGTAAGTTATTATAATAGGAAATTTAAAAGGTATAATTATTGATATTTTCAGTGTAACAAACTGATTATAAAAGATCCACATTTGATAGGTAGGTTTTTTTTTTCTCACTAGATTTAGTTTTAGCGTTAAGTTTGTGAGTGACTTGAAATTATAAATACAACATTAACTTAATTAAAAAGATAATTTCCAACAATTCCTGGCACATAGTAAGTCCTATATATGTCTTATTATTAAATTATTAAATGAAGAACTGTACTTTGTAGTTTTCATATTTTTTTCTGTCTCAATCAGATCTGAAAATAAACATTTAAAAATATTTCTTAATCCAGAGTTGCAGTTAAAAGTAGCAGAAAATCAATGATTTTAGAAAACTACCTTTTCACATCCCCCAATTGTTTTAGGTTCTCAAGAAACTTTAAAAGAATTACCACACATTTTCTAAGAAACTTTAATGCCCCATAAGTTTCTCACTCTTAAAAGTTCAGTTTCATTAAATGTTGTTTTTAAAGAACTCTTGATTTTCTTTTGAACACAGTATAAAACTACTGTTAACAAAGAATTCAGTGCTTGGCAATGAAAGTATGTATCTTTGAACTTGAGGTTTTGCTATTGTCAAGTATATATTCAATCTATCAATCATTTATCAATCATTTATCCATCCATCCGTCCACCTATCCAACATACATATATTCAGTGCTCACTCTGTGAAATTGGTGAGTTGCTGCTAAAGATTATGTGATAAATCAACTTAGGCTTGGTCCTCAAAAAGCTTACACTCTAATAAGGTAGATCAAATGCATATATAATCATAATGGCACATAACATTTGTCCATAAACGTAGAGATTAGGTGCTATAACATTGCCAAGAGGGTAAACTTCTTTCTGATGGGAGAATAAAGGAAATTTTAATGAAGAAAATAGTGCTTGAATTTAACCTTTAAAAAAAGCTGTGACTATAAAAATGTGGGGAAATAAGATGAGGAAAGGGAGACGATTACACATATGAGAAATGGCCCACTGGTATGTGTAAATGAATACTATTCAGGTTGGCAGGTGTGCATTGTGGATTAGTGAGGCTCTCAACAATAAGGTGGAAGGGACTTGGAGGCCAGGCTTTAGAGGTTATCTCTTTGGCACTTTCTCACCATCATACTTGTAATGATTCTTCAAATGCAGTCCTGCATTTTTATTTAAATATGTTCCTTTCCATCTTTCCCTCATCTCAGTCAGATTTTTATATTAATGGCATTATTCAAAATTACATTCCTCTTTAACCTGTGCTTTATGAAGACAAAAGAGTGGCACAGGGAGGGTGTGAAAGAGCAATTTATTTTCCCCAACATTTTTGAAGCAACTCATTTTAAACCAGGCAGTGCTTTTGAAGATCTAGTAAGAGCTTATCACTGGTCAGAAGCATTTGGAGAACATAAATGAGGTCCTGAAGTTAATGAGCTAGTGACTTTTAGGGCAGGCAAAATTTACTCAGGAAGAATAAAACAATAACAATTTTGAGATAGAATGAGATTGCATTCCAGAATGTATGGTTTATTAAGAAAGGATTCTAGGTGCCTCATAATTTGAGTTAAACATAGAGAATAACTGATTAATTTATTCACAAATATTTATTGAGTACCTATCATGTGCCAGAAACTGTTCCAACTAGGGGAGATAGAGTAGTGAATAAAAACACATAAATATATGCCTCCCTGCCTCATGAAGCCTTAACTGAAATGAGGAAACTCAGCCAATAAACTATAGACAAATAACCTTTATATTTTATCAGATAGTGATGACTCCTATGGAGGAAAATTTTCAACAGGTAAGGGGAGTTTGGAGTATAATGTGTCAGAACTTACCATTTAAAATAGAATGGGGACTTCCCTGGTGGTCCAGTGGTTAAGACTCCGTGCTCCCAATGCAGGGGCGCAGGTTTTATCCCTGGTCAGGGAACTAAGATCCCGCATGCTGCGCGGCGCAGCCAAAAAAAAAATTAAAAATAAAATAAATAAACAAAATAGAATGGTTGGGGAAGTTCTCTGGTGTGGTGACATAAGCAAATCCTTGAAGATGGTGAAAGAGTGAGCCCTAGTGAAAGAACATCCAGACAAAGCCTTGAGATGGGAGTAGTTGGACTTGGTTGTCAAGGGAAGAAGAAGGAGGACAGCATGTCCGGAACTGGAGTAGAGAGAGAGAGAGAACTAGAGATGACGCCAGGGAGGTAACACAGTATCCTGGAGGCCCTAGAGGCCATGGCAAGGGTTATGGCTTCCATTCTGAGCGAGAGGGAAGGCGCTGAAGGGCTATGAGAAGAGGAGTGCCAGGATCTGACTTACATTTAAAGGGATCACTTTGCTTGAGAATAGACTATGGAGAGCAGAAAATAGGGTAGGTGGTTGAGAGCAATTCTGAGTGAGAAGAAATCTTTGGGCAAAGGGTGAAGGGGCTAGAGCAAGAGTTCACAATCAGTGGGAGTACAGGTACCAGAAAAAGATCTTCCAACAATTCATATGCACACAAAGCACTGACAGCTTGGTCTTAATTTAGCTCTAACAAAATATGCAGCGTGAGTAATGAATATGTATAGATATTAACGCATAGATATTAATAAAATCTACATTCTTTAAATGCACACTGATTTTATAAAGACTGTCGTATCATTATGAATTGTCTTAATCAATGGATTCCAAGAGAACAATTACTACAATATAAGGGGCCCATACGTTTTGTTATTAAAAGAGTTTATGCTATTAAAATTAGAAGCCACTGTGCTAAGTAAGAGGACTTGACCTCTGGGAGTATTTTTTCTTCATTTTCAAAAGGAAGACGTAAAAAGTGGCCAACTTGCTGGAATAAGTCAATAGATTGGCCAATATTTGTAGATTTCTTGCTGTATCCAAACTCTGTCCTTTGTATCCCTCTTTGCAGGATTAAATGTGACCATGGAGGGGCAGGGATACTTACAGGAATACTGGGGAGGCTGGCTCAAGCAACACTGCCGTTGAATCCCTTAAACCACTTAAACCTCAAGCTCTGGTAGCACTGGAGGTCTTATAATTTTCCCAAAGCAATAAAATATGTCCATTAGTTATAACCCATAGCTCCTCCTCCATACATTTTTACAGCAATAACTGTGCTACACAAATACGGAGAAAGAACTGAAGTCAAACATACACACATACATGATTTTACATAGACACTGAAAAACTTTATTGTTACTGGTTGTCCAAACTATGCTTTGTAGTTTTTTGTGGATTTTAAGAATAAAATGTATTTTAAAATGGTACTCTATTATCTTCCAAAATTGTCAGAAAATTGGTAGGCTGATAATAAATAGTACTGGACAAGCATTATGAATTATTCTCTGTTCGAAAAAAACTTGGTGGAACATTGACAGAATTTATTAAATTAAACAAAATGATCAACCTCTTTATTATTCTGATAAATACATAGATGCAGGTATGTGAACTTTTGTTAACATTTACGTTAAATCATCAGGCTGTTGGTCAGAAAGAAGTTACATTTATCTACAGTTTCATTTTGTGATATTGCCAGCCTTCACTTTCTGCTAGTGTCCACTAAAATAAATCCCACTGTAACTAGTATCAATATATCTTTGTTTCCCCAGAGAGCTCCCCTTACCGTGGCAGGTCCTCTATTTCAAGGTCCGTGCATTAATGACAGCACATTACTCAGGTGAGTCAGTCCAGCCCCTTAGCTTGCAAAATGTTGAAATTTTGCTACAAGCAATTCTTGAATTAATTGTAACTATTTGGCCATTTCAGACTCAAATGATCCCATCTGAATTTGCCAAATTCGACTTTTGAGAAGGAAGTAAAGCCCCTTTTCAATGCTGGGCTGTGTTCTGATTTGCTCTAGAAATGGCCACAGTGTACAGCTTTTTCTAGTGCCTCCGGAATGCCTTGAGGCACGACACAGGGTAATCCTCCCTATTACGGCTCACGCTCTCTTCTTTATCTCCTGACACTGGAAGCTTTTCTATTTGTCCAGTATTTCCACTTCATAATCAACTTAATTTCTATCTACCCCTCAACTTGTCTTCTTTCAAAACTCCACTTTAATTAGAAACACATCTTTGTATTAGACAAGCAACAAAGTCAGCAGTATAGACCAAAAGGTTGATGAGAATCTGTCTGCATTATTTACCAAATGGTTCAGTATTGCCAAGCAGCTGATGACAGACCAGTCATCAATCCAAGCTCAATTCCAGAGAGACACATAAAAACTTTACTGCTTAACAGAGCTCAAAATATCCACCTGTCTCTCTGGAAGTGCAAGCAGAGACTATTCTGCTGATGCTGGGGATCTTCTCTAATCTTTCACATTGGGTATCACCATCTGATGCTAATTATATTGTTGATGTATCTAATTCTTGTTTAGACTGGAAATTTTTTATTACTTCATGTTTGGGTGATTGAGTTCTTGGAGCGAAAAAGCCAGATCATGGGAAAATCATGTGTAAATATATATGTGTGTTTGCATGCATGGACTCCTGTATAACTGTAGTGGACTCTACAAGTTCAAACTAAAAATACACTCACATCTCTTCTGCATTTCTATGTAGTTGCTTAAGCTCCCTTACTTCTCATTAATAATTATTCTTCTTGAGAACACCTCTCCTTGTACTGCAAGCACTTACACAGTTTAACAAGGGGTTAATCTGGGTTTCCACAGTCAAATGCTGAGAAAACTGGAGTGTGATTAGCTTCTCACTGTCACAGCTTCTTGCTGCTACACAGTGTATAACACAGTCAAGTTTTCCCTGTGTCCAGGCTCACTGAGTATGCTCACCTTTCACCTAGGCTCTCAAAAGGCAGTTTTTCCCAGACATAGACCCACAGGAATATAGTCAACTGATCTTTGACAAAGGTGTAAAGGCAATACAATGGAGCAAAGACATTCTTTTCAACAAATGATGCTGGAACAACTGGACATCTACATAAAAAAAGAAAAAAAGAATCTAGACACAGACCTTACACCCTTCAAAAAATTAACTCAAAATGGATCATAGACCTAAATATAAAATGCAAAACTATAAAACTTCTAGAAAATAATATAGGAGAAAATCTAGAGGACCTTCACTTTGGCAATAACTTTTTGGATACAACAACAAAAGCATAATCCATGAAAGAAAGACTTGAGAAGCTGGACTTAATTAAAATTAAAAAATTCTGCTCTGCAAAAGACACTGTCAAGAGAATGAAAGGACAAGCCACAGATTGGGAGAAAATATTTGTAAAAGACACATCTCAACAATAAGAAAACAAACAACCTGATAAAAAAATGGGCTAAAGACCTTAACAGACACCACAGCAAAGAAGATACACAGAAGGTAAATAAGCATACGAAAAGATGCTCCACGTCGTATATTATCAGGGAAATGCAAATTAAAACAATAGTTACATACCACTATACACCTGTTAGAATGGACAAAATCCAGAACACTGACAACACCAAATGCTGATGAGGATGTGTAACAACAGGAACTCTCATTCGTTGCTGGCAGGAGTACAAAATGGTACAGCCACTTTGGAAGACAGCTTGGCATTTTTCTACAAAACTAAGCATACCATATCATCTAACAGTCATGCTCCTGGGTATTTACCCAAAACTGTTAAAACTGTATGTCCACACAAAAACATGCACACACATGTTTATAGCAGCTTTGTTCATACTTGCCAAAACTCAGAAGAAACTTAGATGTCCTTCAGTAGGTAAATGGATAAATCAACCATGGTACATCCACACAATGGAATATTGTTCAGTGCAAAAAATAAATGAGCTATAAAGGCATGAAAGATAACGGATACTATAAAACTCCTAGAGGAAAACATAGGTAGAACACTCTTCGACATATATCACAGCAATTATTTTTTGATCTGTCTCCTAAAGTAAAGAAAAAGAAGCAAAAATAAACAAATGGGACCTAATTAAACTTAAAAGCTTTTGCACAGCAAAGAAAACCATCAACAAAAAGAGAAGACAACATATTGAATGGGAGAAAATATTTGCAAATGATGTGACCAATAAGGGAATATCCAATATATGTAAATAGCTCATACAACTCAACTTCAAAAAACCAAACAATCTGATTAAAAAATGCGCAGAAGAACTGAATACACATTTTTCCAAAGAGGAAATGCAGATGGCCAACAGGCACATGAAAAGATGCTCAAAATTGTTAATCATCAAGGAAATGCAAATTAAAACCACATTGAGGTATCACCTCACTCCTGTCAGAATGACTATCATCAAAAAGAACACAACTAACAAATGCTGGCAAGGATGTGGAGAAAAAGGAACCCTCTTACATTGTTGGTGGGAATGTAAATTGGTGTAGCCACTGTGGAAAACGGTATAAAATTTTCTCAGAAAACTAAAAATAGAACTACCATATGATCTAGCAATTCAACTCCTGGGTATATATCTGAGAAAAACAAAAACACTAATTCAAAAAGATACATGTACCCCGATGTTCATAGCAGCATTATTTACAATATGGAAGCACCCTGAGCCCATTAACAGATGAATGGATAAAGAGGAGGTGGTATATATATATATATATATATATATATATATATACATACATACACACAATGTAATACTACTCAGCCATAAAAGAGGACGAAATTTTGCCATTTGTGGCAACATAGATAGACTTGGAGGGCATTAATGCTAAGTGAAATAAGTCAGACAGAGAAAGACAAATTCTGTATGATATCACTTATCTGTGGAGTCTAAAAAATAGAACAAAATAGTGAGTATAACAAAAATGAAGCAGACTTGCCGATGTCGAGAACAAACAGTGGTTACCAGTGGGAGAGAGGGGAGGGGCAATATAGGGGTGGGGAAGCGGGAGGCACACACTATTGGGTGTAAGATAGGCTCAAGGATGTATTATAACACATAACATGGGGAATAGAGCCAATAGTTTGTAATAACTGTAAGTGGAAAGTAACATTTAAAAATTGAATAAAAAATTTAAAGAAAGAGAGAAAGAAAGAAAGAAAAAGAAAGGGAGGAAGAAAGGAAGAAAGAAAAAAAGAAAGATAATAGAGGAAACAAATGCCTATTACTAAGTGAAGGAAGCCAATTGAGAAGGCTACATATTGTATGATTCCAACGCTATGACATTCTGGAACGGCAAAACTATGGAGACAGTAAAGAAGTCATTTGGTTGTCAGGGGTTGGGAGTAGGACGGAGGGATAAATAGGCAGAGCATAGAGGATATTTAGGGCCATGAAATAGGGGCTGGTCTAGCTTCCATAACTCTTCATCTGAGAGTTAGTGTTTTTCATGCCTCTCTGGGATTCCAATCTGAACACTTAGGGTGATTTACTCTCCTAAGGAATACTCCTAAAATTGAGTCTAAGGTGATTTTCTCATACCTCTAACACATTAAAGCTATGTGTGTGTTTGTGCACATGTCCATCAATTCATACCTAAAACCATATGCTTATGTATTATATATGTGCAATATGTTAAATAACTAGATCCATGATGCCACTTTCATTTTTGGCAATGAAACAGTAGTGTTGTAATGTGCATAATACCACAAGCGTTACTATTTCCCCCCTAATCTAAATAAGAGGAAATGAATGATTATTATACCACTCAAATATGTATTTTGAATTCCTGAAGAACCATCACATACTGCATGCAACTCTAGGTACCAATCTTATTTATATACATTTTTAACACGATGATCTATTTTTAGTTACTTGTGACCACTAGATGAGAAGGGAAATGTGTAGCAAAATTGGATCCTGTCTAAAAATCCAGTAATGATTTTTTTAAAAAATATTATGCTATGACACATTAGGCTTTTATACAAAGTGAAATCACTGTGCCAGAACTATAGACATTTAATAAAAATAAAGGAAAACCTGTTAAAGGCAAACACCTTAGTACAGAGTAATATCCTTTCACCTTTCCTTGCAATTTCTCTACTTGGCACAAAGAATCTTGATGCTTTTAAGTGTTTTTATGTAGCTGGCAGAATGGATTTTTCAATATATCTTGATTCCCAGAGGCTTTATGGGTTTTGCCAACCTATGTAAAACCATAATTTGTGTGTTATTTTCTTATATGAATCCCATTATTCCATAGAGATGGGTTTGCTGAGTGGACAGAGTATTGCACTTTCTTCTCTCTGCTATATTCAGAATCTGGTGTAGTTCTAAAGACTAAAAAGCTGAATAAATGAAGAACAGGATGAAAATTAACAGAGCAGAGGAGCCCCAGCTGACGGAGAAATAAATGGCTTCATAAACTTTGAAATGGTGCAGGATAAGAGGTCCCATCCAGGCCAAAAGACACCTGATAAATTTTTTTCTTCTATCTCAGGATTTTATATTCTGGTATCAGAGAGTTCTTTTGTTATTTGTGATACGGAACACTCTAAATAATACATACCTGACTTAAGTAATGATTTACAGCAAATTTAGTAATGCCTCCCAACTTTCATTCATGAACTAATTCAATGTGTATTTTTCACTGTTATGGGTTTAATCCTGTCTCCTAAAAATTCATATGTTGAAGTCCTAAACCCTGGTACCTCAGAATGTGATCTTTTTTTGGAGACAGGATATTTATAGAGGTAATTAAGAAAATGAGGTATTAGAATGAGTCCTAATCATCTATGATTGGTGTCCTTATATAAACTGGAAATTTGAAGACAGACATGCATATAGGGAGAATGCCACGTGCACATGAAGATGACCATTTTTAAGCCAAAGAGAGGGGCCTGGAACAGATCTTTCCCTCATGGCCCTCAGAAGGAACCAACTCTTCTACCACCTTAATTTCTGAATTCCAGCCTCCAGAACTGTGACAATAAATTTCTGTTGTTTAAGCCACTCAGTTTGTGGTACTTTGTTAAGGCAGTCTTGGCAATCTAAAACAGACAGTATGTAACAGATAATAGTCTAGGTCCTGAAGAGACAAAAATAAAAGGAACATAATTAATGCTGTAAAGGATGTTTCCAGCAAAGAGAAGAGAGATAAGCACACCAATAAATCCTATCATTGTGACATTCACTATTAGAGGGATGCCCAATTCATTGTAGGTACACATAGGAGATGAGAATCTAACTCAAGTAGGATAACCAGGGAAGTCAGGTCCTCAGAGCTCAGTCAGAAAAATCAAAGAGGATTGGTGAAAATAGAAAACAAAAGACAGTTGCAGTCTAGACAGGGTGAATTACATGTGCAAAAGCAAGGTGGTATAGAACACTGTTCCTTTTGGAAGTTCTACACAGGTTATTTGACTCAGGTTTGGCTATTGCTATTGCTGATACTGCTGGAAGAGTCTCTGAAAAGACAAGGAGAGACCAAGGCAGAAAAAGTTTAAAAAAGAAAAGATTTGGTATATTGTGCTGAAGGTTTGCAATGGAGGACTTAAAGTAAGGAAGTACAAGACATTTTAATGTAAGGAAAATTTATTTTGTGATAATCTGGACATGGGACTAGATATAGTATACAGTATAGAGTTAAACTGGGAAAAGGATGACCAATTTGGTTGCTATTGCTGTAATTAAATGATGAAGATATCAACAAATCAGTTGTGTGTATGAAAAATGAGTCAGAGTTCTACAAATAAGGAAATTAATTACAAGGGTTAAGAGTTTTTTCAAGGTTACATATTTGATCAATGGCAGAACTGAAATGTCAAGTCATGTGTGATGTCAGAGCCTACTGTTAGACTACTCTGCTTATACTGCTTCTGGAAATGTCTGATGCAGGCAATGATGGGACTATGAGACATCAGAGAAGCGGAACTGAGCAGTGTCGGGCTGAAAACAGTGTGGGTCTACACGCCTGGCGAGCTTCCATTATGGGCTGTGGGCAATATGAGTGGAATGGAGAATGTGGTCTGATTAAGGAGCCACAGGTTTGAGAATGAGCTTCCATGGTAAAGAGAAAGAAGGTTCTTAAAAAGGAGGCAAGAGACAGCATGGTGAAGGGCCATACATTGGAATCTATGTGCAAGGTACCCTTTGGGTATTTTGAAGGTGGTCCTTAGATACTACCTAACCATGTAACATGCATGAAATGTTACTGTATATTCCCATGAATTCAAGGCAAGTTCATAGTGAGAGAGAAACTTAGATAAAGTACAGCTTCATTTTCTATACATTTTCATCAGTTAGAATATTTCTAGTACTATTATTTTAGATTTTTAAAGTTATTACTAAAGAAGAGTCTTATTTACTTAAGAGATAGATTCTAAATTTCAGTTTCTGAATAGTAGCTTCTACCATCTTAAGTCCGCCCCCTTGGTTATCAGTTTTAAATATAGTAGTGTGTACATGTCAATCCCAAACTCCCAATCTATCCCCCCCCACCCTTCCCCCACCCCGGTAACCATAAGTTTGTTCTCTAAGTCTGTGAGTCTTTTTCTGTTTTGTAAATAAGTTCATTTGTATTATTTTAAAATTTAATTTAATTTTTTAATATTTTATTTTAATTTATTTATTTTTGGTTGTGTTGGGTCTTCATTGCTGCACATGGGCTTTCTTTAGTTGCAGCAAGCGGGGGCTACTCTTTGTTGTGGTGTACAGGCTTCTCATTGCAGTGGCTTCACTTGTTGCAGAGCATGGGCTCTAGGTGCGCGGGCTTCAGTAGTTGTGGTGTGCGGGCTCAGTAGTTGTGGCTCACGAGCTCTAGAGCACAGGCTCAGTAGTTGTGGCACATGGGCTTAGTTGCTCCAAGGCATTTGAGATCTTCCCAGACCAGGGAACCCAAGTCCCCTGCATTGGCAGGTGGATTCTTAACCACTGCACCACCAGGGAAGTCCTGTATCATTTTTTTCTTTTAGATTCCACATATAAGCAATATCAAATGTATTTGTCTTTCTCTGTTTGACCCACTTCACTTAGTATGATAATCTGCAGGTCCATCCATGTTGCTGCAAATAGCATTATTTCATTCTTTTTAATGGCTGCGTAATATTCCATTGTATATATGCACCACATCTTCTTTATTCATTCATCTTTCGATGGACATTTAGGTTGCTTCCATGTCTTGGCTATTGTAAATAGCACTGCAATGAACACTGGGTGCATATATCCTTTCAAATCATGTTTTTCTCTGGATATATGCCCAGGAGTGGGACTGCTGGATCATATGGTAGCTCTATTTTTAGTTTCTTAAGGAACATCCAGTCTGTTCTCCATAGTGGCTGTACCAATTTATATTCCCACCAGCAGTTTAGGAGGGTTCTCTTTTCTCCATACCTTCTCCAGCATTTATTGTTTATAGACTTTTTGATGATGGCCATTCTGACAGGTGTGAGGTGATGCCTCATTGTAGTTTTGATTTGCATTTCTCTAATAATTAGTGCTGTTGAACATCTTTTCATGTGCCTCTTGGCCATCTGTATGTCTTCTTTGGAGCAATGTCAATTTAGGTTTTCTCCCCATTTTCTGATCGGGTGGTTTGTTTTTTTGATATTGAGCCACATGAGCTGTTTGTAAATTTTGGAGATCAATCCCTTGTCTGTCGCATCATTTGCATTTTTTTCTCCCATTCTGTGGGTTGTCTTTTCTACTCTCATGTCATTGGCCAAAGAAATTCACATGACCACAACTAACTTCAAGGAAGAGGGAAAGAACATTTTCCCCATGCACCCAGAAAAAGAAGAATAGAACTATTTGTAAGCAAGAGTAAGGTCTTCTATAGAAATAACCCAAGTGTTTCAGTGACATAAACAGAAATAGACTACTTGGGTTGTTGTGCTGGCAGCACTGGTGTGTGTTTGTATGTGTGCACCTGGGTAGGTCTGTGCTCTCAAGTGAACTGTTCCACATAATCATTTGGAGACCCAGGCCTATTGCATTTTGGGGCTCTTCCGTACTCCAGAGTCTTCATCCAGGTGTTGGATTGGGAGAAAGAATGAGGACCACACATAGAAAGAGTCTGTGTCCCAGGGCTGGAAGTAGTGACATCTTTTCTGTTTATATCCCATTTCCCAAATGCAGCCATTCAGCCACACGTAACTAACTGCGAGAGGAGCTGGGAAGCTTCCCTAACTGTGTCCGCAGGAAGAAAAGCTCAACAGATTTTTGGTAACCATTTGCAGACTGGATGGACTCCAAGTCTCTAGGCAAAATGCCTAATACCAGTTCCTTCTGACCTCATAGAAAGCAGGTCCTTTAATAGAGACAGAGAGACCATTGGTCATTTACTCTAGAAAAATCAAAATCTCTTAAAACTCTGTGTTTAAGAAGTCAAAATGAATTAGCAAAAGGTGAATTATCAGCATATTGCTTTTAATTCTAGAGAAATATTCTTCTTTCTCTCAACTACAAACCTTCCTGATAACCTGAGTATATGAAGAAAAAACATTTTTATTTATTGAAATAATTCCCTTTTTATTTTAAGTAAAATCCATTGTCTGGTATAAAGGGCCTTTTGACTGAGGAAGAGAATACTAATTTAAGGGATAAATTAGTATATGTTCCCTTTGTGCAGAGGTTCAGAAACCAGATAAATGGGAAGGCCATTTTGTTGGTTTTTCAAACTATTGTAATCTTAGCAAAGCAGGAATGAAGATTTGTTCATTTCTATTGAATGAGCATGAGAATATGGGAACACTGGATATAATAAATGTTATTTGAGTCATTCCCTATGGTAAATTTTGTCTGGTCTCAAAGGCAGTGTGAGGGCCATCTTCCTGTAGAAAAGGTGATAAGAAAATGAACATTCTCTAGTATTTGCTATCTTTTGATTATAACAGACTTTGCCTCAGAATTGATAGGGCTTTGATTTTCACTGAGTGTACTAAAATATATCTTGAGGTTACTGTTAAGAATTCAGGAATGCTTGTAAGGAAATGTGAGAGTATTTCTCTGTGAATTTGTCTGCACCTTGGGTCCATATTAATTTTAGATTTTGTACATAGCTCCATTCAGGGATACTCACCTTATGCATATCTGTTTTGGGCTATGATGGCTATGGGAAAGAGTTCATTTTATAGCTTTAGTAATATAGCTATAGACAACTATAATTAGAAACACTAAGAATAATGTTTTGATTGTACCATTAGATGAAATAAAATTTTACTTAAAACTTACATTGAGATTTTGTCTGAAGTATTCAAAGTGTTTGCTAATATTAATTAATTGTATAATAGTTATTCTGCAGGTCACAGACATAGAGATTCTCTCATGCATCTGGACATTCTTTTCATTCTGTATCCTTGAATGTTGCTTTTAGGAGTAGATGGATTTTCTAGTAAGTGGCTGTATGCTATATTCAAAATAGCATATCCCTAATTGTATATTAAAATATCATTAAAGCAAATGTTTGCAAATACCAGGTTTTGAGAACCTACTCTTAGGTAGGCACTGTACTAAAAACTAGGCTCAAGTAACCCTAGGGGTTAAGTACTATTTAGTTCAACTTTAAATCTAAGAAACATGAGGAACTACAAATATAATTTGCAAACTACATACAAGTATTAACTGGAGCAGAGACTGGACCCCAGGTATCACTGACCCCCAGTTCCTTCCCCAGTCCACCACATAAGAAAAAATTAATACCTATTTAAAGTATGAGAGGCAGTGTAGGAAGTTGAAACTAAACAAATAGTGGTTTTATGTATTCAGTGTTGGGAATTAGACCCAGCAGTCTAAAGTATGTCTTGGAATCATTAGTTATTTGGTAACGCTACCATGGTTTCTCATGCCATGCCTTTGCTGCTGTGTTTTTTATCTGAAAAGCCGTTTCCCGTTTCTTTGCCTGATAAACTCCCAGTCTTCTTTTCTGTTTCTTCACTTTTTCTTTTAATCCTTTGAATAATTCATTGCTCCTATTGTGTTCTCTTTGCAGTTTGTATCTATTAGAAAATTGTCAATTATTATTTGTTATTTAAATGTTCATATTCTCAGCTGGATTGTGACTTCCTTGAGGAACTCCTCAGTGCCCTTCACAATTGTTGCTCATGGTTGGTGGCTTAATACAAGAATGATGAATATCTCTACTTTATATGGATTAAAGGGATAGTATGTTATAGCGGAAATAGCACTATAATTGAGCAAGTCACTTAATTAGACCTCTATTTTCTCTTCTGTAAATTCAGGATATATTGGGCAAGGTAATTTCCATTGTTATTTTAAAATTTACTAGTGTCTGATGGATCCGAGTGCTGCGTTTTCACAAACAGTAGAAAGCATATATAGAAATCACCTGAGAGATATGACTTTTGCTATATTTATCTATTTTTTCTATTTCTACTATGTTAAGCAACATTAGAATTCATACCTTCTCCATTATGATAAAAATAAAATGCCTAACAATAGAGCATAGGGAAGAAACAGTAATTTTCTGAATGTAATTCTGACTTCTTTTGCTGTAATAATTCAGAATCCATCAATAGAAAATAAACTTTCTATTATAAATATATAGATATACAGTTGATATATCTATATATAAATATATAGATATACTTTGATGTTCCTTATCAAAGTTTCATTTTAAGACATGAAAATTATTCTCTATATTGATATATATCTTACCATCTAAAAATAAGCTGGATTAGAAACTCTGTAATTGTGGTCAGAATCTTATGAGTTCCATCTTTGCCATGCTCTTGCTTTATGAGCTTGGGCAAACCATGTAAAACTAAGAGTCTGTTTCCTACTAGGTTTAGGTAAAATGAGTCAAAGTCAGGTCTTCTATAAGCTTACTTCCAGCTCTAAAGTCCTTTGATTTTAAAATTACATTATTCGATAAGAGTGTGATTCCAATTTATCATTTTAAGGATTTTCTATAAAATCATATTATAATGTTTGCTTTAAAAAATAAACAAAATAAAATTCTTATTTCCATTCATTTTGTTAATTAAAATTATAGATATATTGAAGATGACTTGACACACAAACAGAAGAAAATAAGATTTCACCTAAATGACCCAAAGTAAATAAACCATAATTACTTGCCATGTACTCAACTAAAATACTTGATTTCGAGAGCTCCAGGGCAGGGGGTGAAAGGTGTAATAAAGTACTTCTTGTTTGGCCAGAGTAATGTACTAAATACATTAAAATAATTATTTTCCCTACAAGAACAAACCTCACACAATTTCTGGCTTTCAAGGTCCTTTCCTTATTCTTTGATGGCAAATCTTCAATGCTCTCAAAGAAAGACCATAAATTTGCAAGCATAAATATGATAATGCTTCCACAGATATGCATGCAAGCCTATTGGATAAGAGATTTGTCCTTGGTGTCCTTTTGCAAAAGGCCAATTTAACCTAGAATGTGTTGCCGAGGAAGTTCCAGCTGTTGATTCTCAGTTGAAGAAACCTGATGCACAAACTTCTGTAGAGTGGAAAGTATACTAAGAAAGGAACACGAAGGAGACTTGGTATGGGGAGACTTGGTATGTGGTTTTTATTAGCCAGCCAATATATTGTTTAGAGTTGGTGGTGATAAGTAAATGATAATATCAGTATCTCCTTAAATTAGCACAAATATAGTTAAGAAGGTTAGGTGGTAAGGAATGGGGAACCAAGGGCCAAAAATACTCTTTTCTTCACCAGGTTAATACCAACTTGCTAAAGTGACTGTTATACGAGGCATTTATAGCAACAGTATAAACCATATCAGTGACTTAAGTTTTATATTCAAAAGCTTTGGTTAATGTCTGCGTTTAAAGCAGAGCTTAGTGCCTAAAAGCTGGTCAATAAACATTTTAGTACTGCTCTTTTCCCGTGATCTGAATTCAATAATGTCACCTTTCCAGAAGCTGCAAAATGGAAAGTGAAAGGATGATTTATGAAGCCTGGCTATGCATGGCCAGCTAAGAAAGCTTTAACTGATGTTTTCAGGATTCTTTTTAATGAAGTACAAGTTGCCAAGATAAGTTTAGGTAAATGAAGACTCTGTCACATTATGTTATAGCGAAAGAAATGACAGACATAGCCCAGCAGATGGAGGTTAATGCAGAATGGTGATGTCAAACAGCGCAGTCCAGGTAACTGCACAGAGATGGAGCAGATGCATTAGTGTTATTACTATAAACAAGTTCATAATACCACAACACATTCATGGAATCCGCTCAAATTAAGCACGGCAGCTTTCTTTAAGTTGTCACTTAGCCTGCATGCAGATCATATTTCTGAGCCATCAATTCCTTTCAAGTAAAAGCTCTCATATTCAGTACCAACTCCTATTTAGAAGGTACTGTTAACCTTAAAGCCCCAAGTGTTTTGCCTTTTCAATAGTTTCTTGAAGTGATGTCTGAATACTTTGTTGAAAATGTTACTTTCAGGGCTATGATTTAAATGAATGAATTGTCACCTCTTCCTATCTCTGGTTTTCTCAGTCTGAATGTAAACTGGAATCCTGAGTACAATGGATTGGAAGAACTCAGCTGTGTCTCTTAAGCAAAACAATAGGGACTGGGTCTGGAAATGTCAGATATATTTGTGATTTCAGTTAAGGAGAGTCTGGGGCTTGACTTTGCTTGAAAGAAGTAATTGCTTTATATCCATCCTGAAATTCCTCTGTGGGGAGTACTGAGTTGCCCACCACTACACCTAGAAACAGTCAAGGATGGAAGTAGAGAGTTAACTGTTCTGTGACATTTGTCATTGAACTTGCCTAACAAATAAGTATTTCATTTCCCTTAGTCATTAAACTCCCACAGTTCTAGATTTCTTTCTGTGTATAATTACCAAACAAACCCCACATTAACAAATAAAAAAGTATAAAAAGTGTATATACACACACATATGTATATATACATTGACAAAAGTTTTAAAAGTATAGAAGTGTATATATATATATATATATATTTATATACATATATACACATACATACATAGACACACACATGGATACTGAGATGGAAAAAAATAACACTCACTTCAAAAGCAAGGGTTTTGAGCGACCACCATAAGAAAACTTTCAATTCTGACATTGAATACAGAAGTACTCCCGGGACTTGCTTATATTGCAAACTGAGCTGCTATTAGAAATGCATGCATCACTCTTCCTATGAGGATTTGAGAGCAAATTCCTAAAGAGAAGATGCTAGACTTTTATGACAGTCATGGAGCTATATTTTTGAAATTGCATGTGGTCCATGATGATGGACTGTACAGTATTAATTGTTCTGTTTTAAAACTTTATTTCTGTACATTTTATCACTATCTGACCTTTAAATATAATTTTTCTGTACTACTTTGCCTTATTCTTATCCATACTTTTCCTTTTTTTCTTTCTTTGTTTAGAACCTGGGCATTGGAACCGCCAGATCTTTTTATTATGGGTGGTGATAGAAGGTTGTGAGGAATGTTATAAACAGTAATTTGGATCTGGGCTTATCTACAAATGCCTACGTGATAGAGCAAAAATATACTATTTGTGAGTCAGTCATTGTTTCTAGCTGATAGATGCCAGATAAAGGGCCATTTGGACAAGGATAATCAAAGTAGTTCCGAATATTTAATTTGCAAAATAAAATATTAGGGGGAAAGTACAATAGCCAAGCTCTAAAATAGAATAGTTGGCATATATAAACATTTCACCACCCTTTCTCATCTCCCATATTTAGAAGCCCTTGACCCAGTTAAATCTTAGTTTGCTAATTGCAGGTATCAAGCATCTTCTACAGTAAAGTTTTTTCACTAAGTCATTTAAAAAACCAGAATGCAGACTCCAGCATAGGAAAAGAAAAAAAGTCCTCCAGCGGGATGTGTACAGGGATGCAGTCCCATTCATTACAGACTCTTACATCACTTCTTAGAGGACTCCAGGTCCCACCTACCTACCGACATTCCCCTTTAACAATATTTTACAAACAGCCCACGATAAACACTATATTCCATAGTCTTCCCTTCAGATGCTTTCATCCCAATGTCTTAGATACACTCTCTATGGGGCTATGGCCTGTTCTCTTTTGTAGGATCACCTAATATCTCATCTGCTATATGCATATGGTTGCCCAGAAGGTTTCAATTAAGACACACTGAACTTCTAAATAATGGAGATCAGGTTGGAAAATATACGTTATATTTCTATGTTCATTATGGGTGCCCTTATAGCATTACTCACCTGCCCTAAGCCTCACCAAACTTATGGATTTCCCCTCTCAATTCTTTTGGGTCCATTTGCTATGAGCCTTCAGGTCTCCACATGCCCTGTTTGGCATCAGCCCCTGACCCTTCAAAGGTTTCCACTGTGCCCAACGACTCATTGCAACTTTCTTTGCTTCAGTTGCACTGGCCTTTTTCATTCCCCTGAGCTCACAGGCTCTCGTGCTATAGCATTTCAGCAATGCTCTTACTTTTGATGGTATGACTCACTCTCTCTCCATCTAGTTAACTCCCGCTTATCTTTCTAGTCTCAGTATGAATTTCACTTCTTCTTCAATGACAATCCAGACAAATTTAAGTCCTTAGGTATTTCTTCTTCATACCAATCATAACAAGAACACTAAATTTAAAAAATTTTCTTAAACATCTGTTTTCTCCACTAAACTTTAAGCTTCATGGTTTCAGGGGAAAGTATTTGTCATACTCACTATTGCATTTCTAAGCTTCTAAACTCATTGAGTCTTTAAGACCATTTGGTGGGTGAATGAATGAAGGAATGGATATATAGATGAATAAGTAAAATGTTCTTGATATATATTACCAAACGGCTTTTTAAACTTTTTAAAACTCAATTTATACATTCCTTAAGATTTGAAAACACCCATTAATCTGCACTCTGAGCTACCTTGAGTGTTAGCATTTTATAAAATGTTTATCAGGTAAGTGAAAAATATGTAATTTCTCTATATTTCTTTGATCAATAATGAGGCCAGTATTTTTCTTATGTTTATTAATGATTTATTTATCTGTTTATGTTCGTAGTATGTTTGATATTTTAATTATTTTAGTCATTGATTTATTTGATCCCTATTTATTAAGGATATTAATCATTCACTGTCAATTTCTTGCAAAATGTTTCTCCAGTTTGTCATTTCCATTTCACTGCCATTTAAATAGAGTTCATTTTTTTAGAGTAGTCATAGGTTTACAGAAAAAATGAGCAGAAAGTTCAGAGAATTCCTTTACACCCCCTGTCCCTCCAATCCTGTTATTAACTTCTTGCATTAGTGTGGTACATTTTTTACAATTGATGAACCAATATTAATACCTTATTATTAATTAAAGTTTAGAGTTTACAGTTCTATGAGTTTTACCAAGTGAATAATGCCATGTATCTGCCATTATAGTATCATAGAGAATAGCTTCACCACCCTTAAAATCCCCCATGCACCACGTAGTCATCCCTTCCCTGGTCCTGCCCCCCACGATTCCACAGCTCAGCTGGTAGAGTGGAGGACTGTAGAATGCACATCTGTCATTTTCAGTTTTATTTTGTTTATACTTTTAGTTGGAATATGGATATTTTAATATTTTATGTGCTGAAAATGAAATCTACCATGTGAGAAATTCCTTCCACATACATAATTTGTTAAACTTAATAAGACATTCAAGCAGAGTAAAATTGTTTTTGTATCCTATTTACTATATTCAAATAAGTTCCCTAATTCAAAAATAAGCAGCTTGTGAGCAGGAACTGGCCATAATATACAAAATATGTCCAACCAGGAGTTATATTTTTGTACACACCAAAGATCCTAGAATTGTAACCGAACATATTTATTGGGTAAAACACAAGAGAACGCTTCAGACAAGTAAACAAAGCTCATTAATAACTTCCTGGAGATCTTCTTTTCTCCCTTTCAGAACCAAGAAAGACTAAATAGCTCAAAAGATTCTTTATCTCACTTTTCTGAGCCAAAACACCTACATAAGGTCCTAACGAAATGTTCCTCATAATAGTAATACTGAATGTATAGATACTCAGGTTTAAATGCTTGTGAATATCTCTTGATGGGAGGGTTTAAAATACAGGCTAGTTTTCCTGTCTGCTAACTTGACTTTTCTGATCCCACACCATGACTTTGACACCTTTTCTTTAGGATGCCCAAGACCCCTCCTACTAGACAATTCCATTGCAGTCTCCCTCCCAACCCAGTTCTGTAATCGTTTCATGTGTGTGCCTCTCTTCATTGCTAGAATAAGAGCTCCTTGAGGGCTGAGGTTATGGCTAATTAGAATTTGCTTCTTCTATGTTCCCTAGCACTGAGTTCCACCTAGAGCAAGTCCTCGATAACTTGGGCTCTCCATCTGAAACAACAAATACAATAAAAATATGAAAGAAATACTAAAATACATTAAGCATGGAGTAAATTTCATTTTTAGTCATTGACATTCTCTCAAAATATTCATGTAACATTTTGTATTGCATTTTTTCAGCTTCTTCAGAAAAAAGAGGTAAAAAGAGAGGCAATTATGTTAAAACAAAGCAAGAGTGTTTAAGAGAGAGTTCTAAATTCATTATTTGAGAAATTATGCTTTTATAGTCATATTTACATCTAGCAGTTTTGTGTCTTCCAAACTCACTGATTTGTTAGCTGAAGCTCTATTATCCAACATAAAAGACCCACACACGTTCTTGGAAAGTATGATTATCATGATATATGAACATCATTGTTCTAGACATTACTGTTCATACAAGACTTATAACTCATGAACGCATAGATTTTTCTTTCTCTCTCCAGAAGGAAAGCATGCTAAAATACATGGAATTTAAAATACGTTTTTATTTTATTTGCATTTCTTCCTTTAGTAAATCATTTTTGTTTACCTTATCTATGTACCCTATCGACACATATAGAATAAAATAGCTGGTCTGTATTGAGTAGTTATGATAGGCACTGGGATAAATGGACCTTTTGTATTACTTCATCAAATTCCATCAACAAATCTATTAGGAAAGATTGTTATTTTCTCATTTAACAGATAAGAAAACCAAAGCTCAGAGAGACTAAGTTGCCCAATGTCATGTAACTACATAGTAAAATAAGAATTTTGAATGTAGTATGTCTGACTCAAATGCTTTAAAAAAAAAAGACTCTATCTGACTAAAAATAATATTGACTAATTGCCCAGCACAAAGTCTGACTTAAAAGGGAACTGATGAATTGATGTTTTAAATAGACTAAATCTATAGCCGAGGGAGTGAAGATCTTTATTTTAGTTGTATGGGATGAAATGTCCTGATTTAGTCATCAGTGAGGTCTTAACACTATGTACTTATTTCCTTATTTATTCTACATATAAAATTGTCCTTTTCTTCTCATCTCTGTTCAGACTTTTGTGGAATTTTAATGTAATAGTTACTAGTTATGAGCATGGGCCATGGAGCAAGATTTCCTGGCTTGAATGTCAATTTTGCTATTTTTTAGCTTTTGACTTTAGACAAGTTACTTCACTTCTCTGGGCCTCAATCTCCACATCTATGTAAAATGAAAAATAATAGCACCTATCTTGTAGTGGTGTTTTGAGGTTAGTTTTTATATTTAACGTGCCTAGAATACTGTCAGAGCATTAGAAGAAATCAACAGATCTAAGCTGTTTTTTCTTATCCAAAAATAACAAAATCCCATTTTGGACTGCATATAGCATGTGTGGGAGAAGGAAAGGATGGAGAATGGAAAGGAAAAGAAGCAACACAAAATAGACAGAAAGCGTCAGCAGAAGGACAATAATTCAATGGGACCACAAAGGCATAGTCTTGTTTATTGTAAGTTTTTATTTCAAAATGTCCCTGCCCAGCAGTGGCTCTCTACCAGGAGTCAAGTTTCCATTCACAGTTTCTGGCTGTGGCCCGATTGGCAGGTGTGCCCAGGTGAAAAGCCATGGCAGACCTTCAGTAGCAATTCACCACTTCCTGGGGGCTTTCTGTTTTGCCCAGCATTTTGTGGTTGCCTTGGCCAACCTTTGGGTCCCAAGTACTTCAGGAAATTCCATTCTGCTTTTCTGAGGTTTTCGCTTAGCTCTGTAGTGTCCTCTATATGCACTGTCATAAAGGCCTTGAGGGTGAATCCAGCCTGCATTTGAGCACCTTCATTTTTCCCGTTCTGTCATGGGTGGCACTGCCAAAAGCTCTGTTGTCTTCTAGATCCCTCTTGGTCTGCCTGAAGCCCAGATTACTGTCCCCTGAGAAAGCTGAGAATCCTCAACTCATCTCTCTGAAATTTTATTCCCACCAGTCCTTGTTTCCACAGCCTCTGCTGCCTTTTATATCTAAATTTATCAAATTTTTCTAGTTGTTCTCAATCAGAGCATTTGTCTACTATGACCTACTCTAAGATTTTGGTTTTTTTTTTTTATCTCCACTTATGTATTTTAGTTCAGTACTTTCCAGTTCTATGACTTTCTCTATGCCTCAGTTTCATATCTTTCTGTATGCCTCAGTTTCAGCTTTTATGAACAGCTGTCTCATAAAATTGTGAGGGTTGAATGGATTTATATAAATATACGGTGCTTATAATAGTGCTTGGCATATAGTGAAAATGAGATCATAAACATTTGTTGTTATTGAAGAGGACTTCAGAAAACTTCTTTGTGTGCATACAAGATAATCTTATATTTCATATACTGATTTGAAAGTGCTTTGTCTTTTAATAATTTAAGTTGTAGTTCTAACCCTATTAGACTCAGTCTCCCTCCAAAACATTTTTAGGGCTATTTCTAATGACCCATTTACTAACTTGAAATGAAATACTACATAATAATAAAATCTATATCTAAACAGAGTTATAGAAAAAATTGTAGTCCTCAAACTGAAATATAAAATAAAAGGGGAGTAATCTATAATAAATTAATATGAATTTCAACATAAACATAATCAGGCTTGAGTGTACTAGAAGACAAAAATGTAGTCAGATGTTTTTATCCACTTATAATGAGTAAATTTGAATTTAAAAGAAGATCAAAACACTTTTCATTAAAGAATGCAGAGAAATAAAAAGTGCAGAGGCATAGGATACTGGAATAAATCCAGAGTTATATGTAATAACATACTACACTTATAAGAGAAAGGGGCATATAACTCCAACTGAAGTAGAACTTAAATGCCAAGACATATTACTCTTCAAACAGAGAAAAAAAATGAGATACCATATTCATGCAAATGTTCTGGGTGGTACTTGTATGTGTAGTGTCATTTATAAATTATGATATGGTTACAGTAATAGAAATACATCACAGAGAACCCAAGATGAAGCACACATCTGGTCTCTAAAAGCATACATCTGGATATTTGGATGTCATTACAGGTCATGAAAATATTTTTCTTTGTTCAATGGGTGAATATTCAAATTCTTTATCATTTTATCCAATCAAAATTGACACCAGTCTTACTGTTAGAACTGGATACAAGAAACCCCTGTTCGGGAGAGACCTTCAAGATGGCAGAAGAGTAAGACGTGGAGATCACCTTCCTCCCCACAAATACATCAGAAATACATCTACATGTGGAGCAACTCCTACAGAACACCTACTGAACGCTGGCAGAAGACCTCAGACCTCCCCAAAGGCAAGAAACTCCCCACGTGCCTGGGTAGGGCAAAAGAAAAAACAGAGACAGAAGAATACGGATGGGACCTGCCCCTCTGGGAGGGAGCTGTGAAGGAGGAAAAGTTTCCACACACTAGGAAGCCCCTTCATGGGCGGAGACTGCGGGTGGCGGAGGGGGGAAGCTTCGGAGCCACGGAGGAGAGCGCAGAAACAGGGGTGTGGAGGGCAAAGCGGAGAGATTCCCGCACAGAGGATCGGTGCCGAGCAGCACTCACCAGCCCGAGAGGCTTGTCTGCTCACCCGCCGGGGCGGGCGGGGGCTGGGAGCTGAGGCTCGGGCTTCGGAGGTCGGATCGCTGGGAGAGGACTGGGGTTGGCGGCGTGAACACAGCCTGAAGGGGTTAGTGCACCACAGCTAGCCAGGAGGGAGTCGGGAAAAAGTCTGCACCTGCCTAAGAGGCAAGAGACCATTGTTTCGGGGTGCACGAGGGGAGGGGATTCAGAGCACCGCCTAAACACGCTCCAGAGACGGGCGCGAGCCGCGGCTATCAGCGCGGACCCCAGAGACGGGCATGAGACGCTAAGGCTGCTGCTGCCGCCACCAAGAAGCCTGTGCGCAAGCACAGGTCACTCTCCACACCACCCCACCTGGGAGCCTGCGCAGCCCGCCACCGCCAGGGTTCCGTGATCCAGGGACAACTTCCCGGGAGAACGCACGGTGCGCCTCAGGCTGGTGCAATGTCACACTGGCCTCTGCTGCCGCAGGGTGGCCCCGCATTCCATACCCCTCAATCCCCCCGGCCTGAGTGAGCCAGAGCCCCCGAATCAGCTGCTCCATTAACCGCCTCCTGTCTGGGCGAAGAACAGATGCCCTCAGGCAACCTACACTCAGAGGCAGGGCCAAATCCAAAGATGAACCCCAGGAGCTGTGCGAACAAAGAAGAGAAAGGGAAATTTCACCCAGCAGTCTCAGGAGCAGTGGATTAAATCTCCACAATCAATTGATGTACTTGCATCTCTGGAATACCTGAATAGACAATGAATCATCCCAAAATTGAGGCAGTGGACTTTGGGTGCAACTGTAGACTTGGAGTTTTCTTTCTGCATCTAATTTGTTTCTGGTTTTATGTATATGTATAACTGATTCACTTTGTTATAAAGCAGAAATTAACACACCATTGTAAAGCAATTATACTCCAATAAAGATGTTAAAAAATAAAAATTAAAAAAAAAAAAAAAAAGCAAGGGAAAAACAACAAATAACATTCAACAAATAACCATAAAGTTAACAGCTGATCTTTCAGCAGAAACTCTGCAAACCAGAAGGGAGTGGCAGGACATATTTAAAGTCATGAAAGGGAAAAACCTACAACGAATATTGCTCTACCCAGCAAGGATTTCATTCAGATTGGACAGAGAAATTAAAACCTTTACAGACAAGCAAAAGCTGAGAGAATTCAGCACCACCACCCAGCTTTACAACAAATGCTAAAGGAACTTCTCTAGGCAAGAAGCACAAGAGAAGGAAAAGACCTACAATAACAAACACAAAACAATTAAGAAAATGATAATAGGAACATACATATCGATAACTACCTTAAATATAAATGGATTAAATGCTCCAACCAAAAGACATAGAGTGGCTGAATGGATACAAAAACAATACATGTATGTATGCTGTCTACAAGAGACCCACTTCAGACCTAGGGACACATACAGACTGAAAGTGAAGGGATGGAAAAAGGTTTTCCATGCAAATGGAAATCAAAAGAAATCTGGAGTAGCAATTCTCATATCAGACAAAATATACTTTAAAATAAAGACTATTACAAGAGAAAAGAAGGACATTACATAATGATCTAGGGATCAATCCAAGAAGAAGATATAACAATTGTAAATATTTATGCACCCAAGAAGGTGCTCTTCTTCTAGGAGCACCTCAATATATAAGGCAAATGCTAACAGCCATTTCATAATAGCCATGAAGTCGACAGTAACACAATCATAGTAGGGGACTTTAACACCCCACTTTCACTGATGGACAGATCATCCAAAATGGAAATAAATAAGGAAACACAAGCTTTAAGTGATTTATTAAACAAGATGGACTTAATTGATATTTATAGGACATTTCATCCAAAAACAACAGAATACACTTTCTTGTCAAGTGCTCATGAAACATTGTCTAGGATAGATCATATCTTGGGTCACAAATCAAGCCTTGGTAAATTTAAGAAAACTGAAATCATATCAAGTATCTTTTCTGACCACAATGCTATGAGACTAGGTATCAAATACAGGAAAAAATCTGCAAAAAATACAAACACATGAAGGGTAAACAATATACTACTAAATAACCAAGATATCACTGAAGAAATCAAAGAGGAAATCAAGATATCTAGAAACAAATGACAATGAAAACACGACGACCCAAAACTTATGGGATGCAGCAAAAGCAGTTCTAAGAGGAAAGTTTATGGCAATGCAATCCTACCTCAAGAAACAAGAAACATCTCAAAAAAAAAAACCTAACCTTACACCTGAAGCAATTAGAGAAAGAAGAACAAAAAACCCCAAAGTTAGCAGAAGGAAAGGATTCATAAAGATCGGATCAGAAATAAATGAAAAAGAAATGAAGGAAACGATAGCAAAGATCAATAAAACTAAAAGCTGGTTCTTTGAGAAGATAAACAAAATTGATAAACCATTAGCAAGACTCATCAAGAAAAAAAGGGAGAAGACTCAAATCAATAGAATTAGAAATGAAAAAGGAGAAGTAACAACTGACACTGCAGAAATACAAACGATCATGAGAGATTATTACAAGCAACTATATGCCAATAAAATGGAAAATCTGGAAGAGATGGACAAATTCTTAGAAAAGCACAACCTTCTGTGACTTAACCAGGAAGAAATAGAAAATATAAACAGACCAATCACAAGCACTGAAATTGAGTCTGTGATTAAAAATACTCTAACAAACAAAAACCCAGGACCAGATGGCTTCACAGGCGAATTCTATCAAACATTTAGAGAAGAGCTAACACCTATCCTTCTCAAACTCTTCCAAAATATAGCAGAGGGAGGAACAGTTCCAAACTCATTCTACGATGCCACTATCATCTTGATACCAAAACCAGATAAAGATGTCACAAAGAAAGAAAACTATAGGCCAATATCACTGATGAACATAGATGCAAAATCCTCAACAAAATACTAGCAAACAAAATCCAATAGCACATTAAAAGGATCATACACCATGATCAAGTGGGGTTTATCTCAGGAATGCAAGTATTCTTCAATATATGCAAGTCAATCAATGTGATACACCGTATTAACAAATTGAAGGAGAAAAACCATACGATCATCTCAATAGATGCACAAAAAGCTTTTGACAAAATTCAACACCGATTTATGATAAAAACCCTCCAGAAAGTAGGCATGGAGGACGCTTACCTCAACATAATAAAGGTCATATATGACAATCCCACAGCCAATATCCTTCTCAGTGGTTAAAAGTGGAAACCATTTCCTCTAAGAACAGGAACAAGACAAGGTTGTCCACTCTCACTACTATTATTCAACATAGTTTTGGAAGTTTTAGCCACAGCAATTGGAGAAGAAAAAGAAATAAAAGGAATCCAAGTCGGAAAAGAAGAAGTAAAGCTGTCACTGTTTGCAGATGGCATGGTACTATACATAGAGAATCCTGCAGATTCTACCAGAAAACTACTAGAGCTAATCAATGAATTTGGCAAAGTAGCCAGATACAAAATTAATCCACAGAAATCTCTTGCATTCCTATACACTAATGATGACAAATCTGAAAGAGAAATTAAGGAAACACTCCCATTTACAATTGCAACAAAAATAATAAAAGACCTAGGAATAAACCTACCTAAGGAGACAAAAGACCTGTATGCAGAAGACTCTAAGACACTGATGAAAGAAATTAAAGATGATACAAACAGATGGAGAGATATACCATGTTCTTGGATTGGAGGAATCAACATTGTGAAAATGACTGTACTACCCAAAGCAATCTACAGATTCAATGCAATCCCTATCAAACTACCAATGACATTTTTCACAGAACTAGAACAAAAAACTTCACAATTTGTATGGAAACACAAAAGACCCCGAATAGCCAAGGCAATCTTGAGAAAGAAAAACGGAGCTGGAGGAATCAGGTGCCCAGATTTCAGACTATATTACAAAGCTACAGTAATCAAGACAGTATGGTACTGGCACAAAAACAGAAATATAGATCAATAGAGCAGGATAGAAAGTCCAGAGAGAAACCCGCACACATATGGTCACCTTATTTTTGATAAAGGAGGCAAGAGTATACAACGGAGAAAAGACAGCCTCTTCAATAAGTGGTGCTGGGAAAACTGGACAGCTACATGTAAAAGAATGAAATTAGACCACTCCCTAACACCATACACAAAATAAACTCCAAATGGATTAATGACCTAAATATAAGGCCAGACACTATAAAACTCTCAGAGGAAAACATAGGCAGAACACTCTATGACATAAATCACAGCAAGATCCTTTTTGACCCACCTCCTAGAGAAAGGGAAATAAAAACAAAAATAAACAAATGGGACCTAATGAAACTTAAACGCTTTTGCACAGCAAAGGAAACCATAAACAAGACGAAAATACAACCCTCAGAATGGGAGAAAATATTTGCTAATGAAGCAACTGACAAAGGATTAATCTCCCAAATTTATAAGCAGCACATGCAGCTCAATATCAAGAAAGCAAACAACCCAATCCAAAAATGGGCAAAAGACCTAAATAGACGTTTCTCCAAAGAAGATATACAGATTTCCAATAAACACATGAAAGGATGCTCAACATCACTAATTATTAGAGAAATGCAAATCAAAACTACAATGAGGTATCACCTCACACCAGTCAGAATGGCCATCATCAAAAAATCTGCAAACAATAAATTTTGGAGAAAAGGGAACCCTCTTGCACTGTTGGTGGGAATGTAAATTGATACAGCCACTATGGAGAACACTATGGAGGTTCCTTAAAAAACTAAAAATAGAACTACCGTATGACCCAGCAATCCCACTACTGGGCATATACCCTGAGAAAACCATAATTCAAAAAGAGTCATGTACCACAATGTTCATTGCAGCTCTATTTACAATAGCAAGGACATGGAAGCAACATAAATGTCCATCGACAGATGAATGGATAAAGAAGATGTGGCACATATATACAATGGAATATTACTCAGCCATAAAAAGAAACAAAATTGAGTTATTTGTAGTGACATGGATGGACCTAGAGTCTGTCATACAGAGTGAAGTAAGTCAGAAAGAGAAAAACAAATACCGTATGCTAACACACATATATGTAATCTTAAAAAAAAAAAATGTTTCTTAAGAACCTTGGGGCAGGACAGGAATAAAGATGCAGATGGAGAGAATGGACTTGAGGATACAAGGAGAGGGAAGGGTAAGCTGGGACAAAGTGAGAAAGTGGCATGGACATATATACACTACCAAATGTAAAATTGATAGCTAGTGGGAAGCAGCTGCATAGCACAGGGAGATCAGCTTGGTGCTTTGTGACCACCTAGAGGGGTGGGATAGGGAGGATGGGAGGGAGATGCAAGAGGGAGGGGATATGGGGATATATGTACATGTATAGCTGATTCACTTCGTTACACAGCAGAAACTAACACACCATTGCAAAGCAATTATACTCCAATAAATATGTTAAACAAATAAACAAACAAAAAATAGAAGCCCCTGTTTGGCCAGATATTAACAATTGAGTAGCTAGATTGTTAAATTCTGGTGGAGGCTCTGGTAGAGGTGTGTGTGTAGAAGGATCAGAGAAGCTTTTGTGCACTTGTAAGGGAGAGTATCCTGTTAAAAGAACCAATACAGCTGCACCGAGGTGAACCATCTAAATATCAGCCTTCATTGTATGGGCCTGTCCTGAGCACTGAGGCATCAAGGGTTCTCATCTCCTGCCCAGCAAATGTCAGTATTGTCTTCTCAGTTATGATGAGTAAACAAACATGACTACAGAAATTATCAAGTAACCCTGGGGGGAAAGTAGGAAGCATAACACATTATTCCAGTTACAGTAAAACTAATCTTGTATAATATCTGTTAATGAAAAGAAACACAAAATGTTGATAAAGTATTATCCCTTTAATATAGAATCCACTGCTAGTGAGAAAAGTTTTTTATGGGAGACAGTGTTTTATTTTTTCTTTTCATAAGAAATATTCATGTTCTCAAATTCTACATATATTAACATGTATGCTCTGATGAATACAGCCTAAACAAACTGATAATAAATTCAGTAATTTTCTTATGTTATCTGAGCAAAAAATAATGCTACTGGTTATCATCTTCCTGTTGATGCTTGAAACAGTTGCTGCTTATAGAGCAATTTAAGACCAGGAATAATTACTAGTGCATCAGTTAAATGCTACATACATTCCTCAGATTAGAAATCCACAGCTAAAATTATCAAGTCATAAGCAATGTATTTCATCACAACTTTATTAATAATTTACACATGGCATGGAAGAAATGTTATTTCAAATTCATTTCTAAATAAAAATTTTGACAGTTAAATGATTTGCTTATTTTCACTTTCAGGAAAAGGTAAAGATTATTCTTTTTATTATCCTTAAATTATTCACCTGTAAAATGTAAACATTTAAGATAATTCTGAGAAATATGGGTTACTTTCCAAATCTTTACATAGACGTATCAACTCTATTTGTTGTCATGCAGTACGGAACTTGTCTACAATATGCTTGATATTTTTACCACAATAAAGAATGGACATACTTTAGAAAATAATATAAAATTTTCTAAATAGAATAAACACTTGAAAATTAAAAATGAGTAATTACTGTTGGTTATAAATGATGCTTTAAGGGATCTTTACTTTTGTGTGTGTTAGGGTTATTATTAATTATCTTATCCTGACTTTTATATACATACTCTAAAAATCTGTATAATTTTGCATTTGGATTATGCAAAAACTGCTTATTTCATCACAGATTCTGGGGGAATATTTCAGTTAAATAGAATTAAATAACAAATTAATTGTCCTGTATTTTTAGAGTACTAATTTGAAGCCAGGATAAAAAAGTCAAAGAACACAAAAAAGTTTTCCTCCCACTCCTGAACCCTAGAGCCTCATTGACCCTATCCAGAGGCAACTATTATTTCTATGCTATTTTAAAAGTATCATTTCAGAAATATTTTGTGAATATACAGAATATTAATAAACACATTAACAGAAGATAGCTATCCAATTTACATCTGAGCTAAGCTATTTGCTTTTTCTCTCTTGGACTCCTGGAAATTTGGTAAACCATTTTATCAATAGCATCCTCTGCCTTTGGAAATAAAGATTACTGGATGAATTTACTTGCTAGTTAGAATTTTTGAGAAAAATGAGAAGGGAAAGTTGGGTCATGAAAAACTAAGATTTGCCTAATTCCCAAGTTACGAATGAAACCCTATGGACAGAGTCAGAACAGAAGGAAGTGAACAAAAAGGATATAAAGTGAAACAAGTTATATACCCCAATTAAAAAAAAATATGGTGCTCCTCCAAAGAATAATTGAAACTTTAGATGTTCAGTAAATATTGTTGTTTGATGAATGAATGAATGACTTGTTCTGAATGAACTCCAAGAGAGGCTATTGAAACATTCTTCTTTGTGTCAACATCTGGTTCAATATGTCTATAACTCAAACATACTCAAAAAGAAAATCTTTCTCTGTGGTTGAAGGATAGGAAGTTGACAAGATTAAAACCTTAAACAGGAATGGGAAGTCAGAGATTTGTATTGGTCATAAAAGGCTTGATATTTGGGTTAAAAGCATCTATCACAAAATACGTGAGAGCCACAAAATACTATTACTGGGTCTACATTTTAACTTACAGAATTTTTCTGAAATTTATGGCCATCTCCAGGACAAGCATTTTCAGTGGTGATTCTCAATTTGTCCTCTTTTTAGATAAAGATTTTACGTTTAATATCAAGGCAGCATAAGCTCAAGATTTTCCCTGCTGAAGTGATATTTGCAGGTAAATTTATTGTACTTGACAAGGACCAGATTTATAGCCCTGGTACTTGAATCATTTTGTTAGACTCGGATATAATACAAGTTTAACTCCGACCCTTTTTTGATAGCATAGAACTATTTTCTGGAAGCACCTTATATAACACTGCTATTTTCCCCCACATCAGCCAATAAGTGGCTTTCTGTACCTGTCACTCTCATATATATGTGTCTATTATAAGACTAAAGTTGATTACCTAGCAATTCCATTTAGTATTCTCACTTACACTTTACAAAATTCACTTTTTAGAATTTTGCAAAGTTCTTCAGAATATTCGAGGAAGATCAGGCCATTTTTTTACAGTCTCAGACTCTACCTTAATTGGACTTGTAGGGTTTTTTTCACTAAAACCTGGGTGGAAGAGAGGGATAGTTTGTCTCTTTTTCATTTGGTTCTCATTTGGGATGTAATCAAGATGACCGGTAAAGAGTCCGGTCTCGAGTCATGAAGATCTGAGTTCTAATTCAGTCCTACCGCAGGGACTTCCCTGGTGGTTCAGTGGTAGAGAATCCAGCTTCCAATGCAGGGGACGTGGGTTTGATCCCTGGTCAGGGAACTAAGATCCCACATTCCTCGGGGCAACTTAGCCCGCGCACCTCAACTACTGAGCTCGCGCGCCTCAACGAGAGAGCCCATGTGTGGCAAACTGCAGAGCCCACGTGCCCTGGAGCCCGAGTGCCACAACTACAGAGAGAAAACCCTCACGCTGCAGCTAGAAAGAAGCCTGCTTGCCATAACTAAGATGCAATGCAGCCAAAAAAATAAAGAAAAAAAAAGTCTCTACCACATATTGACAAATATTTAACATCTGTGTTTCAGTTTCTCTATCTTGAAATTTACATAATAGTATCTACTTCAAATGTATTTTTTGTAGAGATTAGATTAGATGATCAAATTTCAAGAGGTTAGGATAACACCTGATACAAAGGACTTAACAAATTAATAATGTGATGATGATGATGATGATGATAGCTTTATGAATGAGAGTGAATATTAGTTTGCAGCACATAAGTTAAGGGTGAATTTGTTGGGTTTTTTATTGGTTGTGAAATATTTTTAATATATCCTTAATTACAAATGATAATAATAGTAGTAGCCATTATTTATTAAGTACTTTATGTCAGAGTTCCGGACCACTCAAATGTTTGAATAAGTACTTTAGTTCTTGTTTAGTTCTGGACTGTAGAATATAACACAATATTTTCTGGCAGGATAGGTGTGGGGAGGCCTTAGAGAGCATCAGATTAGCAGGAATCGCAAAACTTTTGTATTTTTAACAATAAAATTTAAGTGTTTCAATATTCATTCATTTCAAATCTTTGTTTGAATAGTTAATATGGGCCAGGCCCTGGGGTTGACATTGTATGTTGGAAATTCCTCTCTGATACCAGTTTAAACAACAATAATGTTCTCCTGAAGATTTAATATGTGCTCATATTTTGGAATTGATTGGTCTTTTTCTGTGTTGGTTGCTAAAACCTTATACTCAAATCTGAGGCTCACCTCAGAACAGGCATTTTGGTCTAAGGTCATTCTGGCTCTATTACTCTTTCTCAACTTTATTTTCTCTTTGTCTCATTTTGAAATGTTTTAACATTTTCTTATGCAAGTCACCTTGAATACATGTATGGAAGAAGTCAGAAATAATATAAATGTAAATATCAAACATACATCAAATATAAATTAAAATGGAGAAAATAAATGCCAAGGCAGAAATTAAGTATATGGGTTCAACTGATAGATCATTTTCTGGTGTTTCCTATCAAAAACATTGCTACTTCATAATTTTCTGATGTTAAAACGCAAATGAATGTAGTAAAAGAATATTTGCCAAAAACAAATGGCATGAAAAAATTACAATTTGTTTAATAAACCAGAACTGAAGTGGAATCATCATAGAAAGCATAAAATAGGTCAAGATATTTAAAAAATGATATCATTTTGTCGGTAAAATATTAAAAATACATGTAAGCAATTTCTGAGATTCTGTAACCATATTAGACACAAGAGAAAAGTAAAGGAATGTTGTCTTTCACAAAAAGGAAAGTATTGCTATGCTTACTTAAAATGAAAATGTAGTACTTTCTTTGTATATTTACAGAAAAAGTCAATTGTTATCTGAAAATTGTGGTAGGTAGCCCAGAAATTGCAAGGGCAAAAGTAGAGTGTAAATAAGGGGAAAATATATTGAGATTGCTTAAATAAGCAGTTAAAATCTAAAGATATAGGATATGGAAAGACTGACTAGTATAATTTTAGTCTTTAATTTCTTTGAGCACTCTTGGGGCTAATATAATACCAAGTCTTAAAAAAGTAAAAAGGCATCACCCTTGAAATTATAGCTCTAACAAAATCTGGAAAAAAAGTCTAAAATCCCATTTTCAGACACCTAGACTAGAATGATGTACTGGGAAACACACAGGGCTTAATAAAGAACAAATTCTGTCACAGTGGTAGCAGATATCTTTCTATTGACAGAATAATGGCATAGTAAATCAGGGAGAAGCATTAGATGCAATTTATCTTGACTTTAGAAAGAGTTTGATTCAGTCTTGTATGAAGTATTAATCAAGAAATGCGGAAAAGTGTGCTGAAGGCCTCACTGTTAAGTGGATCAGCATCTGGTCTACTTAGTCGATCAGAGGCACTCAGAATATAGCTATTAATAGCTCAATATGTCTAGAGCTGTGGAATACATGGAATCATATACAATGAATGCTATGATATAAATTTAGTATGAATAAAATAGAAAATAAATGGGAATTAATACCTGCCCTACTGACATAAAATACTAACATTAACATAAATAATAACCTATGTATATTTTACTTTGGTGCTGTGCTTTGTCAATTTCAAAAGGTCTTTGTACTATGTCATTTAAAAAATCGGAAGATGGAACGATTTATCAAGTTTATTGGATAGCACAACTCTAGATGAAAATAAATGGAGTGTTGAAAAGTGGCCGGATGTTATCTTGGCCAGGTAGGAGAGATCAACAACAAAAGAAGGAACCAGTTTATATCCACTTGTGAATTTGGTAGATAATAACAAGAATAATCTTACTTAGCATTCACTGAGAGTTAAAACATGTGCCAGGCATCTTACATGCATTATCTCCCTGAATGTAGACAATAAGCCTATGAAGTAAGTATTATTATCAGCTATCTCCTAAACTCATAGACATCCTGATGAGCACAAGTATAAATAGAGAACCCTATTTGGAGAACTCTATTTGGTTTTGAAAGGAATTTAAGGATTATCCAATCCAGCTTCTTTTAAGGTGAAGGCAATCTGTTCTATAAACAGACTGTTGAGAACCTGCAAAGACAGGTGATAGGACATTGAGAAAAGAATCCACAGAAAAACATGTAATGAAAGCATTTTGTATTTTTATGTTGGAGAAGGGTCACTGACTGAATGAAGAACGAAGGTAAAGTAGAATAAACCATTTAAAAACGTTTATTAGATTTGGTGAATGGGTTAAGTATGACCTTGAACAGTTCCAGTGGATGGGAGCAGAAGACATTTTACAGAAATTAAGGTTGTGTGCTTGTTGGTGTGTGTTGACAATTGGAGTAAAGGGCATAAACCATTTGAGTCTGGCACAAAAAAATAAAATTAAAAAGTAATGAAAGGAATCAAAGAATAAAACAGAGATTGTTTTAAGACATTTTGGAAGAACTTAAATGAGGGCTTGAATGATAAAGCACAGATGAGAAATGTTTAGTAGTAGGAATCAGTGAATTTTGGTACAGCACATTCTCTTTTTTTTTGGCCATGCCATGTGGCTTGCAGTATCTTAGTTCCCCAACCAGGGATCGAACCCACGCCCCCTAGTGGAAGTGCAGAGTCCTAACCACTGGACCGCCAGGGGATTCCCAGACTATTCTTGAAAGAAGAAAGAAATGAGTTCTAGAGGCAGATAAGCTCCTCCTTAGACATGACAGATCAGACACATGCATAGAGAATGTTGACATGAAGGAAGAGATCATTAGCGATAAAAACTGCATGAATGTAGATTTAATAAGAACATAGCTACTGTGGTAAGTAAGCCACAGAATTGATGAGGGGCATAGAGTATGGCTGGCAAACTTTATTTTAGCATGCATATGTAATTTATTAAGTGCTGTTCCATTCTTCTAGGTCTTCATAGCATTATAGGCAAATGAGGGAAAAAGACAAAATCATTTCATAAAATAGAACATGCAGAACATTTTCAAAGAGCAATTTCTTTACTTACTAGTCCTTTAAAGAAAATCTCATACTTTCCTTATGGAATAATTTTCTTCCTCTTAAAGCGCATCCTTCAGAAGTTCCTTTAGGGAAGTTATGTAGGTAGTGAAGACAGAGAGGAAAAAAAGGAAGCTAGGCATAAAACTGGAGATTGCATATTTTGTCTTAGTATTTGAAGATATTGTTGCACTTGTTTCTTAAAAAAATGTAACTGTTATTTGTGAGTTGTATTTTAGCTACTTTTAATATATTCTATTAGCTTTGGACATTCTACAGTTTCTCTACATAAGGCTAGGTATATATTATGTGGTAATTACGCATTTGGGCTTTTCTGTATGTGCTCCCTGAAACTGAACATTCTGCTCTTTCTTCAGCTATCTACTACCTTCAGATAGTATTTTTCCATTCACTCTTCTTTTTGCTACTGGGACTCCTATTATGTACATGATTTCAAGAATGCCTAATGAATCAGAAATGTTTTAAGATATCAATCTCAGTAAATAATTATTATATACTCTGAAACTATGTCATAAAATAAAAATTGTTCACCTAGAAATGAAAATAACTTATTTGTTTTTAAATTATAGTGCTAAAAATTGCTTTGCTTCATGTCAAAATAACTGAATTTCAGGACTCTGATCTGGCTAAGTAGTCACTTGATTCAATACGAATCATTGGCTAAAAACAATATAAATATTTTGGAAATTCTTACTGCACAAATATCTGATATTCCATGAAAAAAATAAGCATTGTGCATGTATCATAAAATAATTTAAAAAAAGCGTTGTGCATGTATCATAAAATAATAAACAGTTACCATTAAAAATTCCATTTACACTCAAAATGTGTAAATGGAATTTTTAATGGTAACTGTTTATTATTTTATGATATTAAATTCTGTAGTTTTTAATGAATGCAACAGGGAGAGGGAGAGAGAAAGGTACCTCTATCTATTAACAGATAAATAGATAGATAAATAGATTTACCAGCATTTTCTCCATCACTTTAAGGTGATGGAAAAAACTTTTATATACATACATGAGTGTGTATGATATAAAATCTTTTTCCTTTTAACTCTGAATGTTTAGTCTCTCTTCCTAGGATTCCCTGTGAGAATCTTTGAACAATGTTGCCCTACATTTTCACATAGCTAAGACAGCCTCTTTACCCCTCAGAGCATGATTTCTAATAAAATGCTTGGAATCATGAGCCATATTCTGGTTTGACCCAGAAAGCTTTGACATTCAAAATCAGAGCGGTCTGAATGGCTCAGTCAAGATACAAGTCTGAATTAATTGGGGAATTTGATTATAATGACCCTTGAGGAAAGGGATAATGTATTGGACTTTTTTTTTGGAAACGTTATCTATATAATTTAAGTGAATAATTATTAACAAAATAGCTAAAACTAAAACGTGTTCAGGTTAAATAAAGTAAGTAACCTCTTCAGCTGTTCTCATGATACAATAGAGACAATTGCTTCTGGATTGAATTGGGCTTAAAATCATTGACCAAAAAAAATTTATGAATGTGTAATCACAGTTCTTAGTATAGTGCTGAGATAAGTATATAGTTATGGAATAAATGCTAAGTTGTTTTATAAGCTTTTAGTTATATATAAATTGAAATAAATAACTCAGATACAGACGTGTCACCAGCATGCCTCGTGATATTTAACATTTGTGATTATACTGAATTGCATAGATAGCTTTGCTTTTCTTTCCTAGGATATTACTGAGTATACTGTTAAGAGTCTAACTTTGCTTCTTGTTCCTATACAGCACATCAGGGTCAAGAGATTTAAAGAGTTATAAAGAGGTAGGATTGTAGTTCTTTGCAATTGCCAGTCATGGTTATAGTTCAACATCACAATAAACTACTTGATAATATTTTGAAGGTAAATGGTTTAAGTGTAAAAAATCATGTGATGTTTGCAAATTCTTCAAATTATATCTGTTGGGTTTTTATATAAGAATATTATTTATTTAATCATTACACGCACACATATTCTAAATTAGTCACTGGACTTAGAGCAGATAATAAGACATTCCCCCACTTGCCTTCATGAAACTCATGTTTTAGTGATAGAACAAATTTAGCATTCATTATGTAATTAAGAATTTGATTTCAGTTCTGATAAATTCTATCCACATGGATATATTGCTATGAAAGTGTATAATTGGAAGCTGTTCTTGAGGAAACAATATTTTAACTGAATATTTAAGGAAGAATATCAACTGAGTCCACAGAGAAAGGAGTGGATGAAAACTTGCAAGTTATAGGACACTGACTCTAAAAAAGTCCTGAGGTGGTTAAGAGCATAGCATGATGGGGAAAATGAATCAAGGACATATGGCTAGTAAGGAGATTAGTAGGTGGGTATGAGGCAGTAAGATTAGCTAATCCAGATCATGCTGAAACATGTAGGTTAATTTAAGGATTTTATCCATTATTTAAATAATAATGGAGAATTAATGAAGACTTTGAAGCAGGAGAGTGACATACTCCTACATTTCTTTGAAAAATGTCACTTTGCTGTGGAAAATGGTTTGAATGAGGGTAAGAAGAGACTTGAGAAGACTGGTTAGGAAGGTCTGCATTGGTCCAGGTGAGCTGTGGTAGTTTAAACTGGGATAGACATAGTAGAGAAGCAGGAAAGTGAGTTCAATAGATAGTTATGAAATGGAATGGGCAGGACTATGTGATAGAAAAACATGGGTGATGAAGGAGAGGGGACAATCAACAATTATTCCTAGTTTTCTACCTTAAAAAACTAATATCATGGTGTAGGATGTTAACTAGACTTGTTTTTATTTCACAGTATATACAAATATCAAAAATTACATTTTATACCTGAAACTGATATAGTGTAATATGTCAATTATACCTCAATAATAATCAAATCATAATCACCTTTTTATTATGCATTGAAAAAAAACTAATAATGTTCACTGAAATATGCAGCTCTGGAAAAGGGGCAGATTTAAAAGGTTGGGGAAGGGGCTTCTCTGGCGGTCCAGTGGTTAGAACTTCGCCTTCCAGGACAGGGGGTGTGGGTTCGATCCTCGTCAGGGAGCTAAGATCCCACATGCCTCCAGGCCAAAAAACCAAAATATAAAAAAACCAGAAGCAATATTGTAACAAATTCAATAAAGACTTTAAAAATGGTCCACATTAAAAAAAAAAATCTTTAAAAAAATAAAAATAAATAAAAGGTTGGAGAAGATGATGAGTTTAGATTTAGGCATGTTAAATTTGAAGGGCCTCTTCATACTCGCTAGTGTGACCAGAATAAAAAAATCAGGTAAGAACAAGTTGTGGTGAGAATGTGGAAATATCTGAACTCTCTCATATGCTACTGGTGGGAATGGAAAATGGTGCAACCAATTTGAGAAATACTCAGGCAGTTCTTCAAATGATTTCACACAGAGTTACCGTATGACCCAGTAATTCTACTCCAAGGTGTTTACCTAAGAGAAATGGAAACATGTTTACACAAAAGCATGTACATGAAAGTTAATGGCAGTGCTATTCATAATAACCAAAATGTGGAAACAAACTTATTGTTCAAGTGAAAAATGCTAAATAATAGTGGTATATCCATACAATGGAATATTATTATTCAGCCATAAAAATGGAGTTATGATACATGTTACAACATGGACAGACCTTAAAAATATCATGCTAAGTAAAAGAAGCCAGTCACAAAAGATTACATATACTATGATTCCCTTGCATGAAATATCCAGACTCTACAGAGACAAATAGTAGATTAATGGTTTTGTAGGGCTGGAAGTATAGATGGAGAAATAGGAAGGTTTTAGCTAAAGGGTATATGGGATTTGTTTTTGAGATGAAAACTGTTCTAAAATTAGCTTGTGATGATGGTTGTTCATATATGTGAATATACCAAAATCCATTGACCTGTATACCTTAAATGGGTAAATTATATGATATGTGAATTATATCTCGATAATGCTGTTTTAAAAATTTGAGAGGCCTGTGAGAATCTCAGGTTTTGGAAGACCTCAGAGAAGACGTCTTGACAGAAGAAATATATCTGGGGTCATTTGTGAATATATTGTAACTGAAACTGTGGGTGGGGATGAGGAAATATGGATTAAATGTGGCTAAAGACCAAACTTGCAGAAATTCTAATATACATTGCTTGGGTAGATGAGAGTGAATCAGCAGAAGAGACAAAGAAGGAGTGAGGAGACATGAAGTATAAATGTGGTCTCAAGGAAACTATTAGTGTTTTAAGAAAGAGTGTGTGTAAATAGTTTTGAATGAAATTGAGTCAAGTAGGATGTGGTATAAAAATATCCATTAGATTGAGTGACTCAGAAGTCGTTATTACAACAGTTAGAGCCATTTTGTGCAGTGGTGGTGGAAAAGGCTGCTGAAAAAGACATCGGGATTCACTGAGCAGTATGTGAAGGGGAGGATGTAATGATAGTGGCAGGAATATCTCTCCTCTGAAGTTAGGTATGATTTTAGAGGGATAAGTCAGGATGAGGAAAATTTTTGTCTTTAAGTTGGGAAAATTTCAGTATAATTAAATGTGGATTGGAAGGATCGCATAGAGATGTGTGTGATGAAGATCCAGGATATATAAGGAATAATCAATATTGGAAGATTCCTGAGAGGGAGATAAATGATTTAGTTTAGATCACAGGTTAAGTCTTGATCTTAAATTATAGTGCTTATATACTAGAAAGAAAAACCTGAACATAGCTCGAGTGGTCATTGGTGAAACAGGGTTATACTGAGCCTGTAAATACATACATACACATTATGATTAAAAACAAAACAATACACCTTTGTAAGGGTCATCACTAAGGATAAAATGGTAGAATACTTTCAAAAGAGGAAGTATAGGTACTCCTGTAGGGCATTACAGTATATATTCCTACTTGCTATGAAATTAATTGTTTCTTATATGTATGGATTAAAGAAGCCATTAACTAGAGAGAGTTTTCTATTTTCCTAAGAGTTTCCAAAGAGTCAGCAAAAGGCTTTAATAGTGAAGAAAATTGACTGATGGTAGTCTTTACTGATATTACAGTAATTTACATCATAGTAAATGAAATTTCTACTAGGAATTGTCACATACAGGTAAAACTTTCCTTTTTTCCCTGGTGAATTGTATTTGGTTGTTAATCTAAGGACAGCTATAATTATATGTTGATATTATATATAGTTTGGTATAGATATGTTTAGGTTAACTATTTAGTATATTACATACAGTTTACTGCATAGACTGGATTTTGTGGAGGTTTGTTTTCATTTTCAAATATGTGTTCTCTATGTCTCTTTTGAAATTCCAGAGTAAAGAGAAATATCTCATATACTACTAAAAAGTATCTACACAGTTTCAAACTGTCTGATAATTGTAATCAGAGTGGTATCTGGAATAATTTTTGTGGAATAATTTCTGATTAAGGACTCTCCATGTGGGCCTACTAGTGGTTTCAAAGACAAAACAAACCTCACAGTTTAAAAGACAAAATGTTATTTGTCAGATTTTTATCTTGAAAGCTTTTGTGGATGGGAATGCAGATCTCTGGAGATAGAAATGGTTTTCCCATCTGGAGTAATTTTCAGAGGAGTTAATTAATTTTTGAAGGGGTGGAATTCTACAAAGATACTTTCCTTTCCCCAACAATTGGTGAAACAAAAAAATAGACTCAGGACAATTTTTATTAGTTGGGTATTACGCTAGTAATGAGAACAGAATTACTTTCCCCAAATTGAGAAATAAGTCTGTAGTGAGTGCTTGAACCAATTAAACCAGACAGGAAAGACCATGTATAAAGGCTCATTATATTACATATGTACTACTTACTCAATTCAGCCTCTTGTAATCCTGTTAGTTGAAAATATCCCTCCATTAGACAATTTATTTGTTATATCTAGTCAACATTATTATTGAAACACGAGTTAAATGCAAAGAGAGTGCATTTTCAGCAAGATTTTAATGTAATTCTTTCTATGGAAGAATGAAAACCACATATATTACCTGCTACTGAGTACAATTAAAGTATAATTAGAATCTAATGGATTTCCTAAAGCATTTAATGATGAATAACGTTTAATTTTGCATACTGTGAAAGGCATCATATTGATATACTTAATTTTAGTAGTGAAATGAATACACTAATATGAAGTAACATTTAAGGATTGTCATGCAAACCACCAATAGTATGATAATTCAAGATAGATTGCATATGCCCACATGGTCTTTTTACTTATACTTCTATAATGTAGGATGAAAACTATGATTCCTAGAGTAGAAAGTAATATAATCTACCTTAGGATACCCGGAGGTTTTATGGCAAAAACATGCTTTCTAATCCTAGGTTAAAATGTTTATTAAAATCATTTAATATCTTCATTACAGGAAGCCTGAAATTATTTGTAATGCTTGTATTATTATATTTTTGTTAAAATTATAAAAATCATTTAGTCATGAGTGATAAATGAATAAAATACAGCAAAGTAGGTACTGTAGGTTTGCAATTTTGCAGTGTGAGACATTAAACATGCAAAACTACTTCACAATATGTTTCACCTGACAATAAATTGAAAGAGTTGATGTTTTATGCTAATGAACATGAGACAATGGAATCAAAAAGAGTATAGCATTTGGAGACATGTTTCTCCAATTTCATTTCTTAATATTATTTTATTGGCATTTTGCTATCAGAACCTGAGCCATGCATATGATACATGCTCCATGTAAAAGGTGACCTGTGTGGAAGTTCCTGCTGTCCCAAGTGCTCAGTCAAAATTAAATGAGCATATGGTCTCTGTATGAAAAACACCTCATGGACTGTCTTAAATTCTACTTCCCCACATGTTGCTGACCTTCTTTACTTCTGACCTTGTGAGTAATGTTTCTACCTGTGATCTTAATCTGCCTAAGATCCTGTTGCTTATCATCACTCTTTTGTGTTGTGAACTTTGGATTCTACCACGAACATATTTCAGATTTTACAATGCCATGAGCAAATATCACATTTAACTTAGCTGTAGCCAGGATGTTATGTCTTGATCAAGACCTTGTGAGAGGATTTTAGCCCTGTGATACATACCTGGACAAAAGTGGATCAGTAATTTAACTAAGGCATATCAATGATGGATGGCCAGGAGTTAGAATCCACTAAGAGATGTGGAAAAAACACTCAGGTAGCCTAGAAATTTATTTTTCCCAGCCCTAATACCAATTTTAGCAAAGTAAAAACTGATGATTTTCAGCAACTTTCAAGAAATATTTGTGGTTCGACATCAACAAGTTGTAGTTTGGCTTTCTTTATGTGTTTACTTCATAAATACATACTGGGTCTATATTATGAAGAAGGTTCTATGGTGGTTTCCAAATAATATGCCATACTTCTGACCCAGAAAATATGGCTTAGATATGATTTTCCCTGCCCTTCCCTGTAAAGTACAATTATAAGGCCTGGGAACAATGTAAGAGGCAATCAAATGAGATTTCTGAATGACATAAAAAGAAGATAGGAAAGATTAGGGACCACAAACTAGAGGAACAACACAGCAGCAGAGTGCCTTCCAGCTCAAAAGAATAAGGTGACCTAAACCCAGCCTTGTCTGCCCTTCAACCTAGTAAGAGAAGGCAACCCAGATAGGCTCACTTCTGCCTCAGATCTCTTAGGAGTACTGTTGACAGCGCCAGACAAACCTGGCAACACCAGCAAGGGGAATCATGTGGGAGTAACAAGCAGTTGGGGAAGAAACTCTCACTCTTCACCAGGACTGGCACTCCCTTTCCCTACTGAGATAAACCAAGTGGCTGGGCAATGTCCGCTATGGGAATTCCAGCCCAAGATGCACCCAGACTAGGAAGTCTCTTGTTCCCATGGGCCTTAGAGCACCCTTCCTTCAACCAAAGATACCAGGCAACTGGGTGGCAAGAGTAAGGGGAATTCAGCCAAAAAAAAAAAAAAAAAAGGTCCAGCATGGGAAACCTCTTTGTCTCAATGAGATGATAATTTTCTTCCCCTTCTTAGAGGTTGTATGGCCTGGGGAAGCTCTTTCTGTTCTTTCAGACAGCACTAGAAGTAATGGATGTCCCAGAGACACCAAATAAATCAAGCAGACCAAAAGAGCCCCAGAGGCTCTGAAAATTAAGCTGTCATTTCAACCACAGTACACAAAAGTAGACCAGGACAGTCATGCTATATCTAAATAAAGTGACTGTCTTCTAATATAAAAGATTTAAATAGGAATCAGAAACTGCTGACATAATGGACAAGGTGTCCAAGATACACTGAAAATCACCCATTATACCAAGAACCAGGAAAATCACATGTGAATGAGGAGAGATAATCAATTAAATAGGATGTTGAAATTATCTGACAATTTTAAAGCAGCCATCATAAAGGAGTCAAAAAGCAGTGACAAATTATCTTGAAAAAATAATAGAAAAACTTACGAAAATAATAAAAGTTATAAAAAAAAGAACAACATGAAAATAATAGAACTAAAAAAATACAGTAATAGAAATTAAAAACTTGCCAGATGGGCTTAATAGTAGAGTGGCAATGAAGAGGCACTGACTATTTACTAAAGTAGAGAGGCAAGTAACTGATAGAAGAGGACAGAAAAATGAATTTAATCATTTAATCAGAAGAATAAAGGAAAACTAGATTTAAAGAAAAGAACAGGGCATTAGGGACAATAACAAAAGATCCAACATTTCACTATCAGCGTTCAAGAAGGAAAGGAGAAAATAAGCGAGGTTGAAAAATTATTACAGCAATAGTTACTGAACACTTCCAAAGTCTGGTGAGAGACATAAACCTACAGATTCAAGAAACTGAGAACACCCTAAATAGAACAAGCACAAAACACCAAGAATCATTATACTTAAACTTTGAAGAACTAAACACAAAGCAAAAAAAAAAAAAAAAAAAAAAAAAAAAAGTGGGTAAAAAGCCAGAAGGAAATAACACAGTGGCTACAGTAGAAGACCAGTTTGAATTAGCTCAGATTTCTCATCTGAAATCATGGAAGCCAGAAGAAAGTGGCATATTTTTCAAGTGCTGAAAGAAAAGAATTATTTGTTGTCAATACTATATCACTGTGGTATATGGAAAGGAAATCCAGAAAAGAGGGGATATATGTATATGTATAGCTGATTCATTTTTCTGTACAGTAGAAACTAACACAACATTGTAGGGCAACTATACTCCAATAAAAATTAATTTAAAAAGTACCATATCCAGAAAAAACTATCCTTCATGAATGAAGGAGAAATAAAGAATAAACAAAGACTAAATATTTCGTTAAATTAAAAAAAAAAAAAAGAAAGCCAGTAAAATGACTTCCTATTGATATATCTAGGTATTTTATTATTTATTTATTGGCCATGCCGTGCAACTTATGGGATCTTAGTTCCCTGACCAGGGATTGAGCCTGGGCCCTTGGCAGTGAAAGCACTGAGTCCTAACCACTAGACCACCAGGGAATTCCCAATATGTCTAGGTATTTGAAAGGAGCTTTTTCTTTCTTGGAGTAAAGACTATAGGACTGGTCATACTCTCTTTTTTTTTTTTTTTTTAAGACTTATATTTCAAATGATCTGGTCAAGCTGAAATCTTTGTTTTCTTTAGTTTTGAGAAACTAGACCTAAAAATCTGTCATATAAGATAACTTTAGTTTCTACTAGTATGTTTCGGTAGGAGAGAGTTCTATGTCCCTGTATATGATCACTGGTAAACAACAGCAGTAAGAACATTAAAACTAATGTTCATAATGATGATAATGACAGCTATATGCTATATACATAACATAAAAGTGAATGTATTACAGAAGTGTTGGGTAGAGTAATATCTCTTCCATCCATGTTAACTGGATGATGGTCTTTGAATGTTGGATGAATTTTGCAAGTTGGAAATTATAAATGAAATAGAAATCCAGATAGAGTGAAATCTGAGGAAAACTGGATTTGAGGTACAGTGATTTATATAGGTTATTTAGTCTGAAGTGAATATTACAAAAGAAGAAGTGGTCAAAGTTAAGATTGAAGTGGAGAGAGGATATTAAAAATCAAGACCTGATCATTTATAATTTAGAGAATGCCTAACTATTGAACAATCATGAGTAGAAGAGTGACATAATCTTTATGGTATTTTAGGAAGATTACCTAGGCATAAATATGAAGCAGGAAAATAAATAAGAATTTCTAGCAGGATGGATAGAAGCTATTAGAAAAGTTACAGAATAGTTCATGGCTTGCAAAGATTCTCTGAAGGGGAGAATGAAAGATGCACGTGAGGGCTGTTGTGGTGGTTGATTCTGACTTTTCAGGGGTTTTTATTAAGAGAAACAGAGAGGTAGTTCTTATGATTGACTCCTGCGTTTTAAATCTTAATGGACGATGAGAGTGCTATCAGAAACAGAGAGTGCAGAATTTGTTTTGGGAAGAAAACGAGTTTGCTTTTAGCTGTGCATTGGAGATACCTACAGTATATTCAGCTAGCGTTATCTGTGTCAGGGTTTCTCAACTTTGGCATTATTGACATGTAAGCCGGAGTATTCTTTGTTGTTGAGTTCTGTCATGTACATTGTAGGATGTTTAACAGGACCTCTGGCCTCAATCCAATAGATGCCAATAGCACCCCTCCCCTTGTTGTCCAGTTGTGATAACCCAAAATGCCTCCACACATGGCCAAACGTTCCCTGAGGAGCAAAATCCACTGCACTTGAGAAACCCTGGTCTAGGAGGGATGTTGGCAATTTATGATTCAGTCTTATCAGTGACTGGATACATCAGAGTAAATTGCTTAGTATTTGCTGATGATATGTAAACCTTTCACTGATACTTACTTTTCAACGTCGGCCTTGAAATATTTGAGTTCAATAATTTAAAATTTGGGCCATTCAGTAATTTTCCCCATAGGTACATGTTCAAATGAAAATACACTTTTTAAAAAGATAAACTAGGTAAGATTGAATGGCTCATAAACTCTAAAATAAAAAGGTAATTAACTTTAAGAAATCACTCCAGATCAGAGAAAAAAAATATATTTGACAACCTAATTTCAAAACTTCAAATGTTCAAGAAAATGCAAATATCTGGGACATTTTCATGTCCTAACTTTAAGGTAGTTTGCATAAAAGTATATTCCTAAAGTAATTTAAATATTCCCTTTTTGGTAGCCCTTAAGGTAAAGGAAAATTATAATAATGCAATGTAGATAATATTTAAACCACAATTTAAAAAAATTACTTTGTACATAACTTCTTTCCATAACTTCTATTTTGCTTACCATTATTTATTATGAGAGAAAAATTGTTTCTCCCCGAAAGATAATTAATGTATTCTGAATTCATGTTACTTGAGCTGTCATGGATTTGAAGTATTTATAGCTTTAGATTTATGAAATGTGGAAATACATTTCAAAAGAAAAAAGCTTGTATAAACATTCAACATTTTTAAGCTTTCATAATTAAGGCACAATACCATTATACATTTTAAATAAATGGACTGAATTTTATAAAGTGTGTTACAATGAATACTGGCATATTTAAAATATTGAATTTGGGAACATTTTCTAAGGAGACAAAGGATCAAAGCTTCTTTCCTAGTCCCTTGGGGTTCTGCTGGTCAATGGAACAATAGCCTCACAGTTCTACCAAAAAAAGGGGAGCGTGGAAACTACTTTAAATTAAATCCTCCTCTCAAAGTTACATGGTGTAAATTAGTGTATTAGCAGCTCTGAGAAGTTTTACAATAAAGGAATCTGTTTAACTTTGCTCAATACAGTTTGTTGAATTCTTTACACACAACTCTAAGATTCCGATGCACTAATATTATACATATATACATACATACATATACATACCTACCTACCTACTTGGCATCTAGTTGTGTGTTATTCCTCTTATATCTCTTTACATAGAAAGTATTGCCTCTTATAGTGCTCTGCAATTAGTGAATGCTCTATTACTGATGGTTTTTCATGATAACTGAAAGCAATTACCAAATGCACTTACCATTTTGTATTTAATATGTCTGTTTGTATTTCCTCAATAGACAATGAACTTTTTCAGAGTAGGAGTCATCTCTTATTCACCTTTTTTTTTTACACCACTCTACCTCATAAATGCATGTGGTAAAGTATTATTGAGACATAAAAATATCTATAGCTGCCACAGAGAATTCAAAAAGCATCTTTACCTCACCAGTGACAAAAGATTTCCAAGGTCTTTCATTTTTTTCAGTAGATTGGAAGACTGGTAGATTGAAGCATATAATCTTTTTTATGCAAGTGGAAGACTAAAGACACTCAAAATTACTATTTTTTTAAAAATTTATTTATTTTTTATTTGTTTTATTTTTGGCTGCGTTGGGTCTTCGTTGCTGCGCACGGGCTTTCTCTAGTTGCAGCGAGCGGGGGCTACTCTTCATTGCGGTGCACGGGCTTCTCATCGTGGTGGCTTCTCTTGTTGCAGAGCACGGGCTCTAGGCGCACGGGCTTCAGTAGTTGTGGCACGTGGGCTCTAGAGCGCAGGCTCAGTAGTTGTGGCGCACGGGCTTAGTTGCTCCACAGCATGTGGGATCTTCCTGGACCAGGGCTCAAACCCATGTTCCCTGCATTGGCAGGCAGATTCTTAACCACTGCGCCACCAGGGAAGCCCAAAACAGTCAAACTTATTACATTAGGAAATGGTGGTGAAGATAGCACAAAAGTGTGTGTGAGTGTATGTGCTTGTGTGTGTGTGTTTTCTTGGTGCTATCACTCAAAAAATTGCTCAATCTTGGCTGACATCAGTATTATTATTAGTATTATTTTTAACGTTTTTACTGTTGTTTACCAGTGATCACATACAGGGACATAGAACTCTCTCCTACTGAAGCATACTAGTAGAAACTAAAGTTATCTAATATGATAGATTTTTAGGTCTAGTTTCTCAAAACTAAAGAAAACAAAAGATTTCAACTTAACCAGAGTCATTTGGAATATCAGCCCTAAAAAAAATGAATACGACCAGTCCTATAGTCTTTACTCCAAAAGAGAAAATCTCTTTTAAAATACTTAGATACATGAATAGAAAGTCATTTTATTGACTTACATTTTTAAAAAATTTTAATGAAATATTCAATCAAAGAACAATATAAAATGTTCATCTGGGAAAGAAAAGTAGTAAATTCACTAGTAATGAACTTAATAATTAATAAACTTATTACAACAATGATATATCTATAGACATATAATGTTTTCAATGAGGTTATAAACTATAACATTCAAAGCCGATGCTAACAGAGTAATTAATAGCTTTTATAACACAGAATTTTGTATTTGTCAGTATCATGTTTCTGCATTTGCAGTTTTCATGTTACTTTAGTTGCAGTTTCATATTTATTTCTATAAACACATATTTCAAGTAGTGGGTGGAAATTAAGGCAGCCAGATGGCTCAATGAGCTAAATGAAAGACTAGAGACTCAAAGATACAAGTTCTTTGTTTTGTCTGTCTTCCGCATAACCTGAGATATGGGAGGATGACCTTAGTTTTGTTGGTTCCTGTTAGGTAGCTGTTCTAAGTACAGGGTTTCTCCATGAAATCAGTGTAGTTATTTAATAAATATTATAGATAAAAATGGTGTCCGCTCTATATATTTTAAAGAGAGTAACCATGAGTCATAGATCTACATGTAGATGACCCAGCACATCACCAACATCATTTAAACGCCTCTATTTATGCGATTCCAAATTTTCCATTCAGTTCAGAAAAAAATTATGTAAACCTGCACAGGTGCAGAAGCAGTTGGTAGCACCAGGTTGCAAGTTAGCAGGCCAAAAAGGGCAGGACCAAGAAAGTATAAACATGGATTTCTCAGAAGCAGTTTCCATCCAGGAGGAATGAGAACAGACACAGAAAGAGGCAGATTCCATGGCAGATTGCATGGAAAGCTATAAAAGACTATCATTACCCTTGAGATATACAGAATGTCTTTAAAGTTCAAGGCTAGGGCTTTAATGTTACTTCAGTGCACAATTGTAGGCAAGGCTCTTAAATTTGGGGGGCTTCTGTTTCTCTTTCTGCAAAACAGTTAAAAGGATACATGATTCAGAGGATTGGTGTGAGGTTTTTAATGAGATAACATACTTGATGGAGCTGGGACATAAATTCTTAGAATATCAACTCAGTGGATATATTTATGTACCAGATACTCTGCTAGATGATGGGACACAATACTGAATATCTCTCTCCCCTTATTCTTTAGCAGAATAATTCCTGGGTTTTAGCTGGGTTTATAGCCTCTAGTAAGACGGAGAGCCTTTCTTTGTCTCTTGCTCCTTCTGCTAATAGGAACGTGAACATGATAGCTGGAGCTCACGTAGCCATATTGGACCTTTAAGTGTATTATATGTACTGAGAATGGCAAAGCAGCAAGATAAAAAGACACTTGGTCCCTGTAACCTTTGAGAAGCCACTATACCAGTCACGCACAAATATGACATGAAAGTATTCTAAAACGTGGAAGAAAAATACACTACCATTTTAAAATATTCTGTGTTTTCTCTCACTGTTGCTAAAGCCCACCTTACTTGAGGCCGCGAAACAGACAGAAACACCCCCTGTCCTCATGGAGCACATCTGATGAAGAAAAAAGGAAATAGAATAATTCATCTGACCTATTTCTAGAGCCCATACTTCTGTATGGTCTGGAGACCTGCATTAGATCCTGTACCGATGGTTAATAAGGCTTTTTCCAGGACCCATTAGAAGTCCCTTTGAATCCAAACGTTTCAGAACGGGACCTCTGAGATTTTGAAATTTTCACAAGAGGCCAGTCTCAGGCCCCACACAACATGACTCTCTGCTGCCTCCCTGGGTCTCTGAGTGAATGGACTTTTGCAGCTCATCCTACAAAATACCATAGATTGTCTATTCAATGTGATAATAGTATAGCGTATGCAAGCACTGGTGGTACTTAAAGCTGTGAAAAGTAGTTTTGGATCAAACTGTGAAATGCTGTGTATTCTTTTAAGAAGTTTAAGGAGTAGGCAGAAATTAGTTATGTTGGTAAGTGGTATAGTCAATGCTTTATTAATTGAGCACAAATAATATGAAATGGGACAGAAGTGGGGTTGCAGGAAGCAAATAAAGAGGCGGTTACAGTGCCTTCTCAGTGCCACCTTTGATGGATCTCTTTCCCTTGATTTTATAAGGGTCAACCACCAAAACGAACTTCTAGAAGAAAACAAATATATGAAAAGTAATAATCGACTTCGCAGATAGTCATTATAGTCAATTCCAGGAAGGAAAACAGTACCTAATAAATCCTAGATAGGTTGTTCCATCGAACCATAAAAACATACCAACAAGTACACACAGACCAGTAATCTTTCAATATGGAAAGAGTAATGATAAAAGCAATTAGACTACTAGAAACTAAAGGAGAAAGCAATCACCAAACATCTAACTCAAAGCTTATATTAAAAGCTTTAAAAGAGACACAAGCTTTGTAGGACATGGGTGAGGTAGCGATTTGCTCAAATTTTAGGCAATCAACTTCTTGATGCAGATGACAGATTTCTGAGCCCAGCCATCAAAGGAATCCATGTCTTCATTGAGAAAAGGACAAATTGCTCAAAAAAGTCTTTCTGAACCTTGATTTTATACTCTAAGGCCTAGAAAGAGAAAGGATGTTATCATTAATTCTCTTTTTAAAAATTTCTAAAATGATGATGGAGGTAGGTACCCAAATATTAAAAATAAAACAGCAACAACAAACAACTATTCAATGTAAGATTTCCAGTTGCTTCTCAACCTGATTTTGTGCTTCTTTCCCCCTCACTTACTCTTCTCAATCCATTTTTCTTCCAATTTTTAAATCTGCGAAGCTCTTTCTCAACTTAACAGCTTCGCACAGGCTGTTCACTCTGCTCAGAATGGTGATTCTTTCCTTCATTGCCTCATCTCTTCACTGAAGCTTTAACTCACCTCCTTAGCATTAGCTCATTTCCATCCCTCTATTTCTCTATGCCATCTCTCATTTTCCTTTATTGCCCCAATTTGATTTTTTTCCTTCCTCATAGAACATAATAGTCTGTGTGTTGTCTTCTCTTCATGTGATTTTCTGTGTCTCTCAGCACTGCATACTCAGGACCTAGAAGAGTCTGCAGCAGACAGTAGCCTCCTGATGATATTGGGTGAATAAGTGAATAAATAAAACTCACTACATTTTTCCCTTGCTTAGCTTGCCTTAAAATATATTTTCTAGACTACAAAACCATTTAGTATATAGTCAGGAAGAGGACTTCCTGTAAAAAAATATATTAATTCTATTGGGAAACTGTCATGATGATGATCCTAAGGTGCTATGCAGCAGTCAGTATCTTTTTCTCTTTTTTGAAGAAACTAATAATACAACATGTTTTTCTTAAAATAATGAAAAAGTGTAAAATTTATTTCCAAAAAGATAGTACAGTCTGCCCTTGAACACAGATTAGACCACCCTCCCCAACCCTCCACAGTTGTCAAGGGTCAACTGTATTCTCTTTAAGGGATGCCTGCAAAGCAGCCTGTTTACAATTTGACACTAATACAGTTTATTTCTAAATACTGAGGTAAATGGTTTATTTTCTTGTTTGATTTCTTGACTTCAAATAAACCTGTAGGCAGGTGAGTGAAATAATATTCTGAAAATAATTTTCTATCAAAATGAATTTAGTATGTTCACTCTATAGATCAAGTGATTTTCATGCAAGTTAAATACATATTTCTAGTAATATAGCTAATAAGGTCAGATTCAAGGAAAATGTATGTGGTTGATAAATGTTATTAGAGAAATTAAAGTGACCATATAACATTCATAATTTTTCTTTAATGTTGAAAATTGGTATAGGTGAAAATTGATTTTACATACTACATACATGATGATAAATGTGATATAAACAAGCCAGTTGGAAAAGTATTCTAAAATTTCTTTCTTGGGGAGATCCTCTTATAGCTATATCACCTATCATTCCACAAAATTCTTTAATTTGGGATAAGGGAATCATCTAGAGAACTAGATGTTTAAAGAAATCACTACATTTCCAGAAATGTTTGAGTAATGCCCTTTCATGTTTCTTTCTCTTTAAAGATGATGATTCATGCTAACTGCATGATTGAAAGAGGGAAATTTTGTACCACCAAGTCTTTGGAAAGCAATAAGTCCTCTGGCATACTTAACAAAATGCTTTGTTTTGAAGATAATGAGGACATTACAAGCTGTTTGGGTCTTTTGTCTAAAAATTCCCACCAGAGGCTCTTTTAAGCCACTGTGGTTTTCAGTGCCTGATTCCTGCAGAGCCCAAGTCTGGTTTTGCTGTGGCGTCAGCTGTTACTCATGCCTGTTGGGGCCTGTGTGCCATTCGTGGGAACATACTCAAAGTTGTGAGAAATCCACTCACTTTAGGTGCTTTCCCTTGGGGGCATAGTTTTGATCATCTTTTCAAACTGAGATTCTTCCTTGTGAAATTCTGAACACAGCAACATATGTTAACTTGCCTTGCCCCGACCTGAACAGAAGTGAAACAGAACTAATAACTGGCATATGGTAATTATAGGAAAGCCCACATTAAATGAATAGCATGAGATATCATTACACTTTTTAAATTTTCAGAAGGAAAATAATGTTCCATCAGGAAAATAATAGGAGTGTTTTGACTGAGGTGACAAAGTTTAGTCTTAAATAATGAACCATAAGGGACAACTGGCTTGAACAAGGAATTCCTTTTTCTTAAACATGTCACTGCCCTGCAATTAGAAGAAGATGATATATCAGGGGGGAAACATTTCAGTGACATTGCCTTACCTATTGTATATTTGTCCAGCTGAGTTTATGACTTGAGCACAGATAAGAGCCAACGGATTTTTTGAAAAACTGCTGGAGAACATAGAAGAAAATTACCTGAATTCTGAGCCTAAAGTCTTGAAAATAATTAGAAAGACCTATGCCATGGCTACACAAATAGAAATAACTTGGTCTAGAATATAGGAATGGGATGGTCGATTAAATATTATATAGGATTTCCAAAGAAGACAAGAAACATAGATGAGAAATTATTTTTTCTATGTATGTGTGCATAAAAGCTCAGCTAAAATGAAAGATGCTAAGAATTAACTAAACATCTTCTAGGAGGCTGAGATGACTAAATATATACAGGAGAAAGGATATGGGATCATTTTGGCAATATAGCTTTAAAATTTTTATTATTAAAACTCTTAATACATAAGAAAAAGTAGAGCAAATAGTGTAAAAAACTTTCTTGTGCTCATGATCTAGGTTCAAACGTTGTTAACACTTGGCCAATCTTGTTTCATCTGCACCACTTCCCACGTAGCCCTGCCTGTCCCCAGATACTTTTTGACTTTTTTTAATCAGGGTAATATGACTCCAGTGACAACATTTCATTTTGGTGCTTGTCTTCTTAACAAAGGACAAGTTAGATGCATTCAATACTATAAAAAGATTTGGCATTGGGAAAACAGTATTAAAAAATGCCTTGTAAATGACTTCAAATACATAGTAATAAACATAATTTTGCTCTTGAGATAACTTAATGGTCTAGCACCTGCTTTGTGAAGTTTGTGAACTTTTCTACTCTAATTTGAAGCTTATATGTTGGATAGCCCTTACTCTTACAAGCCTTCTGAGGAATCCTTAATAGGATTATTCATGTATATTTTAAGTCTAGGGACAAGAAATGACCCACTTTCAAACCCTAACTTTAAATCTCAAATTGCACAGAAGATTTTTGATATTTCTCGCATTTAGTAAGTTGGACAAAAGATAAAGTGAAATTCCAAATGCCAGGAAGAAGGCTAAATACAAAAACATGTTGACTGATTGATTTTAAATAAGTTAATAAATCCATTACGCTATTCCAACCTCATTATTCTTGTGATCTTCACGTTCATGGAATATATATTTGCTGAAGACTGTGGATGGTTCAGTGAAAGGAAAAAAAAAAAAAAAAAAAAAACAACGCATGTGAAGCCAGTAGCTAGTCACTTTGGCTTAATTTATTAACATGAGAATTGCTTCGGACCAGGAAAAAAAAAATTGAAGCCCATTGTTTATTCAAGATATTACTTGATTCTTTGTGAGAAGCTCTAGAAGTATCCATAGAAATCATTCTTGGTTCCACTTCCATTGAGGTAATTTTATACCAGAAAGGGATTAAAATGGAAGGAGAAGAAAAATATTGGCCTAAACTTTATAGTGATGTTGGACATGTTTTACTTATGTAGCTGAGTAGATAAACATTATCTTGCAAAAACACAAATGTGCAGTGTGATAGATTTTTCAGTAACATAGATGAAAAACATATTAGTGTGATCTTATTCAATGACAAGTGAAATTTTGTAACATGTAAATATTATGCTTAACTTGCCATATAGAGCATTATCATCATCTTAATGGTTTTATAAGAAACCTTAACAAATAAAGAACAATTGCTTATTTCATAATTAATACTAAAAATTATGATTGCATTACCTAAAATGCCTTAAAGATAAAACATTAAAACTGTTTGTAGTGGTTTCAAAACCAAAGAATTATTTAGTTCCTGTAGTAATCATAAGAATCGGAAAGGGTTTGGAAGGGAAAACTGGCTCAGATGAAGGTCAGCCAAGGAGAGCCTGCACTTGGATTAGGCTTCAGGCACAGATTGCAAATGGGATTTATGATGAAGAAATTAGAAGCAAAACATGTCTGAAGGTATTGTTTACCCTTTACTGCAGGTGGCATCCTTTGTAGCTTTGGGCTTTTGGAGAAAAAAAAAAAATGTCTTAGTTTAATTTCAATAGTATGATAAAGAGAAATTAGTAGAACAGAAGAAAGAAGAATATTGGGAGGAGATGGGGCTGCAAGAACAGAAAGAGAAAGAAATGGATGAGTATAAAGAAAGCTGTAGGGAAAGGAGCTGATGGAGGAAACTTCGGGCTTTGGCACTAACTAGCCATGTGACTTTGGATTCATTATTTATCAACACCAAAATAGTTTAGTCTCCAAAAATGAAGTCAAAAAGCTGCCTCCCAACAGTCCTATCATTAAATTAGACCATTTGTGTAAAGTAACTGTATGTAGTAGGTTCCCAACAAATAGTAACCGATTATTATATACTGATTATTAGATATAATTATATATATATTCCAATATAAAACACTTCTGCATTTTTATTTTTTTTATTTTTTTTTTATTTTTTTTTATTTTTTTAAACATCTTTATTGAAGTATAATTGCTTTACAATGGTGTGCTAGCTTCTGCTTTACAACAAAGTGAATCAGTTACACATATACATATGTTGCCATATCTCTTCCCTCTTGCATTTCCCTCCCTCCCACCCTCCCTATCCCACCCCTCTAGGTGGTCACAAAGCACCGAGCTGATCTCCCTGTGCTATGCGGCTGCTTCCCACTAGTTATCTATTTTACATTTGGTAGTGTATATATGTCCATGACACTCTCTCACCCTGTCACATCTCACCCCTCCCCCTCCCCATATCCTCAAGTCCATTCTCTAGTAGGTCTGTGTCTTTATTCCCATCTTGCCACTAGGTTCTTCATGACCTCTTTTTTTTTTTTTTTTTTTTTTTTTCCCTTAGATTCCATATATATGTGTTAGCATACTGTATTTGTTTTTCTCTTTCTGACTTACTTCACTCTGTATGACAGACTCTAACTCCATCCACCTCATTACAAACACCTCCATTTCATTTCTTTTTATGGCTGAGTAATATTCCATTGTATATATGTGCCACATCTTCTTTATCCATTCATCCGATGATGGACACCTAGGTTGCTTCCATGTCCTGGCTATTGTAAACAGAGCTGCAATGAATATTTTGGTACATGACTCTTTCTGAATTATGGTTTTCTCAGGGTATATGCCCAGTAGTGGGATTGCTGGGTCATATGGTAGTTCTATTTTTAGTTTTTTAAGGAACCTCCATACTGTTCTCCATAGTGGCTGTATCAATTTACATTCCCACCAACAGTGCAAGAGTGTTCCCTTTTCTCCACACCCTCTCCAGCATTTATTGTTTCTAGATTTTTTGATGATGGCCATTCTGACCGGTGTGAGATGATACCTCATTGTAGTTTTGATTTGCATTTCTCTAATGATTAATGATGTTGAGCATTCTTTCATGTGTCTGTTGGCAATCTGTATCTCTTCTTTGGAGAAATGTCTATTTAGGTCTTCTGCCCATTTTTGGATTGGGTTGTTTGTTTTTTTGTTATTGAGCTGCATGAGCTGCTTGTAAATTTTGGAGATTAATCCTTTGTCCGTTGCTTCATTTGCAAATATTTTCTCCCATTCTGAGGGTTGTCTTTTGGTCTTGTTTATGGTTTCCTTTGCTGTGCAAAAGCTTTTAAGTTTCATTAGGTCCCATTTGTTTATTTGTGTTTTTATTTCCATTTCTCTAGGACCTGGGTCAAAAAGGATCTTGCTGTGACTTATGTCATACAGTGTTCTGCCTATGTTTTCCTCTAAGAGTTTGATAGTGTCTGGCCTTACACTTAGGTCTTTAATCCATTTTGAGTTTATTTTTGTGTATGGTGTTAGGGAGTGTTCTAATTTCATACTTTTACATGTACCTGTCCAATTTTCCCAGCACCACTTATTGAAGAGGCTGTCTTTTCTCCACTGTATATGCTTGCCTCCTTTATCAAAGATAAGGTGACCATATGTGCGTGGGCTTATCTCTGGGCTTTCTATCCTGTTCCATTGATCTATATTTCTGTTTTGGTGCCAGTACCAAACTGTCTTGATTACTGTAGCTTTGTAATATAGTCTGAAGTCAGGGAGCCTGATTCCTCTAGCTCCATTTTTCTGTCTCAAGATTGCTTTGGCTATTCGGGGTCTTTTGTGTTTCCATACAAATTGTGAAATTTTTTGTTCTAGTTCTGTGAAAAATGCCAGTGGTAGTTTGATAGGGATTGCATTGAATCTGTAGATTGCTTTGGGTAGCAGAGTCATTTTCACAATGTTTATTCTTCCAATCCAAGAACATGGTATATCTCTCCATCTATTTGTATCATCTTTAATTTCTTTCATCAGTGTCCTATAATTTTCTGCATACAGGTCTTTTGTCTCCTTAGGTAGGTTTATTCCTAGGTATTTTATTCTTTTTGTTGCAATGGTAAACGGGAGTGTTTTCTTAATTTCACTTTCAGATTTTTCATCATTAGTATACAGGAATGCAAGAGATTTCTGTGCATTAATTTTGTATCCTGCTACTTTACCAAATTCATTGATTAGCTCTAGTAGTTTTCTGGTAGCATCTTTTGGATTCTCTATGTATAGTATCATGTCATCTGCAAACAGTGACAGCTTTACTTCTTCTTTTCCGATTTGGATTCCTTTTATTTCTTTTTCGTCTCTGATTGCTGTGGCTAACACTTCCAAAACTATGTTGAATAATAGTGGTGAGAGTGGGCAACCTTGTCTTGTTCCTGATCTTAGTGGAAATGGTTTCAGTTTTTCACCATTGAGGACAATGTTGGCTGTGGGTTTGTCATATACGGCCTTTATTATGTTGAGGAAAGTTCCCTCTATGCCTACTTTCTGCAGGACTTTTATCATAAATGGGTGTTGAATTTTGTCGAAAGCTTTCTCTGCATCTGTTGAGATGATCATATGGTTTTTCTCCTTCAATTTGTTAATATGATGTATCACGTTGATTGATTTGCGTATATTGAAGAATCCTTGCATTCCTGGAATAAACCCCACTTGATCATGGTGTATGATCCTTTTAATGTGCTGTTGGATTCTGTTTGCTAGTATTTTGTTGAGGATTTTTGCATCTATGTTCATCAGTGATATTGGCCTGTAGTTTTCTTTCTTTGTGACATCTTTGCCTGGTTTTGGTATCAGGGTGATGGTGGCCTCGTAGAATGAGTTGGGGAGTGTTCCTCCCTCTGCAATATTTTGGAAGAGTTTGAGAAGGATAGGTGTTAGCTCTTCTCTAAATGTTTGATAGAATTCGCCTGTGAAGCCATCTGGTCCTGGGCTTTTGTGTGTTGGAAGATTTTTAATCACAGTTTCAATTTCAGTGCTTGTGATTGGTCTGTTCATATTTTCTATTTCTTCCTGGTTCAGTCTCGGCAGGTTGTGCATTTCTAAGAATCTGTCCATTTCTTCCAGGTTGTCCATTTTATTAGCATAGAGTTGCTTGTAGTAATCTCTTATGATCGTTTGTATTTCTGCAGTGTCAGTGGTTACTTCTCCTTTTTCATTTCTAATTCTATTGATTTGAGTCTTCTCCTTTTTTCTCTTGATGAGTCTGGCTAATGGTTTATCAATTTTGTTTATCTTCTCAAAGAACCAGCTTTTAGTTTCATTGATTTTTGCTATTGTTTCCTTCATTTCTTTTTCATTTATTTCTGATCTGATCTTTATGATTTCTTTCCTTCTGCTAGCTTTGGGGTTTTTTTGTTCTTCTTTCTCTAATTGCTTTAGGTGCAAGGTTAGGTTGTTTATTCGAGATGTTTCCTGTTTCTTGATGTAGGCTTGTATTGCTATAAACTTCCCTCTTAGAACTGCTTTTGCTGCATCCCATAGGTTTTGGATCGTCGTGTCTCCATTGTCATTTGTTTCTAGGTATTTTTTGATTTCCCCTTTGATTTCTTCAGTGATCACTTCGTTATTAAGTAGTGTATTGTGTAGCCTCCATGTGTTTGTATTTTTTACAGATCTTTTCCTGTAATTGATATCTAGTCTCATAGCGTTGTGGTCGGAAAAGATACTTGATACGATTTCAATTTTTTTAAATTTACCAAGGCTTGATTTGTGACCCAAGATATGATCTATCCTGGAGAATGTTCCATGAGCACTTGAGAAAAATGTGTATTCTGTTGTTTTTGGGTGGAATGTCCGATAAATATCAATTAAGTCCATCTTGTTTAATGTATCATTTAAAGCTTGTGTTTCCTTATTTATTTTCATTTTGGATGATCTGTCCATTGGTGAAAGTGGGGTGTTAAAGTCCCCTACTATGATTGTGTTACTGTCGATTTCCCCTTTTATGGCTGTTAGTATTTGCCTTATGTATTGAGGTGCTCCTATGTTGGGTGCATAAATATTTACAATTGTTATACCTTCCTCTTGGATCGATCCCTTGATCATTATATAGTGTCCGTCTTTGTCTCTTGTAATTGTCTTTATTTTAAAGTCTATTTTGTCTGATATGAGAATTGCTACTCCAGCTTTCTTTTGATTTCCATTTGCATGGAATATCTTTTTCCATCCCCTCACTTTCAGTCTGTATGTGTCTCTAGGTCTGAAGTGGGTCTCTTGTAGACAGCATATATATGGGTCTTGTTTTTGTATCCATTCAGCCAGTCTGTGTCTTTTGGTGGGAGCATTTAATCCATTTACATTTAAGGTAATTATCGATATGTATGTTCCTATTCCCATTTTCTTAAATGTTTTGGGTTTGTTATTGTAGGTGTTTTCCTTCTCTTGTGTTTCTTGCCTAGAGAAGTTCCTTTAGCATTTGTTGTAAAGCTGGTTTGGTGGTGCTGAACTCTCTCAGCTTTTGCTTGTCTGTAAAGGTTTTAATTTCTCCATCAAATCTGAATGAGATCCTTGCTGGGTAGAGTAATCTTGGTTGTAGGTTTTTCTCCTTCATCACTTTAAGTATATCCTGCCACTCCCTTCTGGCTTGCAGCGTTTCTGCTGAAAGATCAGCTGTTAACCTTATGGGGATGCCCTTGTGTGTTATCTGTTGTTTTTCCCTTGCTGCTTTTAATATGTTTTCTTTATATTTAATTTTTGATAGTTTGATTAATATGTGTCTTGGTGTGTTTCTCCTTGGATTTATCCTGTATGGGACTCTCTGTGCTTCCAGGACTTGATTAACTATTTCCTTTCCCATATTAGGGAAGTTTTCAACTATAATCTCTTCAAATATTTTCTCAGTCCCTTTCTTTTTCTCTTCTTCTTCTGGGACCCCTATAATTCGAATGTTGGTGCGTTTAATGTTGTCCCAGAGGTCTCTGAGACTGTCCTCAGTTCTTTTCATTCTTTTTTCTTTATTCTGGTCTGCAGTAGTTATTTCCACCATTTTATCTTCCAGGTCACTTATCCGTTCTTCTGCCTCAGTTATTCTGCTATTGATCCCATCTAGAGTATTTTTAATTTCGTTTATTGTGCTTGTCATCGTTTCTTGGTTCCTCTTTAGTTCTTCTACGTCCTTGTTAAATGTTTCTTGCATTTTGTCTATTCTATTTCCAAGACTTTGGATCATCCTTACTATCATTATTCTGAATTCTTTTTCAGGTAGACTACCTATTTCCTCTTCATTTGTTAGGTCTGGTGTGTTTTGACCCTGCTCCTTCATCTGCTGTGTGTTTTTCTGTCTTCTCATTTTGCTTATCTTACTGTGTTTGGGGTCTCCTTTTCACAGGCTGCAGGTTCGTAGTTCCCGTTGTTTTTGGTATCTGTCCCCAGTGGCTAAGGTTGGTTCAGTGGGTTGTGTAGGTTTCCTGGTGGAGGGAACTAGTGCCTGTGTTCTGGTGGATGAGGCTGGATGTTGTCTTTCTGGTGGGTTCGTCCACGTCTGGTGGTGTGTTTTGGGGTGTCTGTGGCCTTATTATGATTTTAGGCAGCCTCTCTGTTAATGGATGGGGCTGTGTTCCTCTCTTGCTAGTTGTTTGGCATAGGGTGTCCAGCACTGTAGCTTGCTGGTCGTTGCGTGAAGCTGGGTCTTGATGTTGAGATGGAGATCTGTGAGAGATTTTCGCCGTTTGGTATTACGTGGAGCTGGGAGGTCTCTTGTGGACCAGTGTCCTGAAGTTGGCTCTCCCACCTCAGAGGCAGAGCCCTGATGCCTGGCTGGAGCACCAAGAGCCTTTCATCCACACGGCTCAGAATAAAAGGGAGAAAAACTTTTGGGAGGTCTGACGTCTTCTGCCAGCGTTCAGTGGGTGTTCTGTAGGAGCAGTTCCACGTGTAGATGTATTTCTCATGTATCTGTGGGGAGGAAGGTGATCTCCGCGTCTTACTCTTCCGCCATCTTGCCCCCCTCTGTCTGCATTTTTAAATGATAACTTTAGAGTTAACTAATGAGCCATAAGGGAAATCAGTCTCATTCATTTTTAATAACAATTCATGATTATGAATTGTGTGTTTATGACATAAAGTAAAGAAACTTCATGATTTTGAGTTTTTAATTATAGATACAGTTTCATGTGATGATTATATGAGTAATGCTCCAAAATTATTTGGCATCGATTATTTAGATACTTACTCTTCAGTTGAATTTGAGAATTTATACATGCTCTTAGGATAGAATTCCTTAAGTAAGAAATTTCCTTTCCACAAACATAACTACATAAGCCATTGGTGTACTACTAGGGAATGACATAAAATATATCCATTTTTGTAAGTTGATTCTAAATCTCCAAATATCAAAATCCATATAGTTTCCTAATCATTACGACTTTAACCTTACATAATTCTGGAATAAGGATGAGGGAAATGTTCTCTTTCCCATATAGCCTGCATTCAGATAACACAATTGGAGTGCTCAGTTGCTATGGTGAGCATCACACTAGAAGTACCTTTATAGGAAGTACAATATAAGATCACCTAGCCTCTCAGCAGAATTATGAAAATTTCTCAGAACCAGCAAGTACATTAGTGATCAGGCTATGAGAACAATGCCTATAGTAAACATATATTTAGGATTTTGCTCTGTGAATCTCTGGATTCATTGCAGTTTACAGGTCTCCAAGGAGGAAGGGTTGTTTAAACAATGGTTCTTTGTTTCACCATCTTAGGTGTTTTGTTTTCTTATTTTCTTACTCTGCTTTGGATGTTTACTTGAGAAAACAACACAATAGCTGGAGAGGAACGGTCTTGGTCTTTGAGCTAGCTTAGTTTTAATAGTTTTGCTCTCTCAAGTGCTGAAGCCCTTCTGACTGGCTCTTGTGAGTTCTTGGCAATGATTTAGTTTGCTGCTTGAGTCTTCAGCACCATGGCTGCCTGCTGACAGGGGCTGCATGGCTGAGTTTAGTTGCTCTGTCCTGGCAGCATTGCCACGTGGAGGCCAGAAAGAATGTTTATATGGCCTAAAGATGCCAGCTCATCCTGCATGTCTCTGGACATCTATTTTAAATAAAAATGCACTAAAATATAAAAGTGCAAGTGCGAAGAGGAGCAGGGTGTACATATGGGTGTATGGGAAAACATGAGGGGTGTAGTCGCTAAATTACCACAGAAAAATGATCCCTTTTTTATCTTAAACTGGAAGATATGCCACGATATGTTTATTAGGAAGTTCATGCTGAGGCATATTTTGCTTTGAAGATCATAAAAGGACTCCCCTGAGAATTGCAAAGCAGATTATATGAGGATTTCAAAAGGTTATACAATAAAATCTGGGAAAAGTGTCCTAATCATTCCCTTAATGACTCACAATATTCAGCCTCTCCCTTCCTTTCTCATTGCTGCTAGTGTTCATTTTATGTAAAAACTTCAACTGGAACTAACTAGGACATCTTTAGGGTAATGTTAGTTTCTGGGCAATAGTAATTTTCAATTAAAATTGCACAGTGTACCAGTGGATTGAAAGTCAGATACAAGGACACCATATTATGGGCTTTTTGGTTTTTCTAATCAGCCCCCCAGCCCGTGCCTTTCACAAAATTGACAAGTTTCTGGTTTGTTTTTGGTTTTATGCCACAGTGCTTATCTGTTCTCCATTCCTCTCTGTAGAGAGGAGACAAAAATCTCCCTAAGACTTAGGCTCAGGTCTCCTCAGGCTATAGTGAGGCCTGCACAGCTCAAGATAAGAGAAGAAAGCACTTCAAACAGCTAGGAATTAATCAGCCAGCCTGGCTTCAAGCTTGGTGTTATAACTGAGCAGTTCCTTCTCAGAAGCTCACTTACATTAACTGAAATTAAATGAGACATTTAATTCTTGTGTATAAAAGGCTCTTGAAGCACAGTTTAAACCAGTTACTTTGCGATGTCATGAAGCAAAGGGGCTAATTGAGCTCATTGCAAAGGGAAGGGCCCCTGGGTTTGTACCAAAGAGAGACTGGGCTGGCCTTTGAAACAATTTCCTTATGTCTCATTCATACCTATAGCATTACATTTTGTACCATCCATTATCATTTAACCAGAATGTTCAACCTCTCCTCTTGTTTCAGTGTTATTTGTAATAGAGGGAGCTCTTTAGGGAATACATGTGGTAGTTTAATTGTTCTGTGAACTAGTGTAACTTAAGCCTTTCTCACTGCACCTCAGAACTGTTTCCACATCTGAGCAACAGGGTTACTTATCATGTCAACTGATTCTAGAAAACAGGCTTTTGTTGTACAGATGGATTTGTGATTCTAGAAAACAGGCTTTTGTTGTACAGATGGATTTGGATAAAGGGCTCAAAAACAAGATAAACACAATAAACCAAAGTATTTCTCTGACAGTTTTCAAGTTTTCTAATTACACATTTTATTTTCACTAGCAACAAAATTGTGTGTACGTATATTTCCTTCATATATTCCTATTGGAATTAATTATTTAAAAAAATTTTACATAAGTGCAGTATTAAATTTCATTTTCAGATTTCAAGGACATATTTACACAAAATAGAGGACTACTAATTCTCTCCCAAAGTTTGAGAACAGTCTTGAATTAGTTTATTAAAAAATGTTGTATATTTCCTAATTAAATGATTAGCCAATCAGAATAATCAATGTATACTAATGATATGGCTAAAAGTAAAGTCCCAAATGGGTTTAAATCTATGACTCTAAACTTAGAATCATCTGTTGTAATGATTATATCATTTGCTCTACATATCAGATGCTAGCCCATTAGCTTAGTCAAAGATATCGAAAATTTTTTTTTCCATAGGCTGTTAGTAAAACAAATAAAACATTTGTCTAAGTTACTGACAAGTTCTAAATGGATTTATTCATTGGACACAGTGATCCTTCAGCTAAGCTCTAGCCATGCAGAGACAAACATTTAGCAGCCTTTGGATATCTCTGGTGTTGATTAAAATGTGGCCCTTCATGAAGGTTAAAGTTGTTCAATACATTCAAAATATATTTTGTGTCTGGCTAACTCAGTAATAGCAGTTTAATTGTGACTTATTTAGTCATTTTCATGAAAATAAAACTGGTCTAAATAAAAAGCAAATTGAAAATCCATAACACTTTGCAAAGTGGTGGTCAAGTTTTTCTTAAATACAGTTTTATATGGAGAAAGGTTGCTATGTAGATGGCCAATACAGAAGAATTTAAATAGGAAAGAGATCTATGATTCAGCAACATACTAGTGTTCCACATTAATTGAGAGTCCATTGATAGAAGATGCTGACCAATCCACATGGACACATTGTGTCTAGACTTTGACTTAAATGACCTGGGTATCACTGTGTGTAATACAAAAATTTGGAAATAGTCCAAATATTTATCAACAGGAGAAGGGATAATTAAAAGGTCATGTATTCATACAGTGGAATATTATATAGCAAAAATAAAAAAACATACTATATTATCATATTATATTGGAAGAATTTCAAAAATTGTTGTTGAAGGATAAAAGCAAGTTACACTTTTGTACACATAGTATGATCCCATATCTATAGACATCAAAACCAGATGAAATTTAGGAATATATTTTATAGAGATCCATACAAACATGTTAAACTAAATAGAAAAGCAAGATAGTTATAGAAAATACATCTAAAGCACTTAGTATATGCTAGATACTTTAGAAAAATACAATATGTATTTTTACTATTGTGATTCACATTTAAAGATGGGAAATGCCATACAGAGAGATTAAGTAACATCCCCCAAATCAAACAGCTATAAAGTAGAAGATCCAGGATTTAAATCCAGCAGGGTGGCTCACGAGGCTGTGCTGATTCATTGTGCTCTATAGCACTAAGAGGGTAACTAACAGCAAATTTACCATAGAGTTTACTTCTTGGAAGGGTGAAGAAACTGAGAGGAGCATGTGTTTGATTGGGGGGAATTCAAGAGGGCTTCACAGTAATGGCACCATTTCTGTTGGATGCTGTTTATACATTCCTCCATTTTATTATTTTTCTTTAAAATATACACATATTCTCTATACAGGATTTATAGAATTTTTATATTTTTATTTATACTTACATATTTTATAATTTAAAAAGTATACCTAAGAATATTGCCAGTTTCAGCAGAATTAATTAAATTACTATGGTAATAGAAATCAATTTTGTTTAGTTTACTAAAATATAAGTAAAATAGTCTATAAAATTAAAATATTTTGTAAACAAATTATCCTGTTATTTGAGTTTGAATAGTCCATGTTTTTAAATCCTGAGAGTTGATGAGAAGGGAAGTACTGATAAACGATTGAGTATATAATAACATTGAAGGGAAGAAATGAAAGGACGCATATTAACCTGAAAGCCGAGAGCAATACTTCACATATTGTTTCTCATTTATTTCAAAGAAGTAGTAAAAATCTGCAAAGTAATATTAAAAATCTGCAAGATGATACTAAAAAATGTTATTAGCACCAAATTTTAATTGAGCACTGAATATGTAACAGGTATTGTGCTAGTTACCAGCATAATCTAATCCAGAGAGAAGTGTTTTATTATTATCCCCATTTTTTTAGATGAGAAAAGGAGGCTAGGATAGGTTTAGCAATATACTTATTTTTACCCAATTAGCAAGTTGCACAGCTAAAGTTAGAGCCCAGTTCTTTATGATTCAAGAGGTGATGCTCTTAATCATTACCCCCATTATATTTTGGTTTATTTTTAGTCTTTTTCATATGAAAAATTTCAAACATACAACAGAGTTGAAAGAATTTTGCAACGAACAGCTGTTCTATTAAACTTCTTGGGCTGCCATAACAAAGTACCACAGACTGAGTGGCTTAAACAATGGAATTAATTTTTTCAGTTGTGGAGACTGGGAGTCCAAGATCAAGGTTCAGCAGAATTCAGTTTTTGGTGAGGGCTCCATTCCTGGCTTTAAGAAGACCATCATCCTCTCATAACCTCTTTCTATGCAGGGACACTAATCCTATCAGATTAAGCCACTGCCCTTTTGACCTCATTTAACTTTCATTACTTTTTGTAAGCCCTCTCTCTAAATATGGTCACATTGGAGGTTACGGCTTCAGCATATGAATTTTGGAGGGACACAAATATTCAGTCCCTAACACCTGTATACTCATCACTTAGTTTCTATCACTAACATTTTATATTTGTTTTATCAAATATATATGTGATTCTTTTCTTTTATCCATTCATTCAAATATTTTATTTTTGATACACTTAAGAAAGAATTGCGGAGAGCCATAAACTTTGTGGTGATGGTGTAAGTCCGCGTCCAAGGGCAGGAGAAGACTGGTGTCCCTCCTGCTCATTTAGGCAGGTGGAGTTTCAGGCCTTCAGCTGATGGGATGAGGCCCGCCCATAACAGCAGGACGATATGCTTTGCTCACTCTGCCAACTCAAATGTTAGCATCGTCCAGAAGCACCCTCCCAGACATACCCGGAATAGTGGCGGACCATGTGTCTGGGTATTCTGTGGCCCACTCAAGTGGACACAAACTTAACCATCACACCATTGTTGAAAAGACTTCTCTTTTCCCATTGGAGGTTTTGGCATCTTTGTTGAAAATCAGATGATTGTATATGAGTGGATCTATTTCTGGGTGAACAAGATTATTATATTTGTGGGTACATTAACTCAAGGTGCTGACTCTTTCTTCTTTTTTAAGAAGTTTTTTAGTCTAATGAGGATAGCAAAAAGAGTCAGCTGTCAAGTAAGACTCACAAATTCAGCGATCCTGCGGAGGGACCGAATTTAACTAGTAATTTAAATAAGAGGTTGGCAACAACCTATTATTTTCTGTAAATAGCCAAATAAGAAATATTTCAGGCTTTGTGGGCCACACCTGGTCTGTGTCACACATTTTTCTTCATATTTTTTAAACAACTCTTTAGCTTACAGGCTGTTGTTGACTGACCCCTAATTTAAAGGGAACAGGTCCTCACAAGCTACAGAAAAAGAATGAAGAAGTCTGACAAACTGTATATTCCTTCACTAAAATGCACTCCAGCCCAGATTTAACATGAGGGGTATCTGAGTTATGCATGCAGGGCATCACTCACACAAAGGGGACTATTTTGATTACAAAACATTTCCATTTTATATAGCAATAATTTTATATGGGGATAATGATATAGCTGACACAGATGAACTCCCCCATACAAAGTGGGAAAAATCCAACCTAGATAAAATACACTTAATCTGCTAAAAACATTTTAGTAAATACTACCAAGAGGTCTGGTTAGTATGTTTGCAAAGAAATTTGCCCAGGACATTTCTTTCTTTGTCCAGATTCTTTCCCCAGGTGTGCCAAAGATAGAGTGAATGGGTTATAGAGCAGTTGCTATCCCTTCCTTCCTAGCAGGATCAAAGAAATTGGTTATTAATGCTGAGATGATCTGATGATGGAGTCAAATGATAGAAAGATAATAGTTTCAGAAACGGAGACCCGATTGAAATAAAGAGGGCTGTTTGTCAAGAATTAGGATTGGGCTTGGCAAGAAGTAAGAGTGCTTGTTAAGCAAGGATTGGTTGTGGTTCAAAATGACTACATAGTTGGGAAGGGGGAGAACTTTGAAACTACAAGCTTGCAGCTAGCAATTGCTAGCAGATGTGCTTTGAAAATGGCTGGTGGCATCCTTGAGTCTGACACAGTTCAGAGAAAATTCACGTTCTCAGTTGTACAGGGACATATCTGAGAGCAGATCCTCAAAGGCCTGCCCCTTGGTTTCATTTTTGTATGCTTGGACTATGGTTACTCCTTTATAATCTCAAATTGTCATCAAGGTCAAATCATAAATTATGAAAATAAGACCTTTGAGAATGGGTGAGGTCTTAGCCTTAAATTGGAGAAGGTTAGTCTTTCTTCAAAGGCTGGCTGAAGGAAGAGAGGGAGTTTAAATATAAAGTGATGCTTTTACATGGAAAAAATGTGAGAAAGGTGTATTTATACTGGATAATCTTAACTTGAGGAGTAATAATGAAAGCTGAGTATCTGCTACAAATGAAAAGGGAAGAATGAATATGAAACTTGAGGAAAGTGGAAAGGTTTGGAAGAACTACTGTAAGGGACGTGGTAAGCCAACAAGAAGCTACAAAAATTTAGCAGCTGTGATTATTTTATTGTAGTAATAAAATGATGAATAATAATTGCCTAATGTGGTTGAATGCCATTAATGTATGAGACATGATGGGTAAGGAAATTTACAAACATTGTTGCAGAATAAAACAAGGTAGTATAATTCACAAGTGTTAGGTTCTAAAGTCAGCCAGTAAGGTGAATATTTCAGATACTCAAATATACTGATTGAGAATTTCTAAGTAAGGACTGATCAACTGCTTCTCCTTAAACCTAATACTGTCAGGTTTTCCTTCAGCACTGAAACAGATTGCAATTTCTGCTTGAAACTGAAAGTTTACATTTTGGAAATACGTTGCATGAAAAATATATTTGACTAAGAGATTAGCCAATTTATATCCCTCATGTTCTGCTTACTCCAGGGAAGTGACGGATTTGGTAGAATGGCTGATGGGATCACCCATTCCATTTACATTATTCTCTCTTTCTCAAGCAAAACTATTTCATTTTGAGTAAGTTAAAACCCAGGCAATAATGGCTTTGTGATTCACGGAAAGACTCTAAAACTGAAGGTAACCTTCTGATTTTATAGATGAGGAAACTGAGGCTCAGGTAACTTCAGTCACTTGAGAAAGGCCAAATAGTTAACAAGTAGCAGAGCTGGGATTTGAGCCCAATTTTCCCTGAATCTAAGGCACGTTGTATGATGTCAGCACAGAGGTTTTTGTTTTGTTTTTGTTGTTTTTGTTTTTAATATTCCTGGCTAATATTTTGCAGCTTTTAAGTAAAATAGGAACAAATATACAGAAATGACATTGACTAGTGATTGATGAGGAGAACATAGAGACTTAAAATGACATTGGTTTTTAGACTATTCAATATATTGACGAAATGCTTATCTTGGACTCCTGACTGGTTGGGAAAAAAGGGAAGGCAAAGATGGACACATAGTGGGGCAATTGAAAAGGTCTAGATATTAAGGTTCGATATAATTTAATATACATAAACTGAACTCCTACTGTGTTTCAGTGGAAAGTTGACAATGACTAAGGCATAGTAGCTGAACTATAGAATGTCATGTAAGTAAAGGTCAGTTTTAGTGAGATGGAGTTTAATGAATGAAGTTCAGAGCAGCTCTGTTAGTACTTGAAAACTAGGTTCACCCATGTGGGCATTTAGAGTTGTTAATATTAGATGCTGTGGAAATGAGCCATCATTTGGTGCTAAAGGACAGAAACACTCTAAAACAAGTTAATGTGAACTAGAGTTTTAGTGAGAGGCTTATGAGGAACATAACAGACCCCTATTACTGAAAAAAACAAAAACTTCTGAAATGTTCGTTGATAATCTCACTACATGAATGTCTATGTATTTTGATGTTTTGTATATATTTTCTTCTGACAAGGTGTACTCTATAGTGGATAATATTTAATACATCAAAGTTCATTTCTTTGAGATAGAAAGAGATTTTTGATCGGTGGGATTTTACAAGTTGATTCAAATAAAAAGCTATGAAACAAGTTGTCACTCACATAAAGGATTATAAGCTATCTTCAAAGTGTTCTTTACTGACAGTTGTGTGGTAAAGGGGTATAATGCTGAAATACTTAGCAATAGTTACAAATTAAAGAAAGAATCAGAGCGGATTATTTCTCTCTCTTCAGAGTGTATGGGGTACCAAAATATAATGTGGGTTTAGCACAGTTTTCAGTAAGACTCTAAGCTACTAAACTGAGAAAGAGATAAGAAGGAAACCTAAATGCATATATTTAATATTACTAATCTGTTGGATTGCTTTATTTTAGTCAGGCTGTGTAAAAAATTGGAGAATATAGGGATGAGGAAGAGTGAATGTGTCTTTTTCAGTGCATCTCCTACCTCAAAACCATTCTAAGAGAATAGAAAATATATTTCTAGTCACAGTTGAGTGTATTTTTAGGAGTGATTTTCAAAACTTGAAAGAGACTTCAAAGAAATGTAAATATCCTGCTCTGTGCTCTCTCATTCCCTCTAAGGTCAGTTTCTTGGCAGTGTTCTTTTCAGTCAAGACAGTTGTCTTTGCCAGTACCAGTCTATTGGGAGACAATGTGTGTTGGGCAGCTGCCTTTTCAATGAGAGATGTATCTCTTCTGCAGATCTTTTTCTTGCATCTTCTCAGGTCTGAGAAACCAGTCATCTAGTTGTCACTCTGTATGCTATGCCATATGCTAATTTGACATGAAGCTGTGTTGCAGGCAAGTTTGTTTCTCCAGGACTTCACTCCAGGAGAGTTGACAGACAGTAGGGCCACGTCAACAAGAGGATAAGTTTCATACCCATGAAGTGGGCCCACTGGCTGTTTATACTGTCCTCATAAGAGGTGAGATGTTTTAGGGCTGGTTAATCAGTCTTGTTTCAGAGATGATCCCTGAAAGCTAGTAATATGCTCCAGTGATAGATGCAGTATTCACTGTCACAAAAATTCTTTGTTAGAATTTCTATTTCAAAAGAAAGCCTCCCCGATAAAAGTGGATAAGCCATTTTACAGCTTTTAGATGAACGTAATTTGACAGTGACTTTATCCAAAGTCTACCTGTTAGGCAAACTTGAGATGTCATTGTGGAGTTGTTATTTTTTGAAAAGCATGGAAAATAAGATTTTTAATGAAAAATAAACAAGAATGCATTTCAGAAATATTTCGAGAAATTATGCTGTTTCATCTTTACCAAAGTACTTGTGATGGTGCATCTGCCTTAGGGTAATAATGGAAGATTAATGAAAGGAGATGTAGATAAAGAAATAGGGGAAAAAGCCAAATGCATACTCCCCCCCACCTTTAGTGCCCAAAGAGTCATTAAAACAACTGAAAGTAGAATGGAGTTTTGAGAACAAGGGCTGGTGGAGCACTCATAGCCTGGGCTCTAAAAGTGATTGGCTCTGAGGAAAACAAAACAGCCTTCATTGTCTTACTTCCTGGGAAGAGTTGAAACAAATTGACCTACAATGGTAGAAACAAACAAACTATAACCCATAGCTTTTCCTTTCATTATGGAAATCTGGAAGCGTGGGCTATGTTTGATTTCATGGGATACTACTAGAATGGTGAAGTTTGTGGCCATTTCTTCTGCACTGCACCTTAATTCTCTTAAGAAAATTTCTGTTGTAATGCATGTCCTTGAGCAGCTGTCCTCAGACACATTTGTACTTGCTCACCGTGCCAATCAGGCATTTTGTTACAGGAGCTTGGCATTAAAAGTCATGTGGATGGTACACATATTAGAGGTAGTGGTGTTTAAATAAAGCAGGATGATGAGGATAATGATGATGACGTGTGTGATTTCCTTAAGTTGGAAGAAGAGGGGAAGTTGGCGGGAAGGCGACTGCTGGTTTTGTTGTACGTGTTTCTACTTCAGGGACTACTCATTCTTATAGATTCCAAAATTCAATTTTTCTGAGCTCTAGCATGGCTTATAGGCTCTGTGGATTCAATGCTGACTAAACTCTCAAGGGACTAGTGATAAATGGCAATGTCAATTTATTTACAGTGGAATATCTATCTGACCTTCAGTTGCTTCTCCAGTTTTTCCAGTGGGAATATTAGCAATCCTCACTGGGAAAATGTTTACCAGAATTAAACTAGACTGCTCAATAATTTGGCCACCTAAGAGGGGGAAATACAGTCTCAGAGTACTCTTAACCCATTCAGATAAATCATGGTTAACATCATGAATACCATAGTTGAAACCTTTTAAATAAAATGCTAGGAAACAGCCATTTGGCTTTGGAGGCTCTCCCATCTTTCTTACTGTCATCAGTTCTTTTCAGCTCCTCTTTCATCCATTTGTTCCTGTACCACTGGGTAATACCTCATTCTTCAAAAGTACCCTTCCTTACTTCATCCTATGGCCTGTAGCCCCTGACACTGCAACACTTAGTTCTCTCATGTCAGACTCCTGAGGGTCTGTAACTAAGTATCAGGACAGAGAGAGAGAGCTCTGGTCCAGTAACTTCTGAGGTACACAGTACTAGTAACAGCACAATCTATTTCAGATTATCTTTAAAGAGATGACTGTATTCAGGGACTTCCCTGGTGGTCCAGTGGTAAAGAATGCACCTTCTAATGCAGGGGACACAGGTTCGATCCCTAGTCGGGGAACTAAGACCCCACATGCCGCAGGACTAAGCCCGCGTGCCTCAACTACTGAGCTCGAGTGCCTCAACGAGAGAGCCCACGTGCCACAAACTACAGAGCCAACGCGCCCTGGGGCCTGCGCGCCACAGCTAGAGAGAGAAAACCCTCATGCCACAACTAGAGAGAAGCCCATGCTGCAAGGAAAAGCCCGCACGCCGCAGCAAAAGATCCCGCATGCCTCAACAATGATCCTGCGTGCTGCAACTAAGACCCGACACAGCCAAAATAAAATTAAAATTAAAACTAAAATAAATAAGATAAATATAAAAAAGAAAAAATATTTTTTAAAAAATAGATAACTGCATTCAGAGGATGAAATTTAAGGTCCTTCACCTGCAAACAGCTTCTCATATTTAGGTCATGGGAGATTTTGCTCAGCAACACCACACAGTAATGCTGTAGACATATGATTTCTGGAAAAAAGAAAATTGATCATTCTCTTCTACTCTGTATGGGACAAACTATAATTTGTCATTTCCTCATTTCTAGCAGTCCCACTCATTCACTTATTTAATTGTCCAAACATTAAGCATACAACGTATTCCAGACAAAGCATCAGCCTTAGGTGATGCAAAAATAAAACAATTCAGTTTGTGCCAAATATCTTACATGCTATGAAGAGGAAAGAGAAAAATGATATTAATAATAGCAAGAATAATCATGATAATAGTATCTACTTTTTATTTATTGATCATAACTTTGGGTTATGATCTGTCTCCATTCTTTCTATAACTCATTTAAACTTAATAACACCATATACTATTATTACTATTGTATAATATTAAGTATTATTATCCCCATTTTACAAATGAATCAGAGAAGTTAAGTAAATTACCCAAGGTCATGCAGCTTTTGAATGACAAAACTTGGATGATAATTCCTATCTAACTCGGAAGCTTGTATGTACTCTTATTCACAATGTTAGAATTTTAGAAAAAATTTATAATACAGTGTTATGTAATAGATATGAAAAAGATGCTTTGCAAGAAAAGAAGGAGGTGGTAAGAGGTTCTGTTCAGGGAATTTTTCAAACAGGAGGCATAACAGGAATGGAAGCTTTGAAGTGTCTTGGGCCAGAAGATAAGACAAGGCAAAGAACAGGGGAGAGTTTATTTCACTCTTGAAGAGAACCACACAGTTCTGTAATTATGAACTTTAAGGGAAAGTAAAACATAAAAACTGGAGAGTTAGGTTAAAAGCCAGATTCTAGAAGCCTCGCATGTTTCCCTAAGAGGCTTAAACTTTGTCCTGATAGCAGTGAGGGGACACTAAAAAATTTTAGAGCAGGGTAGATGATACTATGTGTCTGAATATAGATCAATATTTAAAATAAGATCATCCTTTACTTTCCCATTTGCAAGATACATAAATGCAAAAATTTTTTTTAATTATGTTTTTCCCATTCTTGGTGAGTAAGTGTATTTTTATTAATTTATATACATGTGTATACACTATAATATTATATTAAATAGCAAATTAACTTAGTATTGTTGTTTTATTCCACTCTATCACTTCACAACTCTCTATTCAGTATCTGTGGCCTTAATATCATCTGGATCACTTGAGATTCTTTTTGAGTTGGCTAACATAGTTTTCCAGAGCACATAACTTCATTTCTATAAAAGTTGTTTGAGATGTAACACATCGTGAATCCATATTTCAAGCTGTCTTTGGAAATTATATTCTAAGCTGCAAGAACCCCATTTCTTAAAAGAAATTATCTTATAGGAAAGGATTGGAAATATAAATCAGTCTATCTCCAGAATTTACACACTTACTTATTGTATTTTTTTATGAAGGATCATGAACTGACTTGTGTACAATGGCATAGAACCCCTGTAACTGTTAGCTCAAAACCTCAAGAAACAGTATTAAATCTACCTTTTATTGAGTGCCTATTGTGTGCTCCACATTTTAAAGATGCCTCTATACAGATTTTCTCACCATGAAAGCCCAGTCATCTTAGATTTAGGACAATCTACTATGGACTCTAGAATGTACTCAATCTTTTTTGATAGAACAAATGATTATAACAGATGTAGTTACTAGCAAATGCTATTTCCTAAAATATTAATTTATTTTTATTGCATATTTTTATACTCGTCACTATGTAATATTGCAGGCTAGCAGGAAGCAGTGTATGAAACTCTCACTTTTAGCAGCTCTAGCAAAACTTGGTTTTGTTAAGTTTCATCTGAGTTTAAAACTCAGAATATGGTCTAAGAACATGACATATTATTTCTTTATTGCTTTAATACATTATTCCCTGCTTCTGGTAATACTGGGAATATTTTTCTGTGTTTATCAGCAATTTGGATTTTCTCTTCTGTGAATTTCTTGTTCATATTCTACACTCATTTTGTTTTGTTGTTTTTTCTTTTATCATTTATTGTAGTAATATTTCATATATTTTGGATTTAGATCCTTTGCCAGCTATGTGTTTGAAATATGTCATCCCAACGCTGGGGCTTCTGTTTTAACTTTGTCTACCAAGTCTTGTGCTGAAGAGGAATTTTCCACTTCAATCCAGACAAATACATCAATATTTTCTTTTGTAGATCCATCAACATTTTAATTAATTAGCCAATTTCCAGAATCTTATCATATGGATATATATGGATAGACAAAGGAATGAAAAAGAACCATCAAGAGCATTATAGATTAAGTGATGAAGAATTCCATATAAAGATGACTAAAAGGAGATAATATACTTTAATGGAGAAATCATGGGAGATTTAAGTGGTTTTAAGGAAGGAAGCTATGTAAGGACAAGTTATGCATTGTTAAGCAGAAGGATAAAAAATGTAATATATAGTTCAGAGCGCACACATTAGTCATCCTTTTCGTCTTATATACTGAGTATTGAGGTTCTTGGTTGTCTAAATGTCAGATATTTTCTTTGATGTTCTTTGACATTTTCTATAAACCTAGAATCCATCTTTTTTTTTTTTAAACAGAACAAGCTTAGATTGTGGAATGTCACTTGTTTTTACTTTCTTGAAATACATGACTGAATATAGAGTGTATCACTGGGGTGGGATAGGTAATACTGCAATGGATACTTGCAAAACATCTTGCATCAAGAACTAATTAACTTTCCTGGTACCTAGGTAAGAGTGGTGGCCTTTTTAAAAATTCGTTTGTTATACAGGGAAAATCAAAGAACAAAGAGTCTGTACTGCCAGCAGTAAAAGCAAATCTGACAAAGATAAGAGTGTAATTACTATTGTTATGTAAAATGAGAATGGTTTTTCTCATCTACCTCTACTCCAATAAGCTGTCTTTTATCTATGTTACAGAATTCATAATGCCTTTACATGGATTATATAATAATAATCATTATCCCCGTTTTAGAGCTGGGAAAACTGAGGCTCAAAAGTTAAGTGACTTAGTTGTAGTTAAGGCCCAGTTAGCTTTTAGCTGGGCACATCCAGATTTAGTATTCAGGTCTTTGGAGTTCTGGGTCTGGGTTTGTTTTTTGTTTTGTGTTGTTTTGTTCTTCCCTTTATTTTGTTTTTTATCCTTTTTTCATGGAAAGGTATTTTATTTTAAATATAGCAGTGTACACATGTCCACCCCAAACTTCCTTTACTTTATAGATCCCTATCGGTATGTTGGAACCCTGATGCTCTCAAGAGGGCTCATCCCTATAGTTAACACAGCAGCCTGGTATTGGTTGGTAGAGGAATGCATGGTTTTAAAACAAGTAAGCAAATTCTTTGACGCTATTCCCATCAAAATGTGAAGTCTAATTCCCCGCCTCTTTAATATGGGCTAGCCTTAGTTAATCGCTTTTGACTAACAGAATGTGGCAGAAGTGATGCTGCATGATTTCCAGGCTAAATCATAAAGGGCACTACAGCTTCCTCTTGGCTATCTCTCTCGGGACACTTGCTCTTGGAACCCATTCACCATGCTGGGAGGAAGCCAAGCAGCCACGTGAAATGCTGAGGTGGAGGAGTTCTGGCCACAGCCCCAGCAGAGGTCCAAGTCAATAGCCAGCATCAAATGCCAGGCAGGTGCATGAGGGACTCTTCAAATAATTTCAGCCTTTCAACCTGCAAGTCACACTAGCGATGCTGAGTGGAACACAGACAAGCTGGCTCCGCCAAGCCCAGCCCGCAATGCAGATTCAGAAACATAATAAAAGTTGTCATTGTTTTAAGCTATTAAGTTTTGGGATGGTTTGGATACAGTGAATATAACCAACAAAAAGATTTGCTCACATACATGTATTTAACACTCTCTATGTGCTGACACTGTGCTCGGTGCCAGGGATGAAAGGAAGAAGCTAAAAAAGGGAGGGAACCAACATTTGCAGACTACATACTATGATCTAGGCATTGCAACCTGTGGAGCCATACATATATTATCCCAAGTCACTCTCAAAATAAGCTGTAAAGAGGTTATAATTATTATCTTAATTTGGCCGAGGAGAAACTGGGGAGAAATAAGGTTAAGAGACTTGCTTTGGATCACAGTATTGGTCCATAACTAAGATACAAAGTTAGTTTTTAGGAATCAGAGTTCATCCTTGGTCTTCCTCTCTGTCAAAGGGTGATTAGTGAATACTAAGGGGAGAGGGCAGAAAATATGAATGTGGGAGATCAGATTACTACTTAGGGGGATGATACTAGAAATGAGCCAGTGAAAGAGAATGAGGAATAAGTGTTAGAAAGAATGAAGAGAAATAAAAGAATACGGTTTTCTGGAATCCAAGAAAAGTAGGGAGCCAAAAGCAGCATAGGATGTAGAGAGTTCAGGTAACATGCATGCCAAAGAATGCTTTTAGCACTTAGGATATGAATCTGGAAGTTAAGCTGTAGCAGAGTGGAGTTTAAAAAGGCTGAATAGATATACACCCAGGAGCAGAACTGCTGGATTATATTGTAGCACTGTTTTTAGTTTTCCGAGAAACCTCCATACTGTTTTCCACAGTGCCTGCACCAATTTACATTCCCACCAGATATATGTACCCCAATGTTCATAGCAGCATTATTTACAATTGCAAAGATATGAAAGCAACCTAAGTGTCCATCAACATATGAATTAATAAAGAAGATGTGGCATATATATACACACATATATATATATATACACATATATATAATGGAATACGTCTCAGCCATAAAAAGAATGAAATTTTGCCATTTGTAGCAACATGAATGGACTTGGAGGGTATTATGCTAAGTGAAATAACTCAGAGAAAGACAAATACTGTATGATATCATTTATATGTGGGATATAAAAAAATAAAACAAACTAGTGAATATAACAAAAAAGAAGCAGAGACAGATATAGAGAACAAACTAGCCGTTACCAGTGGGGAGAGGGAAAAGGGGAGGGGCAATATAGGGTTAGGGAATTAAGAGGTGCAAACTATTGTGTATAAAAGAGCTACATGGATATATTGTACAACACAGGGAATATAGGCAATATTTTAAAATAACTGTAAGTGGAGTATAAACTTTAAAAATTGTGAATTGTCTATATTTTAGACCTGTAAATTATATAATATTGTACATCAACTATAATTCAATAAAAAATAATACAAATTTAAAAATAAATAAAAAGGCTGAACAAAGGTGAACTTGATACTGCAAAGGGTAAATGTAAAGAAAAAATTTCAAGAGCAGGGAATTGCTCTTGTTAAATTCATGCAACTTACCTCCAAAATATAACCTATTCCCTAACATTTTTAATACTATTGTTTGAGCTTCAGAGAGATAAGAATATGAAGAGAAACATCAGAAAAAAGGTTTAGGATATAAGGGATTCTCTAACGATTAACTATGTACTTCAAAGAGTTCTGTGGTGTGATTTTAAGAGTTTGAGTAGATGTACAGATCTTTATGAAATGGGAGTCCTGGTGGTAAAGAATGATCAAGAAATGTGAGGTTTCTCATGATGTGTTATGAACTGAATGTTTGTGTCCCCCCCAAGTTGATATGTTGAAGCCTCAGCACCCCCATGTAACTTTATTTGGAGATAGAGCCATTATGGTGTAATTAAGGTTAAATGAGGTCATAAGGCTAGAGCCCTAATCCATTAAAATTTGTGTCTTTATAAGAGGAGATACCAGAGCACTCGCTGTCTGTCTCTCTTTCCCCCAAGTGAGGACACTCTGAGTCAGAAAGAGAGCCCTCATCATGAACTGAACTGGCTGGCATCTTGATCTCGGACTTGCCAGCCTCCAGAACTGTGAGAAATAAATTTCTATAGTTGAAGACATCCACACTATGGTATTTTGTTCTGGCAGCCTGAGTGGACTAATGCATGATGTCTGAAGTAAACAGGGATGAAGAATGGAATGAGTTTCAGAGGGACCAACTCCATACAGACTGTTTTGTGACGCTGAGTATCATGGATGAGAAAGATAGAGGCAGGGGTCTTTGAGGAACTGTTAGAGCCCTCCTTTCACGGTTTCACTTATACTGATGCTGATGCGAACATGTCTTGGGAAAAACTCAGTCCTCTCCTGCGCTTCTCCTTTGCTTTCAGACTACTACCCTACGCACAACACTTCTGACATGGATGGGTGGTTTTTTTTTTTTCCACCAAGCAATTCTCTGCAACACCAGCTGGGTGTCCTACAATTTCACTGAATCCTGACACTACCCACCGGGAGATAGCATCAGATCCCACAGTTAAGGGCTCAGTACCACTTCCGATGCCAATTGCAAGTCCAGGTCGACACTTGTGCTTCGGCTATAAATTTGAGGTTCCCATGACCCCCCCATTGGGTTCTGTTAATTTGCTAGAAAGGCACATAGAACTCAAAGAAACACTTACTTATGTTTAACAGTTTTTAAAAAAAGATATGATAAAGGATACAAATGAACAGACAGATGAAGAAATATATAGGGTGAGGGCTGGGAAGATCCTGAGCCCTGGAGCAACTGTATGTGTGGATTTAGGATATATCACCCTCCTGGTATGTGAATGTGCTCACCAACTCGGAACTCTCTGAACATCAGTACATATTGGACATATAGTGCATATTGGGATTTGGGGGAAAGCTTCATCAGAGAGGCATGATAAATTATTAACTCCATTTCCAGCCCTTCTCCCCTCTCTGGAGTAGCGAGGAAGGTGGGACTGAAAATTCCAAGCTTCTAATTATGGTTTGTTTTTCTAGTGACCAGTCCCCATCCAAGAGCCCACCCAGAAATGTCCGTCTCTTTAGAACAAGGCATTTCTCTCACTCAGGAAATGCCAAGGGCTTTAGGAGCTCTGTGGCAGGGACCGGGGTCAAAGGCCAAACATTAGAACAAAAGATGCTCCTAGTACTCCTATCACTTAGAAAATTCCAAGGGTTTCAAGAACTTGGGGCAGAGAGCAATACTATATATTTTCTATCGTCTCACAGCAGGCAGGGGAGAAAAGCAAGTGTTGCTGGCACTTCACTTATTTCATTTTTGCACTCACTGTTCCTGTGTATGCAAACCCAGTAGGTTTCTATTGCAAATGCTTGTGACTCTTTGCAGGGTTCTCTGACCACGGGAAAGCACTTGGTCCTGTGGGAGTATGTCAGTACTGGGATGTTAATGTTCCTAGAAGTATCTCTCATCCACTAACTGATAGGAGTTGATGAATAAATCTACAAACCTTTTGTCCCTGAGTGAGGCAACCCTGAAGATTTTTCATGCAGTCCCCCTAAAGCTCCCTGTGGAACTGAGCCACAGTTACGTAAAATGATAACCTGCTCGTTACTGCGTCCTGTGTTGGATTCCTTTCCTCCCCTGTCTTATTTATCCACTCACCTACTGGTGCTTCCAGGGATCACCTCTTAGGTAAACTATTTAACTCAGGTTTCACTTCTGGAGAAAGACAATCTAAGACACCATCTTATATTAATTTCTAAGCTGTAGAAACTGCTTATCAAATGGGTGAAAAGTTGTGCAAGTCATTTCCCTTTAATCTAGCCCCAACCAGTTTTATATATTAGAATTACAGGCACAGAATATTTTATAATGTCCTTCTTTGGTTAAGATACTATTAGTCTCCCATTATATGCTATAAAATATTTCAGCAAATAAAAAAAGGTGCTTATAAATCCGTTAAAATCAAAAACAAAAAAAGAAAAAAACCCCTATAATTTAGTATGCTACTTGTCTAAGAAATAATTCTTAGTTTTTGTAATAGAAATTTAATATCGATCTAACCAAAAACTGAGATATACATATAGGGGAAGGATACAGAAATGATGTGGAGTTTCTCATATAAGCTAAATTTCCACAACCATAGTGAAAGTCAATAGATGCTGCCTAAATTGATAGACTGAGAATGCCTTTTTTTTGATTGTCACTTAAAGTCATGGAGATATACAACAAAAAAACAACCAAAAGAATTTAAAATGTCTACTTCTGAGGAGCAAGGCTGGGAAATAGAGAGTCAATGAACATGGGAGTATAGTAATTGAGCTTTTCTTCTATCAACTTATTAGTACTCTGATTTCTGAAAACTATGTGTTTGTATATTCATGAAAAAATGAAAGTACATATTAAACATTCTGTGGTCATATATATTTGTACCTCTTTATACTGCTTCTATACGTATTTGAACCATGCTATCATAGAGAAAACAAAGTTCTTTCATGAAAAATTAAGCCTGAAAAAGGAAATGAGGGAGAAGGTGAAAGAGAAGTAGAGAGGGAAAGGCAGTGGAAGAAGCAAAACGAGAATGCGCTGGTCTCCTGGAGTCTTCTCATGTCTAGCATTTTTTCAGTTCTTGTCTTTCACAAAATTTATTAAGTTCTATAGTTGTTTGATATCTTTACTTCTTAGGTAGCCAACTAGATGCTATGTTCCTTCAGTCAAGGGTAATATTTTTGTTTGCTTGGTAGAGAAATCATCAACAAATTCTTAGATTATTGACCTCTCTATTACTCTTTCTCCTATCTTCTTTCTTACCTTGCAAAGCAGTTCTAGGTCTAGGGAAAATTCTTCTACATTGTGTTGGAACATATGCACCTTTACTTTTTAGGTTATCTTGATGTATCTAGGTTGAACTATGCTTTTTCTTATGTAAGCAATTAAAGCCAGCATTTCTTTCTTTCTTTTTTATTTTTGAGCCACTTATTATCTCCCAGGTTTTAATGTCTCTTCTTCCTGTAAGACTTCTTCCTAATTATTGTCAATTTGTGATATATATGGGAAAACCTTTCATAGTAATCAAGAGAGATTGCTGAAGTGCTAATGTTCTCTTACACTAATTAATGTGCTCAGCTTTAGAAATATATAACTGTACTTTCAATACCTCAGAAATGCTTCAAATAACTGTCTACAAAGCAGAATTATTATTAGTTTCAGCAGACCTGCAAGCAGAATTTTCACATCACCAGTGAATGGAAAGGAAAGACAGGAGAGATTTTTCTTTTTTTCACCCTCCCTTCCATCCTCGCTCCCTCCCTCCCTCCCTCCCTTCCTCCCTTTTTCTTTCTATGCTTCTCCATTCAGGACTAATATAGATGTCAGCACCTCTAAATGCACATCAAGAAAACAAATATGTATTACAAATAAAATGATGTTTCTGTAATCTATAAATGATTGCCAACGCATTGAAAGAAACCACTTTCTTATCCACATTTCACTTTCTTAATTTTAAACAGGCACTATTAGAGGAGGTTAGAAAGTTGCTTTTTTCAATTTTGTCCCTGTATATATGTTACTGTTCTTGTGTATTGTAAACATTTCCTTCCTTTTTTCCATTTTGACCATTTTTAAGTATACAATTCACCGTCATTAAGTATATTCACAATGTTGTATAATCATCACCACTATGAATTTCCAGAACTTTTTCATCATCCCAAACAAAAACTCTCATCCATTAAAGAATAACTTGATTTTTTTCTATCAAACTATTAAAAATTCTAATATAAACATATGGAGTTTTGGGAGTTTTGGGAATTGCTTACATAAAAATTTGAAAATCAAAAAATAATTTAATTTAAGAGAATTTTTCTAATTTGTAGATTTTCAGAATTAAAACAGATACATACTGGTAATATGGCAAAGCTTTATCTTGATCATACTTATATGAATTTTCTTATTAAGGATTTTCTTAGTAGAAGAAAGTTGGTTCTACTCTTTAAATATCAATTTTGCATTCTTGGAAGCAATTACCCTTGCAATGGTAATACAGAAGTTCTAGGTTTTCTCAACGGACATTTCAGTTTAGCCTTTAAAAGATAGATTGGAGCAAGTGGATATTCTCATTCAAGAGGACACAGATGTGGAATTGCAAAAATGTTTAAATTATTTTCTAATTGGAAAGGTGTCTTTCTCCAGCCATGATATGATTTAGAAAAATGTTTACTCTGTCCAGCAGTGCTGAATGACGTGTATGATGGTGCTTGAATCATATCCACTATTGTGCAAAGTCATTGCATTCTTAAAAACTAATCTGTGAACAGCTATTTTCCCAAACACAATAAGTTACCTATGTATTTACCTGAGATCAGATACATGTGATAAGGATTTTTAGAACCAGGGCTTATTCCTTCCATGAAAAGAGTTTGTTTCTCCTGAGTCCTATTTGGACTTAATATCAAGATACAGTATGTGATTGACTGTTTCAAGGGAGCTAATGACAAGCATGACTACTTTACCACTGAAAATGATTCATTTACATGAAGATGTTTAATATCTTCATTTCATTATTTTTTTCTCAGGGAAATTACAGATTTCTCATTTCTTTTCCTATTAAAAAATCATAAATTATACCCAAGGTAACTGATAAAGGATGATTAGATGGAAAATGTTTTCATAGTAGCTTGAATATTAGATGCAGTTTCTCAATGATAAAAATATCATATATACATGTATATTATTTTTACAATTATTTATATAAAATGCCTATATAAATATAATTAATAACACATATTTATATAAACAAATAAAATATTATATAATATCTAGATGGGAAGATTCTGTGATTCTGAGAATTTTGTATTTGTAAGTCTAGGATAAGTGGTTCGGTTCCTGTAAGTTGTATTTTGAAACTTCTAAATTTAGTCCCTTTTTAGAACCAGTTTTTTAATGGATGTTTCTATGAGTGCTTGGAAATAAGAATCCTAAGGTAACACCTAAACTATTGGTTGTGTATAGTACTTTATATGTTAAATATATTTTATGGATATTATATAATTTATAATATAACCTTATCTACTTCAATAGAATTAGACACCGACTATGAATGCCATTATCTAAAGATAAAATGCAATTGATTTTAATTTCTTTCAGTTTTGCATTTTGAAAACCACAGAACAGTTCCTGACTTTTGCAGTTCAACACATTAGCATCTATTGCGGTTGAATGAGTACATTTTCAATAAGAAACCAATGAATTAGGGAGCCTTTTCAATGGTAACTTACAATAAGCAATAATTCATGGAATTTATATTCTTTATAATGTTTTCTCTCCTGTGAAATGTGGGTTGGTTGACATCTCCTACAGCCTGCTTAATCTTTTGTAAATATTTGCAAGTTTGAACTATTGGTATGGATTTTGATGCTGCTCAAGAAGAAAAAAGACCTCAAAGAGGAAGGGAGATACTTAAAAGACAAGTAAAGGGAAAATAGGTAAAAAATAAACAGGGAAGATAGGTCATTCTGTCTTTATAGTATACCTAATGCTTTGTGTTTGAAAAGTTATATCTTGAATATAGAGAGTTAAGGGTTTTTAATTTTTTGTTTGTTTATTTTTAATTTAACAAGACTTTTGGAGCCAACTGAACTATTAAAAAGAAAAAAACCCACTAACTTAAGCAATTATGCAATCAGTAATGTATAAGTTTCTGATCCCCACGCCTTCAGTGAATTTAATAACAATTTAGATTTCATATCTGAGAAACTTGATGTACCATTTGACAAAAGTCAAATTTAATTTTGATACTGAAAACACTATTTCCTAAAGAGGAGGAATTTTGTTTCCGCTTCTGTGAGGAACTCAGTCGCACTGATACACCACCCGGTCACAATAGGTCATTCTCTCCTGGCGCCAATATCCCGTTTGAGTACATTTGGTAGTTATTACATGCAACAGTCTGTAACACAATTACATTTACTCATGCCTGTGTTTTCTACCAAGAACGCCTTAAGGGCACAGACTGTGTTTGGTCATTAGTTTATACAATGACCAAACTTCAGCCTGGGTTATTGCAAACCCTCCTAATTGAGTTCCTACCTCCCACCTGGCCCCTTCTCCAACTGGTGCAAAAGGAAGTCAGAGCATGTTCCTCGTCTCTTCAAACTCCTTTCAATGGCTCCTCTTTTCCTTAAAACCAAAAGCCATAATCCTTATCATGACCTAAAAAACCCTTTTTAATTCCGCCCCTGTGTTTCTGTGCTCTCACTTTCTAAACCTCCATATTGTCTCCCTCACTCACTTGCTTCCGGCCACATTAGTCTTCTGGCTGCTTCTTGAGTAAGCCAACACATTCCCACCATGTGGCCTTTGCCTGAATTGTTCTTCCTCCCAGAATGCTTTTCCCCCAGCCATTCATGTGGTGAACGCCTCACTTTAAGACTTTGCTCGGATGTCATATTTTCAGGGAGTCTTCTCTCAACCACCTCATGGAACTGCAATTCCACCCCACTCTCACCCCCCCCCCACTCCTTCTCACCCCCTACCCCTTTTGGTACTTGCTTTCCCCCATACTACTTTTCATCTTTTAACAGTTATATAATTGACTTTCACTATCTTCCACCACTACTAGGAACCAGGCTCTGTCAGTACAGGAATGTTTTTCTTCTTTTTGATTTGTTTTGTTTTCTGACACATCATCAGCCCTGGTACATGTTGGGTTTTCCATAAATTCTTGTTCATTTATTCTGTTGGTCAGGTAACATTATGACCAACAGAATAAATGAGTAGAAGATATCAAATAATGGTCTCAAATGAATGAATTAACTGAAAGTATAGGAGTCAAGAACTCTAAGAAAAGTCTATATATTTTATAAAATATCAATAGTATTATGAAAAGTCTAACCTTCCATAATAAAAAACTTAACATTTATCTTGCATTAGGTCTCTTTTCTCTAATTTGTAATTCTTACTTCTACAAGCTAAAAATATTCTGTCATATGTGTTGTTTTTTCTCAAGGACAACACAACCTCTCAGAGAAAACTCAGGCCCCCAGTGTAATACTGTTTTTGCCACAGCAGAAAATTGTGGGGAAATAAATAACTCGGGTTTCATCATTATGATAGCTAATGGCTTCAGGGATGACCTGAAAGCAGACAATATGGTCCAAACGTCGTCTCCATCTGTGTCTTTCCTGTCAAGGGAAATCGGTTTACATCATTTCTTATTTCTTTCTTGGTCCGAGTGACAAGTAGTCCATGCAGTGTTCAGCCCTGAACTTCAATGACTGGTGGAAGATGACGGACTGTGAATTGATAAGTGAGCCTAACTTTCCTTCAGAGCCACAAAACACAAAGAGCTACTCTGCCTCCATAAATTGTGCTCTGTGTGTTTGCGAGTATGTGCACAGAAACACGTGTGTAATTTCCTCTGGAAACCTGTCACGATAACTTGAAATGTTGTTTTCATCCTGATTCAGAAATGATTTGGAAAACAGGAAGACAGTACATAGATAGAAATGATGGATTAATGGGCTGTCATAAAGGTATTCTATCACGAAAAGACCTTAAAGATTTTTTATGGAGCAGATGATTGCCCCAAGAAAATTGTAGACAAAGTCAAACCTTACACAATTTGTGCTTCATCCTTTGCATCAGTGTAAAATTTCAGAGGATTTTCATGCCCCACTTCTGCAGTTAGATATGTGGCCTGAAATATCTTTAAATAAAATCATCATTATTACTAGTATCATCAGTAACAGAAATAGCTTTTTAAATCCTCAGCTGTGCATGGTGCTGTGAACGCTGCAGAGTGGTGTGGCTCTGCAATCTTAAAAAGCTACAATAAGACAAATGGACAAAATTGTACCTGCACATAATAAACAAAATGTAGTTCAAATCCGTGCTTTTGGCTGGATTGGAAGGCAGAGTAAAGGTTAATATTTAAAATATCTTTACTTTGTGTAGTGATTCATTTGCATGGCATTGGTGATAACTGAAACATAATAAAGCCAACATGTCTAATAATGTCTTACATGTCTAATAATATCTATCCATGCATATTGTTCTGCTAATACACAATATAAATTTCATCTGACTTCATTAGAGAAAAACAATCACCATGATAGAAAGAGAAAAATGGAGATAAGGGATTCTATGCTGAGAAATGATATTTACGGAATCAACAGTTTTCCTTTCCATGTAGGAAAAAATACACAGAGCAACAAACATATTTATAAAAAATAGATTGAAAGAGTTTGGAGGTGCTGTACCAGGAAATTACAATCACACACAGTGACCTTTGTTAAATAATTTGACATGATTTCTATTCAAATAAATTGCTAGCTTAGTGGCCAAGAGGAAAAACAGTACAGGTTTTATATAACCCATTGATATGCTTCAGTTCCATATTATATATCATATTAGATGTAAGGGATTGGTTAATTAAACTTTCCTCTTAGAAGGAAAGCAGTGAAGTAATATTCACCAGGAATTCCTATCCTATGGGTCTTGGATGCCCCAGTGACCTTGAGCCATGGCCATGAGGCTGAGAATCTATATACAACAATATCGTGGACTGAATAGACATGACCCTTTTGATATGAGGTCCATAACCTGTTTCAACAATTCATCATTTAAGTACGGGAAATATAGGCATAAAATGTTTCAGTGATGTATCTCTGGTCACACCTCTAGTAAGTGAAAGAGTACTACTTGAATATCCACTAAACCACATATCCTCAGATAAATGCACTTATTGCTGGATCTCTTAATGAATGGCAAAGGAGCTTTTAAATGTAAGATATGTCTTGGTCAACTCAGGCTGCTTGGCTTAAACAACAGAAATTTATTTTTTCAGGGCTCTGGAGGTTGAACGTCGAAGATCAGGGTGCCAGTGTGGTCTGGTTCTGGTGAGAGCTCTCTTCCTGACTTGCAGAGGGTCTATCTCACTGTTTCCTCATATAGTGGAAAGAGAGATCTCTCTTTCTTCCTCTTCTTAGAAGGCCACAGTCCTACTGGTTTAGGGTCCCATCCTTATGACTTCATTTAACCTGAAATATCTTCAGATACAGTACCTTGAGGGTTATGGCTTCAACATATGAATTTTGAGGGGGACATAACTCAGTACACAGCACCTCTTAACTTCTTGAACTTTGATTACATTATGTTTTGTACAAATTACTCAAAACTCCATTTTATCAGGTCTAGACAGTGGCTTAGTTTAAACTTGCGTTTTCTTTCAGAGCTTAAATTCAGATTTGTTATAAAGTATATTGTCATGAAGAGAGTAAAGGATCCAGGTGTGTTCCCCCCCCCCCGCCCAGAGGTGGTTGTGATTCTTATATACAGCAATATTTTAAAAATGTGGAAGTATAATTCGTCAATCTATTTGATAGATGGGTAGAGCTTTGTATAGTCTTTGGCTTGGGTCTTTTCAAAGCAGAATATTTTTAGAGATAGAAGGTTTCTACAGATATGGTGGTAGTACATTTCTCTTGGTTAGCTATAAACACAAATCACAAAATATTAATATTGAGACAGGAAATGCAATTACTTTCCCATCCTGAATTAATACCGCTAACATACATGAATCATATTCATGAAACTATATTTTATAATGCTCTTTCTGCTGAATAAAAAATTTAGAGTAAATTTGGTACTCTTGATCTATAGAAATGGCAAGAATTCTAATATACGGATTTCATTAGCTGTGCATTCAGAATTCCTTTTATGCTGCAAACAATTGCTGGAAAACAATGTACTCTGCTATTTGCCAAAGTAACTGAAAATATGTGGAAGAATAAGAGCACAGAAGTTTGACCTATTTAATTTACGTGATGATATTGAGGCTTAAGGATATAACATGATTGTACTTGGGACATTTTTGATTGTTATAAAATGAATTGAAATTTAGTAGGATAAGAGCATTTGCATTTTTATTCTTAATAATGGATCAACAATAATTATTGTTGTGCTGATAAATGGATAGTAGGATTAGAGACAGAATGAGCAAGGTATATAATGCATGTTTAAAGCTCCTGTTAACATTCATTCAAATACAAATCAAAATCCAGTAATGAAAGATAAAATAGTAGGTTAGCTATGATATACAAGGAACAATTGTTTTCCATTCAGTTAGGTTTGGCTTGTGATGAAAGGCAGCCTTGAAAGAAACAAACTGAGTGAAAGGAATCTCCAAACATATTTCAAAGATTATGTTCGTCTATCAAGGAACAGAATGGTGCTGTCATAGGTTTGTCAAAATAAGTGTAGAGATACCATTACTCTCTCCGTCTTCTTAGTGCATTTCGGCTGCCCATCAGTGGAAATAATTTTCCTGTTTCCAGATACTTAATGTTCCATGTAGGCTTTCTTTACAGGTGTTGTCTGGCATAGAATATGTTGATACAAATAGACTTGTCACTGCTTACTATTCACTAGAAATGGAAACATATCTGAAAGCTTGCTTTTGTCATTCTTTCTGAGATTCTCTTTGAATTCGCAATTTAAAAAATATTTTAAAAATCTGCAATGTGGACGCTTCTAAAAATGAGATATATATGCTATTAAATTCAACAATAAAGTATATTTTTGGTGAAATTCATAAAAGATTTAAACAGATCCAAAAAGATCTACTGAAAAGGTAAAAACTATTTTCTAATCAATTTCCAATAAAGCAGTTTACAATTATTTTTAACAATAAATTCTGAAAACATATTTCAAAAAAACAAACATTTTTCTGCATGCGTATTGACATCTGAGTTGAATTGTTTGCCGTCATATATGGAATTTTTAAAACTTCTTTATGGGAACATTTAGCAGTATAACACAAACTTTTTCTTCTTAATTAATTTCAGTATCATTTTTAGCTATTCAATAAAAAACGAACAAAAACCCTCAAAACACCTTATAGTAGTTTTGAAATTAAGTTGTTGACTGCCCAATTAAATGTTCTTTTTTTCTCTGATAAATTTCTTTCTTTTTTAAAAATTTTATTTATTTGTTTATTTAATTTTTGGCTGCGTTGGGTCTTCGTTGCTGTGTGCGGGCTTTCTCTAGTTGCAGCAAGCGGGGGCTACTCTTCATTGCATTTCACAGGCTTATTGTGGTGGCTTCTCTTGTTGCAGAGTGCAGGCTCCAGGCACGCAGTCTTTAGTAGTTGCAGCACGTGGGCTCAGTAGTTGTAGTGCACAGGCTTAGTTGCACCGTGGCATGTGGGATCTTCCTGGACCAGGGATTGAACCCATGTCCTCTGCATTGGCAGGCGGATTCTTAACCACTGGACCACCAGGAAAGTCCCTCTCTGATAAATTTCATTCTTCTCAATTTTGAATCAATTCAGATATGAAATAGTTGCTCCATCTGTCACATGAATACAAACACATTCTCCAAATACCCTGCAGGGGACCGGTCAGCAGTTTAAAGGAAACAGCTGTTGGTAATGAATATGCCTTTATATTAGCCCAAGAGGTCTTAGTGATTTTCAGAAGTATGATAAGTTCAGGAAATTTTGCAAGCATTGTTCAGATATAACTTTATGTTCCATTCATATTGATGATTTCAAGAAAACATTTCTCTCAATGAAGTTTTTATCCTTATTGTTTTTATAGTTTGCTTTATTGTAAATTTTGTTTAAAAACACATCCAAGTTCTATTTCTCATCCAGAAGGAATAACAGGGACCAGATATATCCTCCTATCTGAAACATCCAGAATCAAAACTTATGAAACAAAGGTTTGCAATCCAATTCCATCAGGCAGTGAAGTACAGTGATCCCAGACAGCCAAGAAACAAACTAGGTTAGTCCTATGATTGTCCCAGTTTACTGTCTTGAGAGTTGTCAGGTTGCTCAGGGAAAAGGAACCCTGGCAGAGCATGGAAGACTCCTGACTTAAGGACAGAGCTGAGTGTTTGGGGAGACCAAGGCTACTAGAGTTCTTCAGATAGAGTACGGGAGAAGAGAGAGAAGAACAAAAAGAGAATACTGGAGCCCTGTAGAGGGTCTCTCTTGCTTACTCAGCTGAATATTGATTAATGCATTGTATATGAGGAAAATACCCTAAGCAAGCAAGGAACAGCTGAAAGGACGAGAAGCAACAGTCCCTGGCAGGCACGCAGGGCCAGCAATAGTGTCCTTTCCCACCAGCCAGACTAAAAAAACTGTACAGTTCATGGAAAATTAGGTAGAGTCCTCAGAATAATTAAATCTAAACTAAATGCTGTTCTTTCACACCTAAAAACCCTAAAAGCAAGACCTAAAAGGATCAAGCTTCACAATTAAACTGACTGCATCCCGGGACTTCCCTGGTGGTCCAGTGGTTAAGACTCCGTGCTCCCAATGCAGGGGGCCCAGGTTAGATCCCTGGTCAGGGAACTAGATCCTGCATGCATGCTGCAACTAAAAAATGATCCCGCACGCCACAGTGAAGATCCCGCATGCCACAACTAAGACCCTGCACAGCCAAATAAATAAATTAATTAATATTTATAGAAATACAAAATTATACAGCCAAAAAGGTAAAATTTACAGTGTTTGGCACCCAATCATAAATAACCTGGGATACAAAAGAGCAGGAAAATACTATCCATAATGAGGAGAATCAGTTAAAACTGACCCAGAACTAACACAGATGTTAGAATTCACTGACAAAACATGATAACAATTATTATAATGGTTTTCTATATTTTTAGAAGGTTAAGTAGGGGCAGGGAAGTAACAAAAAGACCTAAATCAAACTTCTAGAAATGAGAACTATGTCATGCCTGACAAATATATGGGTTAGGATTAAAAAGTAGAGTACATATTGCAGAAGAAATGACCAGTGAACTTGAAGACACACCAATAGAATCTATTGAAATTCAAATACAGAGAGAAAGGAGAATTTAAAAAAAGAACAGAATGTCAGTGAGCTGTGGGTGACTTCTAGTGACCTAAAATGTGTAGATGGAGTCCCTGATTGGAGGTAGAGGTGGAGGAGCAGACAAAGTATTTGAAGAAATATTGGATGAACATTTTCCAAATCTGATGAAAACTATAAACCCACAGATTCAAGACTTAAAAATCTACAGTAATAACAGTGTGGTATTGGCATAAAGATAGACAAATAGATAAATGTAACAAAATAGGGAGGGGAGGATTCCAAAATTTATGAAGACATGTTTAGAAGTAATAGTACATGCATTATCTTTATTTGTTTCATGGATACATAAAAGCATTTCACGGGTACATAAATTTGTCAAACTGTATCACAATTTACACTTTTAGTATAGCCAGATTATTTTATGTCAATTAGATCTCAATAAAGCTGTTAAAAAATAAGACATTTCCTTAAGTGTAAAACACTCAGAATGGTTTCAGAAATAAAGAAAAACATTCCCAACTGCTTTATAATTTAGTTCTTAAGAAGCTAAAGTTACTTAAAAATATTTTCATATCTAAATTATGCCAGGTTTTAGGCATGGGACATGACCCATTCGTGTTTTTCAGGCTCTGTGCGACCAGTGAAGAAGTATTTATTCAGCACCCATATGATACCATTGCAATGTGCAAAGGCAATTGGAGTTCAAAAAATGTCGAGATGCACTCGCTGATCTCAGTATCTAACAATTTAGTTGGGAACCCTTCATTATTATTATTTTATACTGCTTTGTCTACATGCATGTGTTTTTTATACAATTGAATACATATTCGTTTGTATAACATATTTCAACTTATTTCAGTCTCTTAGAATGAGATCAGTACCTGGTTACTGAGACATTCTTTTTTGGATAAAAACATTCTTCCAAAAAAGAGTCCAAATTTGTTATCAAATGACTAATATCAAAAGACTAATATTGTATACTTTCAAAGTTGGTGAAGTCTGTAATTTCAAAAGTCATTCTTATTTTATTTGTGTAATCTCCATGATCCCAAATGTTACCTCATGTCTATGGTAATTCATTAATATGCTGATTTTCCATCATTTACACATTTTTGTTTTCTGATTTTAAAGAGAATTTGAAACATACTATGCATATTTATAGTAAACTGAACAAACATGGTTTATGTCTAAGTCAAACCTAAATATAAAAGAATAATCAGGTTCAGAATGAGAAAGACACTAAATAGAGAGGTCTCGCTTTTCTCCAAGCTTGCTGGGCTCACTCTTCTATAATAAATGATTCCACAACTTATAAGTATTCTATCTCCTGTAAGGATGTATTATGAATACTATTTTTTTGTTATGTTAGACAAGTATTTACTGCAAAACATGCCATATGATTCACTTATTTCACTGAAATTTAGTTCATTTTGTGGTTAAGTCTTTATAACTTAAGAACAAGGGTTATCTTTTTCAAGAGATATTTATCAGCTCCGAAAAAGATATCATTTAATAATAAAGGGATTATAAGAGAAAATATAATTCTTTGAATGTGAATGACAGAGACTCTGTTTAGTGGAAAATTACTTAAGATAAAAAGGAAAGTCATATATAACAATAGCTCTTATTTGTAGAGTGCTTTAGTAGTTACCAAGCATTTTCACATATTATCTCATTTAATCTTCAAAACACAGCTATATGTTAAATCTGATTTGTGTAAGAGCAATTTGATATGCAGAAGATGAAGTAAATTTCTTTTTTTTATTATTGGCACTATGTTTATTTCACAAAGGATTTAGAGTGACAAGTAAAATGATTTCCTGAAACCTCACTAGTAAGTGGCAAAGCTGGGATTTCAAGACATGTTTTCTGACTCCAGTTCATTGTTTGAGGTTAACAAAGTACACTGAAATGTTTGCTTTGAATAATGCATCGCTTCCCAATGATGAATCCTGGCAGCTCAGGCTTTGAGTTCATTTAATTGTGAGAACGTTGGTTGTCCAGGGGTAAAGTGCCTAGAAAGCAAGTACAATCTGATATGGCTGATGGGAGAAAAGGAAGCTAGTATAACAGAGAAGAGGGTACAATCATGGTGGGGTGATCAACTCCATTTCACTTACATGGGCAGTATCAAAATCTTTGAAGGTTCAGATGATTTCCAGGAGTATTATTTTTTACATGAAAGTGAAATTTATAACTGTACCAATTGTTAGTTTCTTCCCTCTTCAAAATATGATTTGTAATACTACCTATTCCTACCTTAATACTTGTCAAATCTATGTAATCACTTCAAATATTTGCCATTGCCTCTCCTGGAGAGCAGACGGTGATCAAATCACCAAGGAAAAAAGAACAAAGTCACTTCAAATTGCAGTCAATAGTCTATTAGATAAGTAAAACACTGGAATAGAGGTAGACCCTTGCTCCCAGACACTGTGTGCCTCTTCCCAATTGAATTATCCCAACTCTCCCCAAGAAATAACCAACATCCTGAATTTGAGTTGATCATTGATTTGCTTACTTATAATTTTTACCCCTTTATTTTCTAAGTAACACTTGTTTGTGAATACTTGTTTAAAAGACAAATTTCCTAGAGAGAAATATGAAATGCAATGCAGTGACTGTTTTATGAAATCATACATTATAAAAATTCATTGTAATATATAAAAGAAAATTTTGAAGTGAGAACTGGAATTACCTTGACAAAGAAGTCACAGTGCAAGTTTATTATTTTAATTTTAATGTTAAAAATGAAGCTATTCAGAAAGAAATGGTTAGTATTTCCCTTTGGGGATACCATTTTAGAATTCACAACTTTACTAAAATATAGATAACTGAATATTAGACTTGCAGCAGATTTCATCAAATGTGCTATTCTGTGCAAAGTTCTGATAAAGTTCAAATCTTGACCTCTGCTGAGGAAAGCTGGTTACTCTGGACAAGTTAATTTAATGATGAGTGTATATAAAACCATAAAATACTCTTCAATGGGCCACTTAGGAAAAAATATTGCAGAACAATTATTGTCTATACAAAATATAACTGTTTACAATATTCTTGGCTTTTGAAATTGCTTACTCCTTAAGCAAATCCATAAGGTGTTTTTAAAATGAAATGATAATGGTATATTCCATTTTCTTCAGTTGTTAGCACATGAATACCAGTCATAAAAATGTTTCTATGTAGTCTGCACACTTTATACCTATATGCTAAGCATTGATACTAATTGGACTTTAATCAAAATTAGTTTATTTCTCACCTATTGATAATAACAGTAATTATACTGGGGAAAAACAAGGTGAAGATGCCCTCTGGATAGGGTAAATAAAACACAGGTGCAGAGACTCATCCTTGAACTAATTGAAAATTAAGTATGTGAGAATGTCTTTTTCTAGCCAGGGATATGCAGAGCACCAAAAAAACCCACAAAAAAAGTCTTTGTTCTTTTTGTATTTGACAGTGTAATGATAAAAAGGATATGCTAAATAGTTGTCCTATATTTGCTTCTTATGTATTGCAGTTACACAAAATTATACTGAGGAGTTCCTGAGGAAGATGAAGCTAAGGGCTAATCAATGTTTCAATATCATTGCTAAATTGCTTACCATCCTATACTCTTATACAGCGTTCTTTCTGTGAAAGATAGGACAGAGGTTGTATAATAAGAGCATAGTGCTGCAATGCTGTAATGTGAAACTAGTAATTCTTTTTTTGGTTTGAACAAAATTTAAAATTCTCAGGGAGAGAGAATGACCGTGAACTACCAGTTTCAGGTAATTTATCACAAATTTGAAGGCTTAAAAAGAACATATCTATGGTTGAAATCAAAATGTTTTCTTTTTTCTTTCTTTGGTTTCAGCCAATCAGAAAATCAGTTGATCCTTTCCCACATCTTGATGTAAATCATCTCTAAGGAGCTTAAGACAATCAAGGAGCAAAACATCCACAAGAGGAGCAAAGTGTAAAGGAAGACGCTTGAAAGAAGCACAGAATAAAGGACTTTTGAGCAATGGCAGGAGCATCTGGCAGGTAATAAACCACCTGGAAGACTGACCTCTCGTAAGTCTTCTAGCCCCATCATTTGTTCAGGAACATGCTTTCACAATGGACGGAAGCCAGGATTTCCATAATCTTTATGGGGTTGGAGGGCAGGGGCAGCACAGCCCTTGCTAATTAAGGGTACTTCCTCCTCCTTAATACATGATTTTCCCTTGGCTCCCGGGACACCACAGTCTCCTGGCTTTGCTTTCACTCACTGGACATTCCTACCCAGCTACTGCTGGCTCTTCCTCTTCTTTTAGTCTTCTCAGTTCTACTGTCCCAAGCCTCAGTCTTGGCTCTCCCCTTTTCTCCATCTACATTCAGTTCATCTTCCATGAGCTCATCTAATTCTATATCTTTAAATAGTATATAGATAGATAGATAGATGATAGCTCTCAATTTGTCTTTTTGTTTTATTTTTTGCCTCTCAACTCTCTCACCTCAAATATAGACGCATGTATCCACCAATTTTCCTGCTTCTATCACTCCTACTCTGAGTCAAAGCATATCATTGTTCTTGTGGATACGTAGTAGCTTTCTAACAGGCATCTTTGATTTGACTCTTTTTTTTTTAATTCCTTCCTTTCGGTTTTATTTATTTATTTATTTATTTATTTTTGGCTGTGTTGGGTCTTCGTTTCTGTGCGAGGGCTTTCTCCAGTTGCGGCAAGCGGGGGCCACTCTTCATCGCGGTGTGCGGGCCTCTCTCGTTGCGGAGCACAGGCTCCAGACGCGCAGGCTCAGCAGCCGTGGCTCATGGGCCCAGTTGCTCCGCGGCATGTGGGATCTTCCCAGACCAGGGCTCGAACCCGTGTCCCCTGCATTGGCAGGCAGATTCTCAGCCACTGCGCCACCAGGGAAGCCCCTGATTTGACTCTTATAAGCTACCCCCATGGCCCCACTCTTTATACTCAACCTAAGAAACCAGAGTAACTTCTTAAAATGCATAAATCAGATGATGTCTCTTCTCCATTCAAAGCCCTACAGTGGCTCTCCCATTCACTAAGTGTAGAAGCTAAATTCCTCACGATGGCTTATGAGGTCTAGGTCACCTTACCTTTCTGACCATAGCTCTACCTCCCTCTCCTCTCTCACTCCATTACAGCACGTTAGCCTCTGTACGGTTCTAGGAATATTCCAGACAAGCTCCTGTCTTCAGACGTCTCCTCCAGCCCTCAGCCTGGAATTTTCTTCTGTCAGATATCTTTTTGAATTTGAGCTAAATCTTTCATCTCCTTCAAGTTTTCCCCACAGTTAACTTTCTCAACAAAATATACTTTTATCCCTTGTTCAACATTACAATCACCCCATCAACCCATTTTTCCTGATCTCTGATTACTTTTTCCATAACACTTATCTCCTTATACACAATAGAATTGACCCCCTAATGATGTTTATGGTTTAACATCTGCCTCTCACCACTAGAATATAAGCCAAACAAAAACAAGTATCTTTTTTTGGTGATGTCCAGGGACTAGAACAATATCTTTTGTCAATATTTGTTAAAGGAACAAAATTGGAGAGAGAGGTAAGGAGAGACAGAACATCAGTATGTTTATAAAAGCCTTCCCATGTCAGCAAATGAAACTGACAGAAGATCCTCATATAGGAGAAGTATTGCAATTTCAGCATTTGTGCAATTGCAATTCTAGAAACAAAAATAGTGATACTAATTTTAATAAAGTTGATAAAGGTGGTGTAATTAGGAGAAAAGGTTGAATTTTCAAATAATAAATTTCAAACAATTACAGAGATTGAGAATTTGCCTCTCAGCATAGGACCTAAGTGGGGCACACGTAGAAATGTGTGGTGTACAGAATGAGATAAAAACAGAGAGTGGATAGAATATAACACTTGCAATGAAAAAGGAGAGCATGTGCCCCAGAATTGTAACAGAGATGGCTACCGCTAATCTCTGATAAGGGATATACCAATGATTTATTTGAGAGGCAGTACCTCAAGAGCCTAAGAGCATAATTTATGGAACCAGGCTGCCTGGTCCAGCTACTTATGAGCTTTGTGATTTTGGCCAGTAATGTCACCTCTCTGTGTTTCAGTTTTCTCATCACTAAAGTGAACAGAATAATAGCACACCAGATTCATAGAGATGTTACTAAGATTAGAAGAGTCTATATGTGTCAAACACTTAGAATAGTATCTGGCACATAGTGAAAGCTGTGGAAGTATGAATTATTAGCAGTAGTAGCAGTAATAGTTACCCACTGTAGTGATGCATAATATAACGACATCTAAAACGGTAGTTCCTGAAGGGGTCTCTACACAGAATTCCAGATTCACATATTCGGTGGCAATCAAATGTGATTTCCAACGTCTCGGTGAGAGACACTGTTAAAGGAAGGGCTGTGGACAAATAAACTTGAGAAACACAACATACTATATGCACCTCTTTTGGAGATTGATTTCTACAAAGATCTGCCTTATCCTGTACTAAAGAAATCCAACTAACTCTGTTTAATTAAACAGTTTCTCCAAAACATTTGATTATGGAAACCTCAGTTATAAAACATCTACTAACATTGTATATTTATGCTTGAGAGGGAACTGACACATTTATATTTGAAATATTCGTACCATGAACAGTGACTTTCTTATATTGAATTCATTGAATTCACAACCTTCTGATTCTGTCAGTGTTGTTATTTATATAGAAGTGCTTGAGCCATCATATTAATCTCTTCAATGTGCTTTCACTATAAAAAATAAGTATACATCGAAATATATTTGTGAATAAAAATAAACATTAATTATAAACAAAAATTAAAATCGCAGTGATAAAAAATTTTCAAAATAAAACTGAGGCATTGAGGCAAAACGTTAAGTATGCCCAAATGGCTGATTTTTAGCCTCAGCTGTTAATTCAAATTAATGTAGTCTAGTCTGACTGTGAAAAAAATAAAAATGCAATATTAACAAAACCCAGGATGTATATCATTAAAAAGTATATTGAAAATCTGAGATTTAAAGAAAGGGTTTTTAAGTGTTCCAGGGAAGATGATACTTTCACATGACAGCTTTTCATCCTATTTAAAATAAAAATTAAAGCCCCCATAATTAAGCCTCCCCTTATGTATTCGACCACACCTCCTACCAATCTCCCCTCCTCTTACTCTGCTGCAGTCACACCAGGCTCCTTGCTGTCCCTTGCACACGCTGGACCTACTCCCACCATCAAGCCTTAGTACATGCTGAGTCTTGCGCCCACAACGCTCCTTTTTCCCCCAGTGTCCCACAGATCTCCCTTATCTACTCATGTCCCCGCTCAGCTGACCCCTTCTCAGTGTGGCCTTCTCAGGCCTCCATCTTAAAATAGCCCCTGCACTTTCATTCGTCCTTCACTATTTTTCAAACCACTCTCATAAAATCTTTCATATTACGTATCTTAGCTGTTTTTGTTTCCTAATTTTCCCCACTAGAATATTAGCTAGTAAAGGGCAAATATTCTTGTCCATTTGAACATTGACTTATCCTTTTAGACTAGAACAGTTCCTGGCATATAGAAGACACTGAATACTTGGTGAATAAATGAATGATACATTAAAGAAGAAAATAAATTTAAAAATATTATTCAGATAAATATGTTTTTCATAGTTTTAGCTGCTAAGGAGACATTTCCCCCATCTGTCCAATAGGGAGTTTGTCCTAGAACCCTTCTCTCTGTGAGTAGTGCTACCCAAGTGCCCATGCCACAGTCAGGAAGGCACACTGAATCTCTCTCCCTCTGTTCCACTGCCTCTAATCATTCGTGGGGAATGCAGTATATCATCCTAAATATTTTTCATACTGACCCTTTTTTACTGCTGCTGCCACTGCTGGTCATATTTTATTCAGAATTTTATAATAATTTACTTAAGGTCCCCTCTACCCCATTCTATCTATACCACTCTCATCCCGTTAATGTATGTAACAAATATACTAGACTTACAGACCAGATCATGGCTCTTCCTTCATCAAAATTCTTCCATGGTCCTATATTGTCTATAAAAAGAAGGGAAAAAAATAAACTATTTTCATACCATGCGAGGTCTCATACTCACTTCCTCTATATTTCTGCCCTCTAGTCATAGTGATTTATGTATGGTTTCTTGACCTTTTCCACTCTGTGTGTTTGCATATACTGTTCCCTCTGCTTAGAAGACCCTTTCCCTCCCAGTTGTCCTAATGCTACTTCCTGACTCATACCAAGTAGCTATTCTATGAGGCCTGCTTAGAACTCACCAATGACACGCTTTCTCCTCCTATGTCAACTTTGAAGCAATGTTCATGCTATTGTAATTCCTGTTTTAGACTCCTCCATTATGCTGTGGAGGAGTTATATTTTATATACTTTTAAAACAATTATTTTTAATTTTTAGCATATCCTTCAATGCTTGGCTCATAATATGGTCATAAGCATTGAATATATGAAGAACATTTTAGTGCAAATGAGACTAATTTCACTCATGTTATATTTGTAAACCCTCTGGTTTATGTTTTTAAATGCTATGTAAACTTTAGTTCCTCTAGTCTTCCTTGGATAATATTCATATATCTATGAAAAGTCTTGCTTTCCCTAAAGCTAAACTTTTGAAAATAACAAAAACTTTGAAATACATTTTACAACAAAAAACCTCTTTTTTTTCCAAATCATAAAAGATAACATGAGAAATGGAATTTCCCCCCCCAGATATAGCTACAATTACTCATAGGGCCCCTGAGTCGGTCTCCTTAACGCCACGGCTACGATTTCAGGGAAATGTAGTGCTTTGTTTTCTGTGCTCTGTTATGAGACCACAGGGAGCTATAGTTGCACAAAGAAGAAGATCAATTAAGAGACAGAGGATTCTTTCTTGATATTGTGGGAACATGGTCTCTACATGATTTTTAATTCTGTTTTTCAATCAGTCTTCAGAGAACATTTCATTTAGATTTATGTATTGTGGCAGCCATGAAAATGTGCCACTCAGATCTCCTGCTGTGAAGAGTATAATGGACTGTTGGCCCCAGCTGCTGCCCCTCTGGATCCAACATTGTATTTGTTGCCAAGCCCTGCTTCCCATGGCCTGCTCCCAACCAATGACTAAACCTGCTGCCATACTAAAGCTGGCTTATTGAGTGAGATGCAGGACTCCTCTCATGGATGACTTTGGCTTGAGGACTCTGTATGGACCTGACCAAATCTTTCTTGCAACTATGCTGGAGACATTCTACTCAATCCTCCTTCCTTCCCTCTCTCATTTCACAGGCATCAGACCTGCACTATGGCATGAAGTCTCCCTCTGCCTTCTTCTGTTCAGTTCCCAAAACAGATTTTGTACATTTAATACCCTGTTGGCATTCATTTCTTGGCAGACACAGACTAATGCATATCTCAAGTAGAGTTGACTCTTTATACTGTCACAGGAAGATGGCTACGTAATAAGATCTGTATAATATTTTGTCAAGATGATTCAGTACTTTCAGAGTATTAATTTTTTCATTCATCCACTTTTCTTTTTTTTATTGGAGTATAATTGCTTTACAATGGTGTATTAGTTTCTGCTTTATAACAAAGTGCATCAGCTATATGTATACATATATCCCCATATCTCTTCCCTCTTGAATCTCCCTCCCTCCCACACTCCCTATCCCACCCCTCTAGGTGGTCACAAAGCACCGAGCTGATCTCCCTGTGCTATGCCATCCACTTTTCTTGAATGACTACAATATATAGGAAATCTTCAAGAGATTTGGGATCAAATTAAAAAATCCTACACTTTTCTTTACTGTCCTTTCCTTTCTACTCTCAATATTATTCTTCCCTTATTTTTGTATTATGGTTCATCAATATTGAACTACTATCCCTCTGAACCTGTTACTATAACCTAAGCCCACACCTACGTCCAAGTTGTTCCCCTGCTTGGACTATCTCTCTTTCTTTCTTTCCTTCTTTCTTCCTTCCTTCCTTCCTTTCGGCTGAGTTGGGTCTTTGTTGCTGTGTGCGGGCTTTCTCCTGCTGTGGCGAGCGGGGGCTACTCTTCGTTGTGGTGCGCGGGCTTCTCATTGCGGTGGCTTCTCTTGCTGCGGAGCATGAGCTCTAGGCACGCAGTCTTCAGTAGTTGTGGCGCACGGGCTTAGTTGCTCTGCGGCATGTGGGATCTTCCCGAACCAGGGATCGAACCCGTGTTCCCTGCGTTAGCAAGCGGATTCTTATGCACTGTGCCACCAGGGAAGTCCGGGCTACCTCTTTCTGCTCCTCGCTGCTCACCTAAATGTGTTATCTTTCCCAGCCTTTGCCTACTTAACAAATAATTTCCTACACAGCCTCTAGTTCTCAGCTCAGATTCTATCTGCTCTGTGAAGACTTCCATAATGCTTTAGAGTGATTCAAATGCTCCTAGGACTGCTAAGTATCTAGTTTTTAAAGCAGCAGTTTAGTAAAAAGTAATCATTAAAAGTTAAGAAAACATGTAGGAATATGGTCGTTGTCAATAATATTTCATATCACACATTTATTTTTTTGTTGTTCCACAGTTCTTTATATAGAAGTTATTTAAACACATTCTTACAACTGCAGATGCTCTGTCTTCTACACTCCCAATGCACTTTGTATCTACTATCATCATAAACGTTTTCTAAGCATAGTGTGTTGTTTGAGTGCACAATCGTCTTGCTGTGAGAATCTAAAGTTCTCTGATCATGGAACAGATGCCTTTCATCTTTGAATCCCTAGTGTCAAAACAGCCCATAAATAAATATCTGTTTAATGAATGAAGAAGTTCCCAGTTAGTGGGGGAGATGTATACATGCACAGTTATTCATTTGGACAAATTCTTTCAAAGAATATAAATTATTTGTTGTTCAAATAAAGTAACTATATGTCAGAAAAGACATCTTAAGATCAGAGATCAGTGGAGTTCAATGTAAGTGTGTTTTTTCTCCCCCAACATCTCATTATTTTAATTATCTTTGATTTATTTTAATAATCCTTGATCTATTTTATATAAGGCTATAATGAATTGGATGAATTAAATTAGACGTATTTGTGAAAAGAAAGGGCATTTTTGTTGGAAATTTGCACATTTATTTTCTAATCATTTCTAATCATGTTGGGGCACTTGCTTTGCAGATGGACAAGGTATCCTACACTTTTTAATACAACCATCTATTTATATTTGGGGATGGAAAAGTCACAGCTCTTATATCTAAAAAATTCTGTAAGCCAAAAACCACTCCCTCCCATAAAATGTAAACTCTGAAGGATTCAAAAATATTTATTATATCTATGATGCTGCTTTTCCAAGTTCCAGGGTATATTTTATAAAATTTCTGCAGAAGAGAAACATCAGTATTATAAATTTAAAATGATCTTTTTTTTCTTTTTGAATAGTTTTTTTTTTACTTATTTGATACCAACTTATTTGCTAGACATCAAAACTAAATATAATTAGTTTATATATTACATATATATCTATTCGCTATATATAAATACTGTTAAATATATAATTAGTAAGGCCCTCTTACTGTGTATGTGACATAGTAATTTTTATAATAATACCCTTTTACTGGAAAGAATTGGTTAATCACTAAACTAACATTTTCTTGATCTATTTAAAAAAATAATGGCTGCTTATTACTGTAGTATGTGTTGGGTGGAATTATAACCCTAGAAAAGCCCCCCATGTACAAAGAAAAGCTGCAGCATATGTTGTTCTCTCTATATCCAGTCCTTAGTTTGCCTTTTAAAATAAACAAAACAGCTGTGATGATCTGGAAGCCACATCTAGTTAAGATCCTTAGGGTTAATGTGTAAGGTATGAGCCACCAAAATGGCTCCTGGGTTGCTGAGGATGAGGATTCTGGAAAAGTGCAGTCAAAACTTGCCAATCCATTGCTTTGGGACACCAATTCAGATCCCAGCTGACATGCCTAATGGTTTTTAGGCCTGTGACAAATCTGATTTATTTGGATGTTCTTCTTCAGCTTCCATAAAGGAACCGCTGATGTGGTGACATATTAGTCACCCCGCCTCTAGAGCAGTTTCTTCTGCTGGTAGCGGAACCTCTGTTCAGCAGGGCTATAAATTTCTTTCAGAACCAGTGTCATGTTTCTGTTCTGTGTGAAGACTCTGTTAAGTCCTCTATTAAGCAAATCCCCTGCCATCCATTTTCTCAAAGTCAAGATGTCTGGCTAGACAACAATTTAGTTAATGAAGGAGAACACTTCACAAAACGCTGATGGAGTGAGGGAGGAGGGGTGTGAGGAAACACTAAGGCTTGCAATTTTATAATTTAAGTAAAATTAGAACTGAAATGTATCATTAAGTATTATTTCCCCTAATAACATCTAAAGCAGTGTTCTGTTCTTTTCTCCCTCAAAATCTAATTATTGTACAACCAAAACTGCCTTCTCTGTAGCATCTTTTTGTAAGAAACAGTTTTATTTTTAGGGGTTCTTTCTTTCACAGAGTCCACAGTTCCCTTTAGACCACCGGGAGTTAAACAGTTGATCACTAGAATCTTTCTTTCTTTTTTTTTTTTCCTGAGTCTCATCATTCTTTTCCTCCTACCTTCAACTGAACTGGATCTCCCATCACATTTCACTGTGCATGCTGGTGGCAGCTCAGTAAAAATCCTTTCCTTTCCTTTTGTTTTTTTTTTTCTTACCACTCTAGGCTAATGCAAATTTTATTCTTAATATTTATTCTTATTTGACAATATTTTAAGCTAAAATATGAAAGGAAAATAGTGTTAACACCAAAATAAACACTTTGTTCTTTTCAACTGGTAGACTCTAATACACATAATTATGGTTATTGTTAAGTAACATGTTCTAGAATAGTGTGTTTTGCCATACTTGCCCTTTTCTGTATATTCAACTACTATTTATTTTTATTTTAACTGTGTTTTTACATGAACATATATTTAAAATTGAGCAAGTTGTCTTAACGTTGTGAAAAGTTTACAATATTCTCTTAGGCACGCTGTAATGACCATGTTTTATCTTGACAAATATCCATTAGGTATGAACATTCAAGAAAATTATCCTGTGCCACCTTTCATATTTAATTGAATCACAGGAGTTTCGTTTTGACTAATAACCATCAATATTATTTAATTCATATTGTTAGATAAAGCTATTTTTAAATATCTTAATTTCATCAGAAGTTTAAAAGAGAAAAGAAAATGATGTTATTCTATTTTAGGGTATTTCACCCTAATATTAGTAATTTGTTCTTATGCATGAATAAGCTAGCAAAGCACGTATTATAGTGCTTGACATATAATAAATACTAAAAGTATTATGGAAGTTATTAAAAATCATTTTATAATACAGATACCTCATGTCTTTATTAACAATTATCATACCTTGATTCTTCCAATCAGTAGTGTATATCTTCCAGTCCCACATGGGTATAACTATGACTTACCCAAATAGGAATGGATAGGTTTGTCTCAGATACCATGCTATATGGTACACTTCGGCTGGCTGGCCTGCTCTGATTCAAGGTTAATGATTATAATTATACATTTAGTAAAGCTGATTCCTATGCTTAATCATCTATTCATACCTGACTAAATTATTCATTAGAAATTGTATAATAAAAACAAAAGGGGTTATTTGAAAATGACACCCATGATATGAAATGAATAATGTACAGTTTAAAAATCTGTGGAATCAGAATTCCTGTTGCTCAGCATTCTTACCAGGATTTGGTATTATCTGATTATATATATATATATATTTTAAACATTCTAATAGGTGTGTAGTGGTATCCCATTGTGGTTTTAGTGTACATTTTCTAATAAAAAATGATGTTGAGTGTCTTTTTATATGCTTGTTTGCCATTCTTATAGCTTCTTTAATGGTGTCTGTTCAGATCTTTTGCCCATTTTTAAGCTGGGTTGTTGGTTTTCTTACTGTGGAATTTCAAATATTCTTTATGTATTCTGAATATGTGATTTGCAAAAATTTTCTCCCAGTCTGTGGGTTGTAGTTTCGTTCTCTTAAGAGTTTCATTTCCATAGCAAAATATTTAAATTTGATAAAGTCCAATTTATTATATTTTTCATTTTATGGCTCATACTTTTGGTGTTGTATGTAAAAATTCATCATCAAACCTAAAGTCACATAGATTTTATCCAGTATTTTCTTTTAGATGTTTTACGGTTTCATGTTTTACAGTTATGTCTATGATCCATTTTGAGTGAATTTTGTATAAGATATGAGATATATGAGTCAGCTTATTTTTTTGATTTTTTGATATGGATGTCCAAATGCCCCTAGCACCATTTGTTTAAAAGGCTATCTTTTCTTCAATGAGTTAATTTTGAAACTTTGACAAAAGTCAGTTGATTATAATTGCATGGGTCAATTTCTGGACTCTCTATTATGTTCCATTGAACTGTCTATCCCTATAATAAGTCTTGAAGTCATGGAATGAGAAATTTTTTTTTTTTTTAAATGGGAATTATTTATTTATTTATTTATGGCTGTGTTGGGTCTTCGTTTCTGTGCGAGGGCTTTCTCTAGTTGCGGCAAGCGGGGGCCACTCTTCATTGCGGTGCGCGGGCCTCTCACTCTCGTGGCCTCTCTTATTGCGGAGCACAGGCTCCAGACGCACAGGCTCAGTAGTTGTGGCTCACGGGCCTAGTTGCTCCGCGGCATGTGGGATCTTCCCAGACCAGGGCTCGAACCCGTGTCCCCTGCATTGGCAGGCAGATTCTCAACCACTGCGCCACCAGGGAAGCCCTGAATGAGAATTTTTTAATTTTGTTTTTTTTTTTTCAGAATTATTTTGGCTCTTGTAGTTACTTTGATGTCCCATATAAGTTTTAGATTATGAATGTCTATGTCTACAAAATGCTTGCTTGGATTTTGAATGAGATTGAGTTGAATTTGTACATCAAATCAGGAGAAAATTGTCATCTTAACAATATTAAGTCTTCCAATCCATGAATATTATATATCTTTCCATTATATAGATCTTCCTTGATTTCTTTTGTCAGTGTTTTGTACTTTTCAACCTACATATGCTGCATGTGTTTTGTTCATTGCTAATGCAAATGAAAAATGGTACAGAACTTTGGAAAAGAGTTTGGCAGTTCCTTATAAAGTTAAACATACATTTACCATACAAACCAGCAATCCTGTTCCAATTTTTTAATGTTTCTTTTTTAAAAAAAATCAATTAATTAATTAATTATGTCTGCATTGGGTCTTTGTTGTTTAGCGTGGGCTTTCTCTAGTTGTGGCGAGCGGGGGCTACTCTTTGTTGCAGTGCGCGGGCTTCTCACTGCGGTGGCTTCTCTTGTTGCGGAGCACAGGCTCTAGGCACACAGGCTTCAGTAGTTGTGGTGCACGGGCTCAGTAGCTGTGGCTTGCAGGCTCTAGAGCGCAGGCTCAGTAGTTGTGGCACACGGGCTTAGTTGCTCCATGGCATGTGGGATCTTCCTGGACCTGGGCTTGAACCCATTGGCAGGCAGGTTCCTAACCACTGCACCACCAGGGAAGTCCAATCCTGTTCCTATTTACTCAGTAAATTAAAAACATGTTCATAACAAACTCTGTATGGGAATGTTTATAGCATCTTTGTTCATAATTGCCAAAATCTGGAAGCAACCGAGGGGTTTGCAACCTATGGATGGATAAACAAATTGTACATCCATACAATGGAATACTACTTAGTAATAAAAGGAGTAAAGAAGTGATTGACATAACAGGGAGGAATATCTAAGTGAATGATAGCAGATTCCAAAGACTACATATTGTATGTAGTTCCATTTATTTCATCCTCTGAAAAGATAAAACTATAGAGACAGAAAATAGTTCATTAGTTGCCAAGGGCTGGCTACATATGGTCAACACAAGTGAATTTTTAGGGTGATGGAACTGTGCTGTAAGAAACTTTGGTGGAGGACACAGGACTGAATGCATTTCTCAAAACCAATACATGGGTATATCACAAAATGAGAACTTTAATGTATTAAAATTTTAAGAAACTAAATGAGGATATTGCGAGATCCCAGGATGTAATGCAGTCTCTGAGAGTAAATCAAACTGCAAATGTGTGACATAATCTCACTGCAAAAGATGGGGATCCAATTCAGAGTACCATTTGGATTTAGTTCTCTCTCTTTTATTTTATTTTATTTTATTTTTCACATCTTTATTGGAGTATAATTGCTTTATAGTGTTGTGTTAGTTTCTGCTCTACAACAAAGTCAATGTTAATTCCAAATAAAGTCTGTACTAGTTAATGATTGAAAAAAAATGGGGAAAAGGAACTAAAATAAGTAACTTTGGAAAACAGTGTTTTGACTGGATACTATAAGGCCATAGGAAAAAAAAAATTGTATGTATTAAACACTATACTCTAGTTGATAAAATATTCTCACAGATGCATGAGTTAGCAATTCTGAAACAATTTTACATGTTCACTAGGTTTGACACAAATTGTAAATAATGGAGTCCAGGTTTTTCACTGTTAGAGGTAGAGTTACAGAGAAAAAAAGGGGGAAACTAGGATAAACTGTGATGCTCAATTAGAGTTGGAGATTTAAGTGTGAATACATGCTTATTTTAATATAAATGCTGACAGATAAAATACCTAAATAAATATAGATATGGATGTATCCTTGGAAACTATACATACATAACTCTCTATTGAAAGGGCCTAGCATCAGTGAAACCTCAATAGCAAAGAGCTATTGACTAGGACTCTGATCTTAATTTCTGACCATCAGTCTCTAATGAAAGAAAACAGGGGTCACTGGAGAAATGGCTCATCCTGTGAACCTAAATTTATGCAGGGAATGTACAATATGAGCCTAAAGCATCTTACAGGGCCCGTATGTGAGAAAGTTAAAAAAATTTTTTTAAGGATGAGCCATATCAAAACGACACAGAAGTCAATCTGAAAGAGCTTCCAATAACTAACTCTGGAATAATTTGAGCAAGAAGATAAATAATAATTGTAATGAATTGTAATCCAAGAAAAACATAAATATCCACAAGCCCAAACTGATATAAGTGAAAGAATAAATAAATGGGGGAGGAGGGATAAATATTCTTTTCAGAAGAATTCAAACTAATATATGTAAAAGAAATGAGAGAAACAGAAAATCACAGATGAATGCTAAAATTAGAGGATAGAAAAGTAGACTGAGTATTTAAATATCCACAAAGTACCTCCTGCAAAATAATTACTGTGGTTGTTTGAACATATGTCCACAAATTCTTTGATACTCCTCCTTCCAGGAAGCAGAGCTTAATTCCCCTTCTTTTGAGTCTGGGCTAAACTTAGTGACTCACTTCTAACAAATAAAGAAAGGGAAAAATAGTAAGTTTGCAGGGAACAAACCTGGCTGACACCACCATCACCAAGTGACCAAGGTTAAATCATCAGTAATGAATGATTTCTGTATCATATACCCCCTGATATGGTGCAGTGAGAAGGGCACGTCACCTCTGCTGTATTCTTCCCCCAAATCTATACTCTCAATCAAACCATGAAAAACATCAAATACACATGAGGGATAGTCTAAAAATACCTGATAACCTGCTAAGTATTCTTCAAAAGTGTCAAGATCATGAAAATAAAGAATGACTGAGAAACTGTCACAAAATGAAGGAGACTATGGTGACATGAAGACTAAATACAGTGTGATATCCTGGATTGGATTCTGGAACAGGAAGGTAACATAAGCAGAAAACAAAGTGTATAGTTTAGTTAGTATTTTTGTATCAATGTTAGTTTCGATAAATATGCCATGGTTATAAGATGTTTTCATCAGGGGAACCTGGATGAAGGGTACCGAGCAACCGTCTATACTGTCTTTTAACTCTTGTGCAAATCTAAAATTACTTCAAAATGAAAAGTTTAAAAATTATCTGAGGAATTATCTTCTTCATGTTCAGAATTGCTAGTCTGCCTTTAGAGAATGGCTAGGGACGTGTTTCTCCCCGATTTGGTTTTGGGGCCTTTGATTTTATTGTCCCATCAGTTTTGCACAATCTACTCAGCTGCTTCTGCACCCCATCCCCCAAATTTTGTAACTCCTCTCAGAATTATCACTTCTTTATGTTAGAAATAATTTTTAATTGCAAATAATTACTTCATTTTCACTGTGGATTTTTTTTTTTGGTAGAGTAGATATGGTAAATAATACTTGGAATTCAGAGATAAAATTCATTCTAAATTATGTGATTCCTGGATTTAGTTCTGATATGTGTATGTGTGTGTAGTTATGGACTGTGTTTGTCTGAGAGGACATGGTGCATTTTCCAGACTTCAGGTAGTCTGATGAGAGAGTAGTGCAGGTGTGTATTTGAGTGGGTGGAAGTTGTGGTTGGGAAAATGAGCTGGGGCCAGATCTTGAAGAAGCTAGAAATCAAACTCCTCAAATAATTTTTTTTACAGTATAGGAAATAAGAAAACATTCAAGGATTTTAAGTAATGGGATAACAATCAGAAGCATATGTTAGATAAATTCTTCTGGCAGAGTGAAGAATAATTTGCAAAAGTGTAATTCTGGCGGGCTAACAGGTATTGCTTGTACTAAATAATTAGATGAAAAGTTGAAATTTTAAGTAATCTAACTAAAGGTCCTTTACCGTAGCAAAGGTGCATCTAAAGATGATTGCTAAAAAATAATCAGTTTTCCATATATAAATATGAGATTTCATTATGTCAATAGTGCATAAACAAAACGGAAAGACAAGCACTAACTGGAAGTAGAATTGCCAGACATGTGGTCCAGGCTTATAGTTCTACTTTTGTTAATACATATGAAGATATATGAGAATACCAAAAGAAAAATTAGTGAAGATCATGAACTGAATGTTATGGGTTGAATTGTTTTCCCCAAAAATTCTTGTGTTGAAGTCCTTATGCCCAGTACCTCAGAATGTGACCTTATTTGAAAATAGAGCCTTTGCAGATGATCAAGTTAAGATAAAATCGTTAGGGTTGGCTCCAATCCAATATAGCTAGTGTCCTTATTAAAAGGGAAAATTTGGACACAGAGACCCATGTACAGAGGAAAGACAACATGAAGACACAAAATGAACACCATGTGCAGATTGGAGCTATGCTGCCACAGACCAAAGAACTACCAGAAGCTAGGGGAGAGAGTTGACATCAATCCTTCCTTAGGATTTTTAATGGGAGTATGACCCTGCTGACACATTGATCTTGGACTTTTAGCCTCCAGAAGTGTGAGACAATAAATTTCTGTTGTTTAAACCACCCAGTTTGTAGTATTTTGCTATGTCAGCCCTAGTAAACTAATACACTGAGTTTACCAAAAAAAAGCAATACAAATGACCAGTAAAATGTGACAAGTTCTATCATATTTACCATTAAAGAAATTCAAATCTAGGAAATAAAATATAATTCTAATGATCAAAAATTTTTAAAAAATAATGATAAGACTATATTAAAATTAGCACTATTTTATACTGCTAGCAGAAGTGCAAATAGACTTAATACATGTTAAGCTACACTTAATGTATTATAGCACTTAGCACAGTGATTGGTATATTGTAAGAACACAAGTGATAGTTATAATAAATGGTGTAATTATATATCCATATTAAAATTATACATGCTACATAATGATCGCAATAACAATAAAATATCTCTGGATAGGAACTTGGCAAAATGCATCAAAGGTCTTAATAGTATACTCTTTGATCTATGAATTCTACTTCTAGAAATGTATTCCTTTTCTGTATTTAATATTACCTTCTCCCTGCTAAGGAAAAAAAAAGGAATGAGATGATAGAAAAGAAATAAAAGTGCAAGGGGATAGGGAAGGACTGCGGAATGTTTGGGATGAAAAGCATGGGGGGCAAAATTAATTGTGTTGTCAGGAAAGTCCTCTTTTTGAGATGACATTTGAGCAGAAACGTGAATGAGAAGCAGAAGTCAACCACACCAAGATGTCTGAAGAGAGAGAGATCTGTGGTCTGTGGGACCGATCAGAGCTAGGAGCTCTGATCCTGGGGCACACTCTTCGGCATCACCACAAGTGATGTGGGAAGCCTGGAGTATTGCACAGATGTGTCACTATGCCCCAAGGCACCCAGCCAAGCACCCACCAATGGGAGGGGCTAAACTAGAGATTGAACAATTGCCTTTACCCAAAGAAGTTCACACAGGCATCATAGAGGATGTGATTTTTGAGTGGGAGTTACCCAAGTGAGGATGAAAGAAGCTACTCCAAACAGAGTAAACCATACACGGAAATGTGAACCATTTTGCAACTTTGTAAGGATTGGTAGGTCTTAGGAACAGAGAGAAAAGAAAACTGGCTGAAATCAGACTGTGCAGAGTAATAAACAGAAATTGGGGTTGCTATGTATCTGTGAGACCAACTTGTGAAGGATTTTATATGTACAGATAATAAAATATTATAAAGGGGGCAGGAAAATTATATGGACATTACTTTCCAGTCACAATATTTTAAAATATCATTTTATAATTAAATTCAAAACATGGATTCTAAACATAATAGTGTCATGTATTGATCCAAGAAAGTCTCTGATAAAGCTCCTTCTTCCATCCCAAAAGAGTAATATCATGTCAGCATAATGGAAATCCAACTTGACCTTTATAATATGAAAGTTCAGTCTCATGAAGTGAACGAATTAGTGTTCATAAACACTAGCTTATAACTTGCAGTACTGAATGATTCATAATTTGCTAGCATTAGAATATAATATCTAGAGTCAAAGGCATCTGAAGTCATTCATTCATTCAACCATTTTATTGAGCAGCTACTCTGTGGCTCAGTGTGCCAGCTTGACAATCCATGCTCAAGAGCTCATATTCTAAAGGGGAAGGCAATTAAGTAGGAAACAGCAAGTGTCGATGTACATCATGATAAGATGAGTGAACTGGTTGTAAGAAAACTAGCAATGGGGCTTATCCTGATATGAGTGAGAAAAATGTGCATTTGGCTCTTCCAAGAGATGAATCGTTGTATACTTTATTACTCTTTGAAAATCTGATTTAAGAAAGTATCTCTGTTGTTTACGTCACTGTATTCAAATACTACTTCTCTTCCTACACATGTGTAGGATGGGGAGAGAGAGGGAGGGAAATAATTTTAGTTTTTCAACAAGAATCAAAGCCTTAAGCCAGAAAGTAAAGCAGAATTTCTGGTATTGGTGTAAGAACTATGTTGATGGGCAGAGGTAAGAAATCTTTTCTACAATTACTTCATGAAGCTATCTGTTTTTAAAGATATGAGGCAGACTGGCTGCAAACAAGTTCTACAAGTTCTATGTTATTTAGATCACCTGTGTACACACTGAAGGATCCCAAATTTAGTTAAGAGCATCAAAATCTTCCCTCTTTTTCTTACTGAATTTTTTCATGTTGAATTCATTTTATTCATTCCAAAATTTCTTTCAAGGCAATATGCTGGAGGAATAAGACATTGTTCCTGACTTTGGAGAGCTCACCAGCTAGTGAATTTTCCTCCTTTTTTGCAAAACTTCTTGGTCCCCCATATATTGTCCTAATTCTATGCTTTTTCCTCTCAAGCATAGAATTGCTTGTTGTATTCTTACATCTTCTTCCTTCTCTTGTTTTACTCACAAAAAAAATCAAACATTTTCCCCTTAGGTACGGTCAGTAAACAGTGTGCTTAGAGGTTCCACAAGCAGCACTGATAGAAACATCAGTGTTTAGTACAAAAACCTGGAGTGGGAGGTGGGACTTTGTAAGAAGCATTAAATATGCCTTCTTTTATCATAGGTTAAGTAAATGTGAACAAAGCCCTGGAAAGCTTAAGTGCTTTTTGATGGTGCTTTCTTCAGAAGATGGAGAGAGGAAGAAGAACCAACGATGTAGCATCTTATGCAAGATGCACTTAAGATCAGATCTCTTTATTATTACTCAGCAAGTCTTCCCAATCTTGAAGACATTATCTGGAAGATTTATGGTCCACAGAAATTGTAATTAGTCAATCTCCAACAAAATGCCTAAGGAGAGGAGAAATATGTAACAAGAAGAAATAACATAAGAATCAATACCGAGGTATTTTTATAGATATAGATAGAAATATCTATCATAACAGTGGAAGAAAAATAACTTTATATCAGGGATATAAGTGAAACATTATTATAACCTATTCAGATTATCTTATGGCAAAGTATTTTGTCAGATTATACACAAAACAAAAAATGGTGTTCAGAGTCTAAATTGAGAAGAGATAAGATGGAGATTTGCAGATATATACCCAAGTGAGGAAAACAAAATCAAGTGATTTAAGAACTAGTAACGGACAATGTTTTTCTTTTCAAAATTTCTGGATAGATTTGTATCTTGATAAAAGTTTTTATTTTCTTTGAAGCCACATTTCACCATAATGGAATTGTATATATAAAAGGTACCAATGAACTCTTTGCCTTGCCAGACAGCCAGAACAAAGTTTATTAGTCATTTCTGCTCTCCCTTTTGTCCCCCAAAGTGGCTACTCTGATTGGAGTTCCTCTTCTACTTCTGTCCCCAAAGCAATGCTCAGCCCAGCCTTCTGGCACTAAATCTATATTATAAAACATATTTCCTCCTTTTGCATGAGATCTAGATGTCAGCCTGAGACTCACATTAATTTTTATTATCTTTAAGCGTGTGTGTGTCTCTTACCAAATGCCCACTGTGTCTTTTCATCCATTTTGTGACTTTTTCTACTCTCACTGTAAATCTTGTGTGTTGGCCAAATAGAAGTAGAAGCTTTCACAACATGAAACTGTGAAGCATGTATTTATGCTGTTGGGTTGTCTGTTATCATAGACCTTGCTTGGTAGTTTATTGTGGCTGCAACACACTGTGTTAATCTAATCATTGTTAAAATGTGTTGGTTTTAAAAGGTTTAGTATAAGGTGACTGAGTGATACTTCTATTCCTTGACATACTGAAAACTACAGAAACATAGGCTCTTTTTTTCCAAAGTAGGCATTCTTAATTATGGTTCTAGTTCATTTACATATTTAATTAAAGCATTTGATATTGGTTGGTAGCAACGAAAAATAAATCCCAAGTTCCTTGCTGGTTGCACAATTTGCCAGTGGTGAACCCAAAATATCAAGGAATATGTGGGAGAATCCATGACAGTATCTCTCATAGCTGTAGCTTTATGGGGAAAGCATTTTAAGAATACTAAGCACAGATTTTAGCCTCATTTCAACTTCAAAATCATAAGCTGTACTGACAGCTGAGTCATTAATCTCTTCCAGTCAAAGTAAAGAAAAAAATCAGGAAATATGCTTATTTTATAACAGTGAATGTTCTATTTAAATCTTGAATATAGGACATGTATTTTATCCCACTGCACTAGAACATAAGAAAACATTTTACCCCCATCTCAAAACTCCTGTTTTGTCATTACAAGCTATCACTTTTTTTTTTTGTTATATTTGTTTGGGCATCTGTTTTCTACAACTCAATGAAGTCTAATCCTGCCTTGTTCTGTGCCATGGGCAACTCCTGGGCAAGCATTGAACTTCAGAAATGTCTGGCGTGATGAAAAAGGGGAAAACCACCAATGGCAACTGCCCCTACGTTGCTCTCTGAAAGGCAAGCGCTCAGGCAATTGTGCAGTTGGGGCACCTTTGGTGTTGCTGTTGGAGAGCATAGCCTACAATGATTTCAATAAAGAAGTACCTCTTCTAAGTATAGAGTACTTTTGAAATGTGTTGTTTGCTTTGAAATCCATCTGTTAGGTAGAAAGGGCAAGATTTGTTTTATCTCCATTCTTTTAGATAAGGAAGCAAACACAAAAATTGTTCAGTGGATAACTAATTTACTTCTGATTTACCAGTCTGTAAAAGTACCTCTCATACATCGATTGTAATACTCACCAACTACTTACTATCAGCTCTTCAGAAGACTGGGAATGGGAGGAGCTAATTTTACATTAGTTGCACCCATCTATTATCAGTGGACTCCAATTTCAGAAATGTTAAAAGGGACAATGGAGAATCAAGAAACTCCTGTGTGGTAGCTAGTGCCAGCTCTATAACCAGGTCTCAAGGAGTCCATGTCCAGCTGCCTTTACTTCTTGAAAATGACCAGGAATAAAACCAATATTACAAATGAATAGCAAAATAATTAAAATGGATATTCTCTTTGTTCTAAAAATATAATGAAGAATGGTAAAACTTTTAAAAAATATTTCAAGGTAAGGTTTTAACTACCTTGTATTTTTTCTTTACTACATATTGGATGGCTAATATAATATAGAATGCCTAAATACAAAAGAATAGTGATAATAAGTTTTCATAAATATTCATAGTAAAATAGAAACAGACTCACAGATATAGAGAACAAACTAGTGGATACCAGTGGGGGGAGAGAAGAAGGGAGGGGCATATTAGGTGTATGGGATTAAGAGATAAAAATTACTATGTACAAAATAGATAAGCAAAAAAGATATACTGTATAGCACAGGGAATTATAGCCATTGTAATAACTTGTAATAACTTTTAATAGAGTATAATCTGTAAAAATACTGAATCACTATGCTGCACGCGTGAAACCAATATGTAAATCAACTATGCTTCAGTTACAAAAGAGTTTTCATAAACTCATACATAGTTCTCTAAGACCATAAATGAGAAGTAGTGTCTGAATTGGATACATTCGATTTTCTTTTAAGTTAAGACATTGTGCTTGATAATAATGAACAGTATTCAATACACAAGATTGTTCTTAGCTAAAGGACTTTTATGTAAAGCACATTTTTTTCATGGAGTCTTAAGTTTCTTTAATGCAAGTAATTCAATTTATTAAGCACCTACTGTGAGCTAGGCTTTGCTTCTCAGAGTCTTTCATTTAATCCTCACAACAATTTCTTGAATTTGAGCTTAAAAGGTGAAGTATTTGTCCAAGGATAAAAAGTAGAGAGTTAGTAATTGGCAACACCAGGATTTGATTTCAGAAATGTGCCTTCAGCAGCTAAAGTCTTTTCTTCATCTTATTCAGTAAAGTTCTTTTAAAATTATATATTTTACAGAATGAAATTTTAAGGAGATGGAGATGTTGCAGAATAAAAATCTTAGAATAAGATTTAACAACTCATTTTAAATGCGATTTCTGAATTTAAGATATTCCATAGAAAAATTAGAAAAAAATGCTGAAAGCTGAATTAATGGTTTGGAAATCAAATGGCAAAATTCTCCACAACCCAAAAGAACCCTATGAAGAACCGGAAATCAGGAGTAAGAGCGACAAGAGAAATGGAGAACAAATCCAGGGGTTCAATTTGAACTACTGGCATTCTGGAAAGCCATTAGAGGAAACACATGAACCATGAATAGAGCACTCACATTGGCTGAAAAAAGAGTTGAGCTTTTAAGTCACACCTACCAAGTGTGCCAAGTGTGATTAAGGAAAAGAAGATACACTCTCAGACCTAGCCTGGTGAAATTTCCTCAACTCCAAGGATAAACTGAAAAATTATATAAATTTTATGAGAGTAAAGGAGAGTCAATTTTGTGTCCCTCATCTCATCTGCACCAATGAAGTCTGGAAGACCGCATGAGCCTCTGAACCAAGAACTCCTACTTTGTCAAGAAAAAAAAAAGAAGGAAAAAAAAATTTAAAACAAAGAAAGAAAAGAAGGAAAAAAAGCAAGCAAGCTACATACATACACACACCACACAGGGAGTATATATACTTCCTGAGACAATTTTAAGAGATATACATATTCTGAAAAAACTACTCAAGAAAATCCTACATTTGAATGAAAATTATATCAGAATATCTAAAAATAGAATACAAGTTAATTAGGGAAGTACAGTTAAAAATTAATCCAGTAGGATTCATATTTAATCCAAGTTGATTATAATAATATGATTGTGAACAATACTGTTGATATAAGAAGCATTCTGTAAGAGAAAAATAAATTGGGCTTAAAATTCAAAAGTTTAATAAAACTTAAGAGCCTGTATGGGTTGGAAAAAATGAGGAAATAAATGTGTCATAAAGATTTTGTGTAAGTGGAATTAAGGGCTTATAAATTGTTCGGTTTTGGTATAAATAAATAAACCTATGCTTAAATGTAACCATTAAAATGATGAAGACAAACACTGAGGAAAATATATATGTATATACATAGAAATTTGAAATTACTGACTGGAGGAAAAAAATTATTCAATCAGGTTAAAAAAAAAGGAAAATAAAGGCAATAAAAAGGATATTAAATAATAAAAGTCAAATAGGAGAAATAAGCTCATATGTATTTATTATTAAACTGTAAATAAGTTACAATTCTCTATTAAAAAGCAGTACCTTCCAGAATAATGTTTGCTGTGGGTTTGTCATATATGGCCTTTATTATGTTGAGGTAGGTTCCCTCTATGCCCACTTTCTGGAGAGTTTTTAATCATAAATAGGTGTTGAATTTTGTCAAAAGCTTTTTCTGCATCTATTGAGATGATCATATGGTTTTTCTCCTTCAATTTGTTAATATGGTGTATCACATTGATTGGTTTGTGTATATTGAAGAATCCTTGCATTCCTGGGATAAACCCCACTTGATCATGGTGTATGGTCCTTTTAATGTGCTGTTGGATTCTGTTTGCTAGTATTTTGTTGAGGATTTTTGCATCTATGTTCACCAGTGATATTGGCCTGTAGTTTTCTTTCTTTGTGACACCTTTGTCTGGTTTTGGTATCAGGGTGATGGTGGCCTTGTAGAATGAGTTTGGGAGTGTTCCTCCCTCTGCTATATACTGGAAGAGTTTGAGAAGGATAGGTGTTAGCTCTTCTCTAAATGTTTGATAGAATTCACCTGTGAAGCCATCTGGTCCTGGACTTTTGTTTGTTGGAAGGTTTTTAATCACAGTTTCAATTTCAGTGCTTGTGACTGGTCTGTTTATGTTTTCTATTTCTTCCTGGTTCAGTCTCAGAAGGTTGTACCTTTCTAAGACTGTCCATTTCTTCCAGGTTGTCTATGTTATTGGCATATAGTTGCTTGTAGTAATCTCTTATGATCCTTTGTATTTCTGCAGTGTCAGTTGTTAACTTCTCCTTTTCCACTTCTAATTTTATTGATTTGAGTCCTCTCCCTTTTCTTCTAGATGAGTCTGGCTAAAGGTGTATCAATTTTGTTTATCCTCTCAAAGAACCAGCTTTTAGTTTTATTGATCTTTGCTATTGTTTTCTTCATTTATTTCATCTATGTCTGCTCTGATCTTTATGATTTCTTTCCTTCTACTAACTTTAGTTTTTTGTTGTTGTTCTTCTTCTTTCTCTAGTGGCTTTAGGTGTAAGGCTAGGTTGTTTATTTGAGCAGTACCTTCAATTGAACTAGAAATTTCCAGCTCTTTCCTGATTTCCAGAGAAATGATACCTATTTGGAAGTTAAAAGGTGTAAGAGCAAGATATGGCTAAAGATATACTAGGATGTAAATTAAAGTAAAATGCTTGATGTTATGATGAGGGGGCATTAATGTTTATAGAGTGCTTACGATGTTGCAATAAGTTTGTTTTGTGAAAGAGGCTTTATTATCCTTGTTTTACAGCTGAAAATTATAAGGCATTGTAAATATAGGCAATTTACCTGTTGCCTAGTACTCATATAAATAAGATTTCAATACACGATTGGACTCACAATTCTTTATGCTATCCGTTACACCAAACTTCATTACCTAACAGCACGGAAAATGTATGGTTACGTATTTCCACATACTTATAACAGCTAAGCTGTATGTTATGAATAGAGCTGACTATGCATTCCTAACCTTTAAATTAACAGCAATACCAGTTAGCTAACACTTAATATTGTAATCAGATATTTACCATGACACAGTGGTTTAGTAGAATAGAATAAGGAGAACTGAAACTTATTCAAGTATAAATGGGACTTTTACTTGTTATATTGATGGAATTATCTGCCAGGAAAAAAAGCCTCAACTGCTTAATAATGGCGTTTGGCAACTGACTAACCATTTGGAAGAATATAAAATTAGACTCAAACATCTCATTATACATATAAATATATTTCCATTGAATTGGAGCTCAAAATGTAAAAACAATTACATAATCAAGTAAATTAAAAAAAAAGTATTGGATGGAAACATCTAGGTATCTTCATAATTTGGGAGTGGATACACTCTTATTCCCAGAGTTGATAGAGATAAAGAAATTGAACTACATTGTTGCACAAAATTGTTGAAGTCTGTAAGAAGACAAAAATAGTCTAGGAGAAGATATTGACAACATCCTGGGCAGAAAATATGTTCTTTTCTCTCTTAAACAAAATGATTCTAAAACCGTCTAAGAAAAACATAAACAAACACACATCATAGTGGGCAAAGGATATACTCAAAAATTTTAGAGAAAAATAAATACAAAAGCCCCATAAACTTGTAAATAGAGGTTCACTCTCACTAGCAGGTTCTGTTTCTTCTGCGAGCAACCAGCAACCAAGGTTCCCGCCCTGAGAAGGCCTCCTTGCTTTGTGTTTAATGCTCTGTGGCCATCATCTTGAAATTCTTAATATTTTTACTCTTGATTTGGGGTTTTGTAAGTGAACTCAGAGAGGACATTTAGAGCACGCACCCTGGCTCCCGGGAGGTCCAGCCTCCTCCCACCTTCCTGGCCCCCGTTACTTCCCTCAGATGGGTTCCTCCCCTCCCTGCTGGGGACAGAGAGCAGCTTGTGTGGCTGGGGAAGACCCCCGTTTTTCTGTTGCCCTTCGAAGACCAGGGCCTTTGTGGGGTGCGGAAACAGGCGGGTCGGCACCTACCCCAGGTGGTCCTGGGCGGGGCCAGGCAGGGGTGACCCAGTCTTGGCTGCCTGCCTCCCTGCTGCTTCTGAGGATTACTTGGCTGGCCTCTCTTGCCCACCTGCAGCCAGGCACCAGGTGTGTCCAGGTGTGAAGCCTTCAGTCCCTTAGAAGTCACCCATCAGCCGTGGGGTGCAGGGCTGGGCTGTGAGAAGGGGAGACTTGTCTTTCCGGATGCCGGCCGGGGCCCTGCATTTACATTGTGTCCCGGGCGGCGCCAGTCATGTAGCTGGCCCTGCTCACTAGTAGCTATGGTAAGGAATAAAACAACCGTGTTATTCTCATCAGACTGACCAAAAAATGAAGTGGTAGCATTCAGTGACGATGAAGGAGTGAGGAAATGAGTCCTCTTCATTCTGCTGGTGAGACTGTAGAACATCGTCTATGGTATTTTTTTTTTTCTTCAAATTTTTAAAAGCTCTTATGATGCCTCAGCAATTCTACCTTGGGGAATGTTTCAGATGTTGTCAAAATATTATTAAATATTAATATTATTAAATTAAAATAAATGTATTATGCCAAAATAAATTTCAAAGATATTTATTGCATCATCGTTTATGGAAGCAAAAAATTGGGCAAAATCTGCATTTACATCCAAAAAGGAATGGTTAAATTTGTTCATTTAAACTATGGAATACTGGGAAACTAATAAAATAAAATGAAGGACACGTGGCTACAACAGTCGAGTGAAAAAAGGTACAAAATGTTATGTTTAACATGATTTCATATTGTTAAAAATTTAATTAAAAACCAATACATATGTATATATGTATTGGAAGAGGAAAATAACATCACTGATTTGTACTAAATTGACACTGATGGTTAAGTCCGTGGGGAAAGGGAGGAAGGAAGAAGCTAATGATTTTAAAATTTCCTATTATTTACTTTGTCATTTAAATGGCATGAACATACTTTATATTTACCTTTGTAAATCGTATGAATGGAATTACATACATATATGTGTGTCTATCTTAAAGAATGCCTATTTGTGTACACATATATGGATATCTGTATACACATACAAAAGAGACACAAAACCCTAAGAATCTGAAGATCTTCTAATGGCATAGGAATTAAGGGAGGTTACACCAAATCTGTATCTTTTTTGAGAGAGGACTAATTACAACAGTGAGCAAATTATTAACAGTCTGTGCTTTGATAAAATCTGATTTTAAATATTCAACGGGACATCGCATTTAAGAAAACAAAAAGAGAAAGAGAGGCAAACACTTTCCTTGTATCCATTTTGTAGGACTAAGGTGTTGATTTTTTAACTTTTTGGAAGAAAATCCAGATTTTGCTGACTTTGTTGATTTTATATAAATCTGTTGGTGGTATACTTACGCACTGACCTAAATCCTCAGTCTCACTTGTGCCCCACTTCTTTCGTTTGATTCTAAATTGCTAAGCCCAGGAATAGCATCTCCTTTATCACAGTCTATTCTAGGGCTGTCTTTGACTTCCTTGCTTTAAAAGAAATCCCTGTTTTCCTAGGTTTGTATGCAGCCGTTAATGTCTTAGGCATTGTCCACAGATGCCCACCTCCTTTCCCTATCTTTTAATTACTACTTTGAGAGAATATTTCAGAGTCTATCCAGAAAACGGCTAATCCAGCCATTCTACAAAGAGAAGAAAAAACAATATTCTTTATCCTAGAACCAGGAGAAATAAAATGTCTCCATAAATTCACCTCTGTGCCTTCAAATCTGTAACGTCTCTTAGACTGATTTAGTGATATCCTTTTCTGCATTGTTTTGCTAAGGGTAGGGATAAGTTCTCCAGTTATACTATCCATTATTATCAGAGAAGGCACTTCTTACACTGCAAAATATTATCCAAATAACACTTATTGCTGTTATAATTATTATATGTGACTTGGGGGCCTGTAAAACAAACATGCTGCCTCTCTCCCATCCTCCTCTGAGCTGAGCATCATGTTTGTCACATGACAAATTTTAAATCCATGCTTAAGTTTTGATTACTATGTAAAATTTGACATCATGTTGAATAAATCACACACAGAAGGCAGAGCACTGTTTTATAACCCACCACTCCTTTGCTTTGCACCAAATCACACACCACACAATGCCCTGAGCTGTAAAATAATATATGATTATGAAAGCATGGGAGCAAGGATGTCCTCAGATGCTGATGTTGTTTACAAAATTTTTGAGCATGTTTACAGTTGTGAAGATTCAGTGGTGCTTTCCCCTCCCTGTCATGACATCCACCGTAAAAGTAACTCAAAATTCCTTCTACTTTATTGCAGGTGCAATACTTAGGTGTGTTTTCAAAGAAAACTAAGCTTTCTATATGCACAGAAATAATATTTATATAAAGATATTACTTCTCTCTGAATAGCTAACCTTATTTGAGGGGGGGAGTCTATGACTTTCCTGTTAAGTGTGTGTGTGCCTGTGTGTATGTGTGTTGAGCCAGTGCCCTCTGACCTGGGATTTTGCAGAAGAAATATTTTTTGATGTTGCTTTGTTCCATTAGATGTGTAAATCACTAGTCTGCATTCTGTTCTATTAAGCTCGGTGACTCACCACACTTATTCACTTGCCCTCAATCCTTCTCCCTCTTTTCTCCATTAGGTATTAACTGGAACCTGCTTTCTTACTCTGAGCAATTAAAGAAGCATAGTTAATCTTCTTAGGAGCTAAATGTAAAATGACAAAGTATGTGGTAACATCCTTTTAGCACTCCATTTATTCCAATGTAATTTCTGAAGTAAGAAAAAAATTCCACAGTTCATTTAATTAATGTATAACTACAAGTGAGATGGATTGAGAGCAGAAAAAACTCTCTTCCCACAAAATAATGTCGAGTTCTTATCAAACTATATTAAAGAAGAGTTTTAGAGTATTCTCTTGTCCAAAACAACATCATAAGGAATGACAGCTCCCTCCCCCTCAGCTGTTGTTACTCTGAACCGGAAAATACTTTTAAAAATTGACAATCAAAAGCAACTAGTACAGCATTCATACCTTCTTTCTCCCCTTATTTTTTTCCCCATTCTTCTTTTATCCACTTCCCTTTCCCTTGATAGATTTTATTTTATCGCCTCCCTTTATTTTACAGTCTCTGAAAAGACAATTTTTCTTGAGTTTATACATGATGTGACTATCAAGTGAAAGACTCTTTGGTAAATTTGAAGACAACAGATATGTAACGTTTTATTGATATACTAAACCACTGTTTACTAACCTCATATTTAGAACTCAGTTATTGTCCTAAGGTTCTAAACTTATAAAAGTGTTCATTTATAGACATCTTAGGGTCAAATTAATTTTAGATACAGTCATTTGTCCTAGTTGAAAATATTTTCAGATATTTTTGATTTTTAGTCTGTGTAAGTTCAGTGGAAAAGTTAAGGTACTTAAAGCATTAACACATGTGGTAAAGTCTTTAAAGTTCTCAAAATAATTTCCCCAATACAATTATGTAAAGTCTAATGTTAAGGTTATAATTTAAATTTTCTCATATTATCAGATGCACCAACAAAAAAGGTTCATGGTATCAAGTCTTCAAATTATATTTAAGGAACACTTTTAGTCTTTGCAAAAATATACAATTATATGAAATCACTGTGACCAGAACTTTGCCATTTAAGGTTTTCACTTTGAGTTTAAATTTATAAGGTTTTTGCCTGGAGTTTCCAAGAAGTTTGAGATATTTTAATAAAAAAAATATTACTAAAATAATATTCATGTTGGTAATGGGAATAAAATAACAAAATTAAAACTGGAAGAGTTAAAAGAAATCATCCTAGACATCACCTAAAACAAGTCCTTAGGGCTCTCTCTGATCTGTAGAATGCTATCGCACTTCTATCCCGTGTGTGTGTGTATTTTATTTATATATATATATATATATATATATATAGTCATATATTATCTGCATGTATTATTGTCCAGCCTAACTTTTCTCTTTTAGTTTTAATAAAATAATTATTTTAAAAAGTTTACTTATTTTCTTTCTGCACTTAATTGGACCATTTTGTATATCCCCAGTGGAAATACTGTTATAGACATTGAATTTGACAGATAATTTAATTGAGTTATTCTGTTAGCTAATTAATTGCAAAATCTAGTTGGAAAATAAGCTGTCGACTCTATGTCCAAAAATTCTTTGAGCATGTTGGATTTCCTGTCTAAAAATTTAAATAATTTCATGTATTTCTGATTATTAATCCAATAAACATATCACTCTCATTTACTGAACATCCATTAAGTACAAGGAAAATGTGAGTTAGTTTTCTTATTTGTAGGCGACAACTCGAGGTCATATAGCTTTAAGAGTTTCTCTGTGTCCTTGATGGTTGGCTCATAAAATCAGATAATTCAATATAAGTGGATATGTTGTGTCACTGGGTTTTAAACTAATAGGAATAGAAAGGAAAAGAGGTAATGGAAAGAAATCATTCAAAAAAAACACCTCTACAGAAGTAAGGTCTGTGTCAAGGACCCTTGGCAGTGAACCAACAAGAAATCTACAAGGGCTCTTTGAGTCATGGCTTTCCTGATTTTGTAGTTCATGTTAATTCATACATTCATTCATTCAACAGCTACTATTGAATGCCCACTTTGTGATAGGCACCATGCCCCCATGCCCTCCACTCCCCTCACATAGCATCCTCCCAAGTCCCAGAAGTCCATTGTCTTATGTAATTTTCACAAAGACAAATTCATTCTGACAATCTCATTGCATTTATTTCACTCAGGTGCAACATGTCTGGGTTTTGTTTTTATGTTGTGGGAGATATTTTGGAAATTAGAGCAAAGAAAGAAAGGACTGTGGGTTTGAATTACCTGGGGGCAAAAGCAGCAACATCAACAGGGAAGTCAGAAAGTTAAGGAGAACCCAAACTCAGAAACACAAAAGAATACTCTGAGATACAGAGAATGTACTGAGAATTTAAGCCAATATTTGAAGATGTTTGATGGTTGATTTTTGGTTGTTGATCATCAAATATAATGATCAACTATTGGGAAAAATAATTGTCTCTAATATCTTGAGGTTATTTTGCAGCATGTCTGCTACATGTAACTGTTAATAGTTACTTTCTACCAAGACATCATTTTTTCTTTTCTTCTTTTTATTTACTTTTTAATTTCAAGACATAATTTTATGAAACCAAAAAAAAAAGTGAAAAGGCAGATTATCAAATTCTTGCCCTATAAAATGTGTAAACCATCTGTATCTCTTCTAAAACTTTATTTGCTATAATTAAATGTATTTAAAACTTATCACTGGTAAATCTGGATTAAATCTGAAGACCAGTAAGAAATACAATAACAAAACACTGGCATTATTGAACATTTGCAGTGTGCTAGGGATTAATCTCTGTGTTTTAGACAAACTACTTCATGTGTTCTTTACATAATCCCTGTGGAGTTATTCTATTATTAATCTCATTCTACATATGAGAAAACTAAAACTTCAGAGATCCAGTGATGTCACCCAGATAGTAAATTCTAGATCCAGAATTAAAAACACCTAGGTGGGTCTGACTCTAGACTTTTTTCTCTTTCTTAATCACTGCTACCATTTCCAGTCTGCTAGGTTTATTTTACAAATCCAAATCTTAAAAAGGATGGCAAGTTTCAGTTACATTCACTAGGGCCCTCCTATCCAAAATAATTGTCAATTATTTTAAAATAATTTTATTTTAAAATTAAGACCCTTAGTTGGAGGAGTCTCTCAAAGGCTCAGGAGACCAATCATCTCAACTGAAAAGACAGGTTTGCATTTATCCTGCACACCAGGAAGGGACAGCCATGCAGGTCAGGTGCAGTCCCTTTGAGCAGAGGTGACTGCAAATCATATATAATGTTTTGGGGGAAGCATGGAGTTCAGGGATTGGTGGAGTTCAGGGGCAGAAGTGGGTTGAAAACTGGGTGAGGCTGTTATTGACTGGTTGGCCTCAGAGGTGTTTAATGGAGTGCCTAGTCCCTGAGTAACTGAATTTCAGAAAGGAAGGACTTTCTTCTTAGTCAGCTTGCAAGTTGTTGTCATACAAGGAATGGATTTTAAGCTGGTTCTGACGGCTACTTGTTACTATGGCTACAAAAGACCAGTTTTTCCTAAGAGTGTAGGAATTTTTAATCTCAGTTCCAGTTAAAACTGTAAGTTATATCTCAATCTAGTTAATATTTTTGGTTTATTTCTATAAAAGAATAGAAATCTTACTTCCTTCTGTACTAACTATAATATATAAAATTCACTCTGAGAATATACCTATCCATTATCATGAGTTTGGTTGCCAAACATCTCAAAGTCAGCTCGTATTACATGTCATTATTGATACTTCAAATCTTTTTTTCTTTTCCTTAAAATCTGAGTAAAGAATGAATTGTGGTGGACCATTTGGAATGCTTTTATAGGAAATAGTAATATTTAAGTAATACCTCACTGATAAATATATCTTCTTATTATTTACATTCATAGGAAGTTATTTAGTAGCATTAAAATAATTAGTAAAATAGCAAAATAGAATAATAAGTAAAGTAATAGATCATAAAATAATTATTTAAGAAATTCTTCTTGCAGAAGTTTTAACTGGTTTCTTTTTTTCTTTGCCTTCCCTGGAATTAAGTTATTTTATCATTATCTTTGCTACAAGTCTTTCATGCATATACATTTTAGATTATCTTTAACAGGAACATTGTCATGAAAAGTGAGAGAGTGAGTATGAATATTCATATATACAAATTTTATAGTTTGGGATAAGGCTCCTGGAATCAGACGGTCTGTATTCAAATCCTGGCTCCACTTTTTCTCGTATGAGTGACCTTGGGTACATGACTTGACCATTCCAGTCCTCAGATTCCTGCTTTATGAAATGTAGAGAAGCTCAGACTCTTCCTCATGGGGTTACTGTGAGGAATCAATAAGGTAATACCTATAGAATTCTTCACATTTTATGTGCTTAAAAGGGAACCTTCTGTGTTAGTTGCTAACATTACCATTATTATTATTGTTTTTTTACTACTGTTGAGATTTTTGACAAATTAAGTTATTGATAGATACAATATTATTTTCAATGTTTATCATTTAAACAAATTAACATATTTTTTAAGCAGACACTATATCTGTGCACGGCACTAAATTAAATACAGGGAAAATAATTAAAAATTAATATTATGTTTTGCTTGTCTTTAAGAAACTAATACATATGGTATAATATTGGGATTCAATTTTATATATTTAGAGGGATAGTCACTTTGTGTCCACACCATTTGTTTTACTTTGGCCAAAATCCTATTTATTTGATTACCATGTCTTTATACTATGTTCTGCCATCATATACATTTTTTTTCTTTTCCTGATTCTTCTTCTCTTAAAATTTCTTGGCTAGTCTCAGATAGTATTTGTTATTTAAAATATGAAACATACAAACACACACAAAAAAATCGCTAAATGCAATTCCCCCCTAATATCACTTTTGAGTTTCCAATTGGATCTGCATATGCATTATCTTTTGGAAAGCTGATCTACATATGGCAAAAAATCGTTTCATATGAGAGAGACACATGGTCTTCCCATATATTCAGATAATATTTTATGACATTTGATGAGATTAAATAGCTTGTTTCTTCTAAGTCTTTTGCCTCTCTAACTTTATTTTTAACTTTTAAAATTTATTTGGTGTATTTATATAATTAGATTGACTTTTCCTTTTCTAAGAATAATGCTAATACTACTAATAAAGAAAGAAACAGCCTGTATAAGATATAATACTAAACTTTGATACTTGGAGGAAGGCAAGACTAAGTTTGTAATAAATAAGTTAATTTTACAGAAATACTAGTTGTTCCAAATAGTATTCTTATATCTACAGTCACATTGCAGGATCATGTTTAACTCATTCAACTGAACCAAATATTAACCTTATTTTGTTCAGTCTCATTAAATAGAGCTAATTGTTATTTTTACATATTATTTTTCTTCTCCTATCATATTTTAAATATGGCACTCTCTAAAGACAGGAAAATAAGGAAAATTCCTTCTCAAATGTTTTCTACTCTAGATGTTCCATAATGATGCCATCTACTAACTACTCTTTATTTCACAAGTTTCTGTGATGACCTAACATTAATTAAATAAATGTAGAGTGGTTGCCACTATGTGCCAAACACCGTGCTGTGTCCCAGTAGCTTATAGATATGAGCTTATAGCTATAAGCCAGGTATGCTCTCTGTCTTCATAAATCTGAGAGTCTATAGCGGACAATGGTACTCTTTGCAAAATGCTAGTAAATCTCTCCATCTGTACACACTTAAATGGCTTCTGAATTGATTATAGATATTTTTGTCTAATCAATTGATGATAATATTAAGTAAAAATGAAAATATGACACATTAATAAAAGTGAGATAATTAGGTCACAGATAAAGAAATCTGTGCCTATGTTGCTATTACCCCGTGTTTGATCATCATGATTAGTTTACCTTATTCTTTGTCCATGGTAGTAGCCTAAACACTTAAAACTAGGCAATTATTGCTAGGATGATTATTCCAGATATTGTGAATGTTTCAACACATATCCCCATTGGGGAGAAATGCTTTTCAAGTTGACCAGTAGCATTATCTTTATCTACAGAGGGCAAGACCTCTTTAAAGAAATGATTTTTTTTTGAAATGTATTGTCATGAGACATTTGCTTTTTTGTGGTTAAGGTACATGCCATGTTAATATTTGTCTATTATCTCATCATTTTACAATACCTATTGCAGGTATATCCTGAAGAAAATTTTACTTAGCAATAAGCTAATTCCAATTTAGCAATAAGCAACCCTCCTGCATAGAATTAGGATTGCTGTCTCCAACTTTGCTTTTCCAATGATGTATTTTACTACAAAACTAAATGTTACATCAACATGAAAGCAGTAATTTAATTTAATAAATATATTTGTATTTACCAGTCAATACCCTCAATTTTGATACATATATTCAAGCAATAAATTTTAAAAATCTCTTAAATAATAGTTTTATGCTATCATTTTTAGATGTGAATACAATAAAAGTGTTATATAAAATTTTGTCTGCAAAATTTGATATTAAAAAACACACTGGCAAAAATGATCATAAGGTGAACATTTTATTAATAGACACCATATAACTTTTATAAAGGTAATATAGGATCAAAGAATGCATTGGTGATTTTGTATCTGCTATTATATATAAGATCACTCATTTTATAGAAATCTCTTACTCTGTTCAAGTTTCTGTTTTCCCTCCCTCTCAAATCTCTTGTGAGTTCCACCATCTGTTTTTAAAAGAGCAATATACCTGTCTAGCCTCCAGCTATTTTGCCTGTGACTCTAGCAATCAGATGAAACATTCAGTAACTTGACAGAAATGGCAGCTCTTTCTGTTCCTTAGCCCCCTCCCCGGAAAGAGCATTTTAACTCCCTACATGTGAAAGCAGTAAGCCTGTTTTCTTAGGATTTGGCATGTCAACCTAAGAGCTCTGTGAAGAGGACCTGAGAGCAGCTTGTAGAAGCTGAGAGCAATGTCTGGGTGTTAGGCAGCAAGAAAACAAGGGCTTGAGTCTTACAGGAACAAGGGACTGGATTCTCCCAACCCAAATGCATCCCCTTCCCCAGAGCCTCCATCTCTGTGTTATTGGGCATTTAGACTGTTTAGGGTTTATAAATTTTTAAGAGTGTAATTTCTGAAGAAAGACTACTTAAATTTGTATTTCAACTCCATTATAAGCTTTCTGTGTGACTTTGGGAAAGTCACAATGTTTCTGTGCTTCTGTGTCTACAAGGGTAAAATGGGTCTAACAATAGTACTTAATTTATAGGGTTATTTTGTGGATTAAATGAGTTAATATATATAAAAAACTTAGAATTCCTGGCATATAGAAAAGTCCTAAATAAATGTTAGCTATTTATACTGTATACCATGTTTTTGGTTTTTACAGCTGTTATACAAATGCCTAGATTAGAAATGTAATGACAAATAATTAAATCACTGAATCAAATCATTGCACATAATAAGAACAAAATCATTTTCTATTACAAATAGGTAGTAAATTGTAACCTATAGAGAAAACTGAAAATGAGGTAAACCTTTTTTCCCCCCGTGGGAGGGAATAATTTGCAAAAATGGCAAGTACTTAATTTGTCCTACACTCTTAGAACTTGGATAATATTTGAGATGATGCTTAACCCAAATTGAGACCAATTTAGAGTTCTTTATTTCCATGGCTCAAATTACTTCTCAATTCATTTGCCTATTCTGAATTATTTTAAATTATTATTACAAACCATTAGAAGAAAGGAGAAATAAATCCCTCAAGACATTAAAAAATAGTGGCACATTTACTGCCATAAAATTATGAATCAACACAGTGCCAAGTACAAATACAAATACAAATCCCCTGGGGAATAAGAAGAGTTCTCACTCGCCCTACATTAGCTGGAATGGTTGTTCTGTAACCTGGGATCTTGTTAAAATGTAGATTTTGATCCAGTAGTTCTGGCATGGGAAGCCTCTGCATTTGTAAAAAGTCCCCCAGTAATACACACGTCGTTGGCTCATAGACCCACTTTGAAGACAAAGGGGTAGACAAAGCATCCCCATCACCCACCAGAACTGCAGGTTCATGTGGCCCATTTGCCATAAGCCCAGGATTTTAATTGAAGGCAGTTTCTCTAACGTTTTGCTCAAATTTCTTGGAAGTAAAGGACGAACATTTGAAGTATATATTTATTGAAGTAACTTACAATAATCCCCAAATCACTATGATTTTTAAAATCAGTTTTAACTGTAGAGTAGTATCATTTCCAAGACCAATATGAAAACTTTTGTCTATCAGAATTCACCCCCTGCGCTTAGCTGGTGACTTAGAGATCACATGTGGCGTATAGGCAAGGTTACCTAGAGAATATCTTCACCACACACAAACCACTTAATAAATTCAATAGTCCAAGGACACTCAAAAAACAATATTGACTCAGAGCCCATTGGTAATTCTCGGGTCACAGCCAATTATACCGGAGAACCTGCTATAGAGGCATATTTGCATTGGCTTTGCTTTTAGACCTATTTTATTTACAGCATAAATTGAAATTACTAGGCAGTAATAAGCTTTATCTTTTTAATTTCCTTCTTTTAAGTTCCCGTCATGATTTTGCTCTCTAAAAGCTTTTCCCTTTGTTTGATTAATTAAGCAAATTTATACACCATTTACAAGGCATTTCCCCAAGTGTTACTGGAAAAACTAAGCATACATTTTGCACTGTACGTAAAGAAGGCTTGAATTATAAAGGGTCCATCTAAATGATACATAAAATCTCCCCTTTACAATTAATATGCACACCAAGAAAACTGCAGCTAGCAGGTTAGCACCAGATTAAAGTGCTTTCACTGGAGCCATCATTTTCTCAGCACCAATCTCTCACTGACTCTGCTCTTAGATAATTAAACAAAGCTCCTGTTAGGTTTAATTTCATTAAATGAACTAAGTATTTTCTCTTTGTCTCCAATCTGATGACATCTTGTATAAGGAAATGGAAAGAAAGTAAGGTAAACTCAGTTTGCTGCAGTTTATGAACAAAATCACAACTGCTCTCATTTTTTTCTTCCCTGCCTAGAGCACCTTGTTATCAGAATATACTTCCTTTGGCCTTTCAGATGGTCCTAATTTGGGTAAGGAAGTATCTGAGATTGAGCGGTTTAGTGTTGTTTGGCAATACACGGGGAGAATTTTTTTTCATTGACAAAGCAATGAGACAACAATTAAAAGTGAATTCTTCTTTATCCATTCATCTATTGATGGACACTTAGGTTGCTTCCGTGTCTTGGCTATTGTAAAAAATGCATACATACAATGGAACACTACTCAGCCATACAGAAGAATGAAATAATACCATTTGCAGCAACATGGATGGACCTAGAGATTATCATGCTAAGTGAAGTAAGTCAGACAGAGAAAAACAAATATTGTATGGTGTCACTTATATGTAGAATCTAAAAAAATAGTACAAATGAACTTATTTATGAAACAGAAACAGACTCACAGATACAGAAAACAAACTTATGGTTACCAAAAGGGAAGGGGTGGGGAGGGATAAATCGGGAGTATGGGATTAACAGATGCACACTACTATATATAAAATAGATAAACAACAAGGATTTACTGTATAGCACAGGGAACTATATTCAATATCTTGTAATAAAGTATAATGGAAAAGAATAGAAAGAAGAATATATATATATATATATACATATAAATATAACTGAATCACTTTGCTGTACACTTGAAACTAACACAATATTGTAAATCAACTATACTTCAATAAAAAAAGCAAAAAAAAAAGTGAATTCTTCATTCTTTAGTAATAAAAGAGAAAATAATCCAAACATTTAGGAAAAGAAAATTAAGATATTATCATATAGATGAAAAGATATATGAATCCAAAATTCACAAAGATTCAGCTACTGTTCCCTTTCTTTGTGGGAACAACTTCAGAGTACATAAAATCTCTTCCTGCTCCACAAATGTACAAAGCTAACTGTGGCAGAAGGAAGCAGTGACTGAGCTCTCCCCTCAGTGTATGGTTTTGTTTGAAAGAATTGAACTAAAAATTAGATTTTAAGTTTCATTTACTCCACTTTCATAGACAAAACGAATGGAAATGGCCATGGATATTGTTTTGGGACCTTACTTGTATGTGGCTTGGGGAACAAAGAAGCCACGTATGAACACACTGCCTTGAAATGCACTGATGTGACTGTCGGAAGTGCCCGACATGCGGGTTCTTCACAGAAAAGCGGGTGTCAGAAAGCGCTTTTTTTCTTCAAAAGCGGGTGAAGAAACGTCATGTCCTCAGAAGTTTTAAAGAGCTTCTTTAGCTTAATGCTAGATCTACCTCTGCCTATCAGAATGAACTCATTTTCTTTCCTTCTAAGAGAAGAAAAGAATGGACAATTTTAAAGACATAGGTTCTTTGGGCATTTATTTTTAATACTGTCAGAGCTTATATAACACCAGTACTAGTTATTGCTGTATGCATTTTTTAGGAAAAATGTCCATATTTGGTATGCATCAATAAAAAATACTTACAGATTTAATATCATTTACATATCATTTTAATTATTTTGAATTATTTAGATAGCTGTCCATTCTACATTCATTAGATTGTTTTCCATATTTGTTTATTCTAGTTATAATTATCCCCATAGAGTGAATAAGGCAAATGTGAAATGATGCCTATCAGTAAAACACACTTCCAGTCCAGTTGTGTTCCTTGATTTTTCTTTTTTTATGTAGTTTGAAAATTTGGGGGGTGTACTAAACTGTTTCTTTCCTTTAAAATCTTTCCAACAACTCAAAGCTACATTAGTAATTTGAAAAATAAAGCCTCTAATATCATGTATCACATTTTTTATTATAGTGGAAAGTTTTTCACACTTCAGCATTGAACCAAGAATTCTGTCATCTTGTGAAAAGATAGCAAAATTGCCTATACTGGTGAGATTTGTAAATAGGAGACGAGTGTGAAGGTAACATGATGAGAAAAGCACATTAACCAACCCAGAGTTCAATACAAGACTAACACTTCAGCCTAGACGTGTGTGAAAGGTTGCTAATACAAACTGAAGATTCAAAATTTAAGACAAGGAGGTTTTGATTACTTGTTGTTTTTACATGGTTAAAAACAATTGCTGAAAACAAGAAGCACAACATATCTTGCATCTGAATTAAAGATAATTTTTTCATACATTTCAGAATAGAACTTACCTTTATCCCAAACGATTCATTAAGTTACTCTAGGATATTTTGATGTCTCTCCTTTCATAAAAGAAAAGATTGGAATTAAGCTGAAGTTCAGAAAGTTTGATTAACAACTGGAGGAGTAGAGAAAACGGAATAGAACATGGCCTTGGTTCTCGCTATAGGCCACCAAATTCATGCCTTTATTACTGAGCACTCATAGAGTTTGCAACTGAAGACAAGCTTCCCCCAATAATCCTATATCCAAGTTACTGTAATGGCTCCCAACTGTAGGTTCTTCACTCATCTAACACTTCTTTGTCTTCTTGAAAAAGAAAGATATTAATTGATACACTCATACCCTTCCTTTTGCTACCTCCAATTCTTGTTTTTCTAATTATCTCTTGATATCTCTAATAATTATAAAATTAGTAGTAGGTGATAGTTTTTCTTGTTTGCTAGGTTAGACATTGTGCTAAAAGCTTTATATTGATATTTATTGTCTTGTTATATTTCCCCAACAACTATATGATTTAAGTATTGCTTTTACCCAATTTTTCAGATGTAGAGGGTTATCTGACTCTTCTTTTGCCTTGTTCTCAATCTGTGTCTTTAGGAGATTTCATCCTCTCCATTAACAAATGTAGTCCTTTTCCCCTTTTCTTACTTTCCCTAAGTTATCTACTCCTTTTTCTTACTTCGCTGTAAAATAATGTACCTTCAACTCTCTTTTCTTCAGGCTACTTATTTATTTCCTTTTATTCCTTCAGTGAAGAAAAAATTTTTTTTTGGAACAGCCATTGGACTTTCTGTCACCAATTTTAAACTTTGGTTTAAATCTGGTTCAGAGCCTGCTGACTTGCTGAAACTGCTCTGTAAAAGATTACCACTGCTGTCAAGTAAAATCGTCCTTAGCACCAGATCATTTGACTTCCATATAGCAAATAATATCTCAACCTTAACACAGTTATAAATGTAGACTCTCAAACTAGAAATCTCATAATTACTCCATTTCTCCACTGCCAGTGATTAGCTATCTATTGCTGTATAACCAACTCAGTTGTCTAAAGGATGACACATTTATTATCTCACATTTTCTGTGAGTCAGGAGTCTGGGTATGGGAAAATTGGGCCCTTTTTTAGGGTGTTATGATGCTGTAAACAAGGTGTCATCCAGAACCTGCTGTCTCATTTAAGACTCTATTGGGAGAGGGTCCATTCAAAGCTCACTCAGGTTGTTATTGGCAGAATTCAGTTCCTTGAGGCTCTAGGACCTAGGGCTTGAGTTCCTTCCTATAACATCCTGAAACTTTGACTAATCAGCAGACTCTGTTGAGAAAGCCATTCTGAATTAATAATAACATTATTATTTAACTAAAATTTATTGAGTATTTTGTGTGTGCTAAGTAGAGCTCTAAATTCTTTCATGTTTTAACTCATCACAGAAATCCTATGACATAAATAGTATTACTTACTCTATGTTATAGATGAAAAAACTGGCACAGGAATAAGTTAAGTGAATTCCCAAGTTCATATAGCTAATAAATAATGGAACCAGGATTCACAAATAAGCCTTTGAGTTAGGAATTCACATTTATAACCATCCCGACATAACAGGTTTCTTATATAAATTATTTATTCTTTTAAATTTGGAAAAGTGGAAGGAAGGCTTGTGAGAAAGTTAATGATGTTTAGATTCCCAATGAAACTGGAATTAATTAAGCAAACATTCCACTTTGTTTTCTTTTCTAATGCTCTTAAGCTTTTTTATCATCAATAAAATCAGGCTAGTCATTAATGCTGGTAAGTGCTACCTTTGCCCCTCACACATTTTAATATATCAATCTTGGGGAAGATGGTTCAATCATGAATAGAGCCCTACTTAAGATAAGATAAATGAGGTGCAGTGAAGGGCAAACTGTGAAAGGAGTCAGCCTGAACACAGACTGGTGCTGTTGTCATGAATATTCTGCTTATTCAGATAGAGACTGGTATGCCTCCTTGGCTGCCCCCACTAAATAAGTTACTAAAGTATGAAAGTAAGTAGTAAAACCGCCATAGTCAGTTGATGCTTCATCAGTATTGCCTAATCTGTTTCCAGCTATGGTCACATTCACCATAGACAAAGATGCCCAGACACTGGGAATATCCTGCTTTGAGACCAAGAGTAAGATAGCAGGAGAGGTAGGTTATTGATGTCACTGCTTTGATCATTGAAGTTAGGGGAAAGGGGATTGAAATAGACAGCTGATTCAAGGGTATGGCTATTGTATGTGCTACCTCGGATTGTCAACATTGAGTGAATATGTTCTAGAGTCTAGAGCAGCTAGCATGCAATGCACATAACTTTATAAGCTTTGGTATCCTCATTTGTAAAGAGGAAGTAAAGAGTACTTATTTCATGTTAAATGTTAGCTTATTAAAAATTAGATAAGTTAATACTAAAAAAAAAAAAAAAGCCCACATCCTAGTGTCCTGGCATAGAGTAAGAGTTAAATACATACTATTTATTAGTATTAGCCCTTGTAATATTGTATGAGAATTAAATAAGATTTCATATATATATAACATATATAGTGCTTAGCTTGAAAAATATTATTATAACAATATTATTTAATTATTAATTATGATTATAATTACAGTATTATAGCACACTTTCATTAAGTGCTTGCTTTATGGCCAAATTATACACAATTCATCAGAAAGGTATTTTCCAGTAAGATCTTAGAAAATACCACATGTACTACTGGAAAGTTTGATATCATTTCCTTAAGACTGAGAAGTAAACTGAATATTCATTATTGGATTTCTGCATGGAGATGGGACACAAGAGGGACCTTCATGACAGAGAACTTTTCCTCAAGAAGCAGTTTCAGATCTACTCAAATGAAAACATGCTAAAATATATAAAACATATAATCAAATAAAATGTGAGGTCTCATATTGCCTGTATTAGTGGAGCATTGGAAGTTTCAGGGATCAATTCCATAATCCAAATTCTTTAGGTCCTGAATGTAATTTTGCACAAACTGGTAGGGGTTTTATGACCAAAGTTAAACATCAGTCGGGATACTTTATGACGCCATTTAATAACAGAGATAGATGGAAGAGGATACCCATCACCAATGGCATTATATTCATATTCCTAATTGATGCTCTAATAAGCTTCATATTAGAAAATGAAAAAATTGTTTCAATCTGGGAAAAATAAATTGTTATCTAGCAGATGTTGCAACCTACAAAATGGCTGATCTTAGTAATATCTTGATAAGATGGATAAGATAAGCCAACCAGATAATGTGGATACAAAGCAAGAACACTACAAAATACTCAGTAAATTGATTTGGTATTATCTCATTATCCACTGATCTTTGGAGATTAATGATTAGTTTCTTCTTGTATGTCAGGGATAAAACATGGACATATTCTCCAGCCTAGTCTCAGGCAAGTTTACCAGGCTCCCACTTAACCAAGGCAAGTTTCATGAAAAACATTAAAAGCAACTGAGTGATTCCTTGTTATTCCTCTGATGGAGGATACAATGAGCTTAGGGGTAAGGAGAAAGGAAGATAAAGAGAAGTAAGGCCATGAATAAACCAAACTGGGCCCTCTTTTAGTACGTCAGAGTTGACTGAATATCAGTCTGATAAACACAGTTGGTTCCATAAATCCTCACCGTAGTTAAAGCATTTTATCACAGCTTATAAGACTGTGATAAAATGTACAGTTCAGTAGATGTCCTCATATATTCTGGAAATTACCAGCACCCATTTATATGGGACCTGTACTACTAGTTTTAATTAACTGAAATCATCTTTTTGGAATTTTGCTCTCAATGTAGCTCACATTTCAATCTCCATAAATCCTTTCTTAGTGCTCTACTCTGTAGAATGCAAATGGGCCCTGTGCCAATCCCCAGGAATGTCTCATGGCATCAGGCAGTGGCATGTTGTACAGCATTCAGCAACATACAGCATGGGAGGTGCTATACTAAAGCAGCCTTGTCATATTGGTTTAACGTGAAAAGCAAAAACATTTTTGTTTACACTGAATTTACCACCTCTTGTTGCCAAATTAGTATTAATATTTATTTGAATCAAAGATAGTTGACTTGACCAAAGGATCTTCTCCATAAAGCATATAAAATAATACTTGCTTTTTTTTTTTTGGCCCAGTGGCTTGCGGGATCTTAGTTCCCCCACCAGGGATCAAACTCGCGACCTCGGCAGTGAGAGAGCAGAGTCCTAACCACTGGCCTGCCAGGGAATTCCCAATATTTGCTTATTTTTTATGAAATTGTGGGTGAAATTGATAGTATTCTACATACTATAAAATATTGAATTTTTCCTATAATATGGTATCTGATGTATTTATCTATATGAAAAGAAAACAGTATCATTAATGTATATATTTTTTGCCATATCAACATTTTTACACTTCATTTTCCTTCTATTCCTTCTTTTACAAAATTGAAAATGAAATATTGTTGAGAAATCTCAACATTTAAGATGTCGCTATATGAAAAAACAGAATAAGCATATTATGTTATATATGCAAATGATAATTATCAACTGTATTGTAAGTTAAATAATGCTTAGTATCTAGCTTTCAGAAGAGTGAACTGGGGTGGGGTGAGGCAGGATGCTAGAAGTTATTTTAAACTTATTTTTATTTTAAATTTATTTTTAAATAATACTTTAAAAAACTTACTGAGTAAGGTTTGTAAGTGATGGAAAGGTAGCTATTTGCCTCTTTCTTTATTGTGACCTGTCTACCAGTTCTGCTGTGAAATAAGCAAATGGAAGGCTTTGCTGGGTTTAATTTTACAAATAGACTGAGAAAGTCAGAGTTTGATGGACTTTTATCTGACTTGTCTCTACATGAATATTGTTCCCTTTTTGACTTTCATCATTCCAAGAATAGTTCTCTGTAAACAGTAGGTGCTTAATAAATATTGTTGGTTAACTATGCAATTAAATTGGTAGTACATATTCCTGTTTCTTTTGCTTCTTGGCAAACAGACTAAAAGAATACAATGAACTAATTTGCATCCTATGGGTGAGCACAGAGAGTGTTTAATTCAGTCTAATGTTCTTCCCAAATGGTTCAATATTTCCTTGAATTGAGTCTCTTTCCATGATCGGGCAGAGTGAGTACGATACTCTCTGGGAATAAAGTGCTCATCCATGTGGTGAAAATTAACTCCTTCAGAGCACCAGGGAGTTAATGGTAAATTATTTCTTCTCTGGTACCTAAATGAATCAAATTGCCAATTAATCACTTCCCAGGGCATGCCAAACTACATGCTGCAGTTTTTGAAAATGTCTTGGGAAGAGTCTGTGTCTTCTTTTTAGCTTGCCATCTTGCTGGGTCTTGGGAGTCTTTCCCCCTCCTTTGTGCTCTTTGCTTTACCCTCATCTAGACCAATTTTTAGATATGTATGCAGAATGAAGGATGTGAATATCTCTTGGATAGACCAACTGGCCTGTAGCATCAGCTGGTTGTCTACTCAGTAGTATTTCCCCCTTGCCATGCTGGCAGAGCCCTGCTTTTATTTCAACGTACAGGATGTTTCAATGTCAAAATCAGAGCTCTGATTTTTGTTTTGTCAGGTAACCTGATGGCTTGAAATGAGTCATGGTGGTCTCATTCCCTTTCTCTGGGATTAGTTTAGGTGTGGGTATATGACCCAGTATGCTCTCTGGGATGTGAGGAGAAGTCTGTTGAGGATAGTCCTTGGTAAGGATTACTGATAAAGTAGGACACAAGAAAGAAGCAACCTTTCTCCTACCATAGGGTGTCTGGACCTCTAACTGCTGTAGCTATCTTGCTGACAAGAGAGCAAACAGGCTCAGGATGAGGTTAAGACTGGGGGCCACAGGACACAGGTATGGAAGGAACCGTGTCCTTGAAAAGATCACTGAACCCTCTGATGGTGCTGGCCCCTGCCTCTAAACCTGAACTCCAAGTAAGTAAGAGGAGTAAATCTCTGGCATATCATGAAACAAAATATTCCTATTGCTTACATCAGTTGAGGCAAAGTTGTCTGCTAATTGCAAATGAAACACCTTCTTTGAACCTATCTCATACCACAGGAAATAAATATGTATTTTGATAGGATCTGGGAAGGTCTCTAAAATTATCTGTTCTTGTCAAAACAAGATCCCCAAACACAGACTGGGTCTTGGTCTAAAGACATTCAGAAAAGTCAGGTCTTAGAATTCTACACTCCCCTGACAGACACAGTAGAAATATATTTAATATTTCTCCTTATTAATAATTATTTAACTATTTCTGGGTAAAGTCAAATTTACTCCTTTTAAATCTAAAATAATATTCATATTTATTTCTAGTGTTTTGAAAGATTTAGTGGGGGAACTTAAGATCCCATTTCTAGGAGGAAACTTTTTAATTGCAAAGTATAGCCAATATTTTGACTAGGCTTTATCATAAGGACAGAACTATTGTGTACAGAGAACCTTCCTTGGAATGGCGACCCCAAGAACAAATACACAATAAATTTGTTGGGACTAGGTAAAAGGAAATTAAAAATAAAATGGCATACTCTGGGATAAAGCATATATTCTTGGATGTAAACTTATCAGGAATAAAGAAAGATAGGAGGGTATAAAAGAAAGAATAAATATGTAAATTGAGGCTTCTCTACAGAAGCCGTTTTATATTTCAATAGCACCTGAAGAAATAATATGCACTCTGAATTGTTATCCAAAGATCACAAATCAATTTTTAGATAAGTGGTCCTACAGCTAAATATTAGGAAAGTGTAATACATATCATAATGACATTTCAGATGGGAGAAAAGCACATTTCATAGTTCTAAAAATAGTAAAACATATTCATTTGAACATCTGGTCATCTCAGATGAAAAATCTAAAGGGTTTGCAATGTATATTATTACACTGAAAGTCAGAGACAAGTACTGGTTGGGAACAAAAGACTCACTTGTGTGCTTTTCTACAGTGTTAGAGTCACTTAGATCATTAATTAGTATTAGTTGACACTCATGCATATTGTTAGTTTGCAATAATGCTAAGTGAACATCCCTATGGAGTGCTCACTAACTATGATCCTGATAACCTTGACTATAAAACAGAATGGCATTTACATCTTACTTTTAGTTATCTGTAAAAAAAATAATCTCATGTTCTTTCCTTAAAATAAAACAATCCTATCTTTCATTGCTCCTAGCTGTATGAAATACAGTTGTAGTTGAAGGAGAATTTGCATAATGCTTTTGAAGGGCTTAATAGCTATAATAATTTTAATCTACTATGGAATGTTTATAATATACAAAAAGATGAATTTTTTAATGTGAGGGGATTATTAAGGCATATCATATAATCAAGAGAATAATGGTGATACACGGATAGATGACATATAAGGGTTTATGTTTTGCAAATAAGTTTGATATTTTCCTGTACTGATTTGGCCAATGAGTCTCTTTGGAAAGGAGTTATTTAGAAAATGAGGTTCTTTTTAATGATTTATCTTAAAATTGGTCTCTTGTCTTCAATGTGATACCTACTCTAGTCTTTGGAATTTTAACTTATATCTTATGAAAGGATCTCTGTAGAGAACATTGCTTTCTCTTTTTATCCTGCTTTTGATCTGACAGTATGATTTCCTCATCCCAGAGTTCTAAATAACTAATAGGGAAAAAGACACAGTACAGATCTCTCTGGAGTATTTTGTGAGATATTATAATCTATAATCTGTATAACATCGCTCTTCCATTAAGTATCAAATGGTGAATTTAGTAATTTGATATTAATTATAATAATTAAATCATTTTATGGGAAAAACTGATTTCCTTTTCAATAATTTATATATTAGACTTTTCTGATTATCTTCCCTCTAGATCTAACTGCTTAGGAATCAAAGTCTTGTGTTCGCATATAGAACTGTTTATCGGCTAACTCGGTAACCTTTCTGTTGTTGGCCTTAGTTTCTTTATATATAAAATTAATATAGCAAGAATATGAAACAGAATTATCATGATGATCAAATGAGGTGATCTATGTGAAAGTGATTAGGACATCACATATATGCACATATATATAGTGTAGTAAATAATAAGTAATATATTTTTTAAATTATGCAATATTCCTAAATTTTTGATGAGTCAACTCTGTTTACTCATTTAAAATGAGTTCCTTCAATTTCAAGCATCAGTATGAATGATAGTACCTTTTCCATTCTTTAAGTGCCTCAGAACTTTTTGGAAGAACTAATGAATAAATAATTACATATAAGCATATACCTATATACATAAATACTATACACTTTTATTTATTGCTTTAAATACAAGAATAGTTTCAAAAAAACTTTTAAAAAGGTATTTAAACATCTTCAACTGTTTTTTCCTATATGTAACTCCACCCACAAAAGATTTCAAGGATGTTGTGTATTGATTTTAGAAGCTACCACATTTTGTGAGCAACTGTGTTTTCAGTTAGTATGTAAGTAAATGCCAAGTCAGAATTTCATATTGTACATGTGAGATGCTGACTTTATCGTTTACCAACACGTGAAAGTGTTCAGAATGCATTGCCAGAGAATGCAGAGGCATATGCAGTACATGAAAAATAATGCTGTATGTAGCCCAAACACTTAACAAATGATTCATAAGAAGTATTCTTATAAGTCTGAGAAGGCACATGTTTTCTACCCAATGCCATAAAAGTTTACACTTAAGTAGAACGATTTTAATGGACTTTTACATGTATTTTATCTTTTTCTCCTTTCTTTTCCCTTCGCTTATTTAGATGCATTACTACATATTTTATGGAGGTTTTGATTCTTTCTAGAGATGTTTTAGACATTTTTCATACCAAGTCTAGTTAAGACTTTAAAGGCGCTGGCATAAGAAATCCCAAATCTACTTGCTATAGGCCTTGTAGGTCATTGCTGTTTCTTCTGGTCATTTGCATTTGGCAGCACTGAGACAAATGTTGCCCTAAAAGGATGCTCCGTGTAGCACATCACCCATTTCGATGAATGTATTATGTGTTTCTTTGAAATGAAGGTCTCCTTGGTTTCCTGTCCTGTACTATGATGATTCTGTGAAACAGATAAGGTCTCATTTCAAAACAGGATTGAAGTGGCTCCTGAAAATGTGACTTGTAAAGATATCATGGGAGAAATAGCACTGTGCAAATACAATAAAATTACATAATAAATGTAATAACTTCAGTAAATAAGCTAATTTACTGTATAGAATAAGGCCTGCACAATAATATATACAACCCATACATTCATTTGGACATTATGTCAAGTTTTTTTGTACAAATAATTCACTTTTCTACATGCATTGTATATAAATATGACTTAAAAGTTATCTCAAGGACTTGCCTGTCTTGTTATACTGTTCCCATTGCCTTGAACAGTACCTGGAATATAGTAGCATTTTATTAAAATTTTTTGAACAGATGAATACATGAACTATCATAGCATTATTCAGGGCTATCTATTTTAGGGAAAAAAAGAAATGATTTCAGATTGAAATTGCCTACTTAGATGTGTGTATTTGCCAAATGAATATGGTAATTGTTTAAGCAGAAATAAAGTATAAGCATTTTTTCTTAACTTCTTATATAACGGCAAGCCAAACATGCTTTTCCTCTAAGAGAAAGTTCTCTGCATTGACCAAAACAGAAGCTTTCAAACTTTAGTCTGCACAAAAATTACTAGGAAAATTTATTTATTCATACATTATTTTTACTTTTAACTTTAAATGATTAAAAACAAAGAAAAAAATATTTGATTACCCAAACCCGGCTTAAGAAACTGATCATTACTTTGAAGCCCCTCTGTGTATTTACCTTAGGCCATCACTCCCTCCCCCACCAGGTGTAACCACTCTATGGAGCTCTGTGTTAATCACCCCATGGCTTTTGTTTATGATTTACCTAATATGAATGCACATAGTAGGTACTCAGTTAATACTTATTGAATGAATAAATAAATGTGTGTGAATCCACTATTACTTAGATTTTCTGTCTTTGACCCTTATATAAAAAAGGGAGATTAATTTTTAAACATAGATATATGGACCCACTCCCATATATATTTTGATTTGGTAGATGTGGGATGGAGTTCAGGAACCTGCAATCCTCAAGTGATTCTGAGGTAGGTGGATTCTAGGTCACACTTTAACAAATACCGCATCAATTAATTTATCTATTTATAAAGATAGAGGTAGAAACAGATAATGATAGGAACATGGGCATGGATGACCACAAGGACATCAATCTTTTATTTTAACAAAGACTGCCAGTTTATAAGACCCTGTGATTTACAGTGGTGAAAGCACAGGTTTTGTACCTTCTGCCTGGGTTCAAGTCCAGGCTTTAACATGTATTGGCTGTGTAACCTTGAGGAAATCATTGAACCTCCATCAGTCTCAGTTTCTTCTTTAGCTAAATGAATATAATACCAGTATCTACCTTACAAGGATATTGTAGGATTAGTCTATATATGTGCAGTGTTTAGAACAGTGCCTAGCATATAGTAAACTCTAAATTGTAATTATTATTATCACTACTTATTCAGATGTCAGCTTAATAGCTGCTTTTCAGTGCTTTATCTGTGTAGTCTTCTCTGACCTTTCTTCTCTTACATTTTTCCTTTACTACTGAGAGTAGGTTAATTTTCCTTTTAGAAGTATAGTACATTTATCTAATGACTACAAATGTGCATTTTCATATTTTACCTTTAATGACAATAAGAATGTCAGTGTCAAGGGGGCATTCCTAATGTTACCTCACACTAAACATGCCCAGAACCATCCTAGGACCAAAGAGGAGTTTGTCATTAGGACCCAAACAGACTCTAAAGTCTCACAGACTTGAATATGTCTGACTGCGTTTCTTTACCCTTTGTTACTTGATGAAAAGAAAAGAAAAGCAGCCACAACGACAGCATCTAAGAACAAAGTCAGGTATCTGTTGCCTTTATAGGTCCTCCACAATCCTATATGAGAGCATTTGGAAAGTAAAAACCATGCTCTTCAATACATAAAATTTATTTCTACTTGTGCTTTTCACATGGGCCATGCTGTGGACTGAGAAGCCAACCAATGAGAATTTTAATAACCTAGAGAAGACATTAAAATGCCTTTATTATAAACCTTGGAAGAATGCACAATAAATTATTGGTAATTGCTCTATAAACTAAAAGTCTCTGCCTTAATCCTATATTCACAATTATTTAATAAGCACCCTTAGCTAGTCACTGTGCTAGTTTCTGGGTATTTAATAACAAAGAAAACAACAGATCATAATGCTTCTTATAGAGTTTATAATCCGTTATACAGGAGTTGGTAACAAACGATAAACAAATTGATAAGTAACTTTATCAGTTGTCAACTTCTCTGGAATAAATGAATTTCTCATCATACCCTTTTGTTTAAGTGGTCTGGTCAAGGAACCTTACGCATTTTTTCTTTTTTGTAGGACGTGTCAACTCTCATACAGTTGTACAATGCAATACTAGTAACTGTGGAATCAGTTAAGCTTAACACATAATAGCTAATGAAACAATTACCTCTAGTTCTGGTTCCTCAAACAAATGTACCCCCTCTAAAATTCTTCCAGAATATGAAAGGGTGTGGATAAACTCAACATCCTGCCAATCTTTGTTTCAAGCTTTAATAGTATTTGATCATTAGGGACTCTCATTTTAGCACAGTTCATCTGTATCAAAATGCAGAGGAGAAATAGCATTAGCAGAAGGTAGTAGCAGATCTTAGAATAAGATGCTGTAGCAATAGAAATGAGTTTGTAACATTTGTCCAGGAGCAATTTGTCAAGAAAGGAGAAGGCAATGAATTCCAGGCCAAAAGTATGGCTTTTGATCTTCTCTGAAGAGTTTTGAGGAGAGCAGAAGTATTCATCAGGATTGAACTTCGGGGGGCGGGGGGGGGGTGTGTTTGCAGTATTCTGTAGAATGAATCATCTCCTCAAGTACTCTATTTTATCTTTTAAAAAAGCAGTTAACAACCCAATGATCTCATACTACTGTGTATTGATCTATCATTTGCCTCCTCACATTCTATATTAGTAGGACCTATGTCTGGGCCAAGCCATGTGACTTCCACATGATCTCAATCTTATTTATTCTTGAAATCAATATAAATCAGTATAATTATAGACTCAGAATGGACAGGCACCATCTATTGGTGGGTTCATCCATTAATTTCATCAACAGCTATTTATTTATTGACTCCCTAGTGTGTGTCATGCTACTATTCTAGACCCCGGGGTGTAAAAGTGAACAAAGTAGGCTGAATCCCTGCCCTTACTGAGCATACATTCTCATGGGGAGAGAAAAATCAATTAACAAGATAGATGGGTAAATTATACAGTATACTGAAAACAATGATTAGTGTTACTTGGAAAAATCAAGTGGGGAAGCTGAATACGGAAGCCAGAGTAAGTAGTGAGATGGAGTTACCATTTTAAATGGGAAAGAGGGTATTTAGAAAAGTCCTCAATGAGAAGACAAAATACTTATGAATGGATTAAAATGGGGTTGTATTTAACGCTCCTACTACATATGCACATATACCTGAATATGATCACTTAACACTTTCAAATAATTTGATGGAAACCACATACTCTACTCTCCTGCCATTAGGAATCAGAAAGGCAGATATTTTCTTCTTTTCAAATGACATCATTGCACTATCAAAAATCAGAATGCTTTTTAAGCAGCCAAACAAGTTGGATGTGATTCTCAGAGACTATCAATTCTGTGGCAGCTAGGCTAAAACTAAATTTGCATTTGGCATCATCTAATTACATGAGCCACAGTAAATAATTCTATCAAGAGTCCCTGAGGAGTACATTTTGCAGCTCATGAACTCAAAAAGAAGCAGTACTACTCACAATCATATGTTCTAGAGAAGCCAATTGAGATTTCACCTCTTCCAAAAGTGATCTCATCCAGAGCCTTCCCAAGCTGCATGGTACAGTTCTCTGTGGGACTAAATCCTGGTTAGCAGATAAATAGCATGCTTACTCTCTTGTCCATGGCAGATTTTACTAATAAGTCATGACACTTTTTGCCACAGAATACTGAAACTATCTCAAAATTCTTCTCAAGTTGGAATTCTGGGAAGTACCAGTTTATCTGCGATGGCTTTTAAGATAAAACAGAGACATGTTTTCAGTCTATAGAGAGTAAAGCTCTTTTTAAACATTGATTCTACCCATAGTTCCCCTACTGTTTACTTCCATGTGGACAGGGGATGATCCTCCAAGTGGGCAAGAATATAATTCAACTCCTTAATTTCCATAACAGAATGTAACCTTGCTGCCAGACCATCTGGTATCTTTTCAGTCATCAACATAGATATGTGTGTGCCAGGTACTTGCCTGAGAGCTCTATCTTGCAATAACTATTATTTAGCTGCAGGCAAAATATGGTTAGGCAAATGCTTCTCATCAATATTGGTCTAAAAGACAGGGTACCAATTCATTTCTCTAGGTAGGATCAAGTTACATCACTAGAAAACAATACAGTTGGCCTTACTTCTCCTTAGCAATGATCTGTTGCGATTGATTGTCTCGTCAGCTTTTCAATTTTACCAATACAAAGCTGAATGATGACACTTTCTGCACTTTCTGCAGATATTAAAGACATCGTTATTTAATATATTTTACATGTGATAAATTATTTCTAAGGTTATAAACAAGAAAATGTTTATTTTTCCTGAAAGCTAATTCTTTTCTTTTAGGATGACAAGAAGCCATATTATTTCAGTTTGTTTCTTACTTTGGCGGCCACAAATTTCAAACCTAAAAGTAAATCTGCAGCAAAAGCTCCTTCATATTTTATAATTTAGCTCTCACCTTTCCTGTTGGCTACTTGTCTAATTTGATTCTGACCTTTAAAAAATACTGTGTGAAGAATATAAGTTTTATTTCAGGCATCTTCAATATACATAGAAGTAGGTGCATGTGTATTAAAATTTTTAAAATCCATTCAGACTTTGTTTTGTGGATACTATTGTAATGGATACACATACTCCACTTCCTTTCTCTTGTCTGGGCTACTGTAGCCATCATCCAGCAGTTAAGAATATAGACCATTACCAGCTCACAGCTCTGTACTCACTGAGGATTGCCCTCAATGTCAGGGGAGGACCACCCCCAGGCTCTGTCCTTCCTATAGGAGGGCTCATGGTCAATCACAGGCTGCTGCCAGGATATATAAGGCTCTGCCATTCATTTCAATTTGGAGCAACTGAAGGGCCATTCTAACGCCAGAGCTCCACATGCAATCAGATGAGGCCTCACTTGCAACTGCATTGTAGATCGGCTTTCCCCCTGTTCTATCTTGTCCCTTGAGGTGACTCTCTCAAGAATACTACTAGATAAACATGTACACAACTCCTTATCTCAGAGTCTGTTTACAGGAAACCCAACCCAAGTCACCATTTCAATCAGTTTCTTTTGCTTTTGTTTTTTGGTTTGTTTGTTTGTTTGTTTTGACAGGAAGAGCATTTCCTAGGCAATGACAGTCTAAACACAATATTGATGAATTAATTCAGATGGTGAATATTATTACTTGTTCTAGTTCAGCATGTTGTTTTACCAAATAGTAGAGTGGACCTATTAAATGAGCTTAACCTACCTATTATGCATCCATTTTATCAGTCTTTGCAAAGCAATATTTCAGGATTTGTATAGGATGTAAGAAGATATTAGAAACCATTTCAATCATTTTGTTTGTGTTGGTTAAGCCTTAAAGACAAAGTATGGGATCTCTATGACTGGCTGCTGAATGTGGGAAGATGGAGTGTAGCTACTACAAATTTTCATAAAAGTAAAGAAAGGAGGATTTTCTGAACACACATAGCACTCTTCTGTTAATCAAATGTATATATCATAGCATTATATTAATCTTCAGGCAGGAAAACTGACTGTAAATTTAGGAAATTACACTCCTGTTTATATTTTTAGTCCCAAAGCAATCTTTAAAGTGACAGCTTGCCATTAGTTAATGTTAACAATTGATGAGTAAAATTATTTCTCCTAAATGGACTTCGTATGTTTTAGTAAAATGTGGTATAAAGGAAATTTATTTTAATGGAATAATGTATTCATAACACAGCAGATATTATGCTATTCCTACCGTTCACTTTGAGAAAAAAATTTTTAGAGAATGCAATTTTGGACATTTAAGTTTAAAGATGTGACATACTTTTTCAGTTACAAGTACACTAAGATATTTGCTAAGGGTTTATACATCAATTTTTAAAATTTCTTTTATGACCTTGAAAACATTCTTGACAAATATTAACTAGTTGGGCAAAATTGGTAAACTCCTACATTCTTTCAGCCAAGAAATAATCATTGAAATGAATTTAAAGATTATTTATCTTTATTATTTCACCATACATGTCAGGCGGCTGACAACTTCTATATGCCTCTGAATATAATGTAATATATTTAAACAATTATATTTATTTTTTTCTATTTTTATTAGTCAACTAATGTATGTCCCTTATAGAAAAAATAGCAAGTAAAGATAAGCATCATTTATCTATAAAACTATCCTGAAATGGAATTATATTAAGCATAATGTAAAAATTTTTTATGGCGAAATATTTCACATATACAGAAAGGAAACAAATATTGTAACATTTTGCCCCATTACCTTTAGATTTTTTTTAAAAATTATTATATTTATATTTATATATTTATTATATAAAATACACAATTGAAGCTTTTGTTTGTAGCTTTTCCTATTTCTAGTCTCTCCTTTCCTTCCCAGTGTTAATCACCATTCTAAAGATGGTGTCCACCTTTCTTGTCCATGTTTACTACATAATATGTGTCTGCAAATGTTATGTAGCATTGTTTTTCATATTTTTATGTTTTACACAAGTGCTTTCATACTGTAGGCATCATTATGCAACTTGTTTTTTGCCTTTTAGTATTCTGTTTTTGGATTTATTCTTTTTAATTTATGTAATACCTAGGACATTTAATTTAACTTCCTTTGTGTTCCATTGTATAAATATGGTACCATTTCTTTAATTCTCCTAGCAGAATTTAGATTCTTTTTTGTTATTATTGTTTGAATGTGTGTTTAACAAATAAGATCATCCTTATATGTGGTATATATGTGCAAAATTTTCTCTTGTAAATGTTCAACGTTTACCTAGAAGTGCAATTGTGAAAGATGATGCCAATTTCTTTGATAATACAAAATTAAAAACCAGGTTATTTTATATATTTACACACCCAAATTAAGATTAGAAAACTACTAGTTTCTCAACACTTATTTCTTTCAGGATCTCAAATCTCCACACTTCATAGTCTTCTATTTCTTGTTTTTAAAGAATTTTTATTCATCTTTCATGAATTTATCTTTCAATTATTATCATTATTGTATTTCTCCGCATTAGTTTTCTTTGCTTTTTATTCGTTTATTTTCATTAAGTGACTCATCCTGACTGGGAAGTGTTCTTTGTCTGTCTCTTTTATCTCCCTCTCTGTCATCTCCTTCCATGGTCTCCCCTCCCGCCTTACTCTCTCTGGTCTATCATTCGCTCTAGATTCAGCCCTGTTTGTCTGTTCTGCAGTTACTTCCATTTCTACTTTTCAGGATTGTCAGTCAATAATCAGATTTTATAACACAACATTTTAAATCAACTATAGTTCAATTTAAAAAATAAAAATAAAAGAATCAGATTTTATATATCTCCTCAGAGACATCAGAGAATTCAGTCACCTCCTAAAAGGATTGGCTCAATTCTCTCAACTTTATCCTTTCTGTCCTCCTGCTCCCCAGACATGCTGCTTCATCTAATCTGAAAACCCCGGCAGCCGCTGGAAGATGTTTTCCTTGTTTTTTTCTTCCAGACTCCTTTTATAAGTGGGAGAACCTCACTCAGATCCTGGTCATGCAACCATCACAGGGCACTTATAGTCCCTTTACCTCAACATGAACGAGGACCCAGTAAACACACAGCTTCAGGCTTGTTCTCTATTTGACATTTATGTTTTGGTACATGGAAATACTTCTCTTCATTTGAGTTCAGTTATATCTTTTTAAATTTCTGTTTTTACAATTTACCTACAATTGCTAAAACTTGGAGTGGGAGGTGAAGGGGGAGGAAAATCCTACATTTACAATACTATCCAGAGTTCATATTATCTTCATACCTGCTTTTCAGTTTATATGTCATAAATACATACTTATTTCAATACACCTACAACTATATTATTCTTTCGGTGACTCTGTAATAGACTTTCATATGGCCGTATCATACTTTATTTAACTAATTCACTGTAGATCAGGATTTATTTATTTCTCCATTTTTGTTACCATAAAAACACTTCAGTGAAGACCCTTTAATACCTATCTTTGATACATTTGCCCAATTTTTCTCTTAAGATGAATTCCTACAGGTAGAATGTGTGGGTTAAAGATGTATATCTTTGAGACTGGAAAATGAAATGCAGAAAAAGTTTTCAAAAACATTATTTTATCTTTAAAACTGGAAAATAAGATTTAGGAAAACTCAATCATGTAACTAAATCATTACTTGGAATTCAATCTCAGAGATTAAATTGATGATATCACAATTAATCAATTAATAAGAAGTAGCAAGTGTTTATTCAGCACTGTATTATATATTATAGATATTATAAGAAACTAATTTTGAAACTTTTGGTTTCCCCAGAACTTCTTTACATTCTTAAAAATTATTGAGGACACCAAAGTGCTGTTTTTAATGTGGACAATATCTGTCAATATTTATCATATTAAAATGAAAACTGAGATGCTTTAAATTATTTATATGTTAATTCTTTTAAAATAACATTAATAATCTCATTGCATATTAATATAAATAACATTTTTTAAAAGTAAAATACTCTTTTATAAAACAAAAACAGTTAACATTAAGAGTGGCTTTGCTTTACAATTATCCAACTTTCCTTAGTGTCTAACTTAATAGAAGACATCTGGCTTCTCATAACTGCTTCTTCATTCAATCTGTTGTGAAACATTTCTTTGGTTGAAACATGTAAAGGAATCCAGCCTGTCATATTATATAGTTGAAAAAGGAAAAGCTTTTTCAGATTAATCATGGATAGTCTTTATTATTACACCAAACTCAACATGTGGTAGTTTCTTAAATGTAAACTGCATTTTGAAATCTGAAAAATTCTAAAAGAAATAATTTGTCATACTCTGTTTTGTTAAAGTCTATCATAATAGCTTCACTTTGGACAGATTTTGGGATATCATGCATTGCTTCTTTGGGGAAGATAGGTTCACTGGGTTATGTACATCTTCCAAATGTTGACAGATTCTATTATTTAACAACAACAACAAAAATCATATTTGTTACTATCACACAAATCTCATCAGAAAAGTCTTTAGAATTGGAAAGCTGTCAAACTCACCTTGGTGAGTACAAGTGTTCCAAAATTATAATTTTTACTCCTAATTTCAAATTTTATCATTGGAGAAAATGTGCTGTCCAGTGTTTTTCTTAAAATGACGGGCTTATTTTCAAGATATGTCTATTAAGTATCCAAGTCTGAATAGCCATGGTTCATTAGTACTTTCAAACAAAAATTATGTTCCATGAAAAGGTGGCCAGGCTAGTTTGCAATGCAAATAATTGCACATGTGATTTTCCTCGAGACAATCATCGTATTTCGGTATGCGGTAGTCCTTTTGTTTACTTCCCATTTCATTATACAGCATATTAAAAAGACAGTATTCAACTAACTGAGATGTGGAAAGTATATTAAGGGCAGTAAGAAGATTTTCTTCTTCTTGGGAAGACCAGCTAGAAAGTTGTTGCTGTAATCTGGGCAAAAGAATATGCTAGTTTATAGTAGGAGAAGAAAATAGCATTGAGGAATATTCAAGAGTTGAAATTTTCAGAATTTAGGTGATTGGATGTGGGAGTGTGGGAGAGGGTCATGTCCCATGAGAGGATGGTTCTTTCATTTCTGGCTTTGACAGTTGGGTGAATGGTGGTGCTGCTGAGATCTGAAACTCAGGAGGAAAAGCAGGTTAGGGAGGGGTGGAGGCAGGGGAGGGATGATGAGTTTGTAGGGGAGTGAAAAGTTTCCTCAACCCTCTTAGGGTCCCTGGCTGGGTCTAAAAATTAAACTGACATGGACAGATTAACAGGAGATTGCAGATGAACAGATTACGGGACATGGGAGCCTTCATGAGGATATGAAGACACAGAGAAATGGTGAGACCTTTGTTCTTTTATGCTGGTTTGATGTAGAGTGGACAGCTATGGAGGAACATGATAGGTTAAGAAATACAGGGTAATTATAGTAAACTGGAGGGAATTTAGCAAAGCCTATTTATTAGGATTCTTCTTGGGTTCCTTTGTCCTCAGAGATAAGGATGTTCCTTTCCTCCAGATATAGAGAGGGTACCTATCGCATGAGGATTTTATGGCCTGTTTCAAGGAAGAAGGGTGAAGCAGGGGGCAAGTAGGGGTGAGGGAGGAGGTCAGAGTGATGTTCCTGCTTCTGCTGTTTTCTCAAACTCCTTCAGCTTAAAATATTCAATATGTTAAGGTGCCATATTTTGGGGTAGTGTGTCCTGAACCACATCAAGTTCATTCTTTAGTAAGATGAATTTAATGTGCTTATAGGAGATCTTGGGAAGATATGGTATAGACTTGAATAAGGAACACAAGGGAGAGTGCAGGTCTCGACCTGCAGATCTGGTGAATGCAAGGCCTCAGCATGAACGTGATCCACCAGACAAGGGTACGGAGCACGAGGAGAGAAGGGACTAGGAGGAAATCTGAGGAACACGGCGTTTAAGCACGAAGAGGAGCCCATGGAGGAGACTGAGGAGGAGGGCTCAGAAGGATGGGGGGATGTGGTCCCGTGTTCCTCAAGTCAGGAAAGGACTGGACAGAGATCACCTGTCTTCTCAGCAGAGAAGACAAAAGTAACCTTGGCCAGAACAGGTTCCAGTAGAGTGCTGGGCAGAAGCCAGATAAGGAATAAGAAATCTGAAGGAGAGCCTTCAAATCACCTAGAAAAATGGTGTCTCCCTCCTTAAAGGGCCATTTGTATCTGCTACTGCAAGGTGATAAAGACCATGCAGTGTGGCCTGGACAATGCATGCCAAGTAACTGGAAAGCAGGTACCTGAGGCACAAACTGGCCAAGTTTCTGACTATGGGCTTTTTCTTTAAGGTAAAGACACTGGGGAAGGCGTTTGATTAGAAATGGGCAGAGCTGGATTACCACATGTTGCAAAATGGGAATACTTCAGAATATAAAAAGAAACACACGTCTCAGAAAATCCTGTTGCTGGATGGATCTGTGAAAATGGTGATGGGAGACAACTCCACAACCACTGTTTACCATTTCAGTAGGATGGAAATAATAAACTATGAAGAATACTCTTAGTCCAAGAACTACTGAATAAAACAAAGAGGAAGGGATGGTAGACTCAAAAAAAAAAAAAAACAACAACAAAAGCAAAGCAAAACAAAACAGGTGAGATGAGAGGAAAATGGAGAAGCTGAAGGCCAAGCTTCACACAGATGATAACCTAAACTGGGTGGATCACAGGCACACATTCAGAGAATAAGAGTAGTGAAAACAAATCTTTGCGCTTAGAAGTTCTTTTATGCCAATCAGAATGTAGATTCTAGACCCCACAAAGCTGGAATTGCTTATGTTCAGCCTCTGGGATGACAACCTGAATAGCTCCCACAGTGTCTCCTTCAAGATAGCTGGTGAGTTTGGTGGATTTAATCCCAGATAGAATTTGGACCTCATGTGGACATAAACACAAATCTGGTTGCTTAGAGGTAATAACCTTTGGTTTTTCTTTTTTCTCTTCTCTCCCCCTCTTGTCTTTTCTGTTCTTTTTTTTTTTTCTTTTCACCTATTTATATTTGAGCTAGCTACCCAAAATTTCAATCAACTCTGAGACTCTTAGCTTCTACTCAGTTAAGTACTATATATGCTCAAATTTGCAGACCTTGGGGAAAGCAAGTTGCTATGAAATTCCACGTGGGAATGACTGTAAAGGTTATCTGTTCCCAGTTCAGGTAGTGTGTGATTTCCCTTCTACCACAGAGTCTGTAGAATCCTTCCAAGATGTCACCTATCATATCCTAGGATATCTTTGGAGTTGAGAAACTCACTTCCTCTACCTTCTGAAACCAATGCCCATTAGAACAGTTTTTCATCATACTGCACCAAATTTTGACTTCTTAAATTTTTTTAAGACCTCTGTCCTGGAACAATAGACTACGAATGAGAGAGCATCACATTCTTTACTACAGTCTTATAAATTCTTTGTTTTATTGAAAGTGTGATGAATACGTTAAACACTTGGTCCAAAAAAAAAGGAACCAAAACAACAGTACTCAAGATTATAGATTTAAAATAATTAGTAAATTAATAAAATTAACATATTTTACTGCTTCAACATCTTTAAGTAAAAATGGAATTTTTTTTTTACCCCTGTGAGTGTATGGTAGTAGAGAATATAATGGTTTAGACTAAGTAGTTTGGTACCATTGCCTGCCTTGATTCAAGCTAAGAAACTAACAGTTTTACCCACCATTGACTTTTACCATCAGTGCAAAGGTCAACATAGTGAAAAAGTCAAATAACATCCTGGCATTATTATGAAAATAGCTTTGACCTCACAGATACTTGAAATGTCTCAGGAATTCCCAAGAATCTGTGAACCATACTTTGAAAATAACACCTGTAAGAAAAGGGACCATCTGAAATGAAATAATTAGGGAAAACAACAGCTTTCATATTTCAAATATTTCAAATGCAACTCGTTGCATCTTACCATTCCTCCTAAAGACCAGTTTACACTAACTCCTCTAGAAAAATATTTTTCTTACACACTGAAGGTTTTATGATTCTTCGGAAGTACTCATACCACATTCAGTATTAGATCACTACTAAATGCCTGTCATTTTTGATGCAAGCTCATGTTTAGTTCAACTATATGTGTGTGCACTCTTTTGTCTACTTTGACTGAAGATGTAGATTCTGTGTTTGGAATAAGGATAGCTTGCACCTTAGCTAATAGGAAGCATAATTCTGCCTTGATGTGTGACAACTTAGTAATTTGTTTTTTGAAAGTTGCCCTTGGCTAACACTTAATATATGCCACCAATTATTTAAGATGTGTTGAGTCAGATTTCCCCAGTGTTTGCATAATAATTAAGCAACTTCTGAAAATGGTGTTTATGTTTTGAGTTAAAATTTTAATATAGCTTTCAAAGATATCTAATTTAGGACTGGCTACTGGAAGAATCTGACTCAGTTTATTATATAATTGGTGGTGGAAGGGCATTATAAGCAATACCATGGTGTGAGAATGGAGCATTGGTGTCATAAGAAAGCAATAATGAAGCTGTAATAAGACAGGTAATTCACCTATCTTGAAATGAAATAACCAATCAAAATTAGATATTTTGGATTCTCCACCATTCCCCCCAAATACCACAACAATCCATGCATAGTAGAAAATATCCAGACAGCTCCCAAACATCCCTCCCTGACTTTCCTTCCTATGTTTTTCTAATATTTCCAGTAAATGTCACCTCTCTTCTATTTCAGCAACTGTGGCAATTAGGCCACTTTGGTTGAAAACACCAGAAACTCATCCTGTTGTATCTAACCTTAAAAAATTAATGGCATTGGAAAAACTGGACACTATGGACTAAAGAATCAATCTGGATGACTTTCTCACTCCATATACAAAAATAAACTCAAAATGGATTAAAGACTTAAATGTAAGACCTGAAACTATGTAATTCCTAGAAAAAAACATAGGCAGTATGTTCTTTGACAGTGGTCTTAGAAATTTTTTTTTTTGGAATATGCCTCCTTAGGCAAGGGAAACAAAAACAAAAATAAACAAATGGGACCTAATTAAACTAAAATGTTTTTGCACAGTGAAGGAAAGTATCAACAGAATTAAAAGGTCACCTACTGAATGAGAAAAGATATTTGCAAGCAACATATCTGATAAAGGGTTAATATCCAAAATATAAAAAGAGCTCAAGCAACTCAACATCAAAAAACAAACAACCCCATGGAAAAAATGGGCAGACGACCTGAATAGACATTTTTCCAAAGAAGACATACAGATGGCCGACAGGCACATGAAAACATTCTCAACATCACTAGTCATCAGGGAAATGCAAATCAAAACCACAATGAGATATCACCTCACACCTGTTAGAATGGATATCATCTAAAAGACCACAAATAGCAAGTGCTGGCAAGCATGTAGAGAAACGGGAACACTTATATACTGCTGGTGGGCATGTAAGTTGGTGCACCACTATGGAAAACAGTAGGGAGGTTCCTCAAAAAAATTAAAAATAGAACTACCATACAATCCAGCAATTCTACTCCTAGATAAATATTTATGTGAAGAAAACAAAAACACTAAATCAAAAAGATATATGCACACCTATGTTCATTACAGTATTATTTACAATAGCCGAGATATGGAAGCAACCTAAGTTCCCACTGATAGATGAATGGATAAAGAAGATGTGGTATAGATAGACAGATAGACAGACAGAAAGATAGATATAGTGGAATATTACTCAGCCATAAAAAGGAATGAAATCTTGCCATTTGTGACAACATGAATAGACCTAGAGGGTACTATATTAAGTGAAATAAGTCAGACAGAGAAAGATAAATGCCATATGATTTCACATATATGTGGAATCTAAAAGGCAAAACAAACATAACAAAATAGAAACAGAGTCATAGATACAGAGAACAAACTGGTGGTTGCCTGAGGGAAGGTGGGTAGGGGGATGAGAGAAATAGGTGAGGGAGATTAAGAGGTACACAGTTCCAGTTACCAAAAAAAAAAATGAGTCATGGGTAGGAAATGTACAGTGTGGGGAATATAGTCATTAATAATGTAATATCTCTGGCGACAGATGGTACTTATCGTGGTGATCATTTTGTAATGTATGGAAATATTGAATCATTTATGTTGTGTGCCAGAAACTACCACAGTGTTGTAGGTCAATTATACTACATAAACAAACAGAGCAACAAACAAACTCATAGAAAATGACATCAGATTTGTGGTTACCACAGGAGGGGTCTGAGGGGAAGGGGAATTGGATGAAGGCAGTCAAAGGGTACAAACACCCAGTTATGAGAAAAATAAATACCAGAGTTGTAATGTACAACATGATAAATATAATTAACACTGCTGTATGTTACCTATGAAAGTTGTTAAGGCAGTAAATCCTAAGAGTTCACATCATAAGGAAGTATGTTTTCCTTTTTCTTTTCTTTTGTATCTGTATGAGATAATGGATGTTCATTAAGTTTACTGTGGTGATTACTTCATTATGTCAGTCACATCACTATGCTGGACACCTTAAACTTATGCAGTGCTGTATGTCAGTTATATCTCAATAAAACCAGATAAAAAAATAATGAAGTCATTGGAGAGATGTTTGCTAAAATAGAAAAAGGTAAATCTACTCTGAGGCTTACAAGATGTATATGACTTATTTTGTCAAAATTCAGGTAATTTAAAATTCTATTCCTAATAAATAACATAGGGGATTAGATACAATTGTATCAGTAGTTATCTGATCTGCATCCATTATGGTAAACTATTCTGAGAGCATTCTACATTGTTATTTCTTTTCGGTAATAACAGCTAGAAGACACACTTTAAAAAAGGACTGACAAAACAAACAAGTTGATGACTGAACAATTTGTCATTTCAACTATTGACAGTGCTTCCTGATTCTGGCATGATGAAGTGTCCCACTATTTATAAGCTAGTCATTATCTCCACACTCTAAATAAAGATACAGAATTCAGTTTAATAAGCATTAATTGACTATGTTCCTGGCCCAAGATACAGAGCCAGGAACTGAGGGTACATAGCTCCTGGCACAAATGAGCTCTGAATTTTGTTAGGGAGAGAGCTGTACAAAGCAAACTCTAATGCCAGGCAGTCTGTGATAAATACTATCATACAAATTTAAGGATGTTTGATGGGAGATCAGAAGAAGAAAGAATTATCTTTGGCTGGGAAGAGAAGCTGACGTCTTCACATAGAAGCTGCACCTCAAATAAAGGCTGTATTTTGACAGCTGAGAATGCTGAGGTAAACATTTTGAGCACAAGACAAACTTAGTCTCCAACACCTGGTCATGTGGCCATATTATTAAAAAACACAGCAGTCTGGGGATACCTGGCAGGTGGTGCACGAAGGTACTGGGAAGGTGAGGAGGGATCAATAACAATACAAAGGGAGAAGCACATTCAAGTGTATTCTGAAAATTGTTTCTTCCTGTGTCTTTTTGCTTGGATTTTCAAACACAATTAAATTACTTTCTCCCCATAGATCCAAAATAGATTCTGGAGAGAGAAAATTGATTGGTCCATTCATACTATCTTTCTCATTGAAAAAGAGTGCAGTTGCTAAAAGGGAGAACAGGGCTGAATTTCTATTTTTAAAATTTATTCAACAAACGTTGGTTATTTAATATGAGTGAAACAGTGAGCTGAGAGCTAAGGGTACAATGGTGGAGAAAATAGAAACAATTCTATTCCATACAGAATATATGATTCATTTGGGGAAATGGACATTAAATAGCCATAGAAACATTTAATTATAAATGGTTATAATGCTCTGAAGGAACAATTAAGAGTATGATTAAAGGTGATTTCAGATATTTCTGATTTATATCATAAGTCAGGTTGGTGTTTGCATTTCTCTCAATGGTAGACATGGATTTTTACATTAAATGATTGTATATACAGTTCATCTTTCATAATAGCGATGTTCAGGAGTATGAACTTTGAAGTATGTATTTGGTTAAAATTCTGGCTCAGCTAATTATCACCTAGTTACTGTTATCTGATCCTGTTTTTCTGTAGAGACAATAATTGCCACCTTATAAGGTTGTAAAAAATTAGGATAAGCATATGTAAATGCTTATTCTAATACAGATAAAATTTCTTAAATTAATTAATAATAGAACGATCAACACCACCATGGAATTTCAAGCTAACACAGGTTATCATTCAGAAAACACATCTCTTAACCTGTATCAGCTAAAATATTGACAAGCTAATAATAGATGGTTGACAGTGTTAGTTTTTAAAGTTGGTATTTAATTAAACACTATTGCTCTTACCCAATCCCCATCCCCTACAGTTAAGAACTAGTTGATAAACAGAAGAGTGTACCTCTAAATACCAGTTGTATTTCTGGAAATGCTGGAATGGAGAACATGACTGGAATCGAAAGCTAAATTGGTTCCGAAACATTATCTGTTCCCCGCCTCCCTCCCCCAGTCTAGACCTTGGGGTGATTCATCTGAGGAAAAGTATCTCTACCTAAACAGAGATAGATAAGGGTAATCATTCTACCTTATCTTTGAAGTCTGATAGGAGGAGTCTCGTGAAAAAAAAGTCTCTAAGACCTGCCTCTTAGAAGTTAGTGTGGCCTGACCAAAGTCTGCTCTACAGGTGGAAGCAGACACACAGCAGAAGGCACCTACCGCTCCAGGGATGAAGCTATTCTTAAAGAAGCACAGAGTGACACGGAGATGCTCATGTTCAGTTTCCTTCCCCCAAGTCAGAAATGTCACCATGGTTACACATCCCCCAGGAAACACGATGACAGGTACATAGAGCCATCACAAAGATCCATCAAGTGCAATAATAACGAGGGCAGTCTAGACCAGGGATACATGGAATTACCTGCACAGAAAGGTGAATATGAAGTAGGACATCAAGAACATATTCTATCAACTTTACACTGTGGCCTAACACCACTTATCGCTGTGTTATTCTGAAATAAGTTTGCTCACCACCTTTGGCTAGTGGCCAGTTTGTCTCTAGTCTACATCAAGGGCTTGCTTTTTCTTATCAAGCATATTCATACCATATTCCACTCGACCTATAAGGTTATGTCTCTTTGTAAAATCATTCCCTAGGACTGTGATAGATTCATGTCATTAATTTGAAAAATTCTGAAAATAGTTTTCTTATACAAAAATTTCAGAAATAAATAAAACATAAATATAACAATTCTATAGTTGTTAGTTTAGTATTTTGATCTCTTGACATCTAAGCACAGGAAGATAGCTCTCAATGAGTACAGAAACTCTATTCATTTTTATTTTATTTGAATATTCATATATCTACTCATTTAATTAGAAATAGACATGCTGTGGGGTAGGAGGCAAATTGAGAGAAAAGGGAAGTGTGTGTGTGTGAAAAGGAGATGGATATTGAACAGATACTTTAGTTATGGGCAGCAAAATAGAATTGTTGAATGACAAACATTAGAAAGGTAGAAAGTATTGCTTTCAAGTCTTTTTTTTTTTTTAAAGATGAGCGAACTGTGACCGAGAAAAAACAGTAGCATGGATTCCAGGCGACCTAACCCTTGATCCTGAGCTTTATCCATGTGATGACACACATTCCCACCTGTCTGCCCCCCACCATGTCCCATGATTTCCTGCCACAGAGCTTGAGATTACCTTGCTTAGAATTCCTCCTTTAAATTAGAGCACTGAAAAATCCTGTGGAAATCCACAGGATAATAATGCTTTAGAACGATTTTATCAAATTATGTATCTGTATTCTCTGAGGAATGAAGTTAGGAGGGAATGGGTCTCAAGCACATCTCAATGGTGTCAGAGTAATAGAGAGACTTAGGCACAAGGCTTGTCATTCACAATGACAAGGCTGCCTTTCATTGTGAATGAAACGTATGAGAAGCACTGAGCCATATGTGGTTATGGAGGGGATATGAAGGACTTCACTTACTTAACAATTTCATTATAAAACCAGGCATACTCAGATTTAAGACTTAATCTTAAGAGCCTGACCTATACCATCTTGATCCTGTAATCTACCCTGTGTATCTTGCCTTTCCAACTAGCTTAGCAAGTGCACCGGGAATAAGAACTGGTTTTCTACATCTGTAGCTGATGTGAAACTCAGCCCACAACTCAGGAGCACAAGAAATATTCATACCTTTTAAAATTTAAATTGGAGGTAAAATTGACTCTTCCTATGATCTCACCAAATCGGTAGCTATTTAATTTTGGAAATTTTTAGATTATTCTTTTTTCCTATGTTCACACTAAATTCAGAAGTCCACTGGTGTTTAGGAAATGGATGAAAGGTCTCTAAATCACAAGGCCATTTTGTTCATCTCTCACCAAAGGGTTTCTAAATCACCACTCTCTCCCAGGGCCTGCCCACTGATGGCTTGTTAATCTCAGGAAGTTTATCCCTTCACTAGCATTTAGTTTTCCTGAAAGACTCTCACCCCACCTTGTTGTGTTCTTTAAAGGGGTGGCCTTTACAAGTGTTTGGTCTCTTTAAAAACTTCAAAACTTAGGGAAGAAAAGAAAGACCTATTGTCTTTAATAACTTTGGAATTCCATTTATGATATAATCCCTGAGTCAAGGAAGTGCCTGCTTGAGTTAAGAATAAAAGCATCTGTGGAGACCATATCCAAAGTCCTTACCTGCATCACACACACATCAAATCCCACCCTTGTGTTATTTCTTGCTTTCAAGGCTACTTAGATATTTAATCTAAATTTTATCTTTATAAATATGATAGTGGTAGGAAAGAAAAACACAACACAACTTGCACTATGGCATTCTAAAGTGCAAAGCATAAAGTAGCCACATGTGAAATTTGTTTTAGGCTTCCCATTTCACAAAGAAGTTAGCCTGCACTTCTGACTAGAGTCCTCTGAGGTCTCAGGGATTTTTGACTGTCTTCCTTTTAAGGTACAAGACATGACTTGTACCATGCCACTAGTGTTTTCAAACCCCTTTTCTGCCAGGTGGTAGTATTTGTGTGTTAGTGTGTTAGTTCTAACCATAGTGTTTTTGACACATCAAGTGATAAAGCAACATGATCCTTCACTATAAACCTCTGGTTCATTTTATCTCAATGACTAACTGTTTTTCCCATGCAGGCATCAATTTCCTTTTCCCCTCCCACCTCCGAAGGAACCACCTGATTTAATTAGGCTTCTCTGCTCTTTCCAGCCTTGGTGAGCCCTACAGTCAGTAATAGGAACTAAACATTAATAGGAAGAGTAGGATATAATCTGTAATAGGGGCTCCCTTCATTATGAAACATCTCCTATTCAGCATTTATATTAATGCATAATTAAGCAGCTGTCTCTTTAAAGCCTTTACTTATATCAAAGATCTATCTCCAGAACACCTCATTTTCCCTGCGAAGGAGTGAGAAAGAGTCCCTACAGTATTCACTTTTTAATGTAACTATTAAAAATGCAACACAGGAATTGAAAATGTGGCTAAATCGTTTAGTAACCTCTTTTGACATTTTCATTACATCTCCTATTACTGGACTCAGAATGAAAATAAGATTATTTCAGAAGTTTAAAAGGAGCCCTCCATGGCAGTCTATGCACTGTGATATGCAGTGTAGAATTTCATGTTGTTGAATTTATCGTATTTAACAAAAAACAGGAGCGAACACAGGCAACTTTTCATTTTTCTTCCCTGGGGACCTCTCTCTTGAATATATTTGGGAACAGGCTTTTCACCAGTGGCTATGGGAGCTGAGTACCCTTCACTGAGGATGTTATAGTGAGGATTCAAACGTGCAGTGAGAGACTAGACTTATTATCATTAAAGCACCTTTTAATTCTAATATTCTATGACTTACTATGGCTACACAACTAGCAGGTAGCCTTTTAGAGGGAGTTTTCCTCTTTGTCCTGTCCTTCTGAGACAGATGCATAACCACAAAATAAGTGTGAAGCAAGGACTTTTAAAACGTTCTGTGTTTTCTACCACCAGCCAAATGATATTTTCCCCCCAGACGTTGGGAGAGTCTCGCTGTTGTGGCCATGAGCCTCTAGCATTAGTGGCCAACAGCCAAATAGTTCCTGTTTACAGAACTCTTATTATGTGCCAGACATGGTGTTTACTGTTTTACTTACATTATCTAAATTAAATTTCACAATAATCCTAGGATTTTAATACTATTAGTATTCCTTTTGACAAAAGCAAAAGCCTTACTTAGTCCTATTTCTTACTAATGCCAGGGGACAGTGTGAAAGTCGTTGGGCTGGTGGAGGATGCATAGTGTAAGCCAAAGACCTGACTTCTTACTATGGCGTCAGTGTGGAGGAGAGGCGGGCTATCTCCTCTTGCTTTGTGAGCAAAGGCATGTACCAGTAGTCTGTGTTCAGCTGGTGAGGCATTCCACCATTTATACTTCTATTCGTTCATGTATTCATCCATTCACCAATATTTATTCATTGTCTTCCAAGTGCTAAGCATTGTGCTAGTTGATAGAGATAACATAAAGAATAAGACAGACATGGATTGTGCCTGGTAAGGTATAAAAAGTAAATGAGAGACTGAGATCATCCTAGATTAATGGTAGGGAGTTGGGGTGCTAGGAGGAGGGAGTAGCTTTGGATAACCTAGTCAGGGACCATATCATAATAAATACTATTATACTTATTTGTCAGGAACTTCTCAGGGGTGATTTATCAAATAGTTGACATCAGAAACACAGTCCTTGATATTGTGGGGAAAATCTAATCCTCTCATGATGTGACTCCTCGGCCTTGCCCAAATCATCTGGCTAAGGCTCTCCTTTCGCCAGACATCACGATTGCTTAGGGAGTGGCTGAGAAGATACCTTTAGCCCAGTGGGCTACTTCTCTTCTCCATGTGTCAGTTTTGTAATGAAGCTGTCAGCCAAGGTGATTTATCTTTGTATCATGTGGTCCTTTAAGAATTTCTTTCTTGGATAATTGAATGTCACTCATCCAGGGAAGCTCCTACTTCCTGCATTAGGATGTCAGGGGATGCATGGCAATCATGAGCCGGATGGCCACATATGGCAGCGCACCATACCTTACAGGAGTGGATTTGCAAGGCTGATTATCTTGCTTGGAGAAGCAGAGCAGCCTACCAGCTGGAGACCCCAGAGGACTGCAGAATGTGCAGAAAATGCCTTTACCTCACTAACTGTAAATGCAAAATTATAAAGTTAAATGTTGAGGCATGCCGGAAGAGTTACTTTTGCAGTATCCTTGCTGCCCTGACATGCCTTCACCTCAGTGGACTACAAACAAATAGAACGTTGAAAGGAATAAAGACCCTTCATTTGTATCATTGCCCTGGCTTTTACTCCCATCTTGCTTGCCATACTTTGTTGTGTCCAGATATTTGAAGCATTCTCCAGAAATTAATTTTAGGTGATGCATGTACATCAGTATTTTATTCAATAGAAAAGGTCTGAGAGGAGAGTGAGTTAACAGTGATAACCTTTGGATGGTGGGATTATGATATATTTTAATGTTCTTTTTTGGCTTATCTGTAGTTTTAACTTTTTGCAAATATGTATGAGTTACTTTTGTGACATAAACACAATTAGTTTAAATTTTTTGAGATTTGTCAATCCAGTAAATTGAGAAGGAAGTATGTTATCTAAATAAAATAAATAACCAGTTATCACAAATTCCCAAATGTTGGGATCAATATTCTAACTATGGAATATATGATATTAATTAATGTTAGTTACATTTTCCGTTTGTCTTTAGACCACAAGTTGGAAAAAATGGAATGCTATATTGAAAGTAGCAGAAACTGATTTTTTAAAAACCTTACAGTTCTAAGTAATGAATTTCCCCCTATTTTGGCATTTCCTTTTCTAAAATACCTCTGCTTGTTATCATATTCAAGTTTTTTTTTCATGAAATAAATGCAAGTTCTGGGGTGTCTATTCATTAACATCCTCCTGCTGTTCACATTTTATTAATGAAACAACCCTGTCACCCGCCTACCAGCAGACACTTAATTCCTTCCCAGAATCCATCTGCTTTTCATGGGCTTCAGAAGCCAAATTCCTTTGCAAAATCAACTCTAACGAAGGATTAATTCCACGGGTCAATTAAATACCAAAGATAGTTAGCTATTTTGCAATATCAGAAGCTCTGAAAGTGTGTTTTTGCTGTGATTATTACTCACGTGATTACTCACATGGGGGGGGTTGATTAGGGAATGCAGGTGCTCCCTGTAGAACTAGCCATTCAAATGCTGAATACAGACCTGGCAAGTGTGGCTGCGTTCATCCATCAATTTTGCTGTCCTTCCTTCTTTCTTTCTTTTTCTCTCCTTCCCTCTCTCCCTTCATTTCCTTCCTCTCCCCTTCCTTCCTTCCTCCCTTCCTCCCTGCCTCCCTCCCCCTGCTTTCCTTCCTTCTTCTTAATGATAAATGTAACGAACATCTTATTGGCCCATTTATAACTTACTTGTGTCAATATCAGACAGCTCTTGTCTATCAAACTTAATCCAAGTGATCTTCAAAGGAGGAAGATTTATAGAAGTTACATGAAATGGAATGTTGCTGTGTTATTAATTTTGAGAATCCAGAGTTCTGAGAAAATTTAAACCTGTACTGAGGTGAAGTTTAAATGCATTTTAGACTTGTAGTCCCCTGTGTTATGTTATATATATACACACATATATCAGCATTCTCTACATGTATTAATATCAAAGTATTATAAACACAGTTTAGCTTCTGCTCTCTCATTGTTTTTTCTACCTTTTCATATGTGACACATTACATTTAATATCTAGCAAATGAAAAAATGCTCAACTGTTGATCTAGCTTAGTCCTGGAACCCTTTCTTTTCTCTCTCCACAGTTACTGCTTTATTTCATCTAGCCTCATGCCTTTAGATACTAATTGTACTTGGATCATCCCAAATTTATATCTCTAGTGTGATCTCTTCTCTGAACTCCAGACACATAAATCCAATTGCCAAATTGACATCTCCACTTAGATGTCAAATAGGCATCAAATTTAACATGTACAAAGCTGTCTCTATCCATAATCTCATCTTCTTCTACTACAGCCTTGCCTTCTCAATTAATGGCAACTTTATCCTTCTGGTTATTCAGGTCAATATCCTTGATGTCATGCTGGTTTTCTGTCTATTTTTACATCCCATACCTAACCACTAAGAAATTCTATTAGCCAGACTAAAAATACATCAGAATCTGGTTATTACATAATCTCCAACACTTTTACCTCATCCAAGGAATGATAATCTCTCATCACCATTACTGCAAATCTTCAGACTGGTTTCCCCACTAGTGGTCCTGTTTTCCTACTGTCTATGGTCTGTTCTCAACAGAGTAACCACAGTGATTAAAATACACTCAACATGTCCTTTCTGCTGAAATCTCTCCCCTGGTTCTCTATTTCCCTCAGAGTAAAAGTAAAATGTTTACGTGATCTACTGCCTCACTACCTCTCAGACCTCACTCCTATTACCCTTCCTTTGTCTACATTCTACACCAGCCACACTGGACTCCAGACGGTTTTATGAACAAGTTAGGCCTTTATTTCTTACCTATGTCTAAAATACATTTCCTCCAAATATCTACATGGCTTGCCCTCCTGCTCCTTACATGTCTTTGTGACATGAGAAGAGAGGCAGAGGGACTTAAAGGCAAAGAGCCTGGAGCCCAGCGCCAGGCTACCTGTGTTAAGTCACCGCTCTGCCACTTTCCAGCTTTATGAATCTTGGGCAAGTTGTTAACCTTTCTGTCCTTCCCTTTAATTTTCTATACTATGGGGTTAGTAACAGTACCTCCTCCTCAAGAGTTGTCATGAGGATTAAATGCGTTAATATTTGAGAAGCACTTAGCCTGGAAGGCAGTGTTATACAAATGTTTTTGTAAATAATACAGAAGGTCATTTACTTTTTTTTTTAAAATATCTTTATTGGCGTATAATGCTTTACAATGGTGTGTTAGTTTCTGCTGTATAACAAAGTGAATCAGCTATATGTGTACATATATCCCCATATCCCCTCCCTCTTGCGTCTCCCTCCCACCTTCCCTATCCCACCCCTCTAGGTGGTCACAAAGCACCGAGCTGATCTCCCTGTGCTATGCGGCTGCTTCCCACTAGCTATCGATCTTACATTTGGTAGTGTATATATGTCCATGCCACTCTCTCACTTCGTCCCAGCTTACCCTTCCCCCTCCCCTTGTCCTCAAGTCCATTCTCTATGTCTGCGTCTTTATTCATGTCCTGCCCCTAGGTTCTTCAGAACCATTTTTTAAATTCAGATTCCATATATATGTGTTAGCATATGGTATTTGTTTTTCTCTTTGACTTACTTCACTCTGTATGACAGTCTCTAGGTCCATCCACGTCACTACAAATGACTCAATTTCATTTCTTTTTATGGCTGAGTAATATTCCATTGTATGTATGTGCCACGTCTTCTTTATCCATTCATCTGCTGATGGACACTTAGGTTGCTTCCATGTCCTGGCTATTGTAAATAGAGCTGCAATGAACATTGTGGTACATGACTCCTTCTGAATTATGGTTTTCTCAGGGTATATGCCCAGTAGTGGGATTGCTGGGTCATAGGGAAGTTCTATTTTTAGTTTTTGAAGGAACCACCATACTGTTCTCCATAGTGGCTGTAACAATTTACATTCCTACCAACAGTGCAAGAGGGTTCCCTTTTCTCCACACCCTTTCCAGCATTTATTGTTTGTAGATTTTTTGATGATGGCCATTCTGACTGGTGTGATGTCATACCTCTTTGTAGTTTTGATTTGCATTTCTCTAATGGTTAGTGATGTTGAACATCCTTTCATGTGTTTGTTGTCAATCTGTATATCTTCTTTGGAAAAATGTCTATTTAGGTCTTCTGCCCATTTTTGGACTTGGTTGTTAGTTTTTTTGATATTGAGCTGCATGAGCTGCTTGTATATTTTGGAGATTAATCCTTTTTCAGTTGCTTTCTTTGTAAATATTTTCTCCCATTCTGAGGGTTGTCTTTTTGTCTTGTTTATGGTTTCCTTTGCTGTGCAAAAGCTTTTAAGTTTCATTAGGTTCCATTTGTTTATTTTTGTTTTTATTTCCATTTCTCTAGGAGGTGGGTCAAAAAGGATCTTGCTGTGATTTATATCATAGAGTGTTCTGTCTATGTTTTCCTCTAAGAGTTTTATAGTGTCTGCCCTTACATTTAGGTATTTAATCCATTTTGAGTTTACTTTTGTGTATGGTGTTAGGAGTGTTCTAATTTCGTTCTTTTACATGTAGATGTCCAGTTTTCCCAGCACCACATATTGAAAAGGTGGTCTTTTCTCCACTGTATATTCTTGCCTCCTTTATCAAACATGAGGTGACCATATGTGTGTGGGTTTATCTCTGGGCTTTCTATCCTGTTCCATTGATCTATATTTCTGTTTTTGTGCCAGTACCATACTGTCTTGATTACTGTAGCTTTGTAGTATAGTCTGAAATCTGGGCACCTGATTCCTCCAGCTCCTCTTCATTTATTTGGTCTGGTGGGTTTTTACCTTGCTCTTCACCTGCTGTGTATTTCTTTATCTTCTCATTTTGCTTAACTTACTGTGTTTGGGGTCTCCTTTTTGCAGGCTGCAGGCTTGTAGTTCCCATTGTTTTCAGTGTCTGCCCTCAGTGGGTCTCGTTGTTTCAGTTGGTTGTGTAGGCTTTCTGGTGGAGGGGGCTGGTGCCTGTGTTCTGGTGGATGAGGCTGGATCTTGTCTTTCTGGTGGGCATGACCATGTCCGGTGGTGTGTTTTTGGTTGTCTGTGAACTTATTATGATTTTAGGCAGCCTCTCTGCTAATGGGTGGGGTTGTGTTCCTGTCTTGTTAGTTGTTTGGTATGGGGTGTCCTGCACTGTAGCTTGCTGGTCGTTGAGTGGAGCTGGGTCTTAGCATTGAGACGGAGATCTCTGGGAGAGCTTTCGTTGTTTGATATTACGTGGGTCTGGGAGGTCTCTGGTGGTCCAATGTCCTGAACTTGGCTCTCCAACCTAAGAGGCTCAGGGTTGACACCTGGCCGGAGCACGAAGACCCTGTCAGCCACACGGCTCAGAAGAAAAGTGAGAATAAAAAGAAAGGAAGAAAAAAATAAAATAAAATGAAGTTATTAAAATAAAAAAATTTAAAAAATTATTAAAAATTAAAAAGGTAATAAAAAAAACCTTAAAAAAAAAGAAAACAGAAAGAAGAGAGCAACCAAACCAGTAAACAAATCCACCAATTATAACAAGTGCTATAAACTATACTAAAAAAACAAAACGAAACAAAAAAAAACAGAACCCTTGGACAAATGGTGAAGACAAAGCTATACAGAGAAAATCACACAAAGAAGCATACACATACACACTCACAAAAAGAGAAAAAGGAAAAAAACATACATATGAAAAAAAAGGAAGAGAGCAACCAAATCAATAAACAAATCTACCAATGACAATAAGCTCTAAATACTAAGATAAACATAAAACCAGAAACAAATTAGATGCAGAAAGCAAACGCCAAGTCTGCAGTTGCTCCCAAATTTTGCCTAAATTTTGGGATGATTCGTTGTCTATTCAGGTATTCCACAGATGCAGGCACATCAAGTTGTTTGTGGAGCTTTAATCCGCTGCTCCTGAGGCTGCTGGGAGAGATTTCCCTTTCTCTTCTTTGTTCGCACAGCTCCCGGGGTTCAGCTTTGGATTTGGACCCGCCTCTGCGTGTAGGTCGCCTGAGGGCGTCTGTTCCCCGCCCAGACAGAAGGGGGTTAAAGGAGCAGCTGCTTCGGGGGCTCTGGCTCAGTCAGGCCGGGGGGAGGGAGCGGTACGGAGGAGGCGGGGCGAGCCTGCGGCGGCAGAGGCCGGCGCGACGTTGCAGCAGCCTGAGGCGCGCCGTGCGTTCTCCCGGGGAAGTTGTCCCTGGATCACGGGACCCTGGCAGTGGCGGGCTGCACAGGCTCCCGGGAGGGGCGGTGTGGAGAGTGACCTGTGCTCGCACACAGGCTTCTTGGTGGAGGCAGCAGCAGCCTTAGCGTCTCATGCCCGTCTCTGGGGTCCGCGCTGATAGCCGCGGCTTACACCCGTCTCTGGAGCTCGTTTAGGCGGTGCTCTGAATCTCCTCTCCTCGCACACTACGACACAATGGTCCCTTGCCTCTTCGGCAGCTGCAGACTTTTTCCCGGACTCCCTCCCGGCTAGCTGTGGTGCGCTAACCCCTTCAGGCTGTGTTCACACAGCCAACCCCAGTCCTCTCCCTGCGATCCGACCTCCGAAGCCTGAGCCTCAGCTCCCAGCCCCGCCCGCCCTGGCAGGTGAGCAGACAAGCCTCTCGGGCTGGTGAGTGCTGGTCAGCACCGATCCTCTGTGCGGGAGTCTCTCCGCTTTGCCCTCCGCACCCCTGTGGCTGCGCTCTCCTCCGTGGCTCCGAAGCTTCCCCCCCTGCCACCCGCAGTCTCCGCCCGCGAAGGGCCTTCCTAGTGTGTGGAAACCTTTCCTCCTTCACAGCTCCCTCCCACTGGTGCAGGTCCCGTCCCTATTCTTTTGTCTCTGTTTTTTCTTTTTTCTTTTGCCCTACCCAGGTACGTGGGGAGTTTCTTGCCTTTTGGGAAGTCTGAGGTCTTCTGCCAGCGTTCAGTATAGGTGTTCTGTAGGAGTTGTTCCACATGTAGATGTATTTCTGATGTATTTGTGGGGAGGAAGGTGATCTCCACGTCTTACTCCTCTGCCATCTTGAGGGTCCTCTCCCAGAATGTCATTTTCTTAATCAGGTCTTCCCTGACCCTGTACTGAAAATTTTAAACCATCTCTCACCCCACCATTCTGCAACTCTTTCCTGTTTCTTTCTCTCCTCTTTTGTACTTACTTCTAACAATTTGCTCATTTATTTTATTTCTTACCACTCTTAACAGACTCTAAGCTCCACGTAAACAGTGATATTTTACTGTTAATTAACTAAAACAGTGTCTGGAATATAATAGATGATCAATAGTTATTTGTCAAAAAATATATGAAATTAGTGATAATGCTATATTTAAATAAACCTTGAAAATAAATTAAAGACCTTAGATGCATGAATCCTGCTTAGGAATCTTATACTTTGGATTCCATTATGAGAGTCCTTTAGGGTACAACATGGTGTAATTTGAAATATAGCCACTTACATTGTTTAGGCTTTTATTCTATAAGAACAGGGTCACTGGCTCTCTACAGAGTGACATTTTGGGTTATGTCACCTTAACTATGAAACTCTGCTTGAGATAAATTTCCAATATAACTTGGAGGCAGAGAAGTCAGATTAATGCTATTTGGCTGCATTCTAAATGTCATTGTTTTTATTTCAAAAGGCCAGGAAATAACATTTTAAATACCTGTAACACCACTATTCAGCATCAACGCATTCAGCAAAAAAGGCAGAATCTGAACTATCTCTATTCAGTTTTTACCATTTTAGAAATAGAGGCTTTACAGAAATGAAATATCTCTTGACACATAGTAGACATTGGTTTAAAATATTTAGTGAAAGAGAACACATTGATTAAATCTTGTGACTTTATGAAAGCCCACATTCCCCACAAGAGAAAGGAGAATCAACATGATTCTTAAGCACTGTAACTGTTGATAAATAAATAAAGTTTAAATAATATATATATGTATTGTTACCTTTTCATGTCTCCCTGAAGATGGATTAACAATTACTACCCACTTAGGAATTATGAATAATTAATAATAAATTCTTTTTTTTAATTTTTGAATTTTATTTAATTTTTTTTTTAATACAGCAGGTTCTTATTAGTCATCAATTTTATACACATCAGTGTATACATGTCAATCCCAATCGCCCAATTCATCGCACCACCATCCCCAAATAATAAATTCTAATATTAATTTCCTCTCTATCAAAAAGTCATCTAGATAGTGTGCTTGATTATAAACAATGGTAAATAATTTTTTCCTAAATTTAATTTCAATATTTTGTTGACATTGGTGTTGGGCTGGAAATGAAACACTTTGAATCATTCAAGGAAGCACACTAGGAACTGGCAGCATCTCTTCCAGAAAACTCATTTAATAAATATTTAATCTGATGTGTTTCAAAGAGCATTTGATGAAGATTATATTTCACATGTTTATTTAAGAAGAAGCATTTACCTGTAGGGGAATTTGGGATATTTGGATACTAGAACCATTAGCATAAGTGATGAATAATGTAAGTTACAGTAAAGAGAAGCATTGTTATTATTCCTATATAATAAATAGTTTATTGTTAAATTGGTATTATAGGCTTTTTAGTTATAAAAATGTTAAAAAAACTTCTAGCCAGAAATTGATAATTAAAAGGTTAATACTTTAAGAGAATGAAAGAACAAGACTATAGAAAATGTTTGCAAATCATATGTCTGATAAAGAACATGCGGAATATATAAAGAACTTTCAAAATTCAATAATAAAACAACAAACAACCCACTGAAAAATTTGGCAATCAATTTAAATAGACACTTTTTCAAAAAAAGATTCATAGATGGCAAATAAGTACATGGAAACAATTCTCAGCATCATTAGTCATTAGGGAAATGTAAAATGAAATCACAGCTACTGCCTCACACGTATTAGAATGTATAAAATTAAAAAGGCTGACTATATCAAGTGTTGCAAATATCTGAAGCAACTGGAACTCTAATAAACTGCTGGTTGGTATGTAAAATATTCCACTTTTGAAAATAGTTTTGCAATTTCTTACAAAGTTAAACATACACCTATCACATGCTCAGTTATTTCACTGAGTATTTTATCAAAGAGAAATGAAAGCTTATTTTCATAAAAAGAATTTTACATGGATGTTCACAGTAGCTTTATTTGTAATACTCTCAAACTGAAAACAACCCAAAGTCCATCTAGATAATCAAATTATGTGTATCTACACCTTGCATTCTTACTTAGAAATAGAAAGAATGAACTACTAATACATCTAAAAACATGGATGAATTTCATTGAATGATGCCAAGTAAAAGAAGCTCAACAACAAACAGTATACAGTGTATGATTCCACATATACAAATTTCTACAAAATGGAAACTAATCTCTAGAGACAGAAAGCAAATGAGTTGTTGCTTGGGGGATGAGAGGGTAGGGAAAGGACAGAATGAGGAATTATAAAGGGGCACAAGGAAAATTTGGGTGGAGATGAATATTTGCTATCTTGACTGTGTTGACTGCTTTACAGGTATATGCAAATGTCAGAACTTATCAAATTGTATACTTTAAATAAACATTGTATGCCAATTATATACCATATAGCTGTTTGAGAAAACATACTCACTGAAAAGAAGTAAATGGTTCATTTATACGATCATCATGGATAAATGTATGCCTCAAAGAATCTATATCACCACCTCTGCAATCAGAACTGTGGGAGATCAGCAAAAGGCAGGAGGCTCAGACCCTGCTGTGGAGAAGTGCATGATCTAGAGGAGAAGGGTTTCATTTGTGGACCAATTAAAGGAAGCTGTGGTGCCTACAGACCAGAGTAGGCCATCCTAGCCCCAGGGCTAATTCTCCCACCAGTTGCCCATTTTTATTTTGGAAAATTTCGATTCTGCGAAGAGTTTAAAGGCCAGTATAATAATTATTTATATACTCATTGAAAAATAATAACTTAAGTGTTTAATTATTTGTACTTCAATAAGGCTTAGTATTTTGATATACCCATCCATCAAACCATTAAGTACAGAGGAAAGAAGAAGAAAGTCCACTTTTTACAGCATTTATTCAATTGAATTCAACTTTACAACTGACAAAGATCATTAAAATTTTTAAATGTAGAGGTGAATATAGATATAATGTAGAAGTCAACTCATTTTATAAACATTTAGTAATAGTAACTGACTGATAAGAAGTTGCAGAACAGCCGTAAAGACTTTTAAGTATTGATTATCAATTATCTTGGTTTATGCAGTGAAAAAACAGTTATGTTTTCCATATCACTTCTTCTATACCAGTATATGCTTCATAATAAAAAAGCCTAATCACAATATTTATAGACCAATCTTTTTGGTAATCTACAAGGTATAGCAATAGAGATAATTATAATTTTATTAGCCTCTCCTAGTTCTGAAGGTATGATATTAGATGAAAAATATGCCAGATATTTTAATGTATAATTACAGTTTAAAAAAACATAAAGCATAATATGCTATATGCTCTGACTATAAATGAAGAGTCAAATCTAAATATACTTGTGTCTTTATTCAAGGTTTGAATTTTATTTATAAATTTAAACAAAGAAATGAAGGCAAATAATTTTTGATAAGTAGAGGAAAATAAAAAACATCAATATATATAACTATTCCAAAAATACACTTAGCAGATACTTAAATTTGCTATATGTAGACTAGTGTGAGAATGTGAAATTCCTGGGGTCTGTAGTCTTAGAAGGACCTCAAAACTTTCATGGGTTTTTACCTCCAGAAATACCACCAGGTTCTCATGGTGACTATCCAAAAAAAGATCCCCTCATGGCTCTGACAGTAAGAAGGGGAGAGTAATCATTGCAAAATATTCCTAGGAAGTTCTCCACAACCCATTTCTGTTCTCCAGGGGAACAGACTTTGTCAGAGACTTATCCTAGCTGGGGTAAAGGCATTCTTCCCCCTCCAGACCTCTCTGATGTCCTGTCTCACCTAAAGGGTGAAAAAATAATATAACCACTGGAGAAAAGCTTGTGAAAGTTACAAACCAGAGACACAAGCCCATTATTTAAAGACTGAGACTTAAAGAGAACCTTAAGATATTAGAAGGCTTCCTATCCTCTACACATTACTTCTATATCAACAGGGCTCCAGTATGACAGCAGTGGATTTTAGCTGAAACAGTTACAAGAAACAGGCTCTCCATAAGAAGTACTTAAACCCAAGGTCAAGAGAAGAGTCAAAATAATGACACTAAAGGAATACAAATACAAAGTGTCTGGAACCTAGTTAAGGTAAACATTAAACACAGCCTGACTCCCAGCCAGATTAACATAAATACTCACAATAAAACCCTATTTACCTCATTTGCTATTAGTGAATACAGGTCCAGTTTTCAATAAAAATATTACAAGACATGTTGAAAAACAAGATAAAACAGTCTGAAGAGATAAAGTAGTCATCACAATTAGACTCAGGTATGTCACAGATGATGGAATTAGAAGGTAGGCAATTTAAAATAACTATGATTAATAGGTTAAATGCTTTAATGGAAAAAGTAGACAACATGCAATAATACATGGATAATGTAAGTAGAAAGATGGAAATGTTCAAGAGAAAATTCTATAAATCAAAAACACTGTACTAGAAATGGATAATGCCTTTAATGGGCTCATTAGCAGAGAAGGCATAGCTGAGGAAAAAATCGGTGAGCTGATGAAAAGTCAATAGAAACTTTGCAAACTGAAATGCAAAGGGAAAAAATAATTAAAAATCAAAGCTGAGCATTCAAGAACTGTGGGACATTTTTGAAAATTTGTAACATACACATAATTAGAAGACCAGACGGAGAAGAAAGAGAAGATAGAAAATAATTATCTGATGTAATAATGAGTGAGAAATTTCTGAAAGTAATGACAGATACCAAACCACAGGTCAAGGAAGCTCAGAATAAATACCAAAAAACGACATCTGGACATGTCATATTCAAATTGTGGAAAACCAAAGAAAAGTAGAAAATCTTGAAAGAAGCCAGGGAAGTGGGGGGAGGGGTGGTATAGGGACCTTACCTATATAGGAATAAAGAACAGAATTACAGAAAACTTCGTATCAAAAAACATGCAAGCAAGAAGAAAATGGAGTGAAATGTTTAAGGTGTTGAAAGAAAAAAAGCACAACCAACTGAGAATTGTAAATTCAACCTAGAATTACACTTCAAAGTGAAGGAGATGACCAGTTTCCAGTTCCACATGTAAGGAAGCTGGAAGTCATCACTTTATCCTAACAACAAGTAAAAAGCTGAGCAGACTGAAATATCAACAACTCTTCTTGGATTCCTAAGAGAGGCTTTGTCCCCAACAAGAGAGAGATAGGTGAATACAGAGAGTCATGGTTTACCTGAGCAGAGATTCATGAGTGGAAATCTCCAGGGGATCTAACGCTGGAGTAGGAAAACCTGAACTATAATTGACAAATTGCTGGAAGCTCAATGTGGACAACTCTGAGAGTTAAACACTCCAGGGTGAATCCAGCCACTGGAGAACCACTGTAACTTTGTGAGATTTACCTCTAGGAGCTCGGCCAGGTTCTCACAGTAAATAGTGGAGAAATATCCCTTTGGGCTTCCTGCAGGAGGAGTGGAAAAGGAACAATTTTGAAATATGCCAGAGGACTCTCACAATGCCTACCCTTAGGAAAACTAGTTCACCAGAGGCTAACCTAGTGCAGTACTGTCAGAGCCTAACTGACCTAGGGAAAGGAAGTATCCAACTCTAGTCAGCTCTAGCCTTGCAAGTGGGAGAAAGGAAATACTCAATTCTAGCCCAATCCAAATAACCTCTCTCACCAAAGGAGGCAGAAAAAAACTGAGAAACACACGTGTCAAGTTCACAGTCCAGAGACATAGGCTCACTAAAGAATTGAGAATGAAGTAATGTTGGATTATATCCCAATGTATAAAACAAATATACATGAATTTATGCTGATATAAATAAATAAATAGGGGAGACTATGCAAACCTTCTGTGCAGAAGAATTCCAAATAAATTATATAGATACTCCGCCCTCAATTAGGTGGAACACAACTCCTCACTTCTTAAGTGTGGGTTTCACATAGTTACTTCCTTCCAAAGAGTACAGTGTGGGAAGGAGGAAAAAAACTTTAGAGTGGACAAACCTAACAAATGCCAACTCAGCCAGGTGGTAAAAATCAGCGTCAATAATGACAAATCATATTGATAGTATGTAACCTTGATATGATATCATGAAAATGGCATATGACCTATGTGGTCTTCATTCCAAAAAAAACATAACCCCAGTCTAATTATGAGGAAAACATCATGCAAACCTAAAATAGGGACATTCTACAAAAACCTGACTAGTACTCCTCAAAATTTTCAAGGTCATCAAAAGCAAGTAATATCTAAGAAACTGTCAAAGCCAGGAGGACCCTAAGGAGACATGACTAGTACACGTGGTAACCTGGATGGGGTGTTGGAACAGAAAAATTAACATTAGGTAAAAACTAAGGAAATCTGAATAAATTAAAACTTCAATTAATAATAATGTAACAATAATTGGTCATTAAACAAATGTATCATACTAATGTAAGATGTTAATGATAAGAGAAAACTGGATGTGGAGTATATAGGAATTGTCTGGACTATCTTCACAATAATTCTGTAAATCTAAAACTGTTCTAAAATAAAAAGCTTATTAAAAATTATATATGCTAGAAATATATAAGGTTTAGACATCACATAACTTTTTTATCTGGATATAATTGAAGTATAACATTATATTAATCTCAGGTGTACAACACATAATTTGCATATATTGTGAAATGATCACAAGGATAAGTCTAGTTAACATCCATCACCACATGTAGTTACAAACTTTTTTCTCGGGATGAGAACTTTTAAGATCTACCCTCTTAGCAACTTTCAAATATATGATAGTGTATTGTTAACTATAGTCACCATGTTATATATTACATTCCATGATTTACTGTGGAAGTTTATGCCTTTTGACCACCTTCACCCATTTCTCCCACCCCTACTCCCACCTCTGGTACCCACAAATCTAGTCTCTGTATCTATGAGTTCAGGTTTTTTTGTTTGTTTGTTTTTAGATTCCACATATGTGAGATCATATGGTATTTGTCTTTCTGTCTGACTTATTTTTCACTTATCATAATGCCCTCAAGGTCCATTCATGTTATAAGCGGCAAGATTTCATTCTTTTTATAACTGAATAATACTCCTGTGTGTGTGTGTGTATCACATTTTCTTTATCTATTCATCTATCTATGGACTTGGGTTGCTTCCATGTCTTAGCTATTGTAAGCAATGCTGCAATGAACAGAGGGGTGCATATATCTTTTCCAGTTAGCATTTTCCTTTTCTTTGGATAAATGCCCAGAAGTGCAATTGCTGGATCATATGGTAGTTCTATTTTTATTTTTTTGAGGAACCTCCATGTTGTTTGTGACTCTACTGTGAAACTATAACCCAGGAACTTATTCTACTCTATGCTCATCCACCAGGGATATCCTTTTAATGGTAGTGTTCTAGCCCTCCCTATCAATGAGATTAAAAACAAAAAGGTTTAAATCCTAATAAAAAATTGGAAATAGGTCCTTTGTTTCCTTCTAATTAGGAGTTAACATAGGAGTCTTGTGACCTTATTATATGACTCAGTATACTCACTGGCAGTAGAAAACTATACTGACCAATTACAGCAGATTTCAGAGCCTGACAGTTTGTCATGTTTTGAGAGTGGTAGGTCCCAGTGAAGGACTTTGAAGCATCAGAAACTATCAATGTGGCTGTCATTGTTGCATTGTCCTCTCTGCTTTTATATGAACTAACTTCTTAAATCTGCTTCTATGTTTCCCATCTTAAGTCTCAAGTGTACTTCAGTTTCTGGGCTCATTCTAACTAAATTAGAAAGTGTGTCAATGACTTTCCCTTCCTCCCAAGATTTAGAATTAAGTCATCATCCTAGACTCAATGCTTTGAAGGTTTAACATTGAATTCTTGTGGAATCCAAGTCACATTTCTATCCTTGTTTCTAAAACCTCTAATGTTGGCCCCATTCATGTAACTAGGTTTCTATCTTACTTTATTCTCGCACAACTTTAATTACACTTCTCAGTACCAATCACTCTACTCTAGACAGGAATCCTGCTCTCAAACTCAGATCACCATCTAGGAGTCCTTCTTTTCCTATCAACTATTAGTGTTTTTCCAAGAAATGGAAAGTGGGTACAGGCACAGAGTGTGAAACCATATACCCATGAACAAGTCTAGATTCTGTTTCCCTTATTTAGTATCATCTCAATTTCAAAATTGTAATAGCTGTAATTAAGGTTTTTATCTTTTCATTTTTACTATATCCCAGCAATTCTTTTCCACAATTCAATCTAAGAAACTTTCAAGACATTTTTCCCCATTTACCTCTCTTTTCCTGTAGCTTCAGTCAGGCCATTAATTTACAAAATGATAAGGCTTTGAATATGCCATGATAATTAAATATAATTAAGTTAAATGCCCTGCTTTTTAAATTTAATAAGTTAAATTTAAATTTAATAATACATTTAATAAGTGTATTCATATTATTTTATCTTTTATATATTATATTGTTTATAATTATTTTATATATTTTATAAAAATTCTATATAAAATTTATATATATATTAATGTTTTAATTCTACAGAACCAGTAGTACACATTTACAATAAAATAACACAGAATTTAATGTATATTGGCACTATTGGGTTTTTTGACAGTAGAAAAAGAAAAAAATAAGAAAAGGCAGCAGGAAAGAAGTGATGGTACAGAGTAATTGTGAAATATTCACTGTATTTTGGGAATAAATGTTGGATCTACCCTCTGGATGATTTTGAAAATATCTGCCTCTCTTTCATAAGAACATCTATCTCTCATATAACAGATCCATTATTTCACAATGCCTTTTCAGAGAGCTTGCTAAAGATCTTTTGTCAGCTTAAATACTATCAAACCATTCAAGAAAAAAAAGTCAGTTTCACCTAGGTTTTTTTCATGTTTTTAGATTTGCTAAAAATTAAATACTATTTGGGTAGCAGAACTTTTTTGCTAGTTTTTTTTTTTCCCCCCAGCCCTCCAAACAACCCCAAGATGACATAGTTCATTCAAAGCTGACAGCAGACCAAACTACTTGAATAGGTAACATTTAAAATAATTCGTTAAAATCTTGAGGTGGTTGCTTTTAGGCCCTGGGGCGTTGAAGCCACATTATAAAGGGCTCATTGAATGCTTTCAGACTCAGATCACATCATCATACATTTGGTGTCTGTGCAGTTCTGAGAAAGGTACTTCTGTCCTCAAATGTTGATGAGTTGATGATATGATATGTTACTCTTATTTGGTCTTTATTGTATAAAGACCAACAAGCTGATGATTCTGACTATTAACATTATTGCCAAAAAGCAGCTATTGAAATTTCTGCATGAATATATGTTAAGTAAAGAAAAATGATACAAAACTGCTTATACTGTATGATCTCAACTGCAATACAAACACACAGAAAAAGACCAGAAGAAAATAGCCAAATTGTGTAATCTGTTTGAATAGTAGAATTATGGATGACAGATTTTATTTCTGTATACTTTTCTATACTTACCTTTTCCTCCCCTCTTAATAAGAAAGACATATTATTTTTATAATCAGAAGTGAATTTAAAAATAAAACTTTATTAAATTTAAAAATGAATGAATTAAATACAAAAAGTATCGACATTCTGCCAAGGGATGTGCAAATCCCAGCCTTTTCCTCTGGGACCCCTCCACCTTCTATCCATACACATACATATGTTACCTCAAGTTAACCTTCATCAAAACCCCAGTTGGTTAAGCAAGGATTATTCTCCCAATTTATAGCAACAAAGACAGAGGTCTAATAAGCAAAAAGACTCACCCAAGTTGCCACAATTAGAAAGTAGTTAAACAGGAAAAATTCCAATTTCTCAGACTTCTCTTCAGGTTCTTTCCATTGTACCTCATTGTCCCATTTCCACTCTTGAACCTTATTAACATAAATAGTGCAAGATCTGAGGACTACATTTTTAGAAGCAGTGCTCCTATATTCATATAGTCTTACCTGGATGTAATTACCTGTTTTCCTGGACTTACTCAGCACTTTATCTGGACCTATTCTTTGGTTCTAAGCTCTATATGAACAGGTATCAGTCTGTCTGTCTTTTCATTCATACATCAAACATATATTGAACATTTAATATTTTTATATGCTTTTCTAAGATATGGGGGAAAAGTTGAACAAGATAGAAAAAGTCACTTCTCTTGTTTTGTGTATTAAATAACAAGTTAATTTCAGAGAGCAAAAATTTCTGGAATAAAGAAGTTATATGAAAAGAGCAGATTGGGTAAATAAAGTACTTGAATAGCAAGGGAAGCTAAGGAAGTGGCATCAGGATTGAGAACTTAATGATGACAGGAACCAGCCACACAGAGAGTCAGGGAAACAACTGAGAATGCTAAGACCATGAGGCAGAAGAGAGCTTGGTAACTGAATGAAGAGAAAGGAAGCATATGTTTCTGGAGTATAGTGAGCATGGCAGCAGTAGTCCAAGAAACATATAAGATTATATCGTGACTGCTGGTAATGAGTTTGGCAAACCATTGGACTCTTTTACGCAGGGAAATAGCATGAGCTAAGATATGTTTTATAATGGTCATTGTACAAAGACTAGGTTTTAGGGTGAAAGTGCAGAAGCAGGGAGTCCAACTAGGAAGTTGTGAAAATAGTCTTAAAACAAGGTGATGGTGTCTTGATTTAGAGCTATAAAGTGGAGAAAAAGAAATCAGGAGATTCAAAATATTTGTCAAAGGACTTGCTGATGACCTGAATGTTTTAAGTGTAGAAAAGGAAGAAATCAAGAATGACTCTGGGGGACTCCCCTGGTGATCCAGTGGCTGAGACTCCGTGCTCCCAATGCAGGGGGCCTGGGTTCCATCCCTGGTCAGGGAACTAGATCCCACATGCCACAACTAAGAGTTCACATGCTGCAACTAAAGATCCCACATGTGGCAACGAAGATCCCGCGTGAACAGTGGGTGAGCACTTTGGAATTGCTTGATAAACTGTTGAAAATAGCTATGGGAACATCAGAAGTAGGATGAGCCAATCAAAGCAACAATTGGCAACATCATTTGCAGCATCAGGAGGACATGGGAAAATGGTGCTCAACGGGAGAAGAGCTTTAGTGTAAATGAAACTCTCATTTCTTTAAATAAAGGTTTTTCTGACATCACTTGGGAATGTTCTCAAGTATTTACCTTGAGTTACCAATATTCTAATTACTTTTTCCAACTGGGATGTGGAAATAAATGCACTTGTATAGGAAATCTGCTAAAATGACTTTGGTTAGATGAATAGTTCACATTTTTCAATGGTGAAAAAAAAATAGGGGTAATAACAATAAACACGGGATCACAAATTAGCAGAAATCTTTGAGTCCCTGAGCTATTTCCTAATATTACTCAGCCATAAAAAGAAATGAAATTGAGTTATTTGTAGTGAGGTGGATGGACCTAGAGTCTGTCATACAGAGTGAAGTAAGTCAGAAAGAGAAAAACAAATACCGTATGCTAACACATATATATGGAATCTAAAAAAATAAAAAATAAAAAATGGTTCTGAAGAACCTAGGGGCAGGACAGGAATAAAGACGCAGACGTACAGTATGGACTTGAGGACACGGGGAGGGGGAAGGGTAAGCTAGGACGAAGTGAGAGAGTGGCATGGACATATATACACTACCAAATGTAAAATAGATAGCTAGTGGGAAGCAGCCGCATAGCACAGGGAGATCAGCTCGGTGCTTTGTGACCACCTAGAGGGGTGGGATAGGGAGGGTGGGAGGGAGACACAAGAGGGAGGAGATATGGGGATATATGTATATGTGTAGCTGATTCACTTTGTTATACAGCAGAAACTAACACACCATTGTAAAGCAATTATACCTCAATAAAGATGTTAACAAAAAATGAAATCTTATATTTTTATGCATTTGAAGGTTCCTAAGGATTTTACTGTATTTTAGTATTTGATATGAACAGGAAGAAAAATTAACTATTCCCATAACAATATATGTAAATGTGTTAATGGGTTATTCTCTAATAGAGTTTTAAGATTTCTCATTCCCAGGTAATTATTTTTTAAATTTGCTTTTAAACCTAATTTTAGTATAGGATGTCAGGTAGCATTACCTACAGGAAGAGCAACAGAGTATGAGCAAAGTTACACCATTTGCCAAAGTGAATATAAACTTTGTTATCTATATTTTTCATTTCATGAGGTAAATGGGAAGGTAGTATCCACAGGAAATAGCTAACTACTATTTTTCATAAATAAATGGAAACAGAAGTATTTTTCTATTTCCTTTGAAATTTAGAGCAATAGACATATTAAAAGAATGCCTTCGGTCCTTTATATTTTATTCAACTAATTTACACCAAGTCAATACATATAAACTAAGTTAACTCTTTTTAATCTTTAATTGCTTATTTGATTGTGAATTACATGTAGTGAATCTGGATGAATGTTTAAAAACATTTTCTCTTTCCTAGAATAAATTTGCTTATATATTAATAATGATACGTTAATAAAATAACAACCATGCCATGACAAAGGCTATTCTGAATTAGTAGTTTAATCTCATCTCCTGATTTACAAAATTGCCAAATGGGAATAATCGGGTACCACTCAAAGATTTTCTTCAATAAATGAACCAAACAAGTTTCTCACCTTGATAACTGTCAGCCAGTATCTGACATGTGTCACCCACATTTAGGCATTTAGGCATTTCCAGTATCTGTGATTGTTGAAATTTCTTTCATTTGTTCTCAAATCCTTCACATGTTCACTCTTGTGGACATGGCCAAGCATTCATGAGAGGGCTGGCAGCTGGAAACAGACGGAAGCTCTTTAGGTCTGAACTGAGTAAAAGTTAAGAAAAGCTCAGTTGAGTTTGTATATTTATTCTCCAAAGCCCTGAAACAGCTCAATTTTAAATATCAAATAAATACCCTTACTTTATATTTCCCACACGCTTGAAGGTTGAAAATAGTGCTTCGCATCAGGAGTCTGATTTCCGTGTCACCCTGTCAAATAGTTGTTGCCTTCAGCTATAAAAGTGCTGCAGTCTTGGGAGTGCCATGCCCAAGTTTAACTGACTTCAAAGAACATTCACTCAATGAAATGAAACCTTGCGTTGGAAGGAGATTGTCCCAAGGCAAATCAATAAGGTCATTTTAGGGGCTCTAACTTTGAGAGGGAGTTTCTTCTAGTATATTCTCTCATGCATCCAAAAGCTCTTCACTTTTTTTGTGAAAAGTCTAAGTCCGTATTATTCCTTTCTTGCTTTGTGTAACTATAATTTAGGTGGTTAATTTAAGTACACCGTGTGGCTCACTTTAAATGAGAACCACTGAAATCCACTTTAAGGAAGAATTTCTTTAAAATGATTGCTCTCCAAAATGTTTATGTTGTGATAAATAACTTATTTTCAATAAGTTTGGAGTAAGGCATTATAAAATACAGATTTGTTTTCCCCCATAGTAGGCTATAGTTTCCCAAGAAATACATCTCATATTAATACGATATTTTCAATTTTCATCATGACAAAAATCTCTTATGATGGATTTCTGGTTCTGATGGATCTTTAAATATTCACATCGTTGTATACAAATCAGTGGCTCAGACTATTTGGATGCAAAAAGACTTGTAAATTTTAAGGAAAAGGTTATGTAGATATGAAATGATTTTGATAATACAAAGTTTAGCAATTGTGAGAGACTCATTAGGAGCTATTAAATGCTAATACTGATCACTCTCTATATATAGCCTATATTCATATGTTGGAGATTTTGATTAACATATACTATTTCAACAAGAAGTCTTATCATATGGTCATCACGTATATTTATAAGACATTTAAGGAAAGAAAACCTTTAAGTAATTCCCAAACGTCCTTGCAGTTCTTCAAAGACAAATTATTCTTCTGAGATAGTAGACTTCTTTAAAGGAACATTACAATGAAATGTTCCTCGCAATGAAAGTAGTACTTTCTGCTTAGGATGTAGTGTTTTGCCCTTAAAGCATAGGTCTTAGTTATAAAATAAGGACAAGCTTGGCAGTGAGGATACCAGTTTACAGTGCAACTGAGCTTTCCCCTGCTTTGTTGTCATATTTGATTTCTTCAAACAAATGAATTATTGGTAAACACATTGTATTAAACACATGTCAACTGATGTGGTCCCTAGCGACTTACAAAGCTCATAGGATTTTGAATAATTTGACTGCTGGCTTTGTGAAGAAGCCATCCTCATTGCCCATGGGGTTGGGTTTCAGAAACACTTGTAGCAATCACATCAAATTTGGTTTTGTTTTCTAAAGATAACAAACAATTCCAATAATTACTAGATTTTAATGCTATATTTAGAACTATCATATCTAAAGAGGAAGTCATCTCTATCACTCCTCAGAGATGCCCATCATCACTGAGGTGGGACTGTTCTCTTCTGATAAGGGAAGTTATGGTCTTTGTTTCATCCATTTGTTTCCCACACACTGATAGCCCTGCCCAGGGCGTGAAACTTCTAAGCTGCGTGCACTGAGTCTCCCATTTCTCCATCCTTGCGAGCTGATTCTTGCATGGGTCTAGTCAGTCCAGGTGGCAACTGTCTCCCTAACTGGGGCAATGACTGGTCTGTGCACAGAGCACGGAGAGGTTATTAGTCGCTTGGGCTGTCATAACAAACTGTATGTACCACAAACTGGATGGCTTAAAACAACAAAAATTTAGTGTCTCACCATGCTGGAGGCTGGAAGTCTGAAATCAGGGTGCCGGCAGAGCCTAGCTCCCTCTGAGACTCAGGATAGAATCTTTCCTTACTTCCTAACTTCTGATACTGGCTGACAGTCCTTGGCATTCCTGGGCTTGTAGTTATATCCGTCCAGTCTCTGCTTCTGCTATCACACGGCCATCTTTACACCATCTTCTCTCTGTGTGGGTCTGTTTAAATTTCCCTTTTTTATAAGGACATGAGTCATACTGGATTAGGATCCACCTTAATTGCCTTATCTTAGCTTGATTAAATCTGAGAAGACTATATTTCCAGATAAGGACACATTTTGAGTTATTGCGGGTTAGGACTTCAACATATCTTCTTTTGAAGAAGAGTACAATTCAACACATACCAGAGAATATAGTTTGCTTATTTAAAAAAATTATTTTCAGAGGTGAGGAATGTACTCCTAGACATAAAGAGCAGAAAGAAGAAATTTTGGTTTGTTTGTTTATATGTTTTGTTTGGTTAGGAGACTTTAGTGTCTTTAGTTTGTACTATTTACATTCATTTAAGTCTACATTATTTGGTGTATGGTTTGGCAAATAATAACAATTCTAGTCATTATCATAAGACATACCATTGATTATTGAATCCCCATCATAATATATGTCATGAAATCAACAAAGCACCTGCTACTGGCTAGATCCCTGGGGACATTTAAATAGGACAGGTAGTCAAAACAGTCAGGCTTTAAGATTTCTTTCCCTATCATTTTCTTTATATATATCTCAAACATTCAGTCTTTAAAGTATGTTTCTTCCTTACTCATTTCACCTCTGCCTTCTGTGCTTCCTTTTACCAAGTCCCAGAGTTCTGAACTGTGTTGATTTTTCCAAGACACAACAAAAAAGCATTTTACTTTACAATAGCATCTGTCAAAGAATGGATGTGTTGTTTTTGCCTTCCATTGGGCCATCTCTGCTTCACTGATATCTGAACATATTTTGCTGTTACCGAACAGTACCTGCACACAGAGTAATGTTTTCAGGTACCAGAAAGTGTCATTGATTTACTTGTGGCAATATAGGATTCCTTGATTAAGAGTTTGACAAATCCCCATTGAAGCTGCATAATAAATCAATCTTTTACTGGAAAAGCCTGAGAGGAGGGTAAGTGAAGATGCTATACATTAATACCTGGGGGAAAGTTACTAACCTCTGTTCTCTGGTGATCAATCACCTCGGCTGGGTTGCACTGACAATGTCTGGAGGTCATCTGGTTAATGAGACAGCACTGGGAGAGTTCTTTCCAGGATTCCATTGTATCAGTCAATCATTAACACCCATTTTGGACACCAAGATCCATTTGCTACTTTTAAGAGAAAATCTTGTGAAATATACCCAGAGCAGATGAATGATTATAAATGGATTACATAAAAAACAATTAAGAAAAATATGCCATTGCTCTTAGAGTGCCTTCATTGGGAAGAATTATAACAAAGTTGGTTTGAGGTTTTATTTGTTTTTTTCCCCAGAATCTCTCTTGAATACATGATTTTATTGTGCCATAGGATAGGAAAATAACAATTGAGAGATTATATTATTTTTAAAAATGGATCAGTAGTGGAGATATCAACATTTGATTGAGATTGTAGACATTGTTGCTCAAATGTTGATATCCAGAACATGGCTGTTTGGAAATTATCTCAGGAATATGTGTACTTCAGAAACATGGAAAAATGAACTTCAAAAAAGAAAAAAGAAAATATTTCTCTTGCACAGTTCTTTTCCTTCTTTCAGGAACCTTTGGCTATTAGCTGCAGTTATGAATTAAAATGTATACCTTTCATTTTTCTTCTGAGAAAACAAAAGTGGAGAAGGAGTTGGGCCCAATGCTCATTTAGATTTTGTTTTTTATCTCTGATAAACGAAGCAAATCATTTCTGTCATATAAATAGGAGACATCATTCATCTTTATATCCTCAGCAACTAGTAAGTAGATGCTCAAAAACTGTTTCTAAACAGTTTTTCATTGTTTTCTTTATTACTATTTAAAATGATTCAAATCTCATACAAAATTGATATTCAGTATTGGTCTTTCTAAAGAAGAAAAAATCTTTAATTTTTACCCAATATCATCCATTTTTTCTGTGATAATGAAGTATAAGTACATACCCTATATAAATGTACATTTATATACAACTGACAGGCTAATAAAAAATACTGAAGACTTTTATAGCTATTAATATATGTGTTTTTGTCATAGTTTTCTGATAATTTTCATTTTTTCCTTCTTTTCAAAGTACTCAGATAACATATTTTAAAATGCCTGGTTCTATATTATATTTATCTGTTTATAAATCTACCTCTTTAACATAATTTAAGTTTCCAGAGATCACTGATGCTATCATGTTCATTTAAATAGAAGTGATTTGGAAATAATCATAATTCATATATGATAATATTTTTTGCACATCAAAATGGTTTATAAAAGATAGCTTAATTCATAGTTTTAGCAACTTTTACTGCACTTAAAATATTTTTACAGAGGTTTCTGTTTTAGAGATATCATTTACTTATAATTACTAAGTCATGAATGAACCTTAAGTTTCATAACTTTGAGGAGTTCTTAAGAGAAGCCTTCTGGGGACTTCCCTGGTGGTCCAATGTTTAAGAATCCATCTTCTAATGCAGGGGACGTGGGTTCGATCCCTGGTTGGGTAACTAAGATCCCACAAGCCGCAGGGCAACTAAGCCCACGTGCCACAACTAGAGAGAAACCCACATGCTGCAATGAAGAACCCACGTGCCACAATGAAATATCCGGCGTGTGGCAACTAAGACCCAACGCAGCCAAAAATAAATTAATAAATATTTTTTTAAAAAAGAGAAGCCTTCTGAAAATGTTTTCTACTTGTAGATAAGGAGTAAATTGGTTTTTTAAAATTTATTTATTAAGCTTGTTATTTTTGTGTATGCACTTTAAATTTCTGTATACATTGCTTAACCTAAAACTGACCTAATAATCCTATAAGTCACATGATCCCTGTAGCAGGGTCGGTTTGTCCAAAAATGGCTGCACCAATATCAACAATCACACAGGTTCTTTTGCTGTGTGACTCTGCCACTCCCCCATCAAGTGGTAAACTCAAATCCCCTTCCCCTTGCATCTGGTGTGGCTTTCCTAACTCAGTTATAGCAGTAGAAAGTGGTGAAAAAAGTGATGCAGCATGCTTTCCAAGGCTAGGTAAGAGGAAGTCTTGCAGTCCTGCTTCAGTCTTTTGGAATCCTCATTTTTCCCTTTGGGGATGCTTCCTCTCAGAATTCCCCCAGCTGCTTTGAGAAACCTCAGTCACATGGAGGGAGGGGGAGGTATTACAGTCAACAGTGTCAGCTGAGCCCACCTCCATGTTATGGCAGCACAGGCATCAGACATGTTAGTGAAAAAGCCTCCAGATGACACTGGTCTCCAGTTATCTGAGACATCAGACATCCCCAGATGTTTCAGTTTGCAGCTAAGGTCCCAAACATTGTGGAGCAGAGATATGCCAACCCACTGAGTCCTTCCTGAACTCCTGACTCACAGAATGTATTTTTGTGTGATACTGCTATATTTGGGTGATTTATTACACATTATTTGAGAATTGGAATACTCTCTAGATAAATAATTGATATTCTCAAATACCTACTTCTGTAAAATATTAAATATAATTTAATGGACTATTTTTACAGTCATGTGTGAGATTTCTCAATATATTAAAAACAAAATGTTGGCTACATACTATTGTAGATCATATGTAAAAAATAACTTAAAATGGGAAATACAGTGCCATCTCATTATGACCACATTAAACAAAATAAATCATAATTAGATAAATGAATTCCCAGGACATATGACATGGCTTTTTATGAAAAATAATACTAAATATATAATCTGAACTCAAGTCATTTAAAATCTTAAACCCTCATAGCTAATTAAAATAATGAGTAGCATATTATAATAAAAATAACAGCTTTATATTTATTAAAGCATGCTTTCTTTTGATTTTCTATATTATCTAGTTTATTCACTTAGTTATATAAAGGCTGGTATACTTAATGCACTATTGAGGTTTTCTCAAGAAATTAAAGCTTATCTCCCTACTATATTTCAGTTGTGTTTCCTTTAATTCAGAGAGGTCCAGAGTAATTTTTATTCTTAAATATGATGCTATAGATTGTGAGAAGTCTGATCATGTAACTATTTTTATTCAAAATACATATGACTCTTGGCAGAAAGCGATAACAACAGTAAATATTTAAATAGTGTAGCTTATTAGCTAGGCATCTTTCCAAGTGTTTAGAGATCTTTACAAGATCCCTATAATAATAGGGATACCATAACATGCTACTCTTTTTATCCTTATTTTTTACAGAGGAGGAAAGTGAAGTGTATAGTTTACCTCAGTTCACTCAACTAGTAAGTGTTGGAGCTGGGATTTAAATCCAAACCATCTGGCTCCAGAGACTGAGCTCTTAAGCTCTACACTCTATTGACTCTGTAGAGGTAGAAAAGTAAAGTAAGAAATGAGTTGGTTAGAATTTAATGGACACCTCAGTTAAAATGCAGTTAGACTGTTTATAGATTCTCTTGCAATCATTTTAGCTTTGATGTTATGCTATACCTTAAAAATTCAACAACTGAACTGATTTAAGGTAAAAAGAAATTGAAGCCAGTGGGCATCTGTTTATATAAAAGAAAACTGAAATTCCATTTTGTTTTTATGACTTTATACAAATCCTACTTAATATAATGAAGAATAGAATTAATGTTACATTGCAAGGGACAAAGCAAACCAGGAGACAGAAGGCATCCAGTTCAGCATCCAAATGAGAGGCAGCTGTGCTTTGGAAACATATGCATGTAGTACCATGACCTGCCTGATACACAACAATTCAAGGCCTGATAACGTGCACACCTGTAACTTCTTTCTAACTGGTCCACTCCATATGCACTTCACCTTGTACACACAGCTTCAATAATTACTGCTTTGTCAACATGTGAAATCTTCATGAAAAGGTTTAAAATAATTGCAATCTGTTAATAGGACTCCTCTTTATCTTTTCATTGCCTGTGCCAACGGCACTTCTTCATAGTTAATCTTATATCTTTAATGGACAGTATAAAATGCTATATTCAGAAAAACGACCACTTTTACTATTCACTTTTTTAAAAAAAAATTTAAATTTGTAGCTGATTCCCGCAACTTCAGAAGAAAGGAAATGACTAATGCTATTAAATCAGAGCTCTACCTTTAAAGCTAATTATGTGAGGCCAAGGTATGACTATCATTATTAACATCATAATTCTGATTGAATATTTTAAAAAATTTATTTGATGATTACAGATTTCTCTCTCTACATCTCTCAGCCCTCCCCCAATTCTTCAGTTTATTCTATCCTCCTCCCATACCACCAACCCCTAATTTACTGTAAACCTCTCTTTGAAGGAAAGAAAAATCAGTAAGACTTGATTAGATCATTTGAGGAATGCTTTGGTTTCCAGAAGTCAGAATTGACTTGTGAATTTATTAACCACATCAAACCTCCAGAAATGGACAGCATGGCCAGCAGGGTAGTATTTGATACAAGCTTAGTTAAGTAGATGATTCCCTCTCTAACTCCTTCTTTTCCTTTTCTTTTTTACTAAGAGTGCTCTGAGACATAAAATTAGTTAACTTGAACTCCCTACAACTCTTCCAGATCCTGGTGACTGTTCTTGGAATATCACCTGCACAAACTTCAACCAATTATAATAAACTTAAAGATCTTTATTTTCTTCTTAACTTTCCGTGAGTCCCTTTTGACGTTGTTATTTTAAAGCAGTTTGCACTAAAACAGATATGGCACTTGATAGATGCTTCAGGAAGATAATGACTCTACATCATTGACAACTGGACAGACCTATATTTGTTAGCAGAGATGCTGTGGGATGAGATTATGATAAATAAGGTCATCTAAGGCTTGGACATGAGAACACTCAATCTGGAAATACACTTAGAGAATGAGATTTATGGTGAGAGTGGAGTTGGAATGGGGCAGAAAGAGAAGCATTTAGATAGAACAGTGAGCACTGGAGTTGGAGTTATCACTGTACTTGGTAATTTAAGATGGGAAAATTTATAAATTAGACTCACAGTTAAGAATTACATATTATCCTCAATTATTTATACCAATAAATATTCTATGTCTTTGAAGGAAAAATCACTCATTGTTTATGAGCTAAAAGGATGAAAGGAATAGGTGATTATATCTTATTGGTAAAACTCTGTGATTTGCTAATTTATTTCCAGCTTATTCTGGAAAGAATATGAAGAAATTGAAGCTCAAAAATATATATAATTGGAAGGCTAAAAATAAATAATCAAAGAATAATGTATTATAATAATAAAGGAAAGATAAACACACTGAAATTAATACCATTAAGATATCTCATGTGCTATCAAATGACAAAACAATTTGGCTTTAAATTTCCAAAATGTCAAAGGACAGCAAGAAACATAGTCAATGTAACATTCTTAGTTTTTTAGATAAATACCTGTTTTTTTTTTTTTTGCTGATAAGATATGAGCACAATTTCTCCCTTGGAGTGAAAGCATTTTGAGGACATCTATGACATCGTGAATAATATCCTCAAGACAGACACATTATCAAAGTTCAAGGTACACTTCAGTAAACAGATGCAGGGAATCTTTGTGTATTATTTCTGCAATGGATTTTTAAATGTTTGTGTCTCTAATAGCCCTAAGCCAACTGCAGGAGTTTTAACAATGTGATCATCATTACTTCTTCATACTGTTACAGAAATTTATAATATTGTTGGAAATGAAAAAGAATTCTAAGGACTTTTGTTTCAGTGCTGACCTTGTGCTGGGTGATGAATATAAGGTGAGGCAATTGAGACATGACCTCTGCTTGGGCTCTACTTTTGTTTCTCTGTTTTCTGTCTCACTTACCTTTCCTGACCTATGTTATCTGACCTACCATCATTTGAGTAGCTGTTGATCCACATTTATAGTTTAGGTCCCTATCTTTTATATATTTCTGATCACTTTGGCCACAGAGTCATAGTTTGTGTCTGCCTTTATTTCATTTGTGCAAAATCCTGGTACTTCTTAACTTCTTTGACATTTGATGATTGCTAAAGTATGGAGGCAGAAATAAAGGAAAAAAGGAAGAGAAAAAGGACACCAAGAAAAGTCCAAGGTGAAGTGGGTACAGGAGGGAAGCAAAAGAGCCCCACTGTCATCCAACTGTTCACTCAACACTAGCTAACCTGGGGGACTAAAGAAAGGAGGTTAGATTGTCATGCTGAGTTCATATCAGTTTCCTTGGGAGCTGAAGTAACCCTATTTATATTTTAAAAATTGATCAGAAGGGCATGTAATTTTGCATTAAACTCATATACTTCCCAGTGGCAATTTGTCTTCTTTTATTTCTTAATAAAATTTGGTTAAATTCTGTAAGTTGTTCCAGCTATGTAATCACGTATAATGATAATCAAATACTATCTGTAAGAATTTGCTTTAAAGAAAAGGACAAAACCAAAACAAAATGAACAGACCATACCACCCCAACAAAAACTATACTGAGGAGGAGACATTAAAAATATCTAATAATTTCAGGGGAGGGGCAAGATGGCGGAAGAGTAAGACGCGGAGATCACCTTCCTCCCCACAGATACATGAGAAATACATCTACACGTGGAACTGCTCCTACAGAACACCCACTGAACGCTGGCAGAAGACGTCAGACCTCCCAAAAGGCAAGAAAATCCCCACGTACTTGGGTAGGGCAAAAGAAAAAAGAAATAACAGAGACAAAAGAATAGGGACAGGACCTGCACCAGTGGGAGGGAGCTGTGAAGGAGGAAAGGTTTCCATACACTAGGAAGCCCCTTCGTGGGCAGAGACTGCGGGTAGCAGAGGGGGGAAGCTTCGGAGCCACGGAGGAGAGCGCAGCCACAGGGGTGCGGAGGGCAAAGCGGAGAGATTCCCGCACAGAGGAGCGGTGCCGACCAGCACTCACCAGCCGGAGAGGCTTGTCTGCTCAGCCGCCGGGGCGGGCGGGGGCTGGGAGCTGGGGCTCGGGCTTCGGTGCTAGCCGGGAGGGAGTCCGGGAAAAAGACTGCAGCTGCCGAAGAGGCAAGAGACTTTTTCTTGCCTCTTTGTTTCGCGGTGCGCAAGGAGAGTGGATTCAGAGCGCCGCCTAAACGAGCTCCAGAGACGGGCGCGAGTCGTGGCTATCAGCGCGGATCCCACAGCAACAGGGACGCAGAGGGAAAAACGGAGAGATTCCCGCACAGAGGCTCGGCGCCGAGCAGCACTCACCAGCCCGAGAGGCTTGTCTGCTCACCCGCCGGGGCGGGCGGGGGCTGGGAGCTGAGGCGCGGGCTTCGGTCGGATCCCAGGGAGAGGACTGGGGTTGGCTGCGTGAACACAGCCTGAAGGGTCTAGCGCACCACAACTAGCCGGGAGGGTGCCCGAGAAAAAGTCTGCAGCTGCCGAAGAGGCAAGAGACTTTTTCTTGCCTCTTTGTTTCACGGCGTGCAAGGAGAGGGGATTCAGAGCGCCACTTAAACGAACTCCAGAGACGGGCGCGAGCCGCGGCTATCAGCGCGGACCCCAGAGACGGGCATGAGACGCTAAGGCTGCTGCTGCCGCCACCAAAAAGCCTGTGGGCGAGCACAGGTCATTCTCCACACCGCCCCTCCCGGGAGCCTGTGCAGCCCGCCACGGCCAGGCTCCCGTAATCCGGGGACAACTTCCCCGGGAGAGCGCACGGCGCGCCTCAGGCTGCTGCAACGTCACGCCGGCTTCTGCCGCCGCAGGCTCGCCCCGCCTCCTCCGTACCGCTCCCTCCCCCCGGCCTGACTGAGCCAGAGCCCCCGAATTAGCTGCTCCTTTAACCCCGTTCTGTCTGGGCGGGGAACAGATGCCGTCAGGCGACCTACACGCAGAGGCGGGTCCAAATCCAAAGCTGAAGCCCGGGAGCTGTGCGAACAAAGAAGAGAAAGGGAAATCTCTCCCAGCAGCCTCAGAAGCAGCGGATTAAAGCTCCACAAACAACTTGATGTGCCTGCATCTGTTGAATACCTGAATAGACAACGAATCATCCCAAATTTAGGAGGTGGACTTTGGGAGCAGGATATATTAACTTTTCCCCTTTTCCTTTTTTTGTGAGTGTATATGTGTATGCTTCTGGGTGAGATTTTGTCTGTATAGCTTTGCTCTCACTGTTAGTCCTAGGGTTAGGTCCGTCCGTTTTTCTTGTTTTTTTTTTACTTAAAAAAATTTTTTTTCCCTAATAAATGTTATCTTAATAATTTTTTCCTTATTTTCTATTTTTAAAAAATTAAAAAAAATTTTTAATAAGTTTTTTCATATTTTTTATTTTAAAAAATTAAAAAAATTTTTTTCTTAATAAATTTTTTCTTAATAATTTTTTTCTTATTTTTAGTATAAAAAATTAATCTATTTTTAAAAATTAAAAATAATTTTTTTCTTAATAAATTTATTCTTAATAATTTTTTTTCTTATTTCTTATTATAATTGCTTTATTTTATTTTATTTTATTTTATCCTCTTTCTTTCTTTCTTTCCATTTTTTCTCCCTTTTATTCTGAGCCGTGTGGATGAAAGGCTCTTGGTGCTCCAGCCAGGCATCAGGGCTGTGCCTCTGAGGTGGGAGAGCCAACTTCAGGACACTGGTCCACAAGAGACCTCCCAGCTCCATGTAATACCAAACGGCGAAAATCTCTCAGAGATCTCCATCTCACCATCAAGACCCAGCTTCACTCAACGACCAGCAAGCTACAGTGCTGGACACCCTATGCCAAACAACTAGCAAGACAGGAACACAGCCCCATCCATTAACAGAGAGGCTTCCTAAAATCATAATAAGGCCACAGACACCCCAAAACACACCACCAGACGTGGACGAGCCCACCAGAAAGACAACATCCAGCCTCATCCACCAGAACACAGGCACTAGTTCCCTCCACCAGGAAACCTACACAACCCACTGAACCAACCTTAGCCACTGGGGACAGATACCAAAAACAACGGGAACTACGAACCTGCAGCCTGTGAAAAGGAGACCCCCAAACACAGTAAGATAAGCAAAATGAGAAGACAGAAAAACACAGCAGATGAAGGAGCAGGGTCAAAACACACCAGACCTAACAAATGAAGAGGAAATAGGTAGTCTACCTGAAAAAGAATTCAGAATAATGATAGTAAGGATGATCCAAAATCTTGGAAATAGAATAGACAAAATGCAAGAAACATTTAACAAGGACGTAGAAGAACTAAAGAGGAACCAAGCAACGATGAAAAGCACAATAAATGAAATTAAAAATACTCTAGATGGGATCAATAGCAGAATAACTGAGGCAGAAGAACGGATAAGTGACCTGGAAGATAAAATGGTGGAAATAACTACTGCAGAGCAGAATAAAGAAAAAAGAATGAAAAGAACTGAGGACAGTCTCAGAGACCTCTGGGACAACATTAAATGCACCAACATTCGAATTATAGGGGTCCCAGAAGAAGAAGAGAAAAAGAAAGGGACTGAGAAAATATTTGAAGAGATTATAGTTGAAAACTTCCCTAATATGGGAAAGGAAATAGTTAATCAAGTCCTGGAAGCACAGAGAGTCCCATACAGGATAAATCCAAAGAGAAACACACCAAGACACATATTAATCAAACTATCAAAAATTAAATATAAAGAAAACATATTAAAAGCAGCAAGGGAAAAACAACAAATAACACACAAGGGCATCCCCATAAGGTTAACAGCTGATCTTTCAGCAGAAACTCTGCAAGCCAGAAGGGAGTGGCAGGATATACTTAAAGTGATGAAGGAGAAAAACCTACAACCAAGATTACTCTACCCAGCAAGGATCTCATTCAGATTTGATGGAGAAATTAAAACGTTTACAGACAAGCAAAAGCTGAGAGAGTTCAGCACCACCAAACCAGCTTTACAACAAATGCTAAAGGAACTTCTCTAGGCAAGAAACACAAGGGAAGGAAAACACCTACAATAACAAACCCAAAACATTTAAGAAAATGGGAATAGGAACATACATATCGATAATTACCTTAAATGTAAATGGATTAAATGCTCCCACCAAAAGACACAGACTGGCTGAATGGATACAAAAACAAGACCCATATATATGCTGTCTACAAGAGACCCACTTCAGACCTAGAGACACATACAGACTGAAAGTGAGGGGATGGAAAAAGATATTCCATGCAAATGGAAATCAAAAGAAAGCTGGAGTAGCAATTCTCATATCAGACAAAATAGACTTTAAAATAAAGACTATTACAAGAGACAAAGAAGGACACTATATAATGATCAAGGGATCGATCCAAGAGGAAGGTATAACAATTGTAAATATTTATGCACCCAACATAGGAGCACCTCAATACATAAGGCAAATACTAACAGCCATAAAAGGGGAAATCGACAGCAACACAATCATAGTAGGGGACTTTAACACCCCACTTTCACCAATGGACAGATCATCCAAAATGAAAATAAATAAGGAAACACAAGCTTTAAATGATACATTAAACAAGATGGACTTAATTGATATTTATCGGACATTCCACCCAAAAACAACAGAATACACATTCTTCTCAAGTGCTCATGGAACATTCTCCAGGATAGATCATATCTTGGGTCACAAATCAAGCCTTGGTAAATTTAAAAAAATTGAAATCGTATCAAGTATCTTTTCCGACCACAACGCTATGAGACTAGATATCAATTACAGGAAAAGATCTGTAAAAAATGCAAACACATGGAGGCTACACAATACACTACTTAATAACGAAGTGATCACTGAAGAAATCAAAGGGGAAATCAAAAAATACCTAGAAACAAATGACAATGGAGACACGACGATCCAAAACCTATGGGATGCAGCAAAAGCAGTTCTAAGAGGGAAGTTTATAGCAATACAAGCCTACATCAAGAAACAGGAAACATCTCGAATAAACAACCTAACCTTGCACCTAAAGCAATTAGAGAAAGAAGAACAAAAAAACCCCAAAGCTAGCAGAAGGAAAGAAATCATAAAGATCAGATCAGAAATAAATGAAAAAGAAATGAAGGAAACAATAGCAAAAATCAATGAAACTAAAAGCTGGTTCTTTGAGAAGATAAACAAAATTGATAAACCATTAGCCAGACTCATCAAGAGAAAAAGGGAGAAGACTCAAATCAATAGAATTAGAAATGAAAAAGGAGAAGTAACCACTGACACTGCAGAAATACAAACGATCATGAGAGATTACTACAAGCAACTCTATGCCAATAAAATGGACAACCTGGAAGAAATGGACAGATTCTTAGAAATGCACAACCTGCCGAGACTGAACCAGGAAGAAATAGAAAATATGAACAGACCAATCACAAGCACTGAAATTGAAACTGTGATTAAAAATCTTCCAACACACAAAAGCCCAGGACCAGATGGCTTCACAGGCGAATTCTATCAAACATTTAGAGAAGAGCTAACACCTATCCTTCTCAAACTCTTCCAAAATATTGCAGAGGGAGGAACACTCCCCAACTCATTCTACGAGGCCACCATCACCCTGATACCAAAACCAGACAAAGATGTCACAAAGAAAGAAAACTACAGGCCAATATCACTGATGAACATAGATGCAAAAATCCTCAACAAAATACTAGCAAACAGAATCCAACAGCACATTAAAAGGATTATACACCATGATCAAGTGGGGTTTATTCCAGGAATGCAAGGATTCTTCAATATACGCAAATCAATCAATGTGATACATCATATTAACAAATTGAAGGAGAAAAACCATATGATCATCTCAATAGATGCAGAGAAAGCTTTCGACAAAATTCAACACCCATTTATGATAAAAGTCCTGCAGAAAGTAGGCATAGAGGGAACTTTCCTCAACATAATAAAGGCCGTATATGACAAACCCACAGCCAACATTGTCCTCAATGGTGAAAAACTGAAACCATTTCCACTAAGATCAGGAACAAGACAAGGTTGCCCACTCTCACCACTATTATTCAACATAGTTTTGGAAGTGTTAGCCACAGCAATCAGAGAAGAAAAAGAAATAAAAGGAATCCAAATCGGAAAAGAAGAAGTAAAGCTGTCACTGTTTGCAGATGACATGATACTATACATAGAGAATCCTAAAGATGCTACCAGAAAACTAGTAGAGCTAATCAATGAATTTGGTAAAGTAGCAGGATACAAAATTAATGCACAGAAATCTCTTGCATTCCTATATACTAATGATGAAAAATCTGAAAGTGAAATTAAGAAAACACTCCCGTTTACCATTGCAACAAAAAGAATAAAATATCTAGGAATAAACCTACCTAAGGAGACAAAAGACCTGTATGCAGAAAATTATAGGACACTGATGAAAGAAATTAAAGATGATACAAATAGATGGAGAGATATACCATGTTCTTGGATTGGAAGAATCAACATTGTGAAAATGACTCTGCTACCCAAAGCAATCTACAGATTCAATGCAATCCCTATCAAACTACCACTGGCATTTTTCACAGAAGTAGAACAAAAAATTTCACAATTTGTATGGAAACACAAAAGACCCCGAATAGCCAAAGCAATCTTGAGAACGAAAAATGGAGCTGGAGGAATCAGGCTCCCTGACTTCAGACTATATTACAAAGCTACAGTAATCAAGACAGTTTGGTACTGGCACCAAAACAGAAATATAGATCAATGGAACAGGATAGAAAGCCCAGAGATAAGCCCACGCACATATGGTCACCTTATCTTTGATAAAGGAGGCAAGCATATACAGTGGAGAAAAGACAGCCTCTTCAATAAGTGGTGCTGGGAAAATTGGACAGGTACATGTAAAAGTATGAAATTAGAACACTCCCTGACACCATACACAAAAATAAACTCAAAATGGATTAAAGACCTAAGTGTAAGGCCAGACACTATCAAACTCTTAGAGGAAAACATAGGCAGAACACTCTATGACATAAATCACAGCAAGATCCTTTTTGACCCAGCTCCTAGAGAAATGGAAATAAAAACACAAATAAACAAATGGGACCGAATGAAACTTAAAAGCTTTTGCACAGCAAAGGAAACCATAAACAAGACCAAAAGACAACCCTCAGAATGGGAGAAAATATTTGCCAATGAAGCAACTGACAAAGGATTAATCTCCAAGATTTACAAGCAGCTCATGCAGCTCAATAACAAAAAAACAAACAACCCAATCCAAAAATGGGCAGAAGACCTAAATAGACATTTCTCCAAAGAAGATATACAGATTGCCAACAGACACATGAAAGAATGCTCAACATCATTAATCATTAGAGAAATGCAAATCAAAACTACAATGAGGTATCATCTCACACCGGTCAGAATGGCCATCATCAAAAAATCTAGAAACAATAAATGCTGGAGAGGGTGTGGAGAAAAGGGAACACTCTTGCACTGTTGGTGGGAATGTAAATTGATACAGCCACTATGGAGAACAGTATGGAGGTTCCTTAAAAAACTAAAAATAGAACTACCATACGACCCAGCAATCCCACTACTGGGCATATACCCTGAGAAAACCATAATTCAGAAAGAGTCATGTACCAAAATACTCATTGCAGCTCTGTTTACAATAGCCAGGACATGGAAGCAACCTAGGTGTCCATCATCGGATGAATGGATAAAGAAGATGTGGCACATATATACAATGGAATATTACTCAGCCATAAAAAGAAATGAAATGGAGGTGTTTGCAATGAGGTGGATGGAGTTAGAGTCTGTCATACAGAGTGAAGTAAGTCAGAAAGAGAAAAAGAAATACAGTATGCTAACACATATATATGGAATCTAAGGGGAAAAAAAAAGGTCATGAAGAACCTAGTGGCAAGATGGGAATAAAGACACAGACCTACTAGAGAATGGACTTGAGGATATGGGGAGGGGGAGGGGTGAGATGTGACAGGGTGATAGAGTGTCATGGACATATATACACTACCAAATGTACAATAGATAGCTAGTGGGAAGCAGCCGCATAGCACAGGGAGATCAGCTCGGTGCTTTGTGACCACCTAGAGGGGTGGGATAGGGAAGGTGGGAGGGAGGGAGATGCAAGAGGGAAGAGATATGGGAACATATGTATATGTATAACTGATTCACTGTGTTATAAAGCAGAAGCTAACACACCATTGTAAAGCAATTATACTTCAATAAAGATGTTTTAAAAAAAAATCTAATAATTTCAAATAATTTTAATGATAAAACAAATTCACTGATGTGGTTGTCATGAAGAGGCCAGAAAACCTTTTCTAATATGCTAATCTTCAAACTGCTTGGGCTGTGTATTTCCTTTGAATTTGCATCTTTGATTCTACTCTTTAATTAACTTCCCATATCAAAATAATCAGGAAATCCCCTTAGCTCTACCTCCAGAATGTATCCTGACTATGACCCCTTCTCACCATCTCCTCCTCGATTTCCTTAGTCCAAACTACCATTTTCTCTTGCCTGAAATACTGCAATAATCTCAGAAATGGTCTCCTTCTCTCCTTGATTCCAAACAGTCTATCCTCCACACAACAGCCAGGGAAATTATTTTAGTGTTATCATGCCAATGAGATATCACCTTACACCGGTCAGAATGGCTATCATCAAAAAGATCACAACTAACAAATGTTGGCAAGGATGTGGGAAAAAAGGGAACCCTCCTACACTGTTGGTGAGAACGTAAATTTGGTGCAGCCACTGTGGAAAACAGTATGGAGGTTTCTCAAAAAACTAAAAATAGAACTACCATATGATTCAGCAATTCCACTCCTGGGTGTGTATCTGATAAAACTAAAACACTAATTCAAAAAGTTACACGCACCCCAATGTTCATAGCAGCATTATTTACAATAGCCAAGATATGAAAGCAACTTAAGTGTTCATCAACAGATGAATGGATAAAGAAGCTGTGGTACATATATACACAATGGGATACTACTCAGCCATCAAAAAGAATGAAATTTTGCCGTTTGAAGCAACATGGATGGACTTGTAGGGCATTATGCTAAGTGAAATAAATCTGACAGAGAAAGACAAATACTGTATGATTTCATTTATATGTGGAATCTAAAAAATACAACAAACTAGTGAATAACACAAAAAAAGAAGCAGATATAGAGAACAAATTAGTAGTTATCAATGGGGAAAGAGAGGGGGAGGGGCAACATAAAGGTAGGGGGAGAAAGGTTATTATGGGATTATATAAACTCATGTGTGTGAAACTTGAAAACTGTAAAGCACTATAGAATTTAAAGAATCTTTCATTCAGTAAAAAGTGAAAAAAAAACAAAGAAACTACAGAAGGAATACCATATTCCACATCTACCCAGAGTAAAACAGATATAAAACTATAAAAAGATGCAAAATAAAAATCTCTGCATTCATTTTTAAGCTAAAAAATAAATTAAATAAAATATTGTGTTATCATGTCAAACGTCTGTCTCCTAGATTTCAATGACCCCTCAGGCCCTCCGAGATCTGCACCCCTCCAAACTCACTTTCTACATCTCTCCCAATTGCTCACCCTACTCGAACCATGCTGGCCTACTTGGTGTATGACAGTTTTAGCTGTTCTTCCTTTGCCTAGATACAACTTCTCCAAGAGAGCCACAGGATTTTCTCCCAAATTTCTTAACGTATGTCTTTAAATGTTACCTTATCAGGAAAGACTTTGCTGCCCCTTCGAACCCCCTTAGAAGGGGGTCCTTCCTCCTTACTCTATTTCTTTTCTTTCCCTTCTTTCTATATTTTTAAATGTGAACTATGATATCAAACATATCAAAGAATGTAAAGATATATATGTAGTGTATAAAGAAGCAAATTAAATGAATACCTGTCTACCTGTTACTCAATAGGAGGAACATAATTTTACCAACACCTTTGAAACACCTACGTATCCTTCATAGATTGCACCTACTCTATACCACATCCCCTTCCCTGACACCTCCAATAGAAGAACCTACTATTCTGATTTTAGTTTAGGTTTACCCCATGTGTATGTAAAACTGAATAATATATTACCTATTCCATTTTCTATGAAATGAATCATACTTTTCGATAATCTATGGTTTTTGCCTCAATAAAGTGCTTTTATGATTCATCCATGTTAATTCATATATAGATAGGATAGATTAAATCTACTACTTAATCCATCATATGAATATCAAGAATTCTGAAAGGCCCAAGATTTTATCCAACTTGTAGGCTAACAGTTTCATGAATGTTGCTAGAAGACATGAAACTCCTTGGGTCAGAGACAAAGAAATTACTCATGAATGACAAGCAATAGGAGCATCAGAATCTTTGCCCAACACCCCAAACTCCAGTTTCCATACGGCGACAAGAAAAGGGCCAGGTGACACCTACATGCACAGTGGATTGTGTTACAGGGAAGAAGGGCTGAGATTATGAACACAAATCTTTTATCATGAGTGATTAGCGTTTTTGCCCTTAGTTGCGCAAGGAGATATCTTCCTGGACAGTAAGTAGGCCTGCCTTTTGCTCTGGAAGGAAGCACTCTCTCTCTCTCTCTTTCATGGCTGTAAGCAAACATGCCCTTTGTTCCAGAGGGAAATGCTATATATGCCAAGGTTTCTGGCTATATAAACATTCTTGAAAAGATAGTCCAGAACAAAGAGTAGTAAATGCCTCCCTCATAAGATGTGCAGAAGCATAAAAAAAACCTATGAAAAATTGTCCCTCGGGAGTTGGTGTAGCACAAATAATTTATTCTACACTTGTTAGATGTTTGAATAGTTTCCAGATTTTTGTACTATTAAAAATACTGCTGAAAACATTCTTTTACGTGTGTGCTGGTTCATACGTGCAAGAGTTTTTAAGGATATATTCCTAGGAGCGGGGTTGTTGGGCTGTGTTTTCACCAGCAGTGTATAATCATTTTCATTCCATTTCATCCTCAGTAGTCTTTTATATTGTCAAACTTCTAATTTTAGCAATTTCATGGGTGTAAAATCATATCTTAATTTAGTTTTATTTTTTATCTCTTAATATCAATTAAGTTGATCTTCTTTTGATGTTTTTGCTTCTCAGATAATCCTGTTCACTCTTTGGCCCATTTTTCTACTTAGGTATATTTTTCTTATTAATTAATAAGTATTCTTTACTTATTACTTGGTCAGTTTTATTTGTGCATATATCTTCCAGTTTGGGGATTAGTCTTTTCAATATCTGCCTGACATCTTTTGAAGAACACAGTCTTAATGGACTTACTTTTAATACAGCTTAAATTGTTAGTATGTCACTATAATGTGTTGTTTGTAATATACTTAAGAAATCTATTTCTACTGAGGTCATAAAAACTTCTCCTTGATGATTTTGTTGTTTTGGGTTTTTTCCTCCTCTATTTAGGATAAGCTAGTTTCTGGAATCAGAGAATGTGTGTCTTCTATTCTAATACAAATCTGAGTCATTATTATTTTGACTATTTCTTCTCTCCCATTTTCTCTATTCCTTTATTTAGGTACTCAACAACTATTAACTGAACATTTATTATATGCCAAACTCAATTTAAACATATGCCAGCGCTTCTCTTTCCTTCTCTTAATCTCTTTTGCATATTTGTCATCCCTATTTGAGCTGCATTCAGGTTAATTTATTCAGATATACCAATTCACTAATTTTCTCTTCATCTGTGTCTAATGTGCTTCCTACCTTATCCACTGAGGACTCAATGAATTTTTTTTTACATTTTGAAAATTCGATGTCAGTCTTTTTACTTGACATAAATTTTTTGTTTTCATTTATACAAACATTTTAACAATAGAATGTTTCTGTCTAAATCTTATAATTCCAATGCATTCATTTCCACTGTTTTGGTAAACTTCACTTTATAGTTTACTTTTACTGACTCTTACTTTTTTAGCTTTTTATTTATGTGTCTTACAATTTTAGTGTGAGCCCTTCTGTTTTGAACTTTATCTGTAGAAACTATTCATCATCTGGCTGCAAAATGCCTTTTCCTAGGATTTCTATGCTTATGTAGGAGACTTGGGAGTAAAAAAATAAAATAAATAAAAAGTTTAAATTAAACTTTGGTATTTGGGAGGAGGAGAGGGTTAGAGATACATAATTTGAATTCTGGCCCATGTAAGTACAGAAATATGAGGACAAAGTGTTGTTTCCATTTTGTTTTGTTTTGTTTGGCCTTGTGTTTTTCCTCACAGTTGCACCTAGATCTGTAATTACAGTCATATTTTCCAATCCTATTTGTCTACAGGTTAGTTTTTTATTTTTCCTATCGAAAAAGAAAAGTTAGCTTTACCAATCTTGGTTTTATACAGGTGTTATGACTTTGTTAAATTAACATTTGTTAAGTGGAGCACAGGATGCCCCATGGTGAGCCAGGGTTCAACAGACCATAAGAGAAATTGAAATCAAAAAGTTTATTACTCACAGGTCCTAGAGAAGTATACCACAAGCCTCAAGGTGCCACACGGAGGGGTCAAAGCAGGGTGTAGGCAAAGGAGAAATAACCTGGGGCCCATGACTTTATTAGGGTCAGTGGCTGGAGATGTTTGGGGTTCCTGGGCAAAGGTCAGACACAACCTGGGGTGCGTTGTGTCCGTCATTGTTCTCTTGGGCTGTGGCATCGTGAGAGCAATTTTGCAGCCCTAGGCTGGTGACACCATGCCAAGTGGGGCCCTATATTTCTGCACAGACCACACACACACACACACACACACAGACCTGACTGCATCATCTCTGCGTCATTTAATTGACTCCTTTTTTGCTCCCCATTTGTGTGAGCACTAAGGATTTAGTCTGTTACCCTCAGCTCTTTACTCTTCAGCAGAAATCAGTCATCCTAATCAAAAAATTTTAACAATCAACTATAATTTTTAACTTCAACTCTGGTCTCTCTTCCACTCTCTCCATGTCCCCTACTGCCTATAGAACACAGCAGCTCAGATGGGTCACTCCTGAAACTTCAATGGTCACTATGCTTTTTAAAAAGTTATTATTTTCCCAGAAAAAGTGACTCCTTTTTATGTCTCTCTAAATCCTGTAAGTAATGTCATTATTCTTCAAATTATCTAGGCTCTAAACTGAGGGTCAACTTTTACTTTCTCTTTATATACCATCATTTCCTTCTGTATCACCCTACTACGTTTGGCATTCATCATCTCTCTTCTATATTATTATAATAGCCTCCAAAGGCATCTCCCTGCTCTAGAAGTCCCTCCCTTCTTCAATTTGTCCTGCATAGGAGCAACTGGACCAGCTGGGAAAGCCTTATAGTGAAAAAAAAAAGGCTTCAGAGATGCTGATGGGAAGCTTTGGCATGGGGAAGCTGGGGGGGACTAATTAGAAGCAGGGCATATTATGTGATTGGTTTGGGGAAATTATTTGACTTTCTCTGATAGATCCTGAATTGGAAGCAGGGCAAAATATAGGGAAACTGGCAGTTATGGACCAAGTCCTTATGGTTCTGAGCCAGTTGCTACAGAAGTTGTTGTTTGGCCTCCTGGGCTGGTTGCTGCAGCATTGGTGGGTCCGAGTATGTGCACATATGGTCTGATCGTATGGTCTGTCCCATTTATATTTAATCTCTTAACGTGGATGTTTTATGAGTAAAATCAGACAATTCATTTAAAGCTCTTGGTCAGTGTCTAGCATAGTAAAGCACTCTGGAAACCATTGCTAATATTAATAACGATAATGGTAATGACTATCATTAAGTTTATATTCTAAACATTTTAGAAAACTAAGAAACCTAGAAACAGCAAGCCTGGGAAGTTTTGTTACCTTCATGTTGACTAGAGAGCATGTCAAATAAGAGTTATATTGACTCATAGGAAACTGTCATTTTTGTAGGTCAAAACTGTTTAAATATCTATAATTTTTAATGGCTCCATTACCAAAATTATTCTGGTAATTATTAAAAATTCTGGTATATATTAAAAAATACATGGTGGCCCATACGTTTACCTTAAAGTCTTTATCAATAATATCCTTTCTTTTATATTGCCTCAGTCACTTATTTCATTCAGATGATGTCCACTTTTTAGAGGAAAAATACACATAACTACAGACTGAGTGATAATTACATAGAATGACTGGCACAGAACAATTGTTTTAAAAGGGAATAAATCAATAAACATAAGGACAGGTTATTTACACCACCTTAACGTTCCTAAAAATTATATCATCTCTGAAGGAATAAAACGTCTGAAACTCAATCACTTTCCTGCTGTGGTATTCTGCAAAGTGTATTTACAGAGAATGTACTGCATAAAAGAATTAAGTATTTGTAACTTTGAGAGGGTGAGTTAATTTGCTTTCTGCTAAGCTCGAGAGCTGCTTGGAGAACTCTCACCTCCAGGTCTAGTTTGCTTGCTTTCTGTACTATCCCAGTATGAGGTAAGCCCAGTTACTGCCTACCCTATAATTTGCATATAATCACTCATATTATTTGGTGATGATGCTTTTAGATCTGTTTTTATGTAAATGAGGAACGTGGCAAAATAACTCTACAATAAGCCTAATGGCATTGTTCAGGTTGTATGTCTAATTGCTCTCTATATTATTCACTCCACTTTCACACACTTAGGCAAATTGGGTGGGGTGGAGGCCTGCACATTTTATCTTAAACAACTGTTTAAATTTTAGTTTATGGGTGATATAGCACCATTAACAAGCTATGATTTTTATCCTACTGTCCAGGTGAGCTAAACATGAAAATGGAGTTTACTGGCTCTGAAATGAAATAAGCATTAGAGGTTGACTGTAGGTAACTTTTCCCAGACATCATCATTCACTGTATTAATGATAAGAATTGCCAGAGGGATCAAATCAATCCAGCTTTTTAATACACAGCTAGGATATAATGAATACTTTGTCTTGCCACTCATCTTTGTAAGAAAACTTTTTTTTTTTTTTTTTGTCACCAGGAGAAAGATTTACTTGTGGTCCAAGCCAAATGTTCAAAATCATAACAGGCTAGAAAGATTTGATCCCAAGCACAAGCCCACGAGGGAGGGGACCAAAACAGACCAAGGAAAGACAACCACCCCATGTAAAAAGATGAACGGACGGCTTCACACACACACACACACAGATGAAATGTTTGGACAGAGGTAAATTTCACATGGTCATTTCTGTTTCTTTTTAAATACAGGTCTGTGGGGTGGTATTTTTTTTTCCCAGCTATTAAAAAAAAAAGGCCCAAAAGTGCATATGTGAGGGGAAAGAGGCAGAAATTAAGCAATATAGTAATTTTCCCTGGAGGGATATGAGGAAGAAAACAGGAAGCAATAATGAGAGAATTCAGTTTTCTCACCATTGGGCTTCTTGCATTTTATTATTGGTCCACTAAAGTTATATTCACATTCTAGCTTTGCTGCATCTTCTTTGCTGGGATTAGACTGACTAAAAAACCTCTGTGAACTGTAAGAAAAGACTCAGCCCAGCCCTCAGGTTCTGTGCTCTTCTAGGGATGGATGGTTCTGGAAAGGCAAAAGGACTCCCAGCAGCCCCTGGGTCCCTCAGCACCACTGTGACAGTCCCTCCTCTCTCTGGGGGTGTGGAAGAAAAGGTCCCCTATTTTTAGGATGGGAGGCGCAGAGGGCTGGCAGCAGGATTCCAGCAGCTGGCTTGCCTTGTTTTGGAAGGACATTTAAGCCGAGTGAAAACAGGCTACTTCTTGTTCCCCCAGGTCCTCCTCCCGCCCTCTCACTACCCTGCCAACCACAGGTTCTCCAACAGGATGTGTCTCTGACCTTTGGTCCCAGAATCCACATTATGCTTTGAGATCAAGAGGAAAAAAAATGGACCAGCGCCTGTCCCAAGGCTCCCACAATTGTTCCCTCACTGCCTCCCTCATCCCCCAAACTGCCCGATATAAGACACTCCACCTGCCTTCACCTTGGCTCTGGCCAAGGAGGGAAAGGGATTGGTCAGCCAGGGGCTCAAGCCTCTGATTTGGGGTAAATATTCCCAAGTCAACTCACAAGCAGTGAGGACTTGATGCTAAATATGCCTGCAGGCCCCTCCCTCTCCGGCAGGGCACAAGGATGCAAAGATCTCAACCGTGGGCCCTGAGTCAGTGGACTCGGGGTGAAGATGGGAGGGGGAGACCCAGAAGGGTGACAAGAAAGCCCAGAGATGAATAAAGCCAGGCAAGGGTCATCACAGCCCCCAACAAGCAAGAGAAGGGACTTGGAGACGGCACCATCTTTCCCTTCCTCATCCCGGGTCTGTGCTTCCAGTTTTGTAGCCCTGGGACCCTCTCCCTCTGCTTCAAGGAGGCTTTAAGTAAATGAGGAGTGAGCCTGGGCAGGATGCCGGGGGCGGGGGGAGCACAGGGCAGCGCACCTGACTCTGGAGCTCACCCTGTTGCTTTTCCGGGCTGCCGGCCGCCGTGGTGAAGGACTGCGTGGGGTAGTGTGCATTGCACCGGGGCTTCTTCTCATAGCCCTTGTAGTTCTTCATGTTGAGTGTCATCTTGCAGGTCACGTAGTGGAAGCATGCTTTAGGCCAGAACTTCCGCAGACAGTTCACCTTCCCCGTGGGGTACAAGATCTCGCCGCCCCGGGCGCGGCTGGGATTCAGGGCTCGGGGAAAGGCAGAGGCTAGGACGCCGGCGCTGGCGCGCGCTCTCCTTCCCCGGAGCGAGCTGGCCGGAGGCGGCCGCGCTGCACCTGCACGGGCGACGGCGACGGCGGCTGCAGCTAGGGAACCGGCCAACTTCTGCTTTCTAATAGCTATAAACACGTACGTAAATAGCGACGAAACCTGAATTCAAGTGGTACTTTATTTATTTAAGCCTATATAAGAAAATTCCATAGGGTAAATGAATTTACCTCTTTATTCTGAAAATGAGGGCATGTTTTTGCATCTGGCAAGGTCACTCTTAGCCTCTTCTATCTTTCCATATGTAAAGAGAAAAGTAAATGTCCTTATATCAATTCCTGAAAGACGTTTCTTTAAAGACTTTACTGTCTTAAGAGAATTATTTGGCATGAGTACAAATATCGCTGGGCTTTTATTAAAGTGTCTTTTACACCGCAGTATTTTTAATGTAATCAGGACAGAAGCCAACACATATAGACTAATAAATAACTTGATGTCTTACAATGGATATCTGCTGTGGTTGCACCTAATCAGAATTATTATTATCTGCCCAGCAGATGGGTGTTTAGCCAGTTGGATAAAACTTCTATTTGAACAGCTTTCACACACACAAAAATGCCTCAGTATTGGAGAACATTTTTTCTTTTGTCATCTATTTCCCACAAAATAACTGAAATAACGTAGTATCTAATTGCAAAGGTTCAGATTCATTTAAAACATACTAATTAAGGGGTAGTTACAATACCTTTTATCTCTTTCCACTTACTCTTCCTTAATTTTACAATTACCAAACTAGCACTGAGTGCAGTGAATATAAAACTAACCGCAGAACTTCTCGGGATAATCTTCCAGGCATTTAGCAGCCTTTAGCCATATGGGTTTTGCATGTACAGTTCCAAAATGGCTCTTTTCCACATACATTTATGGAGAAATAAGAAAAAAAAAGAAAATATATTTGGGTGATGTTGAGGACAAGCGTTCGCAACTACGAAACTGAGTTTGCCACAGGCCAGATAGCATCCATTTGTAAAACACTGGGCATAGGCCTGCCTTTTGTGTGATCAGTTTATACTAGTTCTTGTCTATCAGCAGCAGTTCTAAATACCAAAGAATGGAACTTTTTATTTGTGGCTTGCTTCTTAAATTCAAACCCACTATAAAATCATTTTAGTACAAATACTGTTTCTTGTTAGAATTGTGCAGCTGACACCATGGTGACTCTCCCCAGATCCCTGAGAGCCTGTGCACCCATTTCCCAGCATCTTTGTGTGTTACTGTGACCTTCAGAAGATGGTCAGGGTGCTTGAAGCTGCCAAGCCCAGCTAGAGACAACAAGTGCCTGGGAGTTTATTTTCTGCTGATGCAGCCAGGCCAGAAGGCAATGACTGACTAATCCTCCTGGTAACATTGAGGGAGCGAGGGAGGAAATCCTAGTTCCTTCATCTGAGAGGTGACCGACCACTCCAGAGCCCCTACCCGTGGGAACAGGCTGAGGCTGGGACTTCACCTAAAATTACAGCTTTGCTTGACTCTCTTCCTTCTCTGTCTTGCTTTGTCCATATTCTTTCCCTCAAACCCTTGACTCATAGTCTGCTTGTCAGAGAAACAATTGAAGACAAGTTGTATCTGTGCCTTTCACATTGTGCCGTGTATGATAGGGGGTTGGTCAATAATTGTGGAATGAATGAATACTAGCAATGTGAGTAAAGTGGGTAAGGAAGAGACCCTTGGTTTAGAGATTTAAGTAAATTTGATCATTCTGATGCCTTTTTTGCTCCTTTCCTTGGGGGAATGATTTGTTATGGTGCATGATTAGAAATTCTTGTATGTAACCTACTGTTTGATACTCAGTGGTGAATTGTAAATGCGGGTAGGGAGAGGGGCATGAGGTACATAAAGAAATTTTACCGCATTGAGCAAATCTCTGTTTCTATGATTCTACAAGTGCACAGTCAGTTGTAAGTGTTCTCCGTGACTGCATGTAACAATCACAGAAAAGTCTCAGGGTAGGTGACAGCACAAAAGCTAACTTTAGTAAGTCAGTGACCACGGAAAAGAGAGCAGCAAAAAGATGGTTTACAAGAACTTGCATAATGGTAATGCATATGATGAAGATAAAAATACCCAAATCACATATTTTAAAGTTTTAATTTCAACTTTAATTGAACCACAGTCATATTAAAGCTAATTTATCTGCTATTATGATGAGCCCTAACACTTTTTTGCTGCGTAATAACATTAAGCTTCTTATGAGGATCTAGAAACTTACAATAAAACACAAACATAATTTGACTACTAAGAACTTAACAATCCAATGCTATATGGTTATTAATGTGTGCATGAGAAGCAGAATCTTTGACTTTTTTTCCTAGGGATGTGTTTTATTTTAAAAGAAAACAACACTTTCAAGTAACTATGCATGAGGTTTTTAACGATTAAATTGTCTGTCATAATTCTTGACTCTAGTCAGTAAGATACAATAATTAATGAATAAGTTAGTTGCTTTTAATGTTCTACAGTTTAGTGATATACAATTTACAGTGCCTCAGAATCTTTTAGAGTTATGCCTAGATGAGCAGGCATCTGATATATTTCTTCTTTGGTAAGAGTATAATAGCCAAAGAACAATTACTAGCTTTGTGAGGATGGCATTTTATCAATGGAACTTCCATTAAGTTAGCCTTCCATCTTGTTAATGTCATGCTCTTTTTTCAGGACCTTGACATCATTATAATGTGTCACTGTAAGGGGAAAAAAGATGTACTTTTTAAGTGCCATAGATATAAATGTGTATTCCTATCTCTGGTAAATTAGCATTCAAAGCTTTCTCTCTGCAGTCATTTTAAGGACTACACAGGAATAATATAGATATAAAAAGTATATCACTTTTGACAGGAAAAAGTACTAGTTGCCCAACTGCTTGTTAACATTCACTCTTTACATATGGCATTCCCAAAAGAGTAGTTTTTAAAAGTGTTTTCATGGTAGAGTCAGCATTCTGCTTCACTTGTCCTAATGGTAAAGCTTAATCTGAATTTAGTTGAATATTCATAAAGATGGCATTTTAAATAGCTCTTCCATATATACAGAGTCATCTTATTGGTTAGAAATGAAATGCTTTAAAAAAATGAAATGCTCTTTCTTCTTATGTGATTTGATTGTTATTGTATTTTTGTGAGGAGAGAGTGGATGAGGAAGTATAAAGTGTAAAATTAACAGTAAAATTTTTATCTTGAATAAGTATTAAATGCTATTGAAAGTGGTTATGCCTGCATAATGCCAAAAGAAAACATTAAAAATTTAAAATTTCAGGCATATAGCCAGTTTCTTGATTGACTGTACTACAAGTAACTGATGCGATAGATTACTTTTTCCTTCAAGGAACTGCCCAGTTTTGGATGAAGTTGACCAAATCTGTCAACTCTGTAGGTGGTATCTTATTGAATTAGGAACATGTCAATGCGCTCTCAATAAATCTGAGTGCCAAATTTTTTAGTAGCTACCCTCATATACTGCAATTCTGGTCATGAGGTAACTACCTCTTGATGTCTTCAAAATGGTTAAAAATATTCTCCTACCCATTTGGAGATAAAAATTACAGAAAAGTATCATTTCGACTAAAAAAATGAAACCTGTCATCTTATATTCAGCATATACATTCCAATTTTTTACTAGTGACTTTTTAGCTATTTTAATAAACATGTTTGATCTCCCTATACTCATAAAACTTCTCAGATTTTCTTTTATCTTATAATGTACCAGCCAACAATATAAATGAAACCAAATCCAGGTATTCCAAAGCAATGGAGGGAGGACTTTTCATGTGGAGAAGAGCTGTCTAGGCTTCAGAGTCCCAACCATTGTTCCTCAGATTCTTCTCCCTTTTAGGGATATCTGAGATATTAAATACTGCTGGGCAAGGCAATTGGAGGCAAGACGGTTAATCTCTGGTGGATACCTGATACACAGAACTCAGTAGAGTAATGCTCTTGTAATGTTTTAACCCAAAAGAAAACACAGACCCTTCTCTTAATTCCTTATTGCACAATTGAAACCAAGCTAGAAGATACAATCACAGCTTAAGTAAGGGTCCATGTATTATAAAGCTAGAGATTTTTTAGATTTAATAATTCCTTGCTAATGACTCCCACTGGAAGACCCTACACCCTACCACCCCTTGACTTTTGGTTTTACCCAAAGTGGGGGAAGCCATTTAAACTGCATCACCCAGGACACACTCTCAAGCATACCTAGATTTTACATTTCAGAACCCCGAGATTCAATTGCACAAAAAACAATAGTAATATTTCCCACCTATTAAAGTCTGTCTTCTGAATGTTGGCTTCCTGTGTCTTCCTTTATTGTTAAAAAAGACCAACATTTGGATACAAAACAATATATCTTCACAAGAGATGTGTACATATGTTGAAGCTCTTCTAATTCCCTGAATTATCTTTTTCTTTCCGTTTGTGACTAACCTTTCAACTAACACACCATTGTAAAGCAATTATACTCCAATAAAGATGTTAAAAAAAAAAAAAGAGTAGTTTTGAACCTACTATTTTTCTTGCTGTTTCCACTGTCTTGTGCATTGGGATGCTTGCAGTCAGGTAGCTACCACTGCTTAACTTGAAACCGACCATCTAATCACAAAATCAAGTGACCCTGTCTCAGTCTGAACCTCTATCTCTATAACTATCCACACAGCTATCTTCTTAAAATTGTATTATCCCTTGGGTCCAATGAACATATACCATTCTGCTGCTTCTCTTGACATAGAGCCTGTTACTCTCTTTTATTCTTTACTGACTCTTCCTGTTTTACTACTGCCCGAATGTAGTTGTGTTACAAGATTCAAGGTCATGCTTCTTTTCATCTTTATTGGTCTCTCTTCTTTGGCAGTCCTGCAGTTATTGCCATCCCACCTTTGTGAGTACTTCCTAAATCTCTGAACCTTGATATTTCTTAACTGATCTAGTCTACAATCTATAACTATCTGTTGTGATATCTAGCTGAATATCCTGAAAGACTCTTCAACACATTTTTAAAATGATATTCATTTTATTCATTAAAACAATTATTTTTTTCTAATTTCTCCTATTAGGTTTATGATAATCCCATTTTTCTCAATTGCCTAGTCTCCACATACTTAAATAACATTTCATTTCTCTCTGCTCTTCACTTCCTATATCTAATCATTTTCCAGGGAAGTTTTCTCTTTGAATTATATTTTGATTTTGTCCTTTTCTTTCAATAGGCTTTTTCCCTACTCAAGTTGTTTTTCTCTTCATGTTTGGCCTTAACTCTTTCCTTTTTCCTTTTTCAGTTTGTCTGGTTATTAAAATAATTGTTATTCACAATAAAAACAATAAAACTATAATGAAATTAAATTTGAAGTTCTCTTCTGGCACAAATACTCCATTCCTTCTATTACCACAGTTTTATGTGTATCAGTCCAAAAAATTATCATTCATGCACGCAAATATATTTCCAAATCATCTCCAAAGTAGCTGAAACAATGTGCTCTTTAACTAGCAATGTATGAAGATGAGATTTCCCCACACCCTTCTCACCCTTGTGTTATCATTCCTTAATACTTGCCAATCTGTTCTCTTATTGTTGTTTTAATTTGCATTTTATTATTTACGAATAAGACTGAACATCTATTCATATGCTTATAAGTAATTTGTATCGCTTTTTCTGTGAAATGCCTGTACATATTGTCTTTTTTTTTTTTTCCTTCTTGGATCACTGCCACAAGCCTCTTTTGGCTTCTATGATGATTACAAATTGTTTCTAGATTAATCTTAACTAATTCACATTTCCAGAATAATTCTCAGTTAAAATACTTCAAATTATTGTAGGTTTTTCAACTGTTTAAAATTCAAATCTCCTAAACCAGTTTACCAAAGTTCTTACGTACAAGCATTAAGAAGCAGAAATCTGAATGGTTTTAGCTGGAGTGCATTTCCTTAGGAGGATACTGAGAAACTCACCATCTATGGCAGGGCTTGAGAACCATATTTGGATGTCATGCATTTTGGGAAAAAAAGTATTTGAAATTATGCTACTAAAATCTCTCATCAAAGATACCAGTGATGTTGCTCTGATAGCATCAATACTGAAAAGATGGATGCTGTCAATGGAGCCACACCCATGGACAACTTGGGAAAATAAGTGTTAGCTGACCCCTTTTACCATACCTAGCTGGTCATTTACTTCAGACTAAAAAACTGAGACGTGCCCATCTGATTGCCCTACATCCTGCACCTGAGCCCTACATTCAAGAGAAACAAAGAAAAAAATTCCCCAGCACTTTTCACTTGTATAGTTGGATGTGATTTTTGCTTCACAAGTCAGTGGATTCCCCACACACAGGAAGGGTTTCAAAAGCTGAACACCACGAATAATGACAGAGATCTATTAAAGTTGCTATTAATCCCGTTTCTAATATTCCCTCACTTTTTAAAAAGCTATTTGTTTTATTCTTAATATAGCCTACGGTCAGCCCATCTAGACACGTCATTGCTAATATAAACCTTGAATTTTTTGCATCCCTCCTTTTTGCTTATTTCATGCTTTCTGCCTGGTCTGTTTATCTTTTTGGCATTCCCTAACCCATTTAAAAATGGTCTACTTCAAACATCTTGTCTTTGATCCTCCCCTATGAATTCCTCTTCTCTCAACTGTCATACAATTTGATTCCACCAAACAATAATACCGATTGCATTTTGCCTTGTCCAGAAATTGTTCTAATATGTGTCATCTTATCCTATTACTCTGTAAGCACCAATTTTATAAGGACAATGCCATTTTGTTTCTTAATGCATTAAAATATTCTGAAGACTTAGATATCAATTTAAAGAACTCATCAAAAATAGATTTCTAGGTCAATTAATTTATGACAAAGGCACCAAGAATATACGATGGAGAAAGGACAATCTCTTCAAGTAGTGGTGGTGGGAAAAAGACAGTCACATGCAAAAGACTGAAACTGGACCACTGTCTTACACCATATATCAATATAAAAATTAACTCAAAATGGATTAAAGACTTGAGTGTAAGATCTAAAACCATAAAACCCCTAGAAGAAAACATATGCAGTAAACTATTTGACATTGGTCTTTCCAATGATTTTTTGGATTTGAAACCAAAAGCAAAGGCAACAAAAGCAAAAATAAACAAGTGGGTCTATATCAAACTAAAAAGCTTCTGCACAGCGCAGGAAACAAAATGAAAAGGCAACCTAAATCTTTGCAAATCATATATCTGGAAAGAAGTTAATATCCAAAATATATAAAGAACTCATAAAATTCAACAGCAAAAAAACCCACAAACAATCCAGTTGAAAAATGGGCAGAGGATCTGAATAGATATTTTCCAAAGAAGACATACAGATGGCCAACAGGTACATGAAAAGGTGCTCAACATTACTAATCATCAGGGAAATGCAAATCAAAACCACAATGAGATATCACCTCACACCTTCTAGAATGGCTATTATCAAAAAGGCAAGAAATAACAAGTGTTGTCAAAGATGTGGAGAAAAGGGAACACTTTGGCAATGTTGGTGGGAATGTAAATTGGTGCAGGCACTTTGGAAAATAGTATAGAGGTTTCTCAAAAAATCAAAAATAGAACTACCATATGCACCAGCAATTTCACTTCTGGGTATTTATCAGAAAGAAATTAAAACACTGATTCAAAAAGATAAATGCACCCCTATGTTCACTGCAGCATTATTTACAATTGCCAAGATATGGAAGCAACCAAAGTGTCCACTGACAGATGAGTGAATAAAGAAATGTGGTATATATAAAATGGCATATTATTCAGCCATAAAAAGAATCTTGCCATTTGCTACAACATGGATGAACCTTGAGAGCATTATGCTAAGTGAAATAAATCAGACAGAGAAAGACAAACACCATATGATCTCACTTACATGTAGAATCTAAAAAAAAAAAAAAAAGAAACGCTGAAAAACCAAACTCATAGATACAGACAACAGATTGTTGGTTTCCAGAGGCAGGAGATGGGAGGTGGGTGAAATGGATGAACGTGGTCAAGAGGTACAAACTTCCAGTTATAAAATAAATAAGTCATGGGGATGTAAAGTACAGCATGGTGACTATAGTTAATAATAATGTATTGTATTATTTGAAAGTTGCTAAGAAAGTAGATCTTCAAAGTTCTCATCATGAGGAAAAATATTGTAACTTGTGTGGCGATGGATGTTAACTAGATCATTGTGGTGATCAATTTGCAATATATACAAATATGGAATCCTGTTATACACCTGAAAAAAAACAGATTTCTAATTCTTGCCATTCATTCACTCATTCAGCAAGTATGTGCTGACATCCAAGTGTATATGCCAACATTCTTCTTAGAGCTACAGATATAATGATGAACGACATTGCATTGACTCAATGTTTCACAGATTTTAGAAATGAAAAACCAAACTACAAACACTGACAAGACAAACAAAATACAGATACATAAAAATTTCAGTAAAATTTTTTAATGCTTGAAATGTGTTATGGAAACTAAATAACTTCCTATGTAAAGAAGAGTTTGAAGAAGTGCACGAGGGAAGTGGTTTGATTAGTTAGAAGGCTTAATTGGCATATAAATGAAAGATGACAACTGGATGAATTAAGCTGGAAGCAATGGAGATGGAAAGAAGTAACAAGAATTCAAAATATATGTTGCAGATAGAATTGACAGGACCTAACGATGATCTGGATGTTACATATGAAAGAAAATGCCAAAGACTAAACTCTACTGTATTACAACAGATATATTTTTCCACCAGCACTTTTATCACTATTCACTCCCTGACTTTCCATCATACTCTTTCGTCTTCCCAGGGTATTGTATGTTTCAAGAGATCATTGTATAGGTACTTCCCTGGTGGCGCAGTGGTTAAGAATTCGCCTGCCAATGCAGGGGACACGGGTTCGATCTCTGGTCCAGGAAGATCCCACATGCCGCGGAGCAACTAAGCCTGTGCATCAAAACCACTGAGCCTGTGCTCTAGAGCCTGCGAGCCACAACTACTGAGCCTGCATGCTGCAACTACTGAAGCCCGTGCGCCTAGAGCCCAGTGCTCCACAACAAGAGAAGCCACCACAATGAGAAGCTTGCGCACCGCAACGAAGAGTAGCCTCTGCTCGCCGCAACTAGAGAAAGCCTGTGTGCAGCAACGAAGACCCAATGCAGCCAAAAATAAATAAATAAATAAATTTATTTTAAAAAAAGAGATATCATTGTATTAAGAACACTACAAATCCACAATTTTCAAATTCAGTTGATCCTATAACTGTAGAGATATATCAGGAGATAAAAACCACAGTTTGAACAGGGAGAGTTTAACATAAAGAATTATTAACTATGACTAGGGAGCAAATACAAAGGGTAACAAGAACTCTAAAGAATGTCCTAAGGCTGAAAGGCACATAACCAAGGAAAGAACAAATTTGGAAGGGAGCTCCCATCCCAAGGCTGGAATTTAGATCTCAATGGAGAAAGTGTGGGTGCAGCACACTGGATGGTGGAGAGGCTCCCTGTGTTGCCCAGAGTCACTGGGCAAACAGGAGGTACCTTTTATGGTATGTGGGCTAAAGGTGGCAAGTCAGGTACACCTCTCCAGAGTATGAAGGGGCTGAGACTGGCACCACTATGAGGGGTACAGATATGTAGGAAATAGGAGCTGGGAGTGGCAAGCAGGAGACAACTTTCCAGGGTGCAGAGGGTCTGAGACCAGCAGACTAAGGTACAGATTTATTCAGGGTTCTAGCAGCCTTCTCTGTGGCTGGATAGTACAAGGTCTAGGCTGTACACTGTCTGCAAGAGTGGACCACTGTGAGCTGGCCACCCATCTACTGAGGCTGAGGACTCAAGCTGGCTGAGACACAGACTGTATTCTCTAGGTGCACAGCCAGGACCGACCATCACTGGATGTTCCTCTCCCATGCTACTGTAAACCATGCAACGGGAACGAAAAGAAGCAAAAGGAAGGACACGCTAACCAGGAAGAAAAACTCTTTCCTCTTGTAATGTTCCTCTGGTGCCTCCTACAATCAAAATTTAAAGTCGTACTTGGAGCAAAAAAGAAATTCATACAAGCACAAGCCCCATTATCACTGTACAGGTATTGAGGGTGGATTAGGAGCTGACAGGACATACACTGATAACTGGGAAAGTTCACTCCTTTGGACACTTCCATATACTTCTGTTATACACATTTGAACTTCCATATGACAGTGAGACAACTCTGTTTTTCCACTTAACAAGACACAGCTGTCCTTCTTAGAAGAGAAGTTTTCACCATTTCCCGAAACAGAAATATGCACATTCGCTATGACCATAAAATTTTACCACAGAATCTCTGAAAATTTCATTAGCTAAACACCACATGTTATTCTCCTACAAATTTTATATAAAATAAAAAGGAAGGAGTAGAAGGAAAGAGAAAAATAACATGGTTGTATGTACAATTAAACATACACCTATAACAAGCAGAGAAAAAATATGCGAACATGCTATAGTCCTTTCTGCAGCGGGTCACAAAGCTGTAGCATTTATGGCTTCCTTCTTCTGCTCCGCATAATGTATCTCCCTTGCACTCATTCAGAACCTCAGCGGTCAATGAAGTACTACGCGTGGCTCCCACCCTCAGAGAATCTCTTGGGTTTCAGATACAGTTTTCTTTGCCTAAATTTGTATAACAGCAACATAATTTCCCCTTGATAACTGAAAACACTCCAACTAGGAGACTTTTTTTCTTTTGTTGCTTGTTGGGTGAATGGCATAAGGTCTTTAGAATGGTCAGGGGGCAGTCTTACCTTCTAATTGAATGTACCATTACTTTAACTTTTCCAGGAAGTAGTATAAACAGTCATCCAACTTGGGCCATGGACCCAGCAGATAGCAGGGAACTTGAGTATCTGTGTAGAAAAACATATTTTGCTGAGCCTGTGAAAAGTCACCATTAAGAGATTCACAGAATAGATCCTTAGAGTTCTAGAGAAGCCCAGTCTGTGTGTAGCAGAGATTATTATTTGAAAAGTAGCTCTTCGTTAGTTATTAGATCTTAGGACCCAGGCTTTAACAACGGGACATCAGTAGCGACTCTGGTAAAACTGCTCATCATGAGCTACTTTGCGTACAACTCAGCAACTTGAAAAGTGTGACGGGCCCAGCAGGAATACATTATAAAACAGAAGTGATGTATCAGGGATCAGGCTTGAAGGCCAAAGTAAACTGCACAGAGGTGGTCCAGATTCCAAAGACACCCACTCCCTGTGCACTGATGCTAACCGCCAGCTCATACCTATGGCTTCAAAGCAAAGTAGAGGTGGGACTGCCCTGGTGGTCTAGTGGGTAAGACTAAGTGGTCCCAATGCAGGGGGCCAGGGTTTGATCCATGGTTGGGGAACTGGATCCCGCATGCCGCAACTAAGAATTCGCATGATGCAACTAAAAGCCTGCATGCCGCAACTAAAGATCCTGAATGCCGCAACTATGACCTGGTGCAGCCTAAATAAATAAATACATACCAAAAAAATAAAGTTCACTTAAAAAAAAGCAAAGTAGAGGAAAACAAGTATATTTCTCTAGAAATAGAGAAACTGCAAGAAAAATAGGATGGCTGGAAGGAAGAGTGTGAGCAGGTAGTAACAAGAGACGAGACTGGAGAGAGGAAGAAAAGTCAGTCATGAACAGCCTTATAAGTCATGTTAAAGGATTTTAAACTTAACCTTAAGGGCCACTATTAAAGTTTTTCAGTTGGGTTAATCCATGAACAATGCCGTGTTTTAGAAAAATCACTGGCTTTACAGTGTGTGGAGGCAAGAGAGGGAAGAAATGTCTCTCAAGAGGTTGTTGCAATAATTAGGCGGGAGCTGAGGACAGACTCCATGACTTCTTATGTTTACATATGTATGTTCCTTTTGCTAAAAGTCTACAGAACAGCTACTTTTTCATTATAAATATTGTACCCTTCCCCCTCTTACAAAAGTAGCATTTCAGACAAAATGTTGTTTTAGCTCAAGGACTAAGCATCCACATGTAAACCACTAATATGTTACAGAATTGGGATTTAAACTCAGTCTGTATGATTTCAAAGCCAGTGTTCTTGCAAAAACATCCAATGGGGAAGGTAGACATGCACATACATTGATAAATTAAAATTCAGTGTAGGTTAGAACCCCTAAAAACGGCTGAACAAAAGATCATAGAATCATCACAGACAACAAGACATTCCACAAATGGATAAAATTACCATAAAGTCCTAAGTCACAGAATTTTGTTAGTTTACTTGGGCATTGTTCACTACTACATATTGCTACTTACAAGGAACCCAGTATTTGGAAGATTGCCAATTATTAAAAAAATTCATTGTTTTGTCTATGCTGCTTAAGTGAAAAGTAATACATATGTTTATCTACTTTTGTCCCCAGGACAAGATTTTGCTGTGCACTCTTCATTCCCCAGTTTGTCAGAGTATTTGCTAATTATGTGATAAACAAGTTTTTTAAAATAGCTGAATTTTATTACTGTCTTTTATCTATATTTTTATCTTTACTTTTGTTGTTATTTAAAAATCAGTACAAGCTCATTGGATAAAGATTTCAAGCTATACAGAATTATAGAATGTATAAAGTGAGAGAATTTTCAACAGTTTGCTGTATCTTGTTAGACAGTTTCTTTGCCAGATGTGAGATTCCATCATAACGACTACATTTGCAAAATGTTTAAATCTTATAAGATAAAGTGCTATCCAGAAAGGACAATTATGTATTCCATGCACTGCTAATGGGAATATGGGAATATATAATTTTACCACTACTTTGAAAAATTGGAAGAAGTTATCTAGCAGAGAATATGCATAGTCTGTAACTCTATTGTAGTTCAACTCTTCAGTATATATCCTGGAGAAATACTTGCAAGTGTTTATCAGGTGATATATATATATATATATATATATATTTCATATGCATACATACATATATATATGTAATATTTATTCCAGAAGCATCATTTAACTAGAAAAAAATAAAATAAACCATTGTCTGCACAAAAGAGGATAGGCAAATAAACTGTGCTATATTCATTGAATTGGAATACTATATAGCAGTGAAAAAATTAATGGGCTACAACTATCCACATAAATTGGATTAAATTCACAAACAACACTGAACAAAAAATAAGTTAAAGAATATAAAATATGTTTATATTTATATGAAGTTTAAAGATATACAAATCCAAACACTATATTGTCTAGGGATATCCTCATAAGAGAAGAAACACTAAGGAAAAATAAGGAAATCCTAATCTCAGAAGTCAGGATAGTGTTTAGAATATGGAAGAGTACATAGTGTTCTTTCAATACACTAGCAGCATGCTATTATTTAACTTTGGTAGAAAGTACACTAGTGCTTATTTTATTATTTAAAAATGCATTTTGATTTTATATATAATAAAATTTACTCTTTTTGGTGTAAAATTCTATTTTGTTTTGAAAAATGCATAGAGTTACATAACCAATAAGAAAATCAAGATACAGTACAGTTCAACACACACCCCTCCCCTGCTTGGCCCTGCCAATTCCTCTATGCTACCTCCTTTGGAGCCAGAGAATCCCCCAACCATTAACCTTTGGTACCTACTGATTTATAATCCATCCCTAGCGTTTTGCCTTTTATAAAATAAATTGTAAGTAGAGTCATAAAGTTTGTATCCTTTTGATTCTGACTTCCTTCAGTTAGCATAATGTATTTGGGAATTACCCATATTTTTGCATGGATCAATAATGTGTTCCTGGGAGGGAGGGGCAAGATGGCGGAAGAGTAAGACGCGGAAATCACCTTCCTTCCCACAGATACAGTAGAAATACATCTACACGTGGAACTGCTCCTACAGAACACCCACTGAACGCTGGCAGAAGACGTCAGACCTCCCAAAAGGCAAGAAAATCCCCACGTACTTGGGTAGGGCAAAAGAAAAAAGAAATAACAGAGACAAAAGAATAGGGACGGGACCTGCACCAGTGGGAGGGAGCTGTGAAGGAGGAAAGGTTTCCACACACTAGGAAGCCCCTTCGTGGGCAGAGACTGCGGGTGGCAGAGGGGGGAAGCTTCAGAGCCACGGAGGAGAGCGCAGCCACAGGGGTGCGGAGGGCAAAGCGGAGAGAATCCCGCACAGAGGATCGGCGCCGAGCAGCACTCACCTGCCCAAGAGGCTTGTCTGCTCACCCGCCGGGGTGGGCGGGGGCTGGGAGCTGAGGCTCCGGCTTCGGAGGTCGGATCGCAGGGAGAGGACTGGGGTTGGCGGCATGAACACAGCCTGAAGGGGCTAGCGCACCACAGCTAGCCGGGAGCGAGCCCGAGAAAAAGTCTGCAGCTGCCGAAGAGGCAAGAGACTTTTTCTTGCCTCTTTGTTTCGCGGCGCGCAAGGAGAGGGGATTCAGAGCGCCGCCTAAACGAACTCCAGAGACGGGCGCGAGCCGCAGCTATCAGCGCAGACCCCAGAGGCGGGGGCGAGCCGCGGCTGTCAGCGCGGACCCCAGAGACGGGCGCGAGCCGCGGTTGTCGGCGTGGACCCCAGAGGCGGGCGTGGGACGCTAGGGCTGCTGCTGCCACCACCAAAAAGCCTGTGTGCGAGCACAGGTCACTCTCAACACCACCCCTCCCGGCAGCCAGTGCAGCCCGCCACGGCCAGGCTCCCGTGATCCGGGGAAAACTTCCCCGGGAGAGCGCACGGCGTGCCTCAGGCTGCTGCAACGTCACGCCGGCTTCTGCTGCCGCAGGCTCGCCCCGCCTCCTCCGCACCGCTCCCTCCCCCCGGCCTGACTGAGCCAGAGCCCCCGAATTAGCTGCTCCTTTAACCCCATTCTGTCTGGGCGGGGAACAGACGCCCTCAGGCGACCTACATGCAGAGGCGGGTCCAAATCCAAAGCTGAACCCCGGGAGCTGTACGAACAAAGAAGAGAAAGGGAAATCTCTCCCAGCAGCCTCAGAAGCAGCGGATTAAAGCTCCACAAACAACTTGATGTGCCTGCATCTGTTGAATACCTGAATAAACAATGAATCATCCCAAATTTAGGAGGTGGACTTTGGGAGCAGGATATATTAATTTTTCCCCTTTTCCTTTTTTTGTGAGTGTATGTGTGTATGCTTCTGGGTGAGATTTTGTCTGTATAGCTTTGCTCTCACCGTTAGTCCTAGGGTTAGGTCCGTCCGTTTTTTTTTTGTTTTTTGTTTTTTACTTAAAAATTTTTTTCCCCTAATAAATGTTTTCTTAATAATTTTTTCCTTATTTTCTATTTTTTAAAAATTAAAAAAAAATTTTTTAATAAGTTTTTTCATATTTTTTATTTTAAAAAATTAAAAAAATTTTTTCTTAATAAATTTTTTTCTTAATAATTTTTTTCTTATTTTTTATTATAAACAATTGATAAATCTATTTTTAAAAATTAAAAAAAATTTTCTTAATAAATTTATTCTTAAAATTTTTTTTCTTATTTTTTATTATAATAGCTTTATTTTATTTTATTTTATCCTCTTTCTTTCTTTCTTTCTATTTTTTTCTCCCTTTTATTCTGAGCCGTGTGGATGAAAGGCTCTTGGTGCTCCAGCCAGGCATCAGGGCTGTGCCTCTGAGGTGGGAGAGCCAACTTCAGGACACTGGTCCACAAGAGACCTCCCAGCTCCACGTAATACCAAATGGCAAAAATCTCTCAGAGATCTCCATCTCAACATCAAGACCCAGCTTCACTCAACGACCAGCAAGCTACATTGCTGGACACCCTATGCCAAACAACTAGCAAGACAGGAACACAGCCCCATCCATTAACAGAGAGGCTGCCTAAAATCATAATAAGGCCACAGACACCCCAAAACACACCACCAGACGTGGATGTGCCCACCAGAAAGACAAGATCCAGCATCATCCACCAGAACACAGGCACTAGTTCCCTCCACCAGGAAACCTACACAATCCAGTGAACCAACCTTAGCCACTGGGGACAGATACCAAAAACAACGGGAACTACGAACCTGCAGCCTGTGAAAAGGAGACCCCAAACACAGTAAGATAAGCAAAATGAGAAGACAGAAAAACACACAGCAGATGAAGGAGCAGGGTCAAAACACACCAGACCTAACAAATGAAGAGGAAATAGGTAGTCTACCTGAAAAAGAATTCAGAATAATGATAGTAAGGATGATCCAAAATCTTGGAAATAGAATAGACAAAATGCAAGAAACATTTAACAAGGACGTAGAAGACCTAAAGAGGAACCAAGCAACCATAAAAAGCACAATAAATGAAATTAAAAATACTCTAGATGGGATCAATAGCAGAATAACTGAGGCAGAAGAACGGATAAGTGACCTGGAAGATAAAATGGTGGAAATAACTACTGCAGAGCAGAATAAAGAAAAAAGAATGAAAAGAACTGAGGACAGTCTCAGAGACCTCTGGGACAACATTAAATGCACCAACATTCGAATTATAGGGGTCCCAGAAGAAGAAGAGAAAAAGAAAGGGACTGAGAAAATATTTGAAGAGATTATAGTTGAAAACTTCCCTAATATGGGAAAGGAAATAGTTAATCAAGTCCTGGAAGCACAGAGAGTCCCATACAGGATAAATCCAAAGAGAAACACACCAAGACACATATTAATCAAACTATCAAAAATTAAATATAAAGAAAACATATTAAAAGCAGCAAGGGAAAAACAACAAATAACACACAAGGGCATCCCCATAAGGTTAACAGCTGATCTTTCAGCAGAAACTCTGCAAGCCAGAAGGGAGTGGCAGGATATACTTAAAGTGATGAAGGAGAAAAACCTACAACCAAGATTACTCTACCCAGCAAGGATCTCATTCAGATTTGATGGAGAAATTAAAACCTTTACAGACAAGCAAAAGCTGAGAGAGTTCAGCACCACCAAACCAGCTTTACAACAAATGCTAAAGGAACTTCTCTAGGCAAGAAACACAAGAGAAGGAAAACACCTACAATAACAAACCCAAAACATTTAAGAAAATGGGAATAGGAACATACATATCGGTAATTACCTTAAATGTAAATGGATTAAATGCTCCCACCAAAAGACACAGACTGGCTGAATGGATACAAAAACAAGACCCATATATATGCTGTCTACAAGAGACCCACTTCAGACCTAGAGACACATACAGACTGAAAGTGAGGGGATGGAAAAAGATATTCCATGCAAATGGAAATCAAAAGAAAGCTGGAGTAGCAATTCTCATATCAGACAAAATAGACTTTAAAATAAAGACTATTACAAGAGACAAAGACGGACACTATATAATGATCAAGGGATCGATCCAAGAGGAAGGTATAACAATTGTAAATATTTATGCACCCAACATAGGAGCACCTCAATACATAAGGCAAATACTAACAGCCATAAAAGGGGAAATCGACAGCAACACAATCATAGTAGGGGACTTTAACACCCCACTTTCACCAATGGACAGATCATCCAAAATGAAAATAAATAAGGAAACACAAGCTTTAAATGATACATTAAACAAGATGGACTTAATTGATATTTATAGGACATTCCACCCAAAAACAACAGAATACACATTCTTCTCAAGTGCTCATGGAACATTCTCCAGGATAGATCATATCTTGGGTCACAAATCAAGCCTTGGTAAATTTAAAAAAATTGAAATCGTATCAAGTATCTTTTCCAACCACAACGCTATGAGACTAGATATCAATTACAGGAAAAGATCTGTAAAAAATACAAACACATGGAGGCTACACAATACACTACTTAATAACGAAGTGATCACTGAAGAAATCAAAGGGGAAATCAAAAAATACCTAGAAACAAATGACAATGGAGACACGACGACCCAAAACCTATGGGATGCAGCAAAAGCAGTTCTAAGAGGGAAGTTTATAGCAATACAAGCCTACATCAAGAAACAGGAAACATCTCGAATAAACAACCTAACCTTGCACCTAAAGCGATTAGAGAAAGAAGAACAAAAAAACCCCAAAGCTAGCAGAAGGAAAGAAATCATAAAGATCAGGTCAGAAATAAATGAAAAAGAAATGAAGGAAACAATAGCAAAAATCAATGAAACTAAAAGTTGGTTCTTTGAGAAGATAAACAAAATTGATAAACCATTAGCCAGACTCATCAAGAGAAAAAGGGAGAAGACTCAAATTAATAGAATTAGAAATGAAAAAGGAGAAGTAACCACTGACACTGCAGAAATACAAACGATCATGAGAGATTACTACAAGCAACTCTATGCCAATAAAATGGACAACCTGGAAGAAATGGACAGATTCTTAGAAATGCACAACCTGCCGAGACTGAACCAGGAAGAAATAGAAAATATGAACAGACCAATCACAAGCACTGAAATTGAAACTGTGATTAAAAATCTTCCAACACACAAAAGCCCAGGACCAGATGGCTTCACAGGTGAATTCTATCAAACATTTAGAGAAGAGCTAACACCTATCCTTCTCAAACTCTTCCAAAATATTGCAGAGGGAGGAACACTCCCCAACTCATTCTACGAGGCCATCATCACCAAAACCAGACAAAGATGTCACAAAGAAAGAAAACTACAGGCCAATATCACTGATGAACATAGATGCAAAAATCCTCAACAAAATACTAGCAAACAGAATCCAACAGCACATTAAAAGGATTATACACCATGATCAAGTGGGGTTTATTCCAGGAATGCAAGGATTCTTCAATATACGCAAATCAATCAACGTGATACACCACATTAACAAATTGAAGGAGAAAAACCATATGATCATCTCAATAGATGCAGAGAAAGCTTTCGACAAAATTCAATACCCATTTATGATAAACGCCCTGCAGAAAGTAGGCATAGAGGGAACTTTCCTCAACATAATAAAGGCCATATATGACAAACCCACAGCCAACATTGTCCTCAATGGTGAAAAACTGAAACCATTTCCACTAAGATCAGGAACAAGACAAGGTTGCCCACTCTCACCACTATTATTCAACATAGTTTTGGAAGTGTTAGCCACAGCAATCAGAGAAGAAAAAGAAATAAAAGGAATCCAAATCGGAAAAGAAGAAGTAAAGCTGTCACTGTTTGCAGATGACATGATACTATACATAGAGAATCCTAAAGATGCTACTAGAAAACTAGTAGAGCTAATCAATGAATTTGGTAAAGTAGCAGGATGCAAAATTAATGCACAGAAATCTCTTGCATTCCTATATACTAATGATGAAAAATCTGAAAGTGAAATTAAGAAAACACTCCCGTTTACCATTGCAACAAAAAGAATAAAATATCTAGGAATAAACCTACCTAAGGAGACAAAAGACCTGTATGCAGAAAATTATAGGACACTGATGAAAGAAATTAAAGATGATACAAATAGATGGAGAGATATACCCTGTTCTTGGATTGGAAGAATCAACATTGTGAAAATGACTCTGCTACCCAAAGCAATCTACAGATTCAATGCAATCCCTATCAAACTACCACTGGCATTTTTCACAGAACTAGAACAAAAAATTTCACAATTTGTATGGAAACACAAAAGACCCCGAATAGCCAAAGCAATCTTGAGAACGAAAAATGGAGCTGGAGGAATCAGGCTCCCTGACTTCAGACTATATTACAAAGCTACAGTAATCAAGACAGTTTGGTACTGGCACCAAAACAGAAATATAGATCAATGGAACAGGATAGAAAGCCCAGAGATAAGCCCACGCACATATGGTCACCTTATCTTTGATAAAGGAGGCAAGCATATACAGTGGAGAAAAGACAGCCTCTTCAATAAGTGGTGCTGGGAAAATTGGACAGGTACATGTAAAAGTATGAAATTAGAACACTCCCTGACACCATACACAAAAATAAACTCAAAATGGATTAAAGACCTAAGTGTAAGGCCAGACACTATCAAACTCTTAGAGGAAAACATAGGCAGAACACTCTATGACATAAATCACAGCAAGATCCTTTTTGACCCAGCTCCTAGAGAAATGGAAATAAAAACACAAATAAACAAATGGGACCGAATGAAACTTAAAAGCTTTTGCACAGCAAAGGAAACCATAAACAAGACGAAAAGACCACCCTCAGAATGGGAGAAAATATTTGCAAATGAAGCAACGGACAAAGGATTAATCTCCAAGATTTACAAGCAGCTCATGCAGCTCAATAACAAAAAAACAAACAACCCAATCCAAAAATGGGCAGAAGACCTAAATAGACATTTCTCCAAAGAAGATATACAGATTGCCAACAGACACATGAAAGAATGCTCAACATCATTAATCATTAGAGAAATGCAAATCAAAACTACAATGAGGTATCATCTCACACCGGTCAGAATGGCCATCATCAAAAATCTAGAAACAATAAATGCTGGAGAGGGTGTGGAGAAAAGGGAACACTCTTGCACTGTTGGTGGGAATGTAAATTGATACAGCCACTATGGAGAACAGTATGGAGGTTCCTTAAAAAACTAAAAATAGAACTACCATACGACCCAGCAATCCCACTACTGGGCATATATCCTGAGAAAACCATAATTCCGAAAGAGTCATGTACCAAAATATTCATTGCAGCTCTGTTTACAATAGCCAGGATATGGAAGCAACCTAGGTGTCCATCATCAGACGAATGGATAAAGAAGATGTGGCACATATATACAATGGAATATTACTCAGCCATAAAAAGAAATGAAATGGAGGTATTTGTAATGAGGTGGATGGAGTTAGAGTCTGTCATACAGAGTGAAGTAAGTCAGAAAGAGAAAAAGAAATACAGTGTGCTAACACATATATATGGAATCTAAGGGGAAAAAAAAGGTCATGAAGAACCTAGTGGCAAGACGGGAATAAAGACACAGACCTAGTAGAGAATGGACTTGAGGATATGGGGAGGGGGAGGGGTGAGATGTGACAGGGTGAGAGAGTGTCATGGACATATATACACTACCAAATGTACAATAGATAGCTAGTGGGAAGCAGCCGCATAGCACAGGGAGATCAGCTCGGTGCTTTGTGACCACCTAGAGGGGTGGGATAGGGAGGGTGGGAGGGAGGGAGATGCAAGAGGGAAGAGATATGGGAACATATGTATATGTATAACTGATTCACTTTGTTATAAAGCAGAAAGTAACACACCACTGTAAAGCAATTATACTTCAATAAAGATGTTTAAAAAAATAATAATAGTAATGTGTTCCTTTTAATTGCTAAATAGTATTCCAATATATGTATGTACCACTGCTGTTTTATCTGCCTCCCAGGTAAAGAACAATTTGGAATGTTTCTAGGCTTTGCCTCATTTTACATTTATTCTTGATATATTACCCATACTATAAATATCATTTTATGTGTATTCAATATTTAGTAAAATTATTTAAAATGAAACAAAGGAAAAGAAAGTTTTGCCTTTTGAAACATATTATCAATAATTGTAAAATTCATTTAAATCTAAAATTGGGTATTGCAAAACATAATATATGATGCTATTTTAAGGCAAAATAATAGTACTTATTGGTACTTATTTTCAAGATTTAATGGAGAAAGGATAATATTTTGAACAATATTATAAATTACATTTGAATGACCATAGACAAAATTAAAAAATTGTACCTCAACCTAAAGCTCACACCTTATATGAAAATTAACTCAAAATGGATCATATATTAAATGTAAACTATGAAATTATAAAACTTTAGAAGAAAACATAACAGAAAATCTTTGTGACCAGGAATTAGGCAAAGAGTTCTTAGAATTGTCACCAAAATCACAATTCACAAAAGAAAAGGATAAATCATCAAAATTAAAACTTTAGTTCTGCTAAAAATCCTGCTACAAACATGAAAAGACAAGATAAAAACTGGTAGAAAATATTTGCAAATCACATATATTACAATGAATTGCATCCCTAATATAAAAAGAATCCTCAAAACTCAACATTAAGAAAAGAAGTCCCAATTAAAAAAAGGTCAAAGAATTGAACAGATACTTCACCAAAGAGTATATATAGTTGGTAAATAAGATGATGAAAATATGTTCCATATTGTTAGTCATTAGAGAAGTACAAATTAAATCCATGATAACAAATCACTATACACCTATAAGAAAGAATAAAATTTTAAAAATGCTGATACTACAAAGTGCAGGCAAGGATGTGGAGCGACTGGTATTCTCATGTGTTGGTGGTGGAAGGCAAAATGGTACAGCCACTCAAGAAAACGTTTGCTGTTTCTTGTGTGGTTAAGCTAGTACTTGCATTATTACACTGTAATCACATTCTTGGTATTACCTGAGAGAAGTAAAATATTTTGTTGGCACAAAGACCTATATATGAATGTTTATAGCAGCTCTTTTTATAATCATTAAAAACTAGAAACAAACTGTCTTTCAACAGATGAATGGATAAAATAACTGTGGTATATCATACAATAGAACACTAATCAGTAATGAAAAGATGCAGTTAATATAAACAACAAAAAAGCTTGGATTACTCTAAAATGCCTTATGCTGAGTGAAAGGAGCAAGTTTCAAAAGGTTCCATACTCTATGATTCTATTTATGACATTCTCTCAAAGACAAAACTATAGTAATGGAGAAAAGATCAGTGTTTGCTGGTGTTTGGGTTTGAGGGGAGGGTATGACTATAGAGAGATAGAATAAAGAACATTTTGGGGGATAATAAAATTGTTCTGTATCCTGACTGTGGAGGTGGTTATATGAATTTTTACATGTACTCAAATGCATAAAACTTTATACTGTTGATACTAAACTGTCAGTTTTACTGTAATCATAAAAAAAAGTCACAAAATATTATTTGGACTAATTCCCTAATTCCCATCTCATTTCTTCTTTTATCTGTTTTTTTCAGCTAAAGTTGCCTTTAATGACTAGTCTTTCCATCTTCACACTTTCTATTCCCATGGATTACAACATCACAGTGTTCTGGTTTCCCTCTCATCTTTTCTCTAACATACTTTGTAGATCCATGATTCACTTCCACCACATTAAATGCCAGAGTTTTTCAGGGTTCAGTACTATTTTTATTTTCCTTTCACTACATGATATCATAACCACCTATGCCTTTGTATACTATCAAAAATAACAGTATTTTCAATTTTGTATTTTCAGCCCAGACAGATCCTCCATGTTTCACATACTTATTCAACTATTGGGTTGTTTCACAGGAACCATTACATATAGCATGTTCAAACGGAAATCATAAATTCCCTCAACTCTTTCTTCAAAAATCTTATTCTTTCTATTCCCTGATTTCCTATCTCAATGAATCATCCTTCCAATTCTGTTGTGCAAGTCAGAATTTAGGATTCACCCCTGCAATCTCTTTTTACCTTACCTCTCATATCTAATGAACCAATAAGTACTGCTGAATATTTTTCCTAAATAGCTTCTGAGTGCCTCCGCTTATCTCCAGCAACACCACCGTCTGTCACCTAGACAAATTCAGTAAGCTGCTTCTCCTCCTCTTCCCCCTCCCCCTGCTTCTCCTTCTTCTTCTGTCAGCATGTGCAAATTGTTGATTCCTTCTTATTGCTTAGCATTATTTATACCACAGTTTGTTTATCCATTCACCTGTTGATGGACACACAGGTTATTTCCAGTTTGGGGCTATTACAAATAAAGCTACTTTGAACATTAATGTACAAGTCTTTGTACAGACATATGCCTCCATTTAATGTGAGTAAAAACCCACAATGGAATAATGGCTGGATCATATGCAGGTTTACATTTAAAATTTTTTTCAAATAAAAAATTGATATATTGGGGGGATAATCCAGGATCTGTGCAACTTTATTTTTTAAAAAATTTTATGTTGGAGTATAGTTGATTTACAATATTGTTACTTTCAGGTGTACAGCAAAGTGATTTAGTTATACGTATACATGTATCTATTCTATTTCAGATTCTTTTCCCATATAGGTTATTTCAGAGTACTGAGTAGATTTTCCTGTGCTATACAGTAGGCCCTTGTTGATTATCTATTTTATATATAGTAGTGTATATATGTTAATCCCAACCTCCTAATTTATCCCTCCTAATTTATTCCTCTCACCCACCTTTCCCCTTTGGTAACCATAAATTTGTTTTCTATGTCTGTGAGTCTGTCTTGTAAATATATTTAAATTTATAAGAAACTACAAAACTGTTTTCCAGAGTACTTGTATGATTTTACATTCCCACCAACAGTATATGAGAGTTCCAGATCCTCCACATTCTATCAATACTTGGTATACAGCCAGATTTTTTATTTTTGCCATTCCAATAGGTGTGATTTCTCACTGTGCCCACCCCCCCCCTTTTTTTTTTTTACTATGGTAGGGTTTTCTATTTCTACAAAAAACCACCACTGGGATTTTAACAGGGATTGCATTAAATCTGTAGATCACTTTGGGTAGTACTGACATCTTAACAATATCAGGTCTACCAATCCATGAACATGGAGTCATTTTTTGTCATGAAAGAATACTGAATTTTTCAAATGCTTTTTCTGTATCAATTGAGATGATCATTTTCTCCTTCATTCTGTTAATTTGGTGTATTACATTGATCTATTTTGATATGTTGAACCATCCTTGCATTCCAAGCATGATCCTACTTTGTCATTGTGTATAAATAATAAGTTGCTGAATTTGATTTGCTTGTATTCTCAGATCTTTTCTGATCCTGCCTGCACCTTCCTTGAACATATGTGGTCACTTTCTAATTTTTCCCATATATATACACATGCATTTTAATATCCTAGTCTTTAATGTCTACTTCCCAAATGGGGAAAAAGAGAAAGTGAAGGGGGGAGGAAGAGCACTGCCCTTTAAACCCCCTGGAAATCACTGCAGGTGGGGGAGAGGGGCTTGCCACGGTGTGGGGAGGCACAACAACAATGGCTGCCCACCTCTTTGTCTGCACCTCTGTAGCCAGAAGCAAGAATCAACAATCAGGCACCCAGACCCAATATGTGGAAGCAACAATCAACAATCAGGCACCCAGACCCAATATTTGGAAGGCTGAATCTTCTTATCCACCTTGCTCCCACAAGCTATGCAGGCTGATCTAGGGACAGGCACACAGCTGCCTGCCATGGGGCTGGGGATGGGGGATGGTCAGCTGCTACTGTGTTACAAGCTGAAATTGACCAAAAATAACCACATTTGACTGTCCAAGCCTTGCCCTGGAAGTTACAAGCCTTCAACAGACTTCAGAGTTCCAAAATAATTAAATCAGATAGATTATGCTAGTGCAATTGTTGTCTACGTGGGGAGACAGTTTGTTTGTGCTTTCTACTCTGCCATCTTCCCAGAATCTTCTCTCTGCAGTAGCTTCTTAACTGATCTGCCTGCAGGGACACTTGCTTACCTCTAGTCTCTGACCCAAGTACTAGTTATGGTAATCTTTTCTAAATGCTTCCTCTTAAAAATCCTTCACTGGCTACCAATTTTTATAAAAGATAAAATATATGAATCCTTTGATATCCTTCAATCCTTTGAAGCCTTACTATGGTAAACGCCTATCTTGTTAGCCTCATCTCATTCCATTTTTCTGTTCTTATTTTTTCTAGTCAAATCTGCTTTCTTTCTGTATCCAAATATATCAGTGCTATTTCCCATTTAATTTTGCACATGTTTCTCTACTATTCCTAAAAGTCTCTTCTCCAGTCCCTTTTACCTAGATAATACCTACTCATTCTTAAATCTCACCAAAATGTCCATTTTCAGGGAAATTTTCCAGACATATCACTCTTTCATGGTTTATGTGCACACATATATACACATTGTTAAGGCTGCCTTTTATTTTCTTTATACCGTTTATCTTATCTTAAATTACAGATTTATTTGTGTAGTTAGTTAATTATTATATTTTTCCCTCTGGATTGTGTAATTAGTTAATTATTATATTTTTCGATTCTGCTCTTCCCTTAAAGAAGAGCAAAAGCCATGTCTACATTTGCTCTATGCTGTACTTCCAGGGTATGGCACACAGCAGTCACTTAGTCGACATCACACAGCTCTCCCATTGCTTCTGTCGTGAGACAGATAGTGTGTGGAAGAACTGACTTCCCCATTTCTATTTCAACCTGACGTTAATTGTGTGAGACTCCTATCTTGATCTGCTCTAACTTCCTCATCCAAATAGTCCAACACATAGCAGTATTTTATTAATCTTCAGAAAACACTGCTGGGATCATGCCACTTTCTTGCTCAAATACCATGTCTCTGAATCAATGACTCCCCATTGACTAGAAGACAGTCCCGTTTCTTGATATGTTGGTATGTAACCTCTCCTCTCTCACCAGACTGAATAGTCACTATCCACAAACACTGCAACTGATTTGCTCTCTCTGGAGATTTTCTCTCACCATGTGTCTTGCTTGAGTTACCTTCCAATATTCTTGCTAACCTCATCCTTAGCCTTTACCCTCTCTGTGGCTTACCGTTACCACCTACCCAAATCTGTTACATAACTTCAGACCACTGAAGACCTGAATTCTGCTCTCAGCATCCCAATATAAAGTGATGTTTCTGTCTTCTGAATGCCTAATGTGCTTACCACATTTTCAGCAATTAATCACTTACCTCTGGTTGCTTCCTCTCTTAATGGTGCCTTCATTCTCATTTCAATCTATTATTGATATTTAGGTTTTGTACTAATGTCTTGAATTCCAAATGGATAGATCTTACGCATTTTAAGAGCAGGAATTGCTTATGTTTCTTTGTATCTTCAAATGCACCCACCACAGTGGCTTTCCTATTATGTGTGCTCATAAATATTTTTATTTGATTTGAACTGAAAATGTTCCAGGCTATGCAACTGTGTTCTGCACAATAACTTCTGCTTTTTCAAAATGAGCCATGTCAGCTTTTGAGCACAGTATGAAAAGCAGTAACTAAATTAAGGCATTAGACAATTATGGCAGAAAGATGAGACATGTAAAAGCTGCGGAGGGAGGGGGAAGATGAGTGAGCATAGAACAACAAAAAAATAAGATGGAAAACCAAAATAGACCATTTAGCTTATATCATCATTTCTTGTCAATCAACAGATTTTTAGCTTGAAGAAGCAATAAATGGTGATAGAAGGGAGTCAAATTTTCTGACCTTAAGGGAAGAAATAAAAGAAAAGATTATGGAGGCATGGCTTTTGCTTTTAAAGTTTGACCCTGATTTTTTGTCAGTAATGGTATAGTGGGTTTCTTGGACCAATTTCTGAATTGAAGTTAGTAGCGAGGATGTCATCAATCTATCTGTCTGTTACTAGCAAAGGCATTGGTATAAATTCAGCACAAATGAGGAATAAGGCAGACATCCTCTCAAAGGTTGAACTAAATGTTAAACTTAGAACTTTCTAGAATTAAGACTCGAGGAAAAATTTTTCTCTGAGTTTTATGTGAATATGTTCTATTTTTTGACATATAATCCTTTTCCACCTTTCTCTCACCTTTTTGTCCTATAGCTCATGAAAGGAACATTAGGTAGTTTGATTAAAAACTATGTTTCCATTACCAAAGAAATAAAACACTGTATTTTAAAAACAGTCCTTCTAATAGCCTGCTGCTCAAAAAAAAAAAAAAAAGGGACAGATACTAAGAGTAACCAGGATGCCATACATACATATATGTATATAAACATATGTATATAATTACGTATATGACTAAAAACATGTTTCAATATGACACATTTAAAATATTCCCATCTACTCTGACATTTTCAATCATAATGTCCTTTTTCAGTTACAACAATTTAATCTTTTTAAACGTCTTTTTCCCTTTCCTTTGATTCATTCTGGTTGAATGAATTGAAATTAGTTTCAAATTGTAGGGTGAAATATTAAAGGAATATATTAGCAGCTGACTAAAAATAGCAGATTTTTTTCAATAAAAGTAGAACTGTAGGGCTTCCCTGGTGGCGCAGTGGTTGAGAATCTGCCTGCTAATGCAGGGGACACGGGTTCGAGCCCTGGTCTGGGAAGATCCCACATGCCGCGGAGCAACTGGGCCCGTGAGCCACAACTGCTGAGCCTGCGCGTCTGGAGCCTGTGCCCTGCAATGGGAGGGGCCGTGTTAGTGAGAGGCCCGCGCACCGCGATGAAGAGTGGCCCCCGCTTGCCGCAACTAGAGAAAGCCCTCGCACGAAACGAAGACCCAACACAGCTAAAAATAAATAAATAAATAAATAAATAGAGTAAAAAAAAAAAAAAATGTAGAACTGTATTTCTAAAAATGTAGAGTTGTGTTCTTTCTGAATTATTAATATGGTACCCTTTTAATGATGGGCAGCACAAAGCACCCTCCTATCTGAAGGCATAAGGAAGCCAAAAGACCTCGCTTTTTTCTGCTATGATGTTTGCATCCCTCCTCCTTTGTATACTCTTCCTAATTTTCTAAAACCAACCCCCTAAACACACACACACACACACCCCTCATTGCCTAGTTCCCACCACTTGCTTTCTCAGCTTGAAAAGTATATTTGAAAGCAACAGTCCCTTTCTTCAGGATCTGTGACTGCAGATGAGGCACAACTAAGAACAAGTCCTTATCCACATGCATTGATACCTTTGGCCTCAGGATCCATCTGTACATTTTTAATTCTCTGACAGAAGGAACAAAGTGTCCGGTGTGCATTGATTCTTCATGTCCACGTTTCTGCAGCAGTCCCTCTGACTACTGTCCTGATTCTCTGTGAGAAGCAGACGTCTTGGGTGATATGGATCATGCATACCATAGTCTGAAGACAGTCGCTAGAAATAAATGCAGAGAAGGCGGCAGTGAGATGCTAAAGGGCTCATGAACCCCATCAGCACTGAGGACCATTATTTTGCCCTAAGATTTCACAAGATATCATTATAGAGTAAGTACGACCCATAAAGTCTTATTGATCATCACATTGCTTTCTTGTGAGCCCTAATTATCTCCAATAAAAGTGCAGTCTGGCAATCAAATTCCCCAGAGAGATTGGGTGGTATTTTTGAATCTGAAGCTTCAAGGATACTTAATTGAAATATGATTTTCCTACCTTCTATTTGTTCAGCTGTTACTACTTATGTCTCATAAATTGAACATGACCAATCTTAATAAGTCCCTAGCTTTTTATTTTCCTGACCCTTTTTCCTGTCTCTGTGGCCTTCCATGATATATTTTTTCTTACAGAAGTATGAGTTGTGCAAAATTGCCTACAGCGTTCCCTGCAACCTCCTGCCACCCCCTCCAATGTGGAACGATAAAATTGCAGTTTAAAATATAAATAATGTAAGATTGTGATCTTTCCATTATTCCAGAAACAAAATCATATTAATCTGAGCACTACTGAAGTCTGGGAGCACTTAACATTAATCCAGGTATGAGACAAATAACATCAATCTAGGAAAAAAGAATCTTTTGCCTGTTTCAAATACAATTAGAGATTATTAAACTACAACAATATCCAAACCTTGAATGAGATGAAGGGTAAAAACTTATTTTGCAGTTAAGTTCATTTGAATTTATTACACTCTGTATAGAAGTTTATATTCTCAAAAAAAGATGTATTTCAGAACCTGACCTTGACAGCCATACCTACAAATCAATTCCTAAACAATCATCTTCAGCTAATTCCAATGAATCATTAACCTTCTTTTAAACTAACCTTCCTCTAGGTAGCACCCGTCAGAAGACTTGAGCTTGCACTTTACATTCCATCTCTACTATCCTCTTGCTATTGATTTTTCCTGGGATATTCTTTACTCTCAATCCTTTATGACTATTTGTACAGTTGTTGGTCATTTTCAAAGTTTGTATATAGAAACACAGAAAGAACACTACAAATCAGTGGATGTTCGTGGGGTGCCCCATAGCATGGTAGATTTGGGGCTGCAAATATTAATTATACATGGTCCTTGCACTTGAGAAACTCACAAGCTGATGAAAGAGCTACCAAAAATGTGACTTCAGTACACTGTGCCATATGAATTAATAGACGCTCACAGGATTCTATGAAAGCACAGAAGAAAGGCCTCTAACTCAGCCTGAAGGACTAAGTAGAAAAAAAAAAAAAAAAGGTTTTCCTGAGTTCTGTTTTGAGTAACAAATTCAGAATTAAGCATGTGGAAAACAAAATGGTATTTGTTTGTTCCAGGCAGAGAGAATGGCACAAGCAATGATCGGAGAGACAAGTAACATTACGCAGCTTGCAAGTAACTACGAGTAGCGAGAACAGTTCTTAAAGCATGGTCTCCGGACCTGCGCAGTCAGCATCCTGAGAAATTGCTAGAAACACAAATTCTTAGGCCGTATCTCACTCCTACCGAGTAGGTGTTAGCAATCTGTGTTTGAACAAGCCCCCTGGGAATTTTGACACGCGCTAAAGTTTAAGAACCACAGGAATAGAAATCAAGCATTATTTGAAATGGGGCTTAATTCTGTTTGCCACAAGGTGCCACTGAATGATTTTACCAATGGGTGTCACATAACTACATTTGAGGTTTCAAAGAGACAAATATGGTGGTAGCGCAAAATGATGTTATCATCTTCAGATTATTTCAGCCTTATTTTATCTTAAAGGTCCATCCTCTGAATATGGCTCAAATGAATATTCACCTTGAGCTCCACGGTAGGAAGCTATTGCTTAAATGCAATGAAATGCTTATGTTGCTGGCACTGCTTATATTTTTATGAGAAAAATACAAAGAACAAATGAGTATAAACTGAACTTTTCCCAAAATGTTTATGTATTAACAATATAATTTAAAGAATTTATCTGTAATTTAAAAACTATGTAGACTTTATTCAAACTAGTGAGGTAGAACTTGAGGCAGTGTTTTATACAGTTAATACAATATATTCTTACCAAGATTATTCTGAAGAATACAATTCCTGAAATGATTTTCTACGTGATATAGTTGTTGTTTTGCAGCTGTTTATAATATCCAAATATGGTCAATCTTGATTGTTGGAGTTTACAAATCAAAATAGTAAATCATAGCATGAGGCAGCAGTGTTAGACAAAAAGATTTTCTTTTACATCCAAATTAAAAAACAAGGAATTTGTTTTTATTATTTTCTTTACAGATAAAAGAATGCATACTTAATATGAGAGGCTTTAGTTATTAAGTCAATTTTTAATCCTTTATTAGTATTCAATGAAAAATTCTCCTCTCGTAAACTCCCCTCACACAGTTTATTTTTGAGAATATCGTTCCCGTTTATCCTAAATATAAATTCATCCTAGACTAATATTAATAAGATTTTGGTCTCTATTAATCAGCATTTCAATACCAATAATTACTTAGCCAGCTCTTTCTTTCACGTAAATTTTTGCTTGTGTGTTAGAAATCAGGCACATTAGAAAATGCAAATGAGTAAAAACTGACATCAAGTTAGCTCTGCCAGTTTTTTGCATAATTTTATTTGCTTTTCCAAAAGTCAGTTTCAGAATCTTGCTCGCTACAAGTGACAAAACTGTTCGTATTTTGGTCCCTGCACTGAACCTATCCTTAACCTGGAGTCACAATTGAGACACCCTGCGTGCCAATCTTAAGTCAGCTTAAACCATTCAAAGTGGATAACTTATGAAGCGACTTTTTCATGAAATGGAATTTTCTACTTCAGTTTTTGGTTATTTAATATATACAAAGGCCAAATAACAACATTGGTTAAACACTCCCTATAATTAAAGTATCAGTGAGCTTTCACAGAAATTTGAACTATGTTTCCAGTATTTCTCTGAAAAATGTATTATTCATATTTATACTTGCAATTACTCAACTTTGTTCATTATAATTCACAATAAGTTATATTTTAAAACTGTGTATAGAACCAATGAGAAAATTACAATGCAGTATATTTTAAATGGCATAATGATCATAATAGTATAGAAATATCAGTAGAGTGCAATATAAACATTATTTCATTTAATCCTCACAATCATACTGAGAACTAAGTATTATGCTATTTTGTAAGTGAAATCACTGTGGTGCTAATAATTAAGTCAGCTTGTTCCAAGTCAAGACTTAAAACTCAGGTTTTCACATTCTGAGGCCAGTACTCACTTCATCCTGCCACAATTGAAAATGGTACAGTTCAAATATTGTACTACTTTTCTACTGTAAAGTTCAATTTCACAAAACTTTCTTCAACCAGATGTTTCCAACATATCAGTAGCATGTTTGTAAAGTTTTTCCCTAGAAATGTCAGCATTGCACTGAAGTGATTGCCATTTATTAGAGGGCTCTACATTTGAGAGCATTTGTAAGCATGAAAGTCATTATTTGGAGAGCCTTCTGGTCCTACCCTTGCATCTAATATAGTTACTGAAACACTGAAATACATTATGAGGACATATTCCTTAATTCTTGGTGTATATTAACTCCAATGTCTGGGTTAAATACAATATGCACGGAAGTCAACACATATATAAAAGAAGTAATCCATAATCTCTCATTCCAACTATATTTTGCTGTCCCTACTAACCAGTATCACAATCTCATCTTCAGGTTATGACAATTTACACACACACACACACACACACTCTCTATTTCTTACTCTCTTTCTAAATATATATGAATACACATATATACACACATACATATATCATTTATTTACTTAGTCCTAGAGCATATTTATTTCTGCTTAGAAAAAAAGAGCAGCAAAAGATTTGGAGTCAGAGAACTCTGGGATAAATCCCAGACCCTGCCTCACAGGCTGGTAGCATAATTCCTGCTGAGTTAACAGGACTGAGCCTCAGTTTATTATTTATACAGCTAAGGTAATAATGCCGACCCACAGTGTTGTGAATGCTCAAAAAATATGTAAGAAACTACTACAATGCCTATTAGATGTCAGGTAAACGACGTATGGTAGTCATAATAAAGCAGTGATTATTATTTTATCAAGAGTATCATAAGTAGATCATATTTTGACATCACTTTCTAGGATTAATTCCTTTGTTCCATTAACTGTTTCATTAATTCCTTTGATGTGACCTTGTATTGCCCTTGCCACATACCTTGCATATCACCTGCTCTTTTTCTAGTCATGCCCAGTGAAAAGCTGTCCAAATGTTCCAGTTCTCTAAACAAGCTCATTTGCAAAGTGGGTTGCAGCAGGAGGAACAGAGCGATGGGGAGGAGACAAAGCACAGATTTATACTTGCAGTGCCAACACCTTCGGGGCATCCTAAGGAGTATTTCTACGGATTCGAAAATGTGCAGTTGGCATAGTAATATGAAAGGGCAGTGAGAGAGATTTATCAGAGTGAAAAAGGCCCAAATTTAGCAGGTCAAGGTTTCCCAGTATGATTTCAAAGAAAGGTATAGAAGAAAAGAGATGTCCATGCTTATTTGCCATGTCTAGATAGGGACTTAACTCTTATATGGTACAGCCGCTATAGCAGAACAGTAAACAGAAAATATGGCGTCACTTAACAGAGGGTGTATAAGCGATATGTACTTTAGCTAAAGTTAAAGCAAAAAGTTCCAAAAGCAAAAGAGTCCTTGTCAATTACTCATAAGTCAGGAACGGGGTCAGGCCTGGCCTAGAACATGAGGAGCGGGGCACAGAAACGGTAATTAGCAACACGTTTGGCAGTAGCAAAGTTAAAAAAATAACACTAAAAGTGATGGAGCTATGAAGAGTTTTTTCTTTGGAAAAGGCTCTGATGCTATAATAATGGGTCTGCAAGAAACATCCACCACATTCCCTGGACTATAGTACTGTTTTATCTCAGGGCAGAGTACTTGTGTAAAATGGGTGACTCTAGCTCAGCAGTTTTACGACTAGTCACTTCAACTTCACAGGAAGGAAACTTAAGCAAATCACAGAAGATTCCTATATGTTTCCCAAAGAATTCTCTTTCTTGGTAGCCATAGGTATACAAGGTACCAGTCAGAACAGACACGACTTATTGTCTTTGGTATTGGGGGGGGGGGAAAGGAGCAATATAATTTTCACAGAACATAAAGAAGATAGAAATTATCCAGAGAATACGAATTATTGTAGAAAGCATTTCATATATGTCTGTTCTACATTTTGAACATTCCTTCTCATAGCTCGTTCTGTTTTCCCTCCGTAACAAGTAATCGTATCTGATGGCTAACTCAGAGCATGTTACACAGTCATTAGGACAGCATTTTCCACTGCGGTCACATCTCAGTCCACTCTTCTGTATTGTGAGTGCAACGGGCACCTGGACAATTTCTTATAGTCTCAGGATCATAAGCAAACTAATTTATGCCTCCTATACCTGGGGAACAAACAAAACATTGTTCTTCTCTGCCCTCCAACCTGCCAGTGTCCTTCAGCACATTCGATGTAATTGTGATTCCTTTTTGTGGGCTGTTGTGACAATGTGACATTCTCTGCACACCTGTGTCCTGCTTCTGTCCTGCTCCAGTCTGTTTTTTTGAATAGGTATCACAACAATTGGTCAATAGGTCTTCTCTATTAATAACACTGCCTCATGCATCATCTCATTTGATCTACAAAGTAAATGTGTGATGTAGGCAGGGTGGATCTCTATATTCCCATTGGGGAGGGGTAAGGAAATACAGTTTTATAGAGCGTGACTAGTGTGCTCAAGATAATACAGCTTGTAAGTGATGGAATTAAAACTAGAGCTTAGGTTTTCTGTTTCTACTCCAGCATCCTCTTTTATAGCTAATTACAATCCACAACTGTGTTAATTTTCACACAATATACAAAATAAAAGTAAAACATTTTACTTAAATTTAAGGTCCTAGCTGATTTGGAGGTTACACTAAAGCCATGGAAATTAGATTTGTAAAAATGCAGTGCTAATTGTTTGTTCAGTTAACACATGCAAAACGAGTTGGAGAAAATAGAAATTTTTAAATGTTCATTTGTTCAATAAATGCATGTTGTTTAGTAACTGGGGAATCATTAAAATGAGGTTATACGTCACAAAGTCTTATAAAATGAGAAAGAAAATGAAGATGAACAAATTGGGGATATGACTGCGTCTATCCACTGTACTTTCCTACCTGGACTCTGAAATCCTGGGACACCTGACTGCAGAATTCCTCCAGGCAGGGTAGGTATGAGTAACCAGTGCTCATTTAAGCGGCTCTGGGGCTCTGCTTCATCTCTGGCCTCAGAGAGTTTCTCTCCCAAAAATTAATTTTTTAATCTTGACTCACATTGCTGGAAATAGAAGTTCTCATTATTATTTTTATTTGTATATTTGTAGAAACATTGAAACATTTAATATATAAGGAAGTTTAAACTGAATGAAAAATATTTGAACTCTTTATTCAATATATGCATACCAGTTTTATTGTTTACTTCAAATAAGTTTCTTTTGGTGAAGTTTAGAAATATTAGAGTTACTGTCTTAGAACTTCATTATATATGTTGATTGTTCACACTGAGGAACAGAAAGGAGAAATTATGATGGGATATAATAATAAAAGTAATAACCATTTCAGCCTGATTCCTATATGCCCCATATGCTACTCAGCCCCTAACAGGAATCGTCTTCCCTCATCAGGAGACTAAATAAGACATAGCTTGCACAAAATGCTATGTTTTGTAGTACAAATAAATATTTATTAAAACATATAATTTAACTATATATTAACATTTCATTAACAATAAAATATATACTTAATTATACTCTCAAAGTTTCTGTTGTCTACATTATTGGTTCTAAAGGTTCAGTTGTTCAATAATAAAACATTTTTCTTAAAAAAACTTTAGATGCTAAAGATCGAATTTAACTTACAGACGACAATATTATTTTTAAAATACATATGTTACATTCTTCCTATTTTTAAAAACAGTTACCTATTTTAAATTGCCCGTCCTGGTAACTTTATGAGTTTTTTTTGTACACCCACCCAGGAGTTCTTCTTGCCTTTCCCCACCCTGGTAGGTGTTTCTGAAATCTGACTTAATAGTTTTTTATAACTAAATGATTTCTGTGGAAATGACTTATTTTAAAAAGAGACCTGTACAAAATAAAAATTAGTTTTTCAGTTGCCTTAGAGCCTTCTGAAAAGAAAATCAGCCTACTGAGTACGAATTAGTAGGAGAGGTTTCAGGATGGTCGCACTAGTCTACAATGTAGGGATCTGGCACGGGCTCCCCCAGCACTTGCTCTCAGGGGAGGTACCAGTTCCCTCTTTATTAGCTTTTGCCTGGATTACCTCAGGCACTTTTTACATTCAGTCTTTCTCTTTCCTTTTCCCTTGTGTTCCTAACCATTTGCTGTGGGTATTTTCAGCACAACATATAGCTGCTGCCGATGATACTTAGAACCATTCACCCACTTTCTCCCTGCCATGCGCCGCGAATGAACTGTTCAGAGTCAGGGTGTGCCATGGAAAACCTTCCCAGGAGGCTGCAACTGGAAGTGATGACACAGGAGAAAGCCGTGGAAGCTGAGCCCAAGCAAAATGTGATTAGCCCAGCATGTGTCTGTCAGACCTCAGGGAAGAAAATGTTTCTTCACTCTCCGCTGGCTCTGCTGCCTTGGACCAGGTGGTTGCTGGGCATACCGCACATCCAGCGTGGGTCCAGACGTCCCGAAAGCACGCCTTCTTAATTAGTTATAGGTGACTGACTCAAATGAGCTGGGAGGTTAGATCAAGCCTCCTGCTTCCTATTTCGTTTTTTGTGTTGGAGACAGAATAGATTATAACCTTTAAATGGAATTTCTCAGGGCCTCTGCGAATACCAAGAGTCTCTTGAATTTGCTCGTCAACCAAATTGGAAATTAATTCACTTAATTAGCAACAAGAGTTTAAGGGATGTCTGCATTTAAAGATTATGGGATGATTTTGTTTCATAATATGTGTTAAACACTTACTGTAACCACAGCAACAAAGTACTGGTGGCGAGATTTCAAAGCAAATAGAAGATAAATTTCCTCTCTTCAAGGTACGTTAGTCTATGTAGACAGTCTTCAAGGAGCGATTTCAACAGAAGAGGTCGAAAACACAGACCTGAGATGAAGAAGCAAGGCTTTTACAACTGCAAAAATAGTGAGATGAAAACGCAGCAAAACATCACAACTTCATGAGCTACACACTTGTGTGTGTGTGTGTGTGTGTGTGTGTATTTCTTTGGGTTAGATTATATTTTATGAATAAGTTGCTTTTTAGTTCACTATTGAATAGTTTCTGTTTATTAGAAAAGGGAACATAAAATTCATGAAGATAATAACTCTAGAAAAAGTAATTTCTTTCACAGTTTTATTCTAACAAGTATTTGAAAACTTAAAAATTTTCCCTAATGATCTGCTTGCTTCTCCTCATCCTATCCATTCTCTTTAATAATATCACTGATAACAGGTTGTCTAAACCAGGAACCTTATGATTATATTTGATTTCTCCTTCGCTCTTATATTCTTTATCAACCAGAAACCATGTGATCATTCTAGCCAGCTCCGCACCTCCAAATGCCTCTGGCAGCTGCCTCCTCCTCTCCATCTCCAGTGTTTTATTTCCAGACTCTTCCTGTGTGACAGGAACGATTGGAATGGCCTTTCTGCATTCGACCCTTTGCTGTTGCAGCCATCTTCTACTTTACTACTACTATGATCTTTAAAAAACATCCCGGTGAATTTCTATCGCTTGTAGAAAAAAGTCTACACTTTAGTCATGGTATATGAGGAATGATGGAAACTTAGCATTTATACTGTACTATGTATACTCAGTACTATGAGAATACTCTGAGGGAGATAATTTTGTACAATTTATTCAACATTAGAAAAACTACTTTGCCAAAAGCACACAGTAAACAAGAGAAGAGCTGATATTTGTTTAGCTCCGTCTGCCTGATGGCAAAGCAAGGCTCTGGCCTACCTTTCCTGCCTCATCCCAATCACCACCCACCATAGGCCCTCCACTCCTATCACATTGGAATCTTGCTGCCTCTCTTTCTGGATGGCCCACACTTCCTGTTAATGTGTCTCATCCCTACCCATCTTTCAAAAGTGAAATCAAGTGTATCTTCATTTCCTCAGTTTCCCCTGAAACTCTCCCCCAAGAAAAAGTATCTAATTATGCATTTGCATTCCCATAACTTTTCATATATCCCTATATTGAGCAATTTTCAGATTATATCATAGTTATTTGGTTATTTATTCACCTCATCCTTTAGACTGTATGTCCTTTGAGACCTGGGACCATAGGTGACTCTTTTCTAATATCCATGGCACCTAATATAATTCATATTTCATAGTAGGACTTCAATAAATATATGTTGAATTAAAGTGATTTCAAAGAATTGCAGAGTGATCACATTAAAAACGCCTTATGTAAGAAGACTGAGAAAGGCATTTCCTGTGAATTGCATGAAGTAATTGCATTTCTTTTTAAAGTGTAGAGTCCTCAGTACTTAGCAAATACAGATCTAAATATATTTATTATCTGTGTACAGATACACAAATGTCTCTATGTTTTGTATGCACGTGCATATGTTAAAATACATTTGAACATACATAACATAGTTGTGCGTATAATACATAACTATTTTTATTCAGTTAATTATCAAAATGACTATAGTTAACTTGAACAATTGCTTTCCTTACATCCAATCCTTAACCTACAATATTAATTTCTAGAGTCAGTCCAAAGAAACTGGCAATAATCCATTGATGTGATTCACTTTGTTAGGGGAAAAAAAATCCAAAGCTTCAAAATAAGTTTTTAAAAATCTTATATGCATGATGAAGTTTGACTAAGAAATATAATTTTGTTTGACCTATTTACTATTGATTAGGGCCTATATTCTACAAAGTTACATATTAATTTATAAATAATTAATATGTAGTAAATAATTTCCACTTATTAAAGATTCAAATAAGTTTTATCCACCTGAAGAGATCAATCCAAATCTTACAGTTTTATTACCCTGTAATACATTGACCTGTTTTATATCCATCTGTGCAAATTTGTTCCAGAATCCTTTTTTTCCCACAGATTTTGTATGAGTCTCCCCTATCCTCTTCTGAATTGTGCTATTTAGCTTATTAATAAGTGAAAAGATGATTAACATTATTAATCATCAGGGAAATGCAAATCCAAACCACAATGAGGTATCACCTCACACCTGTTAAGAGTAGCTTGTATCAAAAAGACAAGCAATAAATGTTGGTGAGGATGTGGAGAAAAAGGAACCTTTGTGCACTACTGGTGGGATTGTGAATTGGTGCAGCCACTATGGAAAACAGCATGGAGGTGCCTCAAAAAGTTAAAAATGGAACTACCATATGATCCAGCAATTCCAGTTCTGGGTATTTATCCAAAGAAAACAAAAACATCAATTCAAATAGATATATGTACCCCATATTCATTGCACATCATTTACAATAGCCAATATACAGAAGCAACCTAAGTGCCCATCGACAGACAAACAGACAAAGAAGATGTGGTACATACATACACAATGGAATATTACTCAGCCAAAAAGAATGAAATCTTGCCATTTGCCACAACAGGGATGGACTTGGAGGGCATTATCCTAAGTGAAATAAGTCAAAAAGAGAAAGACAAAAGTGGTATGATTTCACTTATATGTGGAATCTAAAAAAAACTTATAAATACAGAGATCCGGTTGGTGGTTGCCAGCGGTGGGGATTTTGGTGTGGACGAAATGGGTGAAGGGGGTCAAAAGGTACAAAAAATGAGTGTGGTAGCCAGAATAATGATCCCCTCAAAACATTCACACCCTAATCCCTATAACTCCTGAATGTTACCTTACAGGGCAAAAGGAATTTTGCCAGTGCTTTTAAAGTTATGGAATTTGCAAAGAGGAGGTTATCCTGGATTATCCAGGTAAGCCCAAACACATGAGTCCTTAAAAGCAGAGAACTGTTCCTGGCTGTGGTCAGAAAGAGAGATTTGACCACAGGATGTGGCAGAAAATACTGCAGCAGGAAGGACTCAATGCCCTATTGCTGGTTCTGAGTGAAAACCAGAGGACTCTTGATGCTAAGGGTAGCCCGCACGTTACAGCCAACAACAACAAACAAAGAACATAGTTACCTCGGTCCTGCAGCCACAGAAACTGAATTCTGCCAACAACACAAATGAGCAGGAAACACACTCTCCTCCAGAGCCTCCAGAAAGGAACACAGCTGTGCTGGCTTCATGATTATACCCAGTGAGACTCATGCTGGACTTCTGTCCCGCAGAACTGTATAATAATTAATTTGCATCCCTTTAAGCCACTAAATTCATGGTAATCTGTCAAAGCAGCAAGAGACAACTAATACAATGGGTTTTTAAATCTTTGCTGTTCAATCTGTATTTGTGCAAGTCACATTTTTAACTTTTTGAAAATTGCACTTTGACAATTATGATGTCTCCTTGAGTGTCCATGCCTACTTTGAAATTGACTTAAGTGAGCCTCTGAATTATGGATTGAGAAATACTTTTTGTCTCCTCCTTTATCTGGCTTAGAAATGAATGATTTTCACTGTGGTGACCTAAATGGGAAGGAAATCTGAAAAAGAGGAGATATATGTATATGTATAGCTGATTCATTTTGCTGTACAATAGAAACTAACACAACATTGTAAAGCAACTATACTCCGATAAAAATTAATTAAAAAATAAAGGAATTATATGGATAGCCCTAAAAAAAAAAAAAAAAAGAGAAATGAATGATCTTCTCCAAGAACATCCTTCTGTTTAAGGCAAAGATCATCTGTTTTGAGGGTCTTCCAAAAAGGGATTTATTCCTGAGAATTGGCTGGTGTGGAGTGCCCCTTAGAACCTATAAAATGTCTCTTAGTTGAGCATCACCATTTTATATGCATTGAGAAAAAGAAAGAAAATACCTTTGTTAGAGCCTTTAGTCTGATAAGACAATAGATCCATTAAATACAAAAAAAAAAAAAAAAAAAAGTTTCTAAGCTAGGAGAAATTTGAGAAATTGCCAAAGATCCATTTACAAAATAAATTGAAGAATGCCATTTCTGAGAAAGAAGGATGGCGACAACTTTGGGAGATGCTAGAAGTGTTGATAAGATTCTAAAAGGCAGTGGGAATGATCTTATCTGACTTCCTCCTCCACTCTATGGGGAAGAATTTTACTGTCTCACATAAGTAACAGGATACAAGTTATGGAGGATAAGAATTCTTTGTGTCTTATTTTAATTGGCTGAAAAAAGAGTCATGGATATTAGCCAATGTATATAAAAACTGTTTGCTGATTAAAGGCATATAATTTCAACCAGCTTTTGATCCTTAAGATGGAAAAATACCCTTAAAATATTTGGATAACTCATCAAAAGTAGGCAGCTATTTACACTGTTCACTCTCCTTATGAGCTAAATCTTTAATAAGGAATTCATTTCACCTTAAAGAATTATCTAGAAACAAATTATAAATGCTTACCCTTTTTTCTTGTATATCTTTGGGGAAAATGTCTTTTATCCAAAATGCCATTTTCCAAAAATGCCTTTTATCAAGTGTTTCCATTTTCCTACGGGCAGACAGAACGTAAACACACACGCCACAAACACACACTTATATTAATCTATACCACCTTGTGCCAGAAACAATGCAATCTACATTAATGAAAATATAGATCACTTACACATTTGAACAATTATATAAGAGCCTTCTTAGTGAATAAATGTATAAAAGCATGATTATATAAAGGTATTCTATCTAATGTCATGTCATAGTTTGGAAATTAATGAAACTTATGAATTGCTTGAGCATTACTTCATATGCTGCCTAGGAAGTTCTTTCAATCTAAGCCATTTGGAAAAAGGAATTCATCATTCAGTGAAAAAAAATAGAAAGGGAAAATTACTTAATTTTAACTAACACAATATGAAAAATTTTATAAAGAGAACTTAACATCAAGATTTGTACTTAAAAAAAATTGTACCATGATTTATTCTAGTGAGTTTGGAATTAAAGTGTAAATTATTGTTCTTGAGCAAATACTGTCCATGAAGCAGATTTTTATTTCCATTTTCCATAACTCTGACTATATTCACACGGAATGCTGATCTTTGTATTCATTCTGTCAAAGTAACAGCTGATCATATTCTAAAGGGAAAAATTATATAGTATCAATTTTCTGAGATTTATACATTTCAAACAATTGAAGTTTCCTAAGACTTCAAAACTTTGGCTCTGAGTTAATGGTATGTCTCTTTAAAACACTGTCTTGTCTGTGGTTTGGTTTCATTTCTATAACTTAGAGGTAATAAAGTTTCTTAGATTAGTCCACAGCGGGAAAAACCCGATTTAATCTGATTGTTAAGTTCAGACAATTATATCCTCTCTTCCCCATATTCCTGCCAATCTATTATCCCTAACATAGAAAAATCCCTCTTTTCCTCTGTCTCAGAGTATACTGATGATTTAGAGGCATTAAGGGGAGATACAGAGAGAATAAGAGCTGGAGTGAGAACAAGAGAGCGTATGCATGACAGAGCATTAGTAGCTCTGACCTTCAGAATTCCCTACTTGGGTTCAAAGACAGAAGAAATAACTTTTACTGACTAGCTCTAAAATAACAAGTGAGAATGTAAAATTCACATAAATGTGATTGAAAAATTAGCACTGGAAAAAAAATTGTCTACTCTGTAGGACATAGGGCAGAAGAATGAAATTATTTTTAAATTAATAAAGAAACTTAAAGAATAAAATACTTCTGGGAAACGTTTTTTCTGTATAGAAAACCTTTAAATTATATACCCTAGGCAGGCAGACAGCATTATGTGAAACTCAATTGATGCTAGCAAATGATTAGATATCATTTAATTTTTTATATCATAATCCTAAGAAAGGACAGATTCATGTTTTCTTCTGTTTAATAATTGCTTTGGTCTGAGTTCATTTATAGCATCATTTACCAAACATACACACATTAAAAAATAATTATTAGTTCTCAAGAAGATTCGTCAATAGAGTGTGTATTGTGCCGTTAATTGCAGGTATATTTCTCAACACATATGAAGATGCCTCCATGCAATTTAGTCAAGCACAAATCTACTGATATGTATGAGGTAACAGAATTGGTATGTCAGCATTTTGGATTTAATTGAAAAGCTTCAGATTGCCGTTACCTCTGTGCTAAATAACATACATTATTCCTTAGATTGCAGACAAGCATAAGTCTAATTATTTTATTTCTGGGCATGCACTGTAAAAGAACTTTTACTCGAATAATAGAAATAGAGAAAATGTTTCTCTGTGTTTTATCACCCTTTCCTGACCTGTTTGAAAATCATTTACTTCCTAGAAAGTAAAACAAAGAATCAATGGATTTGGGCACAAAGTATACCTGAAGCACTGTTACTGAGGTGTTCTGTTTTGTTTCCCGAAAGGAAACTTTCTGATTTAACAAACAAATTTTCCATTGAAGAAAATGCTGCAAATTTAAAAAATGCATACATGCCTGAAACATGACTGGGCTAAAAGATTTCCAGTAGGTAAAAAAAGTCTGAATTTGGTTCTGCCAATGTTTGTCTTTTAGGAGAGAGATCTATAGCTAGAAAGGCCGAAGAGCCAAGAATGAATAATATAAATAGGTCACATATACTGAACACTTACATTAGCTTTTCATCACCATGAAAAGCCTAGGGGGTAGGGTCCTTCCCAACATTTTATTGATGAGCAAACTGAAGTTGAGCCAGGGAGAGTAACTTGCCCAGGATTACAGAATAACTAGGTGGACAACTAAGGGACAAGGTCAGACCTGTCCTGCTCCATCTTTTACACCGAACTACCACGCTAAATGACTGTCACCAAATTCAAATGTATTGGCTCTGAAATTGCCACACTCATGGAAATGATTGTGCTTATATGGATTTTTTTATTAGGTACGACTTGGAAAGATGGAGTGGAAGAAATACAAATTCTAGAAGATGAGATTTGGGGATAATTTTTGGATTTTACTTATTTGTGGTATTTTAATTACCCACAGGAAAATAGTGCCATTGTTTCTAATAAATCAGTGGCATGGTTAGTAAGGTTTTTTAAGGTTCCATTTCTCTTACATAAAATCCCTGCCAAAATAAAAGTAGTAAAGTCAGTCCTATGTTTTTAATATAATCATTCAAAGTTTCAATTATATTTCACTTAAAATTGCATATCTATAACAATCACTCAACTTTCTCTGCCACCTAATGATTAAGTACATTCAAGTGAATTGACAATGTGCAGCACTGCATGTAGGTGGGAAGGTTGATATTATGAAATACATGCCATCAAAATACTCATAATCAAGTAAAGGAAATAAAACATGTCTTAACATCTACTGTAGAAGGTAGAATATGAGGAATTCTGTGTCAGGCACGTGAAGTGAAGAGATGGCTCAGAAGAGGTCAGTGGAAGCTACAGAGAAGAGACAACTTTTGCACTGGGCCTAGGAAGCAGGCAGACAATATTTGGACAGAAAACAGAGTAGGTAGGAAAGAGAAACAGGGCATTCCAGAAAGAAAGAAGTCCTGAGAAAA